>NC_138514.1:37958024-38558024 GCF_964252035.2 Podarcis erhardii
TGTGGTTCTTCCCTAATATTAAAATGGATGTCAAGGCCGTCTATAAAGGCTCTTGAAGAGATTTTGGCAGGAGCTAGTCCAAGTGGGCTGGCAAGGTTCCTAATTCTCCCCTGTGGTTCTAGGTGGACAATTTGCGCCCGGGTGACTCAGAAGGGCCAGGTCCGTGCATGGAGCAACTCACGTGGGGAAGGGAAGCTTTTCTCCATCGAATTGGTTGATGAAAGTGTAAGTGTTCGTGGCGAGGAGTGAATTGAAGGCTGGGTTGGGGTTGATGGGAGTTGTAGTCCAAACCCTCCAGAGGGCACCCAGCTGGCAAAGGCTGTTGCAGAAGAAAGCTACAGAGAGATCAGCCAAAAGCTCTGAACTTACTACATGCTCCCGTCTCTGCTGCCGCCGCTGGATTCAACAGCCCACCTTTCCTTGAACGCTCCCGAGTTCAAATCAACCATCCCCCCCCCCCCATTCCCGGTCTTGAAGTGGAATATGTACGCTGCTTATTCCCTGAGAGATAGAGACTGGCCCAAGGTCACTCAGTGAGTAGGACCATGTCTCCTCCAGACCTTCTCTAGCCTTCTACCCCACAGGTTCTCTGTCCACCGAAAACCTTGTGTCAGTAAGGAGGAACTTTTAGAGAGAGTAGAGCAGCCTGCTTGTTTCTGTTGCTGCACCCCTTTAATGGACAGCTGGCTCTGCTGCTGCTGCTGCTGCTGCAGTGTGAATTGCAGGTTCTCCCCCCCCCCCCCCCGCAGCCCTGTGGAATCAGGGAGTTATGGTATGCAAATGATTAGCATCTCCAAACAGAACATCTTTTTAATTAGAAAATAAATATGTAACTGGAGGAAAACTCCTGCCTCCAGTTTGTTTGCGAGGAGGGAAGCTTGATTAGCCAAGCCCTGTACTTAAGCTCTGTAATTCCAAGCTTTTGATCAAATTACAGCTCTCTTCGTTGCGCAGAGGCTTGTTGCCTGTTTCTCTGCGTGTGTGGAAACATTTTTTGGGGGGGAGGTGTGGCTCTGAACTCCTGGCACATCCTCGTCAGCTGTTCCTTTTGCTTCCTCTCTATCTCCGTGCTGTCAGGTTCCTGACTGACGGTTTTTATTACAATTTTAATACTCCTCCTGCATAAACATCTTAGCTGGTGGTGCTCTAGCTCCACTTTTAATTATCACTTTGGGAAGGGCCTGTCACAACACTCTGGGTGCCTCTGCTCCTGCTGCTATGTGGGTGATGTCATCCGCTAATTTGTGGAGCGAGAAGCAGGTATCAGGGAGCTTGTGAGACAACGACACTGTCGTGGAGCCGGAAGAGGGCTCTCAGCTGGGCGGCAGCACAAGGGGCTCATTGCTGCTCTGTATGGGCCAGGTGTGGGGGACCTTTTGCTGGACTACAATTCCCATCAGCCCCAGCAAGCATCGTCAGAGGCAGCGGAGGATGGGAGTTGTAGTTCAGCAGCACCCGGGGGGGGGGGGCAAAGTTTCCCTATGCCTGGCATAGGCCCTGTTCTTCTGGAGTTTTATTTTCAGGGGACTATAGGGAAGCATGCAACCCAGAGAGTCTTCTTGGAGTCCAGGTGGGGAGAGGAATCTGTTCATAGGTATTATTTTTATACTTATCTATTCATTTGCAAAAAATATTACATCACTGACATTAAGGACGGGGAAACAACATGGCAACGAACAGCATAAAATCAACAGTAAGATTACGTTCATAAAGCAAATACAAAATACCTCGCATCATTAGGATTGTCAGCTGATTTGGCAACTAGAAATCATCTGCCCTTTTAACAGATTGATTGATTTTAAATTCATGTGAAATTTACATGCTACCCAAGCCTGCCTCTCTGGGATAATGGTGGAACTGTGAGAAGGTGCAAAAGGTTTCCTCGCCTGTTGCTGAAAGGGAAGGCCACCTTTTCACCTTTTCCATCTTCTGTGGTAACAGATCAGCACTGGTGCCTGGTGGGAACAGACCGGTGCCACTTCTGCTGTGGCTCTGGGGTACATTCAGGTGGTTTGTGGCATGCCTGCAGATTTATGGTTGAAGATAGAAGACTGCATATCCATCACACTAGACTTTTTTTAAAACAACAAATCCTGTTAGTCACTTTTTTGCTACAGGCAACTAAAAGCAACTTAACAAAATAAAAAAAATCATGCATTAAAGAAAACATTGAAACACCCTACCCACTCTAAAAAGCCCCAGATCATTAAAAGCCAAAGGCCTGATTACAAAGGAATGTTCTTGCCTGGCGCCTGAAGATATATAACATTCATATTGACTGCTAATTGTAATTTAATTGCTTCTTTTATTTCTTACCTGTTGTATCTTATTGAATTGCAATTTGAATTCTGTGGAATGGTAATACAATATGTAAGCAGTGAAAGAAGCAGTAAAAATACTGCTGCTTTCACGTACAGCATCTAGCACAGCACATTGCTTCAACAGGTGAAAGAACCGTTAAGGGGTCTGCAAAGACCCCCCCCCAGCAGTTTTCATGTGGCCTGGGGGTGGGGTTGGAATCCCCTTTTTTGTGCTGATTGCCCTTCCTGCTTCCTTATATCAGGGTGAGATCAGAGCAACGGCCTTCAATGAACAAGTGGACAAGTTTTTCCCCCTCATTGAGTTGAACAAGGTACTGTGCCCTTGGCTGGATCAGCGGGGGTGGGGATGTATTTTAAACGTGTTAAAGCAGAATGTGCACAGCCTGCCTTCATTCTTGCCTGGAGGAATAAACCTTGTGTGGGTCTGGCTGATCTGTGGGCCTGATAACTGGAATCTCTTAAGGCTAAGGGGGAGAGTTTTTCAGTTACTCTTGCCTAAGGGGTGAAGGGTTGCAGTACAGCTTGATTTGCCCATAGCCAAACCTCCCCCCTCCCCTGCAGGGTCTCTGGGTTAGCTCACAGGTTAGGAGGCGTGGCTGCCCTGTCCACATGCCTGAAAACAAGAGCAGAGCTCTCGTATAGTAATAATCATGGTTATTTAATTTATATGAAAGAAAAAACCTCAGAGCAGCTTGGCAAGTTAAAATGCAACAAACTAAAAGGAGAAACATTCAAAGCAGCGAACAATTCAAAAGCACAAGGTGCTCCTCTGCTAACATAAAAGGCCACAAGACCTCCCTGCCCCACTGAAAGACGAGCATCACCGTGGGAGGCAGCCTAGTTGTCAAAGGCCAGGAGAGTATTCTGCAGCTGGAGCCCGTTTTGTGTGGTCACCCTCCACCCCTCCCTTGGGTGGGGCATGTGGAGAAGGGCCTTTGATAAAGACAGCAGGGTTTGGGCTAGCCCATA
Organism: Podarcis erhardii; assembly: GCF_964252035.2. Lineage (NCBI taxonomy): Eukaryota > Metazoa > Chordata > Lepidosauria > Squamata > Lacertidae > Podarcis > Podarcis erhardii. The sequence goes on from NC_138514.1 coordinate 37,961,315, forward strand.
TAAATTTGAGGTTCCCCTTTCAGGAGACAGCAAGTGGACTTGTCTGAAAGCGCAGGTTCCTCTGTGTTTCTGGACGCGACCCTGATCTCCCACCCCCTTGGAATTTCCTTAGTTGGGGTTGAGAGGGGAGCAATGGAGCACTTGAATCGGGGTGTGTGTGGTTGCTTCACTCTTTTTTCTCTGCCTCAGGTCTATTACTTCTCAAAGGGCCACCTGAAGACGGCCAACAAGCAGTACACGACCGTGAAGAATGACTACGAGATCACGTTCTCGAACGAGACGTCCGTCGTCGCCTGCGATGAAGCGCAGCACCTCCCCTCGGTGAAGTTTGACTTCATCCCCATTGGTGACCTGGAGAGCGCAGACAGAGACGCCCTTGTGGGTGAGGGAGGCAGTGGCGGCATTGCTTGCGTGTTTAGCAAAATGTTTCTGGGCAGCACTGTCATAACAATCCAGCCATGTGAGGATATTAAAAACAACCACAGCAAAGTGGTTTACAGCACACAAAATTACACTCAAATCATCAATACTGCCTGGTAAAGAAAAAGGTGGCCATTGCAAAGACCTTGTCTGAATAACAGTTTTTAGGAGATGTCTGAAAGAAGGCAGGAATGATTCCTGCTGAACCTTCATCGGCAGGGTGTTCCAGAGGGCCTGCCACCCTAAAGGCTCAGTCCTTAGTGAAGGCAGCCCAAGCCTCAGGGGGTGTGAGGGGAACCACATGATAGGCCACATCAGAGCATCTTTAAAGGTCCCAAAGACCTTGGGCAGTCACTCCCAACCTGGCGCCTTCCAGGGTGTTTTTGACTACAATTCCCATCAGCCCAAGTCAGTACTGTGCTGCTGCCTTAGGTACTGAGGTATGAGTCTCTCATGCTCACTCGTTGGAAAGCTCCCCTGGCACAGTCCCAGTGCTGCTCCTTGTTGCCAAGAGACCAGCAGCCTTCCTCCTTCACGCAGAGACCTAACCACCAGCTGGGGTACATAGTAATTTGTGTTTTCACAAGAAGAGGACCATTGAATTGCTCTCTCGACCTTGCTCCTCTTGGGCTGTTGCCTGCCGCATTAGCCCTCTTGGTTTGCTTTCTAGACTGACTCTGCCAGACTTCCCCTCCCCTCAGTGATCTCAGCTCTTGTAGTAGCTCAAGTGAAAGGTTCCAGACTGCCTTAGTGCACTAAGGCACAGCTTTCCAGGGCCTTACTAATTCGAAAGGTGCATAAGCAAACTGGGCTGCGGGTCAGGGCCTTGCTGCTGCAGTACTTCCCTTCAGGGTGATATTATTAATTATTAATTATTTCTATGCTGCTTATCTGACTGCGTTGGCCCAACCACTCTGGGCAGCTTCCAACAAATTAAAGCACCAAACACAGTGAAACGTCAAACATTAAAAACTTCCTTATCCACATTTAACAACTCAGAATGATACTTTTGAAGGCAGCCGCCACCAAGCTCCTCCGTGGCCATGCTTCTGTCCTGCACGTCAGCCAAGGGTTTGTGCCCTCCCCACAGGAAAAACCCCCGTTCATTAAATGGATCCAAAGCCCTACCTCTGGTGATGCATGGAGTGGCAAATGATAAGTGTACGGTGTTAATTAGGATCATAATGTCAGAAGAGGCTGGCGGCTGGCCAAAGGAGGCCCTTCTAGTCCCACGTCCTGTTCCCCACAGCGGCCAGTCAGATGCTCTTCCTCTCCACTTGTGTTTCCCAGCAACTGGTATTCGGAGGCATACCACACTGGAGGGAGAACACAGCCACTGTAGCTAATAGCCACTGACAAGCCTTGTTCTAAGCAGTTTACAGGTATAAAATCAATTATAAAATCTATACATAATTAACAATATGCAGTGAAACTATTCCATCAAAGCATTAAAAGCATCCATAATTTAATATGCAGTAAAACAAGCCAGTTAAAAAGCATAGCAATTAAAGGAGTTATTTTTAAAAGCTATCAGATCAGGAAGTTCGGGTTCAGGTGTGTCTTCATGAGCCGGCGGAATGCCAATACGGATGGACCGTCTCCTATTTCGGCAGGGCTGATCTGGGCTACTCCACTAACATGGGCTGTGCCATAAATGTATGGAGAACGCTCCTAACATCCCTCTGCTTGCCTTTCAGATGTAATTGGGATCTGCAAGAGCTGCGAGGACCTCACAAAAATCACCATAAAGTCTTCCAATCGAGAGGTGTTGAAGAGAGTTGTGCACTTGATGGACATGACTGGGAAAGGAGTGAACGTCACTCTGTGGGGAAACGACGTAAGTTGCCAGAGGAGTAGGGAGCCCATTCAGGGCAGAACATTGCTCTTAGAACCTTAAGATCGTAGAAATCATGCAATTGTAGAGTTGGAAGGGACCCCAAGGGTCATCCAGTCCAACCCTCTGCAATACAGGGTTAAAGCATCCAAGAGAGAGGGCCACCCAACCTCTTCATTTCTGCTGCTCTGTTGACCAGCTTGCCTCACCTGTGGAGCCAGGAGAATAGCACCCTTTGACAGGTGCCTCTTGGCCCTGGATCTGGGAGGAGCCGTAGTAGAGCCCGTGGTTTTGTATGTAGAAGGTCCGAGGTTCCGTCTGGCATTTCCTGTTCAAAAGGATCAGAGGGGAGGCAATGAGGAAGACACAGTCCTAGCAGACCAACCTCCTCCCGCCTGGCACTGTCCTATCAGGCTCAGCCAGCACCACTGAAGAAAGCTGAGGCTGCTGGGACTTGCAGTGTCTGAAACATCTGGAGGGCGCCAGGTCGGGGAAGGCCAGGCAGGGCACAGATCTCACGAGAGGGCAGCTCCCTGAGCTGTAGTTTATTCTCAGCTCCTTGCTTTAAAAGCCAGGGACATTTTTTTTTTTATTTCCTAAGGTTTTTGTTCCCTGCAATTCCCCTCCCCCGCCCCCAAATAGGGTTGATGGGTTTAATGCTGTTGTGCTCAGAAAGCACTGAGGGAGCCATTTCCATATGTTGCACCGCGGCTTCCTAGGTCGATATTGCAAACTCCTCTTGCTTTTGAAACATTGGGGAGTTATGCCGGGGGGGGGGGTGAGCAGAGCCCACGCGAGCACCACTTTTCCTGCCACCTTTTGTAGAGACCCGAGAACCAAGGGCTGGTTGAGAAAGTGCTGCTGTGGACTCCTCATGGGCTTGCTGCACTTGCGCCCAGGGAGACTCAGGGCCACCCAGACCCCATAGGCATCCTGCTTCTCGTGCCATCCATAGGGACGAACAAGGAGCGCCTGCTGCATCAGGGCAGTGGCTCACCAATCCCGTGCCTGGTCCATTTAGTGACCAGGGCCCAGCAGGGCTCTCTCTCCTCTTGGGATTCCCTGCCACTGCCATTCAGGTGCATTTACTGTCCCTGAGAGTGGAAGCAGAACATAAGCATGAGTGTTAGTAACTATGGTTACTACCTACTTTCTTCTTTGTGGATTTGTCTAATTGTCTTTTAAAGCCACCCAGATTGGTGGCCATCACTGCCTACTGTGGGAGGGAGTTCCAGAGTTCATGTGCTATGATGTGAAGGAAATACTTGCTTTTCAGCCTAGTTCTAGTGCTTTCCCCCCACCATGTGTAATTTTCTCAAGCTCTATCATGCTGCTTCTTACTCACCTTTCCCCTAAACTCAAATGCCCTCTTGTGGAATGAGTGTGCCCCTTCCTCTTTATCTTCGCAGGCAGAGAACTTTGACGGCTCTAAGCAGCCTGTGGTGGCCTTCAAGGGAGTCAAAGTCTCGGATTTTGGTGGCCGGACTCTGTCTGTTGTTTCATCGAGCAGCATCCTCATCAACCCTGACATCCCAGAGTCCTTCAAGCTGCGTGGATGGTACGCTTGCTCGCTTCTGTGAGCGCCGCACGGCACATGTTGGATTTAACATCTTGGCTGGAGTGGGGTGGGGGAAGGTAAACCCCACGCCATTCCTGGCCACATGCTTGCATGCAAAAACTAGGCACTAGGAAGTTGAGGTGTTGTTCCTCTTGAGAGAGGCAAAACACGCACACCCGTAATCCTGTGACCAAACCTTGAAGGATTGGGCATTGAAACAGATGTAGGGTGTGGGGAGAGGGTCAGGCAGAAGCAGTTCCCTGATCTGTGCAAGGCAGCATGAAATGGGATTCTGCTCTGGGAGCCGAGGGGGCAAGGTGTTGGCTTCACAGGGCAGGTTCTGGGCACCCTGGAGAACAGTGGAGTGCGAGGCAGATCCGACCCATCCGCTGGGAGCTTTTTGCAGGCGGCTGCTCTTGCAGCACAGCTCCTTAGAACATAAGCAGAACCCGCTGGATCAGGCCAATGAGCCATCTAGCCCATCATCCTGTTCACACAGTGGCCAACCAGATTTTGTATTTTTATGTTGTGAGAACCGCCCTGTGATCTTCGGATGAAGGGCGGCATACAAATTTAATAAATAAACCTGAGGCCTGTGAGAAACCAGCAAGCAGGATTGAAGCGCAAGAGCTTCTCTTCTCCCTCTGGGTCCCATCAGCTGGTATTCAGAAGCATCACTGCCTCCGACTGCAGAGGCAGCGCAGAGCCGTCCTTGATAGCAGCCACCCATAGCCCTCTCCTCCTCCATGAATGTGTCCAATCCCCGTTTAAAGCCGCTCAAGTTGGTGACCATCTCTGCCATCTGCCGGAGGGAGTTCCATGGTTGGACTCTGTGCTGATCGTTTCAGCGAGGTCTCCCAGTGATTCCTGACCATTTCAGTGAGATCTGCCCACTAGGCCAGCCTGCTACCCTCCAGGTGGTTTGGACTACGATTCTGATTGGCTGCACTGGCTGGGGTAGGGGAGAGAGTTGTGGTCCACATCACACCAGGCTGCCCCACAAGGCTTCCCTCCTGTGTTGCACCCCATGTTTGAATCAATCAGGAGGGGGCTTGTCCCACCTCACCCACCAGATGCCCATTAGGCCAGCCTTCTTCGGGGGCGCCTCCCCCCCGCTTGTGTTTCCTTCCACTTGCTCTCATTTGTAGAATACTCCTGCTTCCTTTGAGCCTCTTCAGGGGGAGGCGATGCTGCTTTCTTGTTCTGGGAGGGGCTTGCCATTTATTTTCACTCTGGCTTCTGTGTTGATTACAGCATTTGACATGATGCCAAAAGGGCATTTAGTGCTGGCAACTGCGCAGAGGCTGTAGCCGCTCCACACTTGCCTGCTGAAGCACAAGGTTCTGGGGCCAGGGTAGGGGAAGAGTTTTTCCTGCCCCGCCAGTTGACGTGTGAGGAATCCGGACGTGGCCAAAACATGCTCAGGGAAGCTTACCTACATTCCTGAATCAGCCGTAACAAGTTTTGAGAAAGTTGCTTGGTTAACCTTGGGCTTCAGTGCCCCCCCTCCAGTTTATAAATGGGGCGCAGACAACCCCTCTCTGCTACCTCGTGTGTGTTGCTGAGGAAAGGAATCCATTAGCGACGGAGGCACTTCAATAATGCACTCTGTTTCATTTGGCGCATTGTTCCTCTCTAAGTGCTCTTGGCACACTCAAGGCTGTGCCAGAGACAGAAGAGGAGGCAGCCGTGCTCGCCTCCTCCCCCTGCCAAACGCTTTTCTTCTGAATTGCTGGCCAGCCTGAGAAGCCACCAGGAGAGGCACAGGATGGTGGCGTCTCTTGTCTCTGGGCACCTGCATGCTTGGAGTGCTGGTGCGTGGGCTGGCATTCATGGACGGCTCTGCAGGCATGATGGAGGTTTGGAGAGGGGCTTGGAAAGGAGGCCGAGCCTGCCTTCTTGGTAACCGTGTTGGGGGAGGAAGTGAGCACCGGAGAGAGGTGGGGCAGGCAGCTGTGAGGCAGAAGCAGCCGTGGTGCAGAGCGTGGTCAAGGAGGACCAAGCAGGTGGTTGCGAGATAGAGCCTCAAAAGTGCCAAGGATCTTGGCCACCCTGCCTGACTTCGTCCCTCTGGGACAGGGGTCAGCAACCTTTTTCAGCCGTGGGCCGGTCCACCGTCCCTCATGTGGTGGGCCGGACTCTATTTTGGAAAAAAAAATATGAACGAATTCCTATGCCCCAGAAATAACCCAGAGATGCATTTTAAATAAAAGCACACATTCTATTCATGTAAAAACATGCTGACTCCCGGGACTCCCGGACCATCCGTGGGCCGGATTGAGAAGGCGATTGGGCCGCATCCGGCCCACGGGCCTTAGGTTGCCTACCCCTGCTCTGGGAAGAGTCTTGGAAGGGAAGAGCCACAGCTCCGTGGGATAGATGCCGTTTTGCATGCAGAAGGTTCCAGGTTCAACCCCAGCAGCATCCCCAGGTAGGGCTGGGAATGACCCCCTGCCTTGACCCCTGGAGAGCCTCTGCCAGTTAGTGTGGACAGTACTGGGCTAGGTGGAGCCAGTGGTCTGACTCTGTATAAGGCAGCTTCTGTTGTTCCTCTTAAACACTTCAGTTCAGACTCTCGGGGCCTGTTTACCTCTTGGATGTCAGAGCTGAGCTGCTTAAGATGTGCAAGTGATGGGCTCATGGGCATATGAAACTCAAGTGCCAAGGGCTTGGCTTGGCTCCACTCCTTTCCCTTCTGCCTTTTAGTTGTCCGCAGGCAAGGAATGCTGTTGCTTTGGTATGGAGGAGCACTGGTCCATGTGAGCCCCGCAAGTTGCCACCTTGATTATTGGTGGGTCCTTCTCAAGCACAGAGTCACCATTTTTCCAGAGGGGGATGTGGCTGCATCCCTCCAGAATGGGGTCAGTAGCTCAGGCTGGCTCTGTTCCCCGAGGTGCCTGCTTCCACTGCAGGCTTGAGAGGGGAATCCTTGGAACAGGAACTCAGGCAGTGCCCTGCCTGCATGGCTGCCTAGACTGCTGCTCACCCCTTCAGGGAGGTTTTGCAAAGGCGGGCCTGAGGAGCCCCCTGGGAAGAAAGACAGGACTCTGCCTGGGCTCTCTCCTCAGCCGCCTTCCTGGCTCTTTTCCTAGCAGGCCCTGTGTCCTGCCTCCGTTGAGGGAGGGCTTCGCCTTTGCTCTGGCCCTTGCACACTCCCACCTGGCATTCTGCCTCAGGCTCCTTCAGAAGCCAGCAGTGTTCACAAGCGGAAAATGCTGCATTCAGCCCTTTCTCTCTCCCTTCCTTGGTGAAATTTTGTGGAGGGGAACAAAAATCTCCTGAAGCAAAGCGTCCTCCCCTCCCTGCCCTGACGGCTTCTTGCTGCTGTTGGTGTGGGCTGCTGCTTCTCTCCTCTTTCCTCTCTTCTCTGTTTCTCTTTCCGCCTGCGGTACCCGAGAGGTTGTCACTGAGCCCCTCTCCTCCGCCTGACGTGAGCTGCTCTCTCGCTTCCTTGCTTGTTAGCCGTGCCTGATGGGTCTGATGAAACAAAGGCCAGTGCTTCGTGCGAAAAAACAAATTAAACTGCGGTGCTGCTTGTTGGTGCAGGGGTGGTAGCACCAGCTTATCTGGTTGGCAGAGGGGCTGGCTGGTTTTTACTTCAGGCATGGGATCTATTAAGCTCTCCCTGCATTTCTCTCCCAAGCTTCTGCAAAGATAATGTGAGCATGTAATTTAGCTCTCACCGTGCAAATGTCCCAGTGCCCTCAGCTCTCCTCTGAAGCGGCTGCAGTGCTGAGCCATGGCCTCTAGTTGGCGCACGAGCAAAACGGAGCGTGTCCCCGTTTTCCAAGATTATAAAATATTGCACTAATTAAAATGGAGTATTAGCGTATCCTGAAATGCTATTTTAGTGAGTAATATACACAAGTTACTGTAATTGTTTCCTGTGCAAGCCATTGATAAAAATCCCTCTTGCATTGAGCGCAGGAGGGTAAAAATAAAAACCCTGGTATGTTCCTGTTTCTTCTTGGAACCGAGAGAAATATCCCACACCCCCGCTTTATTTTGTTTTACTTCCAGGTTTGACTCTGAAGGGCAGCTTCTGGAGTCCACCTCCATCTCAGGCACAAGGACTGGGCCTATGGGAGGTGCAGACACCAACTGGAAGAGTCTGCATGAGGCCAAATCTGAGAACCTGGGGCAAGGAGATAAGGTACAATGGGGACTCAGCGTTTTGGGCTGTTCCCTGGGGCTCCTGTGGTGGAGGTGGCAGAGGCAGGCAGTCAGCAGAGCCCTGCAGCTAGAAGGGTCCCCCTTGCTGCCTGCAAAGTCATGCGCAGAGCTCCTGCCTAAGACCCCGGAGGATGCAGGAGACGCTCCTGAGCTAGCTGGGCACAATGGTTCCTACTTTCCTTGCAGAGTCACTAAGGACAAAAATCAAAATAATTTAAGAATTGCATATTGGAATTCATTAAGTGTTTCATACTGAAGTGGCTGTATTTTATTCTTAAGAATGCATCAGACCTTCCTAAACCTTACAGTAAATAACCAGTTAAAAGCAATGCAGTTAAACCAGATTAAATCATACCGTGTCTGGAGGCAATTCAATTCCAGTGGAGCAGAAACGTGAAGGAAACACTTTGGTAGCCTAAATGTCAGTCTTGATAACAGCTCATTATCTTTTAAAATAAGAATTAAGAGCAATAGCCCTGGTGTCTTGAGGTGTTGGGATGTTAATAAGGCAAGACAAAGGGCCTCACATTTGCAATGGAGGGAAATGTCGGCTGCACAGCCAGTCAGGCTCCTCAGCCAGCTCAATTAGTTCACTCTCTAAACGGTTCGTCCATTAATCAGTCAATTAAAACACACATGCGCAGGTTACAATATCTCAATTCAGGTAATGTGTTGGAGGATATTTAATGAACACAGTTCTTTATCTTGACTCTTAACTAGCACAGGCGCATTCTTCAACTCGCTGTTGGGAGTTTGCCCGATTATGCGAAGGAATGATTAGGCAGTGGACCCTTCTGGTTTTGAGCAGGAGGTGTGGCATGTTGGGGTCCCTTTAACATGGGGGGGGGCTGGGGGTGTTGATTCCAGCAGGGCTGGAGCTGCAGTGGCCTGCCTGTCTCCCTGAGGGGCTGCTCTGGTGGTGGCTTGTCCGTTCTGAAAAACAAAATCCCATCCGCAGGCAGACTACTTCAGCTGCTTGGCCACAGTGGTCTACCTGCGCAAGGAGAACTGCATGTACCAGGCCTGCCCATCCCCGGACTGCAACAAGAAGCTGGTCGACCTGCAGAACGGGCTCTACCGCTGCGAGAAATGTGACCGGGAGTTCTCCAACTTCAAGTACCGCATGATCCTCTCGGTGAGTCCCTTTTCCAGCAGGTCCTGTGCCCTTCGCAGGCAGGCTCCTTTGCGGCTTGGGGGGAGCAGAGAGCGCTGTGTGTGCAGGCCAGCCGGCTCTTGCTAAGGGGAAAGATGAGCACCAAAGAGCTTCTGTCTCCTGCTCCAGCGGACGGGAGAAGACTATGCTGAGCCAGTCGGCATTTGCAGTGGTCTTTCCCAGACCACGTGAGCCTGCATAGAGACCACCTTCTGTTTCTCCCTCTCTGGAGCTGCGGGGGAAGGCTCACTGTCAGAACCCCTGCAGGGAGGGAGGAAGGGAGAGAGAGAGAGAGAGAGACTCCCCTCCAAAAGCCTGGAGAGCTGCTGCCAGTCAACGCAGGCAATGCTGAGCCAGATGTCCTGACTTGGCACCATGAAATGGTGCGCTGTTCATATGCCACACAGAGGGGCCAAGCAACCCTTCTTCCTGCCCACCCAGGCCAAATGGGCCCCTTTCAGCCATGACCGTCCTTTCCTTTTCTTTATTGATATTTTCTTAGTAGAATTTCCTTTATAAAGAAATAAAGTGATAAAAGGAAATGGATACATTTTACACACACATTTTACACATACATTTTACACACACACACGTATACACGTGTGTGTGTGTGTGTGTGTGCGCGCGCGCGCACACACACACACACACATATATATATATATATATATATATATATCCGTAGAGTTGGAAGGGACACAAAGGGTCATTTAGTCCAACCCCCTGCAAGGCAGGAATCTCAGCTAAAGCATCCATGACAGTGATATTATTACCTTAAGTGCTATTTTAATACATCTGTGGTCATTAATAATCTACTACATTCTGTATAAATTCATTCCAAATGTCAGTATATTTGTCCAAACCAAGTCTAAAAGCAATATGACCATCTATTTATTTGTGCTAAACCATCCAGGCTACTGCTCTGTGAGGGCCTTGCAGCCTCTTGAACTGCGCGCTCTGTTTGTTGACTGCAGTTCAGAACATGCCCCTTTTTAATGGCTAAGCTTTTAAAGCTGGCCTTGCCTGTTCATTGTGCGTCTTTCTGGCTGCTCTGCTGCCATTGTGGCGCTGCTGCTGCTGCTGCTGCTGCTGCTGCAGCAGCACAGCCTAGATGGTGCTGTGCCGTTAAACGTCCCTTATCCCTGCTGCTCTTTTCCTACTGAACCGGGAACTGGTGCGTTAGGATCCCTGTTGCTGAGAACTGTGTGGTCACAACACCTTTGTGCGCTTTGCTTAGTGGCTGGTTTTGGAGAGCGTTTTCAGATGTCTGACTGCGGCAGGGGAGGAAGTAGAACGAATAGATCCTTTTTGCCCCCACTCAAGGGGGTACTGTTCAACTGGCTCCTGTGGTCCTTGCGCCCTTCTGAGCCCTTAGCCCTTCCTCCCTCCCCACTCCAAGTGCCTCTCGCCCAGCGGAGCCCCTTTGCGAGCATCGCAGCCTTCAGCGCAGGAGCGTCTCTGGCCCACGTTTCTTTGTTAGAAAGATAAGCTAATGTGGAATGGCATTTCTGGAGAGCTGTAATTGCACTCATTCAGCTGCTCCCTATATTTAGTTCTCTCTTTTGTGGCTAATGTTCTGTGTCTCGCGCATTAACGGGAACCGGCTTTGGAGCAGAGCATCTGAGGGCTGCCATTGTGACGCCTGCTTGCACCTCCAGAGCAACGCTGCTGCTTTCCTCCATCCTTCGGTTCATGAAAGTGCCCCCAAATTAGGGCCCCTGCGACTCTCCTTTAGAAACTCCCATGCAGGAAGCCTGCAAAGGGGAGGTTGGCGGCTGCTGGAGGCTTCACTTCAGCTAATAGAGCGGCTAAATGAACAGCCTCTCCAAATCGACGGCCTCACCTTATTAGAATGTTTGAGGACGTGGCAGTGGGGGGAGCTGTCCCCCTGGGGGAAGGATTTATTGTACGGAGTGGAGGTGGGGTGGGAGGGCAAGAGGGAGAGGGAAGCCGGAGAAGTGCTTCTGAATTACGGGCCACTCGAGTTCTCCTTCCGCATTTGTTCTGCTAGGCTCTGCGGTGAGCAAGAGATTTTGCCTGGTGTTTGACAGGAGCTCCTTTTGAAATCCCTTCTCTGCCCTCCCCCGCGCCCCAAATGGTGAAGATAGCAAGCGTGAGGAGGGGGAGAGAAAGAGGGGGGAATATAATTGCAGAATGGGAAAGGACCCCGAGGGTCATCTAGTGAAACTCCCTGCAATGCATTGGCTCCCAGTATGTTCCCAAGCACAATTCAAAGTGTTGGTGCTGACCTTTAAAGCCCTAAATGGCCTCGGTCCAGTATACCTGAAGAAGCGTCTCCACCCCCATCGTTCAGCCCGGACACTGAGATCCAGCACCAAGGGCCTTCTGGCGGTTCCCTCATTGCGAGAAGTGAGGTTACAAGGAACCAGACAGAGGGCCTTCTCGGTGGTGGCGCCGGCCCTGTGGAATGCCCTCCCTTCAGATGTGAAGGAAATAAGCAGCTGTCTTCTTTTTAAAAGACACCTGAAGGCAGCCCTGTTTAGGGAAGTTTTTAAAATTTAATGCTGTATTGTTTTTAACACTTGATTGGAAGCCGCCCAGAGTGGCTGGGGAAACTCAGCCAGATGGGCGGGGTATAAATAATAAATTATTATTATTAAATTATTATATAATGCAGGAATCTCGGCTAAAGTGTCCGTGACAGGTGACCAGCCAACCTCTGCTTCTAAACCTCCAAGGAAGGAGGGAGTATGTTTGGCTGTGAGGCCCAAGCAGGCAGCGGGTGGCTGGGCCAGAAATAGAGAGAGATGCTGGTGGTCCCAGGAAGGAGCTACAGAGCAGAAGAGGCGGGCACTGTACACTCCTAGGGATGTGTTTGGGCAGCTTCTCGAGAGGTCTTGCACGCCCAGTTCCTGTTGAAAGTGTGTCTGTGTTTGAGTGACATTGTTGAGTGAAGTGAGAGCTGTCTCAAATCCCCAAAGAGCGGAAGGCTCTGCCCTGTCCGTCCAGAAGGGGGTCAATTTGCAAGTCAGAAAGTGGGGCGAAGGGAAGGCTGCCCTGGACTATAAACCCTTTCCTTGGCTCTGAAGTTGGTTCTGGCCCCTGGAAATACACCAGAGTGTCTTGGCTTTTTCAGAAGGCATCTAAATGCCCATCAGGCATTATCAACCTGCTTTCTCTGGCTGCCCTGGTTCCTTTCTCCACCATGGTGGGCGCCAGTTCCTGCCAGAATCAAAGCCCCAGAGCCCAGCCTCTTTGTCTTTAAGGTCATAATTGAGAGCCAGGCTTGCCCTTGACCAGGCTCTTCTGACTTGCCTGTCCCGCCTCCTCCCTCCTCGTTATTGGCCCCACCACTAAGGAGGCATCCCTTGCTTCTTCTCCACGGCTGGGGATGGCCACAGAACTGTCCAGGTTGCGCCCCCTAGCCACAGACAAATTAGCTCTTCTTTCCGCCTCTCCTCCAACCCCCCACCTTCCACCCATTCAATTCACCCTCTATTTAAAATGATTTCTTATGAGGCAATAATCAATATTTATATTTATGGACAAATGTTTGCCGAATTTGCGTGGCCCCCCCCCCATTGCCTGTGCCCCTGGTGGGGGCCCACCTCACCACCCCCTATCTACAGCCCTGATTGTCCCACATGGTCCCAGCAGGATGTGGCCGGTTGAAGTGAAGCCTCTTGGCCAGGCTCCTACTCCCCATCCCTTCCTCATCTCTCTCTCCGTTTTAAAAAACAAAACAAACTTGCCCAAGAACCCCTGAGCTGCTTTCACAGCACAGAAACACTGCTTTGAATAATGGATGTGGGCACTGATGGGGATAAAATGGAAGGACTTTCAAAGACAGAGGTTTTGGGAAGGGCTGTGCAGAGGAGCCCTGTGATCTGCCCTGACTTGTGGCTATGTGCTGCCTGGTTGTGCGAGAGGAGCTCCTTTCCACTGACACCCCCCTGACATGTCGTTTTCTTTGGGGGGTGGCCGCTGCCCCCTGGCATGTGTGCCTCCACTTGTGGTGGCTGCCTGCAGGCAGTGGAAACAGGAGGGGTCAAGGCTTCGGGGGGGGGGGGTGTTGGAGGAGCTGAGCTGGGGGCTCCAGGCTGCCCCTGGTGGTGGGCTGAGGCTGTGCTGCTTTATCATTGGTCTTATCTCTCCTCCCGCCTCAGGTCAACATTGCTGATTTCCAGGACAATTTGTGGTTGACTTGTTTCCAGGATTCGGCAGAGACCATCCTTGGGCAGAATGCAGCCTTCCTGGGAGAACTGAAGGAAAAGGTCAGGCCACTTGTGTCGCTTGCCTTGGGGGCTTCTCTTCCCTTTGTCACCTGGATGCTTTAACATTCATTACGGGGTCTGCGGAGGCCTCTCAGGCTCCTTGACAACGATGAGCTTTCTGGGGAGGGGAGACTGGGGGGCTTGCCCTGAGGGGTCTGCCTACTGCTGGCAGTGTTTTGGGGGGGGCTGTGTCTGAAGGCTGCTTGGCAGCCAATGGCAGGAAGACTGCAGGCAAGGCAGCGTGTAACAATTTTGTCTGAAAATGGGAGGCACTCAGGGCACAGTCCTGCTTCTCTCTTGAGGACACACCCCACCCCAGTGAGAAAATACCTGAAATCCTGAGTAGCTGCGCAAGGCAGCCTGGACTGTTGGCTTTTTGTGTTTCCGGGGGGGTGGGGGGTTGAGGAGTCCTTAGCAAGTGCTGTGCACTGCCTTCCCTGGGATCCATTTACTTTGGGAGACTTGTGCCCTGCTTTTCAATCAGAATACTTTGTTTATTTGTTTATTTTGCTTGATTTCTTAATGCGCTTTTCACCACAAGGTCCCTGGGCAGTTCGCAGCATACGCAAAATACATACTTATGAAACAAATGAAGCAGTTACAACGAGAATGAAAATCAGTTCCACTTCAGTTCTGTATAAGAGAACAATGCAGGCTTTAAGAAATAATGTAAATACAAACATTTAAAAACAGTTACACCTATAGTGACGGTGTAAGATAATAATAACAGATTGTAACAATGCACACAAAACAACAGACACCCCAGTGGACCCACAGCAGATGAATTTCCCTGAAGTCTGCTTCCCTTCTGCTCTGTAGTCTGAGCGTTCTCTTTTGCAGGGAGAGCAGCTTTCTCCAGCCCATAAATGGACCCAGGCTTGTCTTTCCCTCATAGTGATGCTCTTTCTGGGAGGTGGTGGGGCTGAGCAGAACCTCCCAGTGGCCTGTGGTCTCTTGGCAGAGGCCCATGTACTTTCCTACTGCTGTGCTGTCCCAGATCAACTCTTTCCCAGCAGCTGACATTCGGGGCGTATGGCCTCATTGAGGTGGTCTCTGCCCTTCTTGCCTGGTGTTGCCTCGCCAGGGATAACCTCCTGTGAATTCCTCTAACCCCTTGTCACATGGAAGGATGCTCTTGCTCGCTTTGAAAAGATACCTATCCATATTCTGCAAATAAATACGGTAAATTATTTTGATACTATACTGTACTACACTGAATTTTTTTTAATGTTTCCTGGATTGTCCTTGCATCTTCCTGCCACCCTTTCCATCTTCTCTTGCCGTGTCCTTTGAAAACCACTGTCATATAGGGTTGTTCCTTAAATTGCTTTTCATATATGTAGGAGTAGCTGGATGTTTTATGAGAAACCAGAGTTGGTTGGGGGCACATCTCTGTTGCTGCCCTTTCCAGAAAGGGCTGGCCAGGAGTTGTGCTGGCTCTGTGCTTCCTCCAGGGCCAGAGGCCCTGCGCCTGTCATTACCAGGCGCTCTCATGCGCTGCTTGCAGGCTTCTTCTCATTGGGACAACTGCTTGGCCACTGTGAGAACAGGATGCTGGCCTAGATGAGCCCCAGCCTGATCTGGCTGCAGCTTTTCTTACTAAATCTTTCCAGATTGCAGCCGAAATGCTGTGCTTTTGGAAGAGCGAGTCCTTCGTGCCCTGAAGAACCTGTGTTCGTTTAATGTGACAACCCTCCCCCCCCCATCCATTTCCTTCCTGTGGTGCAGAGTCTGCCTTTGCGTTAGCAGCTCACCTGCTTTCCTGAACTAGAAAAAGGGCTTCCAACTGACACAGTTAAAGTTCCTGGCATGCGGTTTCGCTTCTGCGACGCAATCTGCCCTCTCATCGGGTAGACTCCGGCAAGAATGAAAGGTTTTGCTGTGTCTTAATTTTTGGGGAACAGAGATGTTGTGGCTGGCAAAAGAGCCGTGCTCCGTAGGGGTAGATGGGCAGCGGTGCTCTCTAGCAAGGCTTCTTGCCTCGCTGCTTTCAAAGCAGCCATTTTGCCAAGGAGGACGCAAGCTGTGCGTTTAGCACAACAAGATAATAGCATTTCCTTGTTTCTCTGCAGGCCCCTTTCCTGGGCAGCCAGTGCCTGATCATTAACCTAAAGCTCTGAGGGTTGGGCTAGCCTTGCTTAGATCGGCACAGATGATGAGCACATCTTAAAAGGCTGTGGAGAGAGGGAAGATGCAGATGGAGGGAAGGCAAAGGGTCATGCAGTGGCCGGCTAATGGAGAGCTCTTTCGGAGCCGGAGAGTTTGGCTGGTTTGGGGTGGAATGAAGGGAAGCAGCTCCCGTGAGGTGTGTCCTGGGCACAAGTGCTTGGCATCCGAGCTGCTAGTCGATTGCTTTTCTCTCCTACGCGCTGAAGCCAGTGGCTCTATAGCGCTGGTGCTATGGATGACCAGAGAGCATTCAGCACCTGCCCATCCCCTACCCCCCAGCTGGAACAACTGCAGCTTCAGGATGTGGCTTGCAAGATAAGCAGGGACAGCTGACTGCCTCTGATAAGGCTCCTGGCAACAAGGAAAGGGCCATCCACGCTTGTGTTTTAAGCACCCGCCTTTAATCGCAGTGGAGAAGCCTCCCACACCTTCTGCTGATAGCGTCTCATGGTGAACCTGCGTGTCTGTCTGGCTTGGGAAGGAACTTCTGAGCTGGCTTAGGACTGGAGCTGAAGGTGCCACAATGCCTTTTCTGCTGGGCTCCCCATGCTCCCTTCCAGCTTAGGGTTGGCCTCAACGCGTCTGTTCTGCTGTTCTTCCACAGAATGAAAACGCGTTTGATGAGGTGCTCCAGAAAGCCAGCTTCACCACCCATGTATTCCGGGTCAGAGTCAAGCAAGAGACTTTCAACGTAAGACGGACACACGGAGATGTGCACACAGAAACAAGCAGATCTGTGTCTTGTGGGGTTGGGGTGTTTGTTTGTTTGTTTGTTAAGCAATTTGGGCTCTTCTTTGGCAGAGGTGGAAGAATGAGCATTATAATGAAAAAGTAGGAGAGAGGGGGCCCTGCCAGAATAGAACTGGAGGCTGTCCAGTGGAACGTCACACACAGAGCTTAGACAAAATTAAAGAGGGTTTGAAAACCAGCAGCAGGAAATGCTGCGTGATGATCAGTAGCTGCTGCAAGGAGTTAAAACTATATCTGGGGGAATTCCATGCAGGTGTTTTTTGCTTGGGATTGAGGGGAGTGTCTGCACTAGAAACTGAGATGGGTTTGAAACAGGTCCCACCTCTGTGGCTCTTCCAAAAGAATCTGTGTGTGTGTTTTATATATATAAAGGCACTTTCCCCCTTCTCCCTCTTTCCCTTTAAGTAGAGATGTTCCTTTGCTGGAGGCTCCTGCGGGGGGGGGGGGGAGGCTTTGCCTGTGGCCACTTTGTGAACTTGAGCCAGCTCAAAAGGCAGGCTGTTAACCACTACACTGCTCCCTCAATCCGCATACTGTGTAGGATTCTGCCTTTGCCAGAGAATTAGCCTTTGAGAACTGGGCCTCTCCCAATCAATTCCGGGTTTTGCTTGCAATGCCGGGAACTGTGCAGCCGCACCAGGTGGTTTGCTAGCAGCGCAGCTGAGCCTGGAGACAGTACCGTGTCCTCACCTGAAGCCTTTTCTCTTTCCCAAGGACGAATCGCGCCTGAAGGCGACAGCATTGGATGTCAAGCCTGTCAATCACCAGGAGTACAGCAGGAGGCTGATCGGGATCATCAGGAAGAATGCTGCCCAGCTGGGATGCTGACGAGGGCGACGAGCAGCCTGGCACTGGTGCCCCCCTGCCCCTTGGCAGAGCCGGGGTCCTCTCTGTAGAATAACTAGAGACAAATGTTTGAATTGGTTTCTCCACACGCTTGCACAGACCCAAGTTCCAGAATGCATTGCATCCCCTTCTTTGCCTCCGTTGATTCTGTGTTCCTGTGCCTTGGCTGAGTGCCATCGTTGACGGGTGGAGGGTGAAGACCTGCCGGCACAAAGGGAATACCTGCAGGCTGAGCTGGGAAGGGGAGACCCCAGGCTGCGATAGACCCCCTTCCCCCCCCCCCCACAAACTTGGGAAATGCTCAACGACCTGGGTGGGAAGGGCCAGGATTTCTGTGAGGGGGGTGGTGTTGTGTGGAAGGGGTCCCTTAGCTCAACAGAGGCTCCCCTCCCCCCCCCCCAATGTTCAAAGGCTTCATTCCTTCCACAGGTGCCAGGCGACTGTTAATGCTTGGAATGGCAATATGGCAGAATTATTAATCAAAGACGTATCTCTTATATCTGAAGAATATCCTTCCTTCAGGGTTTAATAGACTGAGTCAGATGGGCCCGATATTAATCAAAATTGTCTCTTCTGAGAGAGGCTGATAAGCGTTGACTCTTCATCCCCCTGGGAAATCTAGGCAACTACAAAGCAGTGCTTTAGTTTTGCACTTCAATTAATACTGCATTTTGGGGGCTGCCGACTGCGGTGGCTTTGCTACCTGTCCATAATTTTTGTGTGTGAACGAAATGCCTTCTCTGTTTGTATCACTGAGGACATAGAAGCCTCCGACGGAGGGTGTGCCTGTGCCCCTTCTTCCTTCTGTCTCTTTCTATAAACAGCATTTAGTTCTATATTGTGGTCTCTGCTTTCTGCAAACGCCAGCGGATTCTCATTACTGGAAAGCAATTAATTAGTTTTCATAATACGCTTTCACTTGGGGGAAAGACGTTGGGGCTGAAGTTGGCGAGACGGAAGAGTGGCGATTTTTCTCAGCCTTGTGTCAGCGAGAGCCAATAATGTGATCTTGTTTTGGCTGGTGAAGATGGCCTCTCTGGCATTTTGGATTATTATTTTTTATTAATGTTTACCCAGCAGTCTAAGAACTAACCAGGCTTTACATACACGTGCTCTGTGTGAACTGGTCCCAGGAACAGAGGTGCTGCTGCTGCTGCTGGGCTTTCTAGTTAGCAGAGCCAAAGAGCTGCGCCTGCCTCTGGTTGCATGAATTATGCATTTGCCAGCTGCAGCAAAGCGTTGGCTGCATGGCCGGGCAGCGTTGCAGCTTCCCCGTGGGGTGTGAATTGGAAGGCGGCTCTGGAGCCAACGATGCTTTTGCCCACTCAGGTTGCCCTTGTTTAGCGCGTGTCCTCTCTAGCGATGAGCATGAAAATAGGGTTTCCCTCGACCCCTGACCTCTTGGCCCTCCTCGCTCTTTCCGTGGAGCAGAGCATCCCTCTCTGGCTCTCCAAAGCGAGCTCTGGGGCCTTGGCACTTCTTCCTTCTGACCTTGCTTATGAAACGTTGGCTGGGAAATTATGGTCTTCCACCCGCTTCGCGATTGACAAATTGCAGGTTTGGTGTGATCGTCTTTCTTTCTGCTCTGCTAACCAGTCTCTATTCCTTCCTGGCTTCCATTCACTACCACACCCACCCACCCCCAAATTCAGGAAGGAGAAGGGGACACGGGCTGAAATGGTGGAGTTTTCAGTGTGTGCAGATGGCTCTCTGGCCTGACGGTTGAATGTGGGGTGAGGGGAGAGAAGCAGCCTCCCCCGTAAAGAAAACACCAATAAGTTTGTTTGCAGACAACCATAGTGGGAGTGCTGTGACCAAAGTCTTCTATGCAGCCATATGTCCTAATTAGGTTCAAGCACGGAGTCATTAGCTTCCTCGTAAAGGCTGTAATAAAAGGCCAATGGTGGCGCTCTGCAATCGAGCCGCTTTTTCACTTAACTCTTGGGGAGTGGTGGGTGGAGAATCGCGTTCCTTCTCTCCCCCTTCTCTCTGTGGGAGGGAGGGAGGGAGAAGTGAACCGAATCATTTCACTTCCAGTTCTTAAATGTTCCTTGAATTCCCCCGTGCCTCGTTGTTCAAGGGACTGAAAAACAGATAGTGATAATCTGGCTCCTGTCTCTTTCCAGTGCTTTATGCTTTCCATTAAAAGGCCCCGGCTGGTCCCTGGTGGGTTCCCCTGGCATTTTGAATCCTCCAGGTCCAAAACGTCCCCCATTTCTCTCTCCCCCCTTCCCTGCCCCCCTACTTAAGGCTGTCTCTGTGAACAGTATAAATATTATTGATCCGGGTATTTAATACACTAATGAAACAGACAGATATCGACTACGTAATTAATACACTCCCTTAAAGTGAAGTTTGGCAGCACAGACGGAGAAAGCCGTATTGACTGGGCTGCTCTGGCAGGGAGCCTGCCTTGGCCATCTTATTTATAGAAAGGGAAGCCGGTTCCCCTCCTCTGTGGGGCGAGTCTGGCCCCCACACCAAACACAAGAGAAGAAGAGAACTGCTTTTTACCTGCTCAAAGGCTTCCATTTATCTGCGGGGGTGCTAAAATTCCCAGGCATTTAGCTTTTTCACCTGTTCTGCTATCTCTTAGCGCAGCAACGCAGGCGTGTGAGTTTGCCCTAATGGCTGTGTGATTCGCAGCCTCCCTTGATACGGCTGCTGTGCATTAGCAGCACATTGAGCTGGTGGCGGGCGGGCGGGGGGGGGGGGACGTTCTTCCAGAGGAAGGTGGTGCCATCTGCTCCTCATGGGAGCTTCCTACGCTGCCCTGTTCATAGAATTGTAGAGTTGTAAGGGACCCTCAAGGGGACGCGGGTGGCGCTGTGGGTTAAACCACTGAGCCTAGGACTTGCCGATCAGAAGGTCGGCGGTTCGAATCCCCGTGACAGGGTGAGCTCCTGTTGCTCTGCTCCTGCCAACCTAGCAGTTTGAAAGCGTGTCGAAGTGCAAGTAGATAAATAGGTACTGCTCCGGCGGGAAGGTAAACGGCGTTTCCGTGCGCTGCTCTGGTTCGCCAGAAGCGGCTTAGTCATGTTGGCCACGTGACCCGGAAGCTGTATGCCAGCTCCCTTGGCCAGTAGAGCAAGATGAGCGCCACAACCCTAGAATCGGTCTTGGCTGGACCTAATGGTCAGGGGTCCCTTTACCTTTAAGGGACCCTCAAGGGTCATCTTGTCCGGCCCCTGGTAGTAAAGGAATCTCAGCTAAAGCATCCCTGACAGATGGCCATGGAAGAGAATCCAGCACCTTCCAAGGGAGTCTGCTCCACTGTTGAGTGGCTCTTGCCACCAGGAAGTTCTACCTGTTGTTTAGTCGGAATCTCATTTCTCAGCATTTGAATCCGTTGGCTTGGATCCTCTGTAGCAGCAGATAGCTTCCTCCATCTTCCACATGACCTTCAGAGATAGCAGGGTGGCTGTTTGGTGCCGCTGCCTAGCCCCCTCCCCATCCGCCTGCCTTCCTCTGAGGGGATGGGACCGGCTGCTTTCCCCTTCCTCCCTTAGTCTCAAGTTTGCCTTAATAGAACTCAGGCAGAATTCCTTAGCAGAATATAAATTATCATCATCATCATCAATTCTTCCTATTGTCATTGACTCTGGATCCGCCTGCTGCCTGGCCTACCGGCCACCCAACCCCATGCGTGCCAGCCTCCATAGTTTGCACAGTGAAGATACAGGGCAGATAAAGTCCACGCAGCACAGAGTTAAACTGTGGAACAAACTGAGGATTGGACCAGTTCATGGAAGAGAGGGCTCTTGACGACTCTTCTCTGCCTCCACAGTCAGAGGCAGCAAAGCTTCTGAATCCTGAATAAACAGCCTTGGTCCTGCATACCTGAAGGAGCGTCTCCACCCCCATCGTTCGGCCCGGACACTGAGGTCCAGCGCTGAGGGCCTTCTGGCGGTTCCCTCACTGCGAGAAGCCAAGTTACAGGGAATCAGGTAGAGAGTCTTCTCGGTAGTGGCACCTGCCCTGTGGAACTCCCTCCCACCAGATGTCAAAGAGAAGAACTACCAGACTTTTAGAAGACATCTGAAGGCAGCCCTGTTTAGGGAATGTTTGATGCATTACTGTATTTTAATATTGTGTTGGGAGCCACCCAGAGTGGCTGGGGAAACCCAGTCAGATGGGTGGGGTATAAATAATAAATTATTATTATTTATAATCCCAGTTGCTGGAAACCACAGGAGGGGAGAGTGTGGCTCTCGTGCATGGATCCTGCTTGGGGCATCTCGTTGGCCACTTGTGAGGACAGGAGGCTGGACTTGATTGTGCTGATCCAGCAACTCTTAGGATGTCCCTATGGGACCTCCAGAAAGAGTCTTATCTAGATTCCTAGGGATATTTGGCCACTGTGAGAACAGGAAACTGGACCAAATGGGCTCTTCTTCGTGTTCTTACATGGAAACCATAAAAGGAGCCCTTCCCTCAATGCATGGGGAAGTTGTCTGAACACACTTATCTCAGCATCGCTTCAAAAGCCTCTTCAAGTGGGCCAGGATTATCAACTCTCTAGAGGGGAAGTCCTTGTGAGCGAGAGGGAGGAAGGGGCTTGCCCCCCCCCAGCTGATTCTCATCAAGAGCTGCAACTATCTAGAATCATAGAATTGTGCAGTTGGAAGGCACCCCTGGGTTCATCTAGCCCAACCCCTAGCTCTGCCAAAATCTGCATCTGGTTCCAGAAGCTGTTAGCCATGATGGTCTGGACTCTGGAGGCTGCAGTGCTCACGAACACGGTTGCTGAAAACCAGCCACGGAGGAGGAAGTGGTGGGAGAAAAGTTTGTCTCAGGCGATGTGAGGAGCTCCTGGTCCAGTCCCAGCAAAGCACTTGCAAGACAGAGGATGAAGAGCCAAGGGGGAGAGAGCATCTTAAAGGTGTAGAAAGAGCCCAAAGGAGGCCCATCTAGCTCAGCCTCCATGGTTTCTAATGGGATGAGGGACCGGGGGTTGAGATTGCAGGGGGTTGGGCTAGATGACCCTCAAGGTCCCTTCCAACTCCATTCTATGATTTCCATCCTCATGGAGACCACCTGGAGGCCCCAGAGGGAAGCCTGCAAGCAAGCGGGATTGGAGTGCCACATCCCCACTCAGGGCCGTCTTTAGCAGATTTGGCGCCGGGGTGCAAATATCTGCCCAGCACCCTCAAATTACCATGGATAGTGGGGGGGGGGGGCGCGAAGCTGCACACTGCCAGCCATGGGGGGGGGGTGCGCAACTCTTCCCCCATGCCGCTGTGGGAGACCAATCCATATGGCTGGCAGGTACGCAGCTTCCCTCCCAAGTCTCCTTGAGAGGAGAGCGATCCCTGCAGAGGCTTGGAAGGGAAGCTGTGCACCCGCCAGACATATGGCTGGCAGGGCACAGCTGGTGGGCGTGCAGGGAAAGGGGAGGCCACTGGCAAAGCTGCGCAGCTCCCCCACTCGCTGGGGCGCCCCTGAGAGGCCGGCGCCCTGGCGCAACGCACCACTAAGCCCTATGGGAAAGACGGCTCTGTCCCCACTGTGATGCCAAGCATGTCCTCGCCGTGGGCCCCCAGGTGTCCCCAAGGGAAGCCCCAAAGCAAGCAGTGCCTGAGGGCAACAGTGAGCAAGGACCTTTGCACAGAGGATCAAGGCCTTAGCTGCTTGCTGGGGGCTATCTGCAATGCCCCAGGGGCCGTGTGTCTACAGCAAACAGTTCTTCTGGCCCTCTCAGCCCAGGTTGCTCCCTGCAGGGTGGGGTCAGCCTCTGAGCCTTACTCTGCTTCTCCACCCCCACCCCGTCTCCAGCCAGAAGCCCTTTTCCCAACGGGCTTTGTGAGGAGGTCGGGGTGTTCTTCGCATAAATGAGCCTCAACTCTTGGAAGCACTTTGCGAAACGGTTGGGCGTCTTAAGGCCAGGCGTAGCTATTTACATCTGGCTGTGACGCTGGCATCATGAATCTCATTCTTTTTCCTTCCCCAATTTTGAGCAATTTGGTGGGGTTGGGGGCTGGGTGAATAAAACCCTTCAGCTCCCAAGTGTATTGGCTTTCTGGTAATTGGAGCTTGTGCTGTCATTAAAAATGACAGCTTTCTCTGGATAATATCCCTGCCTCACACTTGTAAAAATACAAGGAACACAGCCTATATTTAACTTGCAGTACCTAGAGTTCTCTCTCTTTCCCTCCATCGCTGCTGCCTTCAGAATCCCAGGTGAAGGAATGCAAGAAGCTGCCTTTGGCCCGAGTTGGAAACGTTGGTCCGTTTTTCTGTGCGGAAAGGTTTTTGGTTTTGGTGAGGAAAGGTTTTCGGCATTTGTATCCTGATCTATTGGCTAAAAAGGCTCCCCAAGCAGTTTACAGACAATCAAGACAAGAAAGTCCCTTTTTGAAAAAGGCACAGCACACAAGGAAAAAGAGATAGGGAGGGAAGAGGAAAACCAAAACTCAGGCACCATTTTCTAAACACGTGTTCCTGTAATGCCCAGCTGGCCCAGTTGAGAGGCAGGAGGTGCCTGATGGAGCCAGCCCTGCCATGAACCCCATTCCCCATCTCTTTCCAACTGAGGCAGTCTGATGGCTGCCCCCAGATAGCACTTGGGGAAGAGGAGGCCTGATGGGGCTGGCCTGCCAGACAGGGAGAAGAGCTCTCTCTCCTAACTTCAGAGCCCAACAGGGTCATCCAACGAGGCTGAATGTTGGGAGATTCAGGACAGACCAAATAAAGTCCACATAGTGCACACTGAAACTGCGGAACTCCCTCCTGCAGGAGGCAGCAATGGCCACCAATTTGGATGGCTTTGAAAGAGAATTAGGCAAATGCCTGAAGGAGGAGAAGGCTAGCAAGAGGCTAGCAAGAGTTGTCCTCCCCTCCACGGGTGGAGCCAGCAAGTGCTTTTGGATATGTGCTGCAGGGACCTTTCTGAGCTCTGTCTGGAGAGGCTGTTGAGGATTGGGATTGGGGCCTTTTGCACCCAGAGCTGCAGTTCTTCCTTGATTCATTTCATCATGTTCTGGTAGCACAAGGATGGAAGACTGAAGAAACCCCAACTAAAGAATCATGGCAAGAAAAATTGATGGACTATGCAGAACTGGCAAAATTGACATATAAGCTATGGGACAAGGATAACTGGGACTTTAAGGATTGATACGGAAGGGGGGGCATGTCTTCTTCACCTTCTTCGCTACAATATATCCATTTATTTCCAATTGTCAATGTCAAAAGGGACTAAAATCTATAAAATTCATAGAAACTCAACGTGCCAATTTGCTCAATTTCTCTAGGACTCCATGACACCTCCCCGGTCCTCCATAATCCCTCAAGCAAGGTGTCAAGACCCTAATCCTGTCAAATCACTCTGCCAAGCCTTTCCTCCGGGCAATGCCAGTACATGGACCATTGTCTTCTCATCACGGGTAATCAGGATGTGCTTATCTGCGCATATCTCCAGCTCTGCATATTCCCCCCTCCCTCCTCCATATGTTAATCCTGTGTAACCCAACCTCTTCTTAATGTATTCATGATGTAATCTGTGTAACCCAACCTCTTCTTAATGTATTCATGATGTAACTGGGATATATTTTGCACTGTATTCTGGGACATGGAGGGAAGTTTCAAAAGTTCATGTCACCCCTTTCTCGCTGTTCAATCTCGCCTTGAACCTGTTGCGCAATAAACTTGGATCTTCTGCAGCTTGCTCCTGTCTCCGGCTGAGCTCATTTTCCTCTGCAGGGTCCCGTGGACTTAGTCCGACGAGCTGGGTGGCAGAGCAGCCTCGCACCCAGATTTTACCGTAACAGGATGAATGGGAACCGTTCACAAAGTATCTGAAGATGCAACAAAGCGAACTGGACTCCTTGGCAGGTTTTGAATAAACATTCACAATTTTTTTACTGATAATAATCAGCCAAACAGTTTGAGGATCTATTCAACTTTGTAACATACAGAAAATAGCATTATTGGAGAAACCAAAGACTGGAACTGAGGGAAGTCGCGGGGTGGGGTGGGGGGGATGTGTTTTGTGGGGGGGAGGGGGAGGGAGGAAAAATGGGGGGGATAAGGATATGTTTTTGGATAATATGTTTTGTTATAACTTTGAATAATAATAAAAAAGATTCATTTCATCATGGAGCTGCTCCTTCCACACAGGCGAAGTCTACCAGTGCCTTCCCTGAACCTCTCCTTGTCTTGCCCACCAGACTGTCCTGGTCTCCCCCTCCGCACAGCTGAATGCCCCTTAAGATCTCTGCCCCACTTAGGCCTCACTTCTCCCTTCGAAATCCCCCTACAAGTGCCCCATTTCCCTTGGACTTTCCAGGTCCTTTCTCATCTTCATAGCCCTCCTCGCGGTATTTCCTTTTGCTGCCCACCGACAACATTATCCAGAAAAGCTGTGCCGCTCAGAGCCGAACAACGATCTGGGCATCTGTTTGCAAATCCCAAGCAGAAAATTATGCCAACTTTGGAAGCCTCGAAAACGATTCTCCTGTTAATACAAATGGCAGATTGAGAGCGTTTGTGTACTCTGAGCTCTGGCGATTGCACAAAGGTCTCTCGAGTGTGTGTATGGGTTGTTGTTTTTTGGGGGGAGTGTGGGATGCAAACTTTGCTCACCTCTCTTGAAAGGCACCCCCCCCCCGCACTCTCAGCGGCCCTTTTGCCAGCCCAGCAAATGTGCGCTTCATGCCGAAGGGCTGAGGGGTTGCCCCACAACTGAGTCACTGCTCTGTCGCAATCTGCTTCCCCTCCTCTGCCTGGAAGAGCGCCACGCATCGCCTGCTAATTAAGCAGGAAAATGGCTTGCGGAGTGCAAAGGTCTCCTTGGCAAACTTCTTTCCGGAGCTGAAGCCCCTTTGAGCCTCTCTCAGAGGGGCAAGAAGCAGCTCCCGCCTCCCCAGGGCACAAGCGGCTGAGTTGGCTTCCTGCCCTCGAAGCGATGCTCCCATCCTGCAAAGTGCAAATTCTCATGAGGGTGGCTGTTGAAAATGGTCAGTGGTCAGGGAACCAGAGCAGGCCTCTCTGCTGTTCCTAGAGGTGTGTGAGATGAGGTAGGGAGGTTGTGGCTCTCCCTCCAGACAGCATTAGACTCTCAACAGCCCCATCTAGCATGGCTGATAGGGGTGGATGAACCTAAGAAGAGCCTGATGGATTGGCCAATGGATCATCTATTGGAAAAATGCCTGGGAAGGCCACCACCTTCCCAAGACACCGGGGCGTCTCTCCGGTGGTCACTCTCTGGCTGCAATTCTTCCTCAGTCCAGAGAGACTGGCAATAAGAGACCCCTTCCTCCTGAGAGGAGCACGCTCGTCTTCTGGCATCTCATAGCAGAAGAAAGAGACAATCAGTAGCTCTAAACTGCTTTATTTACAGTCTATGTACAAAGAATCCATCAGCATGCCTGTGCTCTCTCAGCAGCAGTACAGAAAAACATCACACACAGAAGTGAAACTAAACTCTCCAGCAATAGTCCAACAGTCCTGAGACTTCCTGTCTCGTGCTCTCACTCACATGATATAAACAACATAGTGATACTTGCTGAGCAGCTTAGGTGGATAAAAATCCTAACACCATCTAGGCTGGCATCCTGTTCTCACAGTGGCCAACCAGATTCCCATGATGGGGAGCTGACAAACGGGACCCAAACACCAGAGCAAAGCTCCCTGTGCCTTCCATCAACAGGTTTTCAGAAGCACTGTTGCCTCTGACCAAGAGGCAGAGCCAAGCCATCATAATCACCACCATTCTTTATTAAATTTTTGTACCACCCTTCAGCTGTTGATCCCACAAAACAAGATAAAAAAGCACATAATAAAAGCAAGAACAAAAACAAACCAATAGCTACCCACAACGCATTTAAAAGAGTATTGGATGTTAATCAGCCCAAGGCCTGGTTGAAGAGGAATGTTTTCTCCTGGAGCCTAAAGGTGTATACTGAAGGTGCCAGCTGAGCATTCCCTAAATGGGGAGCCACTGCAAAAAAGGCCCCGTTCTCGGGTTGCCACTCTCCAGACATCTTGTGGAGGAGTCGCATGAAGAAGGGCTTCAGAGAACAATCTCAGCCCTCTCCTCTATGAATTTGTAAATGGGAGTTGTAGCCTAACAACATCTGGAGTGAAAGTCAGTGGAGGCTGATACAGTAGGGTGACGGGAAGGCACTGCCCTACCAACTTCTGCCTGCCAACCTCCACCTTCTCTCCTTGCTGCCTGCCAGTCTCTGGGGCTGCCAGCTTCCTCCTCTTCCTTAGTCTCAGTGTTGCTCCTTGTGCAACACAAGGGAGGACGAAATGAGACTCACTTGGCTCTGCCTGTCATTCTCTCTGACTCTGCCTACAGTCTGGGCTGCCCGCCTTGCTACCTGTTATGTACTGAAGTTCTCACCCTGGGCCAGCAGGGGGATACTGTAGATAGTTATGCAAATGAAGGATCGAAAGTGACGTTCAGTGATTGGATAGTTTTAGAAAGTTGTTACAGTAACAAGGTACTGGAGCTCTATATAAGCAGGCTGACTGAGCCCTTCAGTTCAGTTCTGTTCCGGCCTCAGAATAAAGAAGAGCTGTTTGAAGAATCGCTGTGTTGTCTGATATGTTCGCCCACAACTTAACACTACCCACCAACCCCGGCGGGCAGAAGCCATCTCCTGAACAGAGGTCTGTTGCCCAGGGCTTGGTGCTGCTCCCCCCTTCCTGGAGGAAGACAAAGCAGCAGCTCCCCCACCTGCGCTCTGCCCTGCCCACCTTGCCCATCTCTTCCCAGGGAAAGCCATTAGCTCCTCTCTCTTAATGGAGAGAGGAAAACTCAGTCCATGGTGCCTGCAGGCCTGGTCCGGATGGAATAGCGATAGCGGCACTGATTACCAGGTGAAATTGGCTTTCCCCCTCTCTCCCCATCCTTCTTGCCCAGCTCCCTGCCAAACTCCAGCTCATAAGCCGGTGCTTGGAGAAAGATTCTCTCCGCCTAAGAGGCCTCTTGCTACCAGTTAGGCCCTGTGCTATGTCTGGCTCGCCGAAGCCTTAATTTAGTGCCTTCATTACCCCCAAAGCCCTTCCGGCGTTGGAATTAGCAGCTTTGTGGGTCTGTGGTTTTTTTCAGGGCAGGGAGGAGAGGTTTTGGGTGCTTCCTTCTCCTCCCCCCAGAAAGAAAACTGCAGATGGGCAGAGTGTGCAGGGGCGTTGGTTCATCGAAAGGGTCCTCGTGGGCTCCCAGCTTGGGCAGCGACCATCTCCTTCCTCTCCCGCCATATGGCTCTCGCAGGACAGCTTCCGTGGGAGGGAGATGACAAATGTCTTCTTTGCTCTCCAATATCTAACCAGAAGCGGAGGGGGGGGGGAGGATGCTGCAGGTCTGCTGCTCAGCTTTAAATGCTGCAGCCCCCCATCTTCGGCTCCAGAGTTAATGGGAGGCTGAGCTGACTCCCATCACTGCCTTGGAGTGTATTTATAACTCGGATGCTAATTGATCCTCCCATTGACTCATAAAGGAGAAATCTCCGGCTGTTGCATTCCGGATCCTCGTAGCTAAGATTAATCCGTTCGGATCAGTTGGGGAAGTTCGCAATTATAATTGGGAGAGGTAATGCCAGTTTGCTGCTCTGTTCGGCTGTTTCATTTCGCAGGGATGAAGCCTCATCAGCGAGGAGATGGGAGAGCACTCCTTAGGCGTTGGCAGAAGGCGTCCTATTTATATAGAAGGGTGCGAGGTGGAACACGGAGGCTGCTGTGGTCACACATCTCAGAAAGAGAGTAATCTACATTCACCTGGTTCGCCTCCATCCACTTAACGCTTTTCAAAATGTCTCATTAGTTGCTTTCTTAACAATAATTTGAAGAAGTTTCAAGAGTAGGCCACGGGGCTGACAACCTCCTCCACAAGTTTGCCTAATCCCCTTTCAAACCATTCAAGCTCTTGGCCATCACTATATCTTGTGGCAGCCACTTTCCTTGTTTATCTATCAACCGTGTGAAGAATTCCTTTGGTCTGTCCTAAATCTCCCTCCATTCAGCTTCTTTCGATGACCTACAGTGGTTCTGGTATTGTAGGAGAGGGACAAGAAGTCCTGTGAGGTTGGCTAGGCAGAGAGAGAGAGAGAAAGAAAGAGAGAGAGCCTGGCTCAAGATGAGCGTCCTATCTGAGCAGGCGTCTGAACCCTGGTCTCTCTAGGCCCAGGTCAAGGAACTTGCTCTCTGCTGGGTTCTGGTGAAGATGCTGAAATTCTGGATGCTGAGTGAATGAAGTGTGTAAACGCACAAAAGATATGATGAACCTCCCTTGCCAGTGGACTGCTGGAACAGCCACGTGGAATCCACAGTGAGCAACCCTGGATCCAGGATTTGGCTTTGCAGTGCAGCATCTGAGGTTGTGCCTGCAAACTTCCCCAGACCCTGGATGTATGAAGCATCTTGCCACTTTTTGAGATTCCTTCCCCGCCCCCCCACTTCCCAATTGCTCTCAACCAGCTAGTAACTCTCACACACCGTTTGTGTTCTCTTAGCGCCGTTTTGGGTTATAACTTCTGCCATGAAAAGTGTGCCAGTTGAACAGCTCAAGAGGCAATGCAAAAGCCCTGCATCTTCAAGTGGGGTGTGTGTGTGTGTGTGTGTGTGTGTGACGGCTGCTCTGCAGAGAACCTGATTGAAATGTGCGCTGCCTTGACTCCTCGGAAAGTGGATTGGGAGGGGGGGGGAGAGGAAAGAGCAAGGACCAGCGTCTTCCCAGCAGCCCAGCAGCTCTTCTGGGGAGGCTGCGCTTGTCAGAACGAGGCTGGAAGCTAAATGCACCGGAGCAGTTTATAGACACACTCGAGAGCAAGCAGGAAGGTGCAGCCAATAGGCAGGTTCCAGCAATGAGGGCATAAATGTTCCAAATGTGCTCAGGGTAATTAGTTCTGAATTACCATGTGCATATTTTAAATATCTCACGATCAACCAAGGACTCTATAAACAGCTTTCATGCAGCTTTGCGTGAGAGGGGGCTTGGGGGACGCCCCCCTTTCTGCCAAGCGCTTCATGCTTCAGTCTGGCCTGGAGAGTGCAGATAATTTTGGCTGGGATATCAGAGCCTGGAGACTGGCTGCCCTGCTAATTCCAGTTATAGATAGGTAGCCGTGTTGGTCTGCCATAGTCAAAACAAAAAATTCCTTCCAGTAGCACCTTAAAGACCAACTATGTTAGTTCTAGGTATGAGCTTTCGTGTGCATGCACACTTCTTCAGATACACTGAAACAGAAGTCACCAGACCCTTCTAAATAGTGGGAAGGTGGGGAGGGGTATTACTCAGAAGGGTGGTGGGAATGGGTGATTGGCAGATAGCTGTGATGAGCCTGTTGACGACTCTTAACGACTGCAATAGGTCTTACAGGAAAAAGCAAGGGGTGAGAAGGTGAAAAATGGCTTTGTCATGTATAATGAGATAAGAATCCAATGTCTTTGTTCAGACCAGGTCTCTCCATGGTTTTAAGTTTGGTAATAAGTTGCAATTCAGCAGCTTCTCTTTCCAGTCTATTTCTGAAATTCCTTTGTAATAGAACAGCTACTTTGAGATCTTGTATAGAATGTCCTGGGAGATTGAAGTGTTCTCCTACTGGTTTCTCTGTCTTGTGATTCTGCTAATTCCGTTCGCCATGCCATGGGCATGCGCTGAACATGAGAAGGGCCTGCTGGATCCACCCAGCATCCTATTTTCACAGTGGCCACCCAGATACCCCAATGGGAAGCCCACAAACAGGACCTGAGCCCCAGAGCCCTCTCCCCTTCTGGGGCTTCCAGCAACAGAGCCATTGTGGCTAGGAGCCATTGGTAGCCCCCTCTGTGAATCTGTCCAATTCTCTTTTAAAGCCATTCAGGTTGGTGGCCCTCACTGCCTCCTGCGGAATGGAGTTCCACAGTTCCTTCACTGTGCGAAGATGTACTTTCATCTGTCCTGTTGCTTTGGAGCCTTGGCCTGGGCAGAGGGAGGCACACAGAGCCACAGAAGGGGAAGAGCTTGTGCCCCTCCAGCTGCCGTCGGACTCCAACTCCCATCATTGCTGACTCTTGGCCTGCTGGTGGCTGCGGCTGTTGGGATCCACCTGCCTGGACAGACCGGGGATTGAGCCTGGGACTTTCTGCAGGCAAACTGTGTGCTGTGCTACTGACCTTCAGTAAGAACGTAAAAAGAGCCTGGCTGCTGGATCAGACGAAAGGCCCATCTTGTCCGGCTCTCACAGAGGCCTGTGGGAAGTCCTCAAGCAGCCTCTCAGGTGTGGGGTGGCCCTCTCCTGCGCTTGTGTCCAGGGGCCCTTGCTGCCTCTGGCAGTGGAGGTGGCACATAGAGTCATAGAATTGTAGCATTGGAAGGGACCCTGAGGGTGCCCTAGTTCAACTCCCTGCAATGCAGGAATCTCTCTCTTTTTAAAAAATATTTTTATTAGTTTTTTTTAACATATCATTTCCAACATTCATATAACATAATTTCTTATCTTATTTTTGACTTCCGTCAACTCCTCTGGTGATTTTCCATTTTTATCACTTATTCTGCATTTCCTAATTTCTCTATTACTCTTAATTGTCATTAACTAATTTTCTTCATACTCTTTTTTGCAATATTTCAAATAATCTGACTTACAAAACTTCTTGCGATCCTACTAGCGTGATCTGTTCATTACAATTACTTTTCAAATATGTAGTTTGTATATTTACTCCAGTCTCTGGTCCCGCAGGTTTCGAATCCTTCCTGTTAGTTTATCTAGCTCTGCATAGTCTATCAGTTTCATCCTCCACTCTTCTTTTGTCGGTCATTCTTCTTGTTTCCATTTTTGTGCCAGCAATGCAGGAATCTCAGCTAAAGTGTTCCCGACAGATGGCCACCCAACCTCTGCTTAAAAACCTCCCAGGAAGGAGATCCCACCACCTTCGGAGGGAGACCGCTCCACTTCCAAACAGCTCTTACCTTCAGAAAGTTCTCCCGGATGTTTAACTGGAGTCTCTTGTAACCTGAACATAGCCATAAGAACATCAGAGTGAGCCCTGCTGGATGAGGCCAGTGGGCCATCTAGCTCAGCTTCCTCCTCCTCCTCTCACCGTGGCCAACCAGGTGTCCAAATGGGGAACCAGCAAGCAGGATCCGAGCAGAAGAGCATCTCTCATGGCTGCCTCTGACCACAGAGGCAGAGCAGAGCCATCCTGGCTGGTAGCCATGGATACCCTCACCCTCCTTTTAAAGCCACTGAGTTTGTTTGCTCTCAGGAGGGGACTCCATAGTTTAACTGTGTGATGTTTGTAGAAATGGTCCTTCCTTGTGTCTCCAAGGGATTCACGCCTAATCCCATCATGTCAGTGTCTCAGGGAAAAGTTCTTCATTGAAGGGCTCTGAAGACTCTTCAGGATAAATATATTACTCTGCATTTATTAAAAGACCCCCCCCCCCATTTTTTGGTCTACATGCAGAAGTCCTATTTCTGTCCTGCACAACACAGGACTTTCTCCGAATCATGACCTCTGTCTCCTCTACCAGCCATTCTCCGTTTGCAGCTGGACTTAATCGCTTCTAAAACTAAATTGGCTGGATTTCCAGGTCTGGTCTCTTGCCTGCTTTTGAAGCTGGGCCTTCTCTGGATTTACGCGTGTTCATGTGTTCGGCTCAGAGCGTGGAGAATCGCAAGCAGTTGTCACAAAGCGCCTCGCTGTTTAATTGCGGGGTTTTTTTGGGAACAGTCTTTGCTGGCTGGTTTCCTGAAGGAGTTTCATAAAGTGTCATCTCCAGGGGGAAAAGGTCATTGTGTTATCCGGCAAAGGTAGCTGGAAATGCTAGTTCTTGGGGCAAGGAAAGCAGGGGACTACGCACACACCCCTTTCCTCGCTGTGGTGCTTGGGTGGCCCTTCTCTTGCGTCAACCCGGCCTCCCAGGGCTACTGGGGAGCAGGCGTCAGCAATTCATTTCTGGAAAGGGGCAGTGGGGACTGGATGCCTCTTGCAAAGGTGGTCCAGCATAGAAGGTGGCAGTAAGAATGGAAGAAAGCCTGCTGAATCAAGTCAATGGCCCACCTAGCCTCCTGCCCTCACAGTGGCCAGCCAGATGCCCCAAAGGGAAGCAGGATCCGGGCACAAGAGCCCTCTCTCCTCCTAGTGGTCTCCGGGAGCATTGCTGCCTCCAGCTGGCGAGGCAGAGCAGAGCCACCCTGGCCAGGAATCATTGACAGTCTTGTCAAATGTGCAGTTCTATCATCTTATAAGGTTGTTGCTTTTCTTCGTCTTTTGTGTATTGTGTAAAACTGTCATGGTGGTGGGGGGTGACTTATTGTCCTTGCCCCAAATGAAACATGCATGGACTAGGCCCGGTCTTCCTGCCTTCAGTACCAGAAGTCTGCTTTCAGCCATGGTTTAATAAAGGAATATGTTCCTTTTTTAAATTAACAGGGAGAGAACACACACTTCCAAACACCCAGCCCACAGGCTGATATTAACTTATGTCTAACCTCTAACCTTTTAAGGGAGGGGAAAACTTTTTTAAAAATTGCTTTGAATGCTGGAAGACACCTGTGTACCTTCCAGCTGCATCCGTTTCCAGACAGAGGTTGGGCAGCCATCTGTCAGGGACTCTTAAGTCGCTTTGCAGCGGGTTGAGCTGGATGTCCCTTGGGGGTCCCTTCCAACTCCAAGAGTCTATGATTCTGCCCTTGCTTTTTTGTGTGATCCAATCGGCCGCCCCCCAGCTTGGTCTTCCCCCCGGTGTCCAGCAGGTGGCGTTGCGAGGACAAGAAACCACTCCCCAAAGATGCGCCCCTCCCTCCCTCTCTTATTTTATATATAGAGAAAGAAAGACCACTGAGTGGGAGCCTTATCTCGCAGCGCGATCCTGATCGCATGGAAATGGCTCATTATGCAAACTCTCTCTGCTTTGGCGCACAGAGGGAGCCCCGGAGGCACGAGGACCCCGAGTCGAGAACAGCTCTTGCCTCCGCTCCGATTAAAACGAACGAGCTGCTTTTGATGTAATCGCGCAACAAAAGTTTAATGGGGATTTTATTTCTTCTGAAGTCAGCTGTCTCCTCCACGCATCGCCCCTCGCGCCGCAGCCCCTTAATGCGGGGCGACGCCGGAGGGGCCCAGCCCGAAGGACAAAAGGGCTTTTTAAAATTTAAACACAAAAATCTAAATCTTCCCGTCGTTACGTCACGGATCACAATGCATTTAATCTCACGGCCTCGTTTGGAGTTTTTGCCCCCCTTCTCCCCCCGCCCCTCCGAGGCTGTTTGTCATTTTAATAGGGATGCCGCAAAATATATATATCGCAGAAGACAACATGTAAGCAAATGGGCTGGGATGTTTTGGCGGAGGAAAAGAGGGTTTGCACGAGAGATATTTTCCCATTAGCGGGCGAAAGGGTTTGCGCAATAAGGAGGCGCAGCGCCAGCGGGCTAGCCCTGTCCTTGTCCCCCGGGAGTCCCTTGGAGAGCCAGTGCCGTGGCCCAGCGGCGAGAATGTCGGGCTACGACCTGTGTTCGAATCCCGCTCTCGGCCAATCACCCTGGGCCAATCACCGTCTTTCTCAGCCTAAGTCTACATCGCAGGGTTGCTGTGTGGATTAAATGACGAGGAGGAGAGAACTATCTACTTAGCTCTTAGCACCCTGGAGGAAAAGTTGGGGGCGGTCATCAGTGGGGGGGACGGGGGATCCAGTGGGGGGACGGGGATCCAGGGCGAGAAAAGCTCCAAGGATGTGGGCCGGGACGGACGGGGGCACCTGCGGGCCTCTCGGCCTTGCTGGACGAGCATTTCTCACCTGGGAGGCCAGCAGGGCGGCGCGCGGCTTATACAGGCCCGAGACTCTCCTAGCGCAAAGCGCGCTTTCTTTGCAGAAAGCAAAGATGGGCTGTGCTTTAATGGGGGGCGACGGCGGAGTTTAAGCCTGCGTGTGCTGAAGGAAAGCGCACACCGCCCTTTCATTGCGCTGCATTCCCCCCTTTTGAGCCAGGCGCCTTCTTCTCAGAGCCCACCCGGGGCCACAACTGGAGGCGCCGCGCAACGCCTGCCTCGCCGGATGCGCAAAGGAGTCTCCTGCTCCTCCTGGCCGCGCCTCGAAGGGCCAGGTTGGGGAAAGGCGAGCCTCGCAGCCGCCTTCCCGTCGCTCCGGCGCCGGCCGCGGCGACCTTGTTCCCGGGGACTTGAGTTATTTATACGGACGTCAAGGGCGAGTGACTCCGCGACGCGGAGAGGCCGCGGGGACGAAGGGAGGCCCCCTTAGGTCGCGGCCGACGCCTTGCCAGAGTGCAGCCGGCCTGGCGTGGAGGGGCGAAGGGGTGGTGGGTCTCCTCCTCTCGCCCCGCTAAGCCTTTCGGCCTTGCGGGGGCCACCTGCCAGGGAGACAGTCGGCCTTGGGCTACGGTTCCCAGCAGCACCCGAGACGAACTACAGTCCCCAATATTATTTGGGGAGGGCGTTGCGCGCTGTGAGGGCGCGCGCTTAGCCTTCCAAGTACATGGGTATTGGAGAGTAAAGGGAGCGGCGCCTCCGTCCACTCGCCTGGCGCGCCCAGCCTTGGCCACGTGCGTCTGCTTGAGGTGCACGGCTCTCCAGTAGCATCTACAGCTGACCGCCCAGCTCGGCTCAAGCACCCTGGGGCCGGCTACCTGCAGGGTCGGGGGAAGAAGCGGCAACGCCCGGCTATTTAGATTCATCCATGGGGCAGGGTGTGCGTGCGCGCCTGCGGGGCTGCAGCCCCCCAAAGTTGCTGTATTGACTTTTGAAACTGCCCTGATGGCGGCCGAATCTCCACGGCCCTCTTGGTCTTTGCGCAGTTTCTTATTTCTTCGGGGGGGGGGCTTATTTGCCACGCCGTGCCTTGATAGACCTGCGCAGCGGGACTTACCCCCCCCCTTTTAAAGAATGCTTCATTACTGCCGCTCCCGGCAAGAGGCTCCGTCACCCCCCGTTCCGGCGGCTAAATGTCAGAAGGAGCGTGGAGGGGGCTGATCCTGGCCGGGCCGCTTCTCCACCTGGCGGGCGAGGGCTGTTGCTCTGCCGGCTGGCAGCGCTCGGCCTCCCTCGGGGCTCGGGCGGGTTGCCAAGGAGCGCCGCGCGAGGCACCTGCCGGGGACAGAGCCGGCGCGTCTCCGGGCGACGGCGCCTCGGGAGCGCCCCCCCCCGCCGGGTCCCTGCCCCGCCCGCCAGGGGGCGAGCAGAAGCTCCTCCGCGGGCCGGCGGCGGGTGTGTCCGCGCGCGCGCGCTGTGTGCCGTCGGACACGTAGTGCTGCCTGCGGAGGAATGTGGAGGAGAGGCTGAATGGAGGGGGGGGGGTCATCAGGAAAGACCCGCCTAGCTCTGTGTAAAGCGAGGGGGGCGGGTGTCCGAAGGAAGCGCCTTGGCTAGTCCGGCGCCAGGTAACCTTCGAGGGCAAAGGCCGGTGCGCTCCGCCCGAGGGGGTTCCTTGCCGGCCCGCCCAGGCCCTTCCCGGCTGCTGCTGAGGCTCCTTCTCTCTCTCGGTCGCCGGAATGAATCCTGCCCTGCCCAGCAGCCGGGAAAGTAGGTCACTCGCTCACTCCCCGCCTTGGCGGCAGCGCGCGTGTGTACCGAATCGCGGCGCGCACTGTTCTCCCAAGGGGGCGTTTGCGGGCCAAGGCGCGCTCTCGGGACGGCGCGGGGGCGCTTGCCTGACCAGCCTCCCCCTCTGGCCACTCCTGCGGACAGGGTCTCTCTCCAAGCGCCATTGTGGGGCGGGTGGGGGGTCCGGCCTCTCTCTCTTTGGCAGCATCATATCTGGGCGGCGGGGTGGGGAGGGGACGCGATAAGATGCTTTTTTGGCTGGGGCAGCCGCAGCCCGCAAGTCCCCAAGAAAAAAGCGACGGTCACACTGCCCCAAGCATATTCTACGAAACCGGAGATCATAGAATTGCAGAGCTGGAAGTGACCCTGAGGACCATCTAGTCCAACCACCTGCAATGCAGGAATATGGAGCTGTCCTTTACGGGGCACGAACCTGCGACCTCTGTGTTCCCAGCACTAGGCACCAACCGACTGAACTATCCAGAACAAGACGGAGGCCGTCCGGCTCCCGTCAGTCGCCCAGCGGGGCCGGTGGCTCCGGGGGGCGGGAGGCCGAGGCCGGCCACACCGGGAGGAAGCCTCTTGAAGGATGGCCTTGAGACGGGCCCACCTCGCGGAGTTGTCGTGAGGAGGAGACGCAACACGGGTCTCCCCGTTCCCACGAGGCACAGCCGTCAACGAGGAGCCTCGATGGGCAGATGTGGGGGGGGGCGGCTCCCGGGACCTCCCCGTCTCTGCTGCCATGCAAACCCTCATGATGTGGACGGAGAGGGTTTCCTAAGGGTTCTTGGGCGTTGCGGGTGTGTGTGTTAGAACTGTGCTGGGACGTCGGCGCAGCCGGGAGAGCCTCGCTCGGCTTGGCTCTGCAGCAGAGCCGCTTCCCACCACAGTGCCCGTCGGGAAGAGCGGCCGGCGTGCCTCTCCCTCTCTCCCCCTAGGAGGGATTCGGCAGCCTGCGCCCCCTCCTCACGATCCTCTCCCGCAGCCGCGATCCGCGCCCCTCCGCGTGGCCCTTCCAGGGCAGCCCGCCTCGCTGGCTGCAGAGCCTTTGGACGGGCGGCGCCTCCTCCCGGCCCCGGGGGTCGCCTTCGCTCGGCTGGGCGCTGCTTTGGGGGCTTCCTAGGGAGGGGCCCGGCCTGCGCGAGGCTTCCTCTCCGCAGCTAAGGCGGCTTCGCGAGCAGTCCCCCCCCCCCGGGCCTGGCCTAGAAAGCGACTCCCGACTCCCCTTTCTGTAGAGGTGAAGCTGCCGAGGGTTCGCCTGGAAGTCAGGCGGAGGGGAGCCTCCGAGACGCCGGGAAAGAGGGCAGGAGGGGCGGCTCGGGGACGCACCTCGGCGCACCCACAGAAGACCCCCTTGCAAATTGTCTGGGGTGGGGAGAGGGGCGGCATCGGCAGGGAATCAAAGGCTTTTAGGGAAACAGGTTGAAAACCGAGGGCGGGGAGCATGGAAGAGTGGCCGGGCCGGTAGATGCGGAAGGGCAGTCTCTTCGGACGCCTCCCTTAGCTAGACTGGGCAGCGCAGTACAGTATTGGCCCTCAGATTCAGGTCACCTGAAAGGAAGGGCTTCCTCAAGCTGCGCGGAGTTAACCTATGGAACTCCCTCCCACAAGAGGCAGCCATGCTTCTGAAGGCCAGTTGCTGGAAACCAGAGTGAGGGAAATGGCTCCTGAGCTCCTGCTTGCTAGTTTTCCACGGGCATCTGGTTGGCCGCTGTGAGAATGGGATGCTGGACTAATGGGCCAATGGCCTGATCCAGTAGGCTCTCCTTACCTTCTGATGTTTTGGACCCTCGTGTGAAGAGGAGAATCCTTTTCTCTCTCTTGCTGTTGCCTCTCAATCTCTTAAGGAGCCACAAGACTCTCCCTTCTTCACACCGGAGGCAACAGGTGATGCTCCACAGAAGGAAGAGCCAATGATGTTGGGGAGGGGGCTGGAGGTTGCAGGTGGAGAAGAAGGGCCTCAGAAGGGCTGACCCCAAAGGGGTTTAGTCTGTTAGAGGGCAAACACCCCCCCCCCAGTTCCCAGTTAGGCCACGATAATGTTAGAACTGGATCTGAGGTCCACGAAGGCCCACCTGGTCCAAAAGGGGGGCATTTCAGGCACTGCGGCCGCATGTGGCCCTCCAGCACTCTCTTAGTTGGCCCTCACGACTCTCCCCAGGCTACACCCTCTCACTCGCCCTGATGCACGCCCTCCTTGAGCGTTTGCCTGGCTGGGACCCTGCCTTTCGCTTGCCAGCGTGGAGGGTGGAGTTTGCATCTGCTGCACCGCCCACTTTCTTTCTGGCTCCGCCTACCCGTGGCATGTCGCCCCCCCAGGGTCCAGTGGGGGCTGTGAAACCCACCATCTCATTCTGCTCTCAATAGCAGACAGAGGCCCTTGCCTGCCACTTGTCCTCAATATCTGGCAGATCGGCCTTGCACATAGGGGCTCCGGTTAACTGACACCATTCATAGCCCCTGACATGGGCGCGTTCTCTCTCCAGTCCTAAATCGTCTAAGGCGAAAGCCTCACGGTTGAACACAGAAGTTCCCAGGTGCAATCCCCAAAGGGCATCTCTAGGGAGAGCCTTGTTCTCTGAAACTTTGGGGAGCGGCTGCCAGTCAGTCCTGAGCTAGCTGGACCAATGGTTTCGCTTGTCCGAGGCAGCTTGGGCCTGGGCTCAGTGGCAGAGTTGGGACTGTTGCATGGAGAGAGCTCCATCTTCAACCTCCCAAACTCCTTGCCTGAAACAAACTCCTTGCCTGAAACAGCCCCAGAGAGCTGTTGCCAGTCAGTGCAGGCAGCACTGGTCTAAGTGGATCAACAGCCTGTGCCTGTGGCAGCTTCCCGTGTCCAAATGTATCTTTCCATACATGGGAGCCCTGGTCAGTGGGGGGGGGGTCCTTCTGTGGGGAGGGGTAGGCCTTTGGGTGCCTTCCAGCTTAAATTAACGGCAAACCTCCCTCGGCCCATTGCATTGTCTTCTGTGGCTGTTTGGGTGCTGATGAGCTTGAACCTAAGGCTATGTGGCTGCCTTTCTGCTTGAATTTTCGTTATGTGCCCTCTCGCTGCCCTGGTGTCCCCTGCCCCCACTCCCTGCCCGCTAACCCAGGGATCAAACCCTGCAGGGGGCAGAAGCTCTCTTCCACTGACAGCAGTGGGCAAGCAGGACCAATGGTCTGACTCTCATGAGGCACCTTCCTATGTTCCTGGACTGGTTCTTCCAGGAGCCTCAGCCACCTCTCCTGAGAAGCCTGGCCCTTGTGGGAACATCTCCTCCTTGCTGGGGTGGTGGGGCTGGTGATTCGGCGCATCCTTGCCTGACCCAGCTCATGATGTACATGCTAGAGAGCATGCGCAACTTCTGGGGAAGGGAAGAGTGAGAGAAAGAGGCCACAGCAGCTGGTTTTCAGACGTTTTCCTTTATTCCCCCCTCCCTGCACAGCCAGGGCAGGGCCTCCCCAGTAGTGGCCCAACTTAGAACAGAACGTGGCCACGATCCTGGCCGGGGGCTCGGGGAGGGGGACCCCTGTGGGCCCCGTGCACAGTGGGGTCACAGCTGGAAAGGGGAAGGGGCACGAATCAACTCCCACCAGCTCCCACCCCCCTCCCTGGGCACCCTTCCCAACAAGGCCTGGGTGCCCTGCCTGCTAGGCTGCTAAGAACAGGAGCCAGGGAGGGAGGGAGGAAGAGAGAGGGTGGCAGCCAAAAGGGTTAAGAGGCAGGACCCCCATCCCACCCCACCCCGACCTCTCTGTCGCTCAAGCACTGCTTGGCCGTCCCCTGACCCTGCCTTATCCCCTAAAAAAATGGCTGTTTTCATTTTACTCTTTAAAAAAAGCCATGGGCAAATGGTCCCAAACGTGGTGTTTGTTCTCTGCCTTGCCTCCCTGCCCCAGATCCCGGCCCCTTCCCTAAGAGCTGCCAGGAGGGTCCTCTCCAAGGATGCCAGCAAGACATTTGGACCTGGGGCTAACACTGTTGAGGACATGCTGCAGTCCTCCTCCTCCTCCTCCTCCTCCTCCTCTCCCTCTCCCCACCTCCTGGGGTGTGGGCTATACTGACTGATTCTGGACACACCCACCCAAAACTAGACCCCTCCCCCCTCCCTGGCAATTGGAGCATTTCACTTGCAAGCAATGGGGATGTTCCTGGCTCCCATCTCTCTCTCTCTCTCTCTCCCTTTCATATTGCATACAGATCCACAAAACTACAATTCCTGGTGTGCTATGTTTCTACGTCAATTGGTCCCTGGTGGGCCCCCCTTGCCCTCACCCCAACTCTCCCCCCATCCCTCTCCCCCCAAGCCTTGTCCACTCTGGGGAGGTGTCTCTCCCGGCTGC
The DNA here is from genome assembly GCF_964252035.2 of Podarcis erhardii. NCBI lineage: Eukaryota > Metazoa > Chordata > Lepidosauria > Squamata > Lacertidae > Podarcis > Podarcis erhardii. The sequence goes on from NC_138514.1 coordinate 38,002,258, forward strand.
CCACCCAAAGCCCTCCTGCCTGCAGACCCAGCCATAGTCCTCAGTTCCACGGGTCGGGGTGGGATCGGTCCTGGTTCCTTCTCTCCTGTGCGCAGTCTCCTCAATTCAGTTTATAAGCATTGTCATGGGACATGAATCTCGAGGGAGCTTGAAGGCCGAGGGAAAACTTGTGCATTGGGTTTTTTAAATTTTATATGTGAACACAGACATTACAAAAAAGAAAAGGGCGGGGAAGAGAATTGCACCTTTGCTTGGAAAGTTTGTTCAGAGTTCCCACTTCTTGGCTGCTGGCTGGCCTTTCCTTTGGTCTTGTTGGTGGCTGCCCAGCCCTGCCCAGGAGGGGAAGGATCTTGAGCCATCCAGCAACTTGGATATCTGTCCTCCAAGAAGCTCCCTGCCTGCTTTGGCCTGGAGCAGAAGGGGAGCGGAAAGGGGGCCTCGCAGGCAGTGTGGGGTGGGGTGCCCCATGGCCCAGGCTAGCCCTCTGTCCCAGAATCACAGAACTGCAGAGTTGGATACCAAGGGTCATCTAGTCCGACCCATTGCAATGCAGGGATCACATCGGCTTAGTTGGTGCGGTCCTGACAGGGGCTGCGGTGACTCCATTTTTTGTAATCCTGGCAGGGTGGGGTATATGCGCCTCCCTCTTTCTCTCAATTCAGCAGGATTTCTCAGGGAGCAAAGCAGTTGTCCAGTAGTTGCTAACCGAGGATTTGCTCCTGGGCCCTGGGTTCAGGAGAGGAGGGTGGGGCAGGGGTGGGGAGTTCCTTCCCGTGGGTGCTCTGTTGGGGCCATCGGTGGCGAGCGTGTGGGATATTGCTTGTAATTCCATCCTGCGGGCGCGAAGGAAGTGCCTGCCTGCCTGCTAGCCCGCCCTGCACAGTCCGCACCTACAATCCCCCCTTGCCGGCCTTGGAGAAGGCCCAGGAGGGGGCCTACCTTGCTGCTGCCAAACCCCCAGGCAGAAAAAAGGGGGAGGAGGAGGAGTCACAGCGCTGGGGCTCCAGAGACCAGTGGCGGCTCAGCGTGGCTCCTCCGTGGTCAGCGGATGATCATCGCCAAGGCCAGCACCCCGGCCAGCAGGGCAGCCTGCAGTGCTCCTGCAGCCCTGGCCCCGGCCCCGCGCACCCCACCCCCTGCTGCCTGCTGGACCCCACTGGGGGGCTGCAGAGATGTCCGATGGCACTTCCCCTTTGGCTTGGGCAGCAGGCCCAGGCCGGGGGACTTGTGCTCGTAGTCCGCCCCCTCGCTCTCCTTCCAGGGCCCGGCCGGCTTGGTGGTGCGGTTACGGCTCTTGGTGCAGTTCTTGCCGGGCTTCCGGTAGCCGGGGCGCTGCTGCTGACCCGGGCGCTGCTCCCCTGGCCGCCCTTTGCCCTTCTCCGTGGAGGAGTGGAGCGGTGGGTGGTCTCCGGGGGGCGCCCTGTCAGCCGACGGCGGGAAGCGCACCCCGTTCACCTGGTGGTGCAGTGACTCGGAGGCCACGCAGCCCCGGAAGCTGTCCGCCGTCAGCTCCTTCAAGTCCAGGCCGCGCAGCTTCTCTGGGAACTCGCAGACGGCGCTGGAGCTGGAGCCCCGGAAGCGGCGCAGCCACTCCCAGAGCGACTGGGCACGGCAGCCGCAGTGCCAGGGGTTGCTGTTGAGGCGCAGGTACTCCAAGGCCTCCAGGTGGGCCAGGGCCTCCCCCGGCAGCTCGGAGAGGCTGTTGTTGAAGAGGAAGAGCAAGGTGAGTCGCCGCAGGTCGTGGAAGGCGCCCCGGTGGATGCTCTGCAGCTGGTTCTGGTGGAGGAGCAGCCGGTCCAGGTTGACCAGCCCCCGGAAGGTGTTCTGGTGGAGGCTCCAGAGCCGGTTGCCGTGCAGGAAGAGGTGGCTGAGGTTGACGAGGTCGACAAAGAGGTCATCGTGCAGGTAGCCCAGCCGGTTGTCCTGCAGGTAGAGGTACTGCAGGTTGTGGAGGCCGGAGAAGATGCCGCTGGGCAGGGAGCTGAGGCCGCACTTGTAGAGGTGCAGGGCGTGCAGGCGGCTGAGGCCCTGGAAGGTCTTGGCCGACAGCTCCTGCAGGTTGGGGTTGTCGCCCAGGTCCAGCTCCTCCAGGTGGGAGAAGCCGCGGAAGGCGTTTGGGTCCACGAAGGTGACGTTGTTGGAGTAGAGCCAGAGGGTGACCAGCGAGGGGCTGAAGTGGCCGCGCAGCAGCAGGGAGATCTGGTTGTTCTGCAGGAAGACCCTCTCGCTCTCCTCGGGGATGCCCTCCGGGATGGCGAGGAAGTTGTGGGACTGGCAGCTGACGGTCATGGGGGACGGGTAGCAGACGCAGTCTGTGGGGCAGCTGCCCGAAGAGGGGAGCTCCAGAGCCAGCAGAAGCAGCAGGGAGAGCTCCAGGCAGCTCCCTGCAAGAGGAGAGAGAGGAGGAGAGACATCAACAGGGTGGACTCTGCAATCAGAGACACAGAACTGCAGTCGGGAGGGAACCTAAGGGTCATCTAGCCCAACCCCTGCAATGCAGGAATCTCAGCATCCATGACAGAGGGCCCTTCAACCTCTGCTTAAAAATCACCAAGGAAGGAGGGTCCACCATCTTCCAAGGCCCCACCTGCTTGCAGTGCATATCCAGGCAGAGAAGGAGAACCTCTACGGTCAGCTCTGGCCGTGGGCTGTGCCCCACTGAGCTACAAAAGGGCCAGAGCCCCTGCTTGGCATGCGGAAGGTCCCAGATTCAACCCCTCAACAGCATCTCCGGGGGGGGGGGGGGGTGCTGGGAGGGGCAAACTTGTGTCTGAAAATCTGGAAAGCCGCTGCCAGTCAGTGTGAACAATACTAAGTGGGCCAAGGTTTTGGCAAGGCAGGCCTTTCTCTGTATGTGTATGCTTTACTAAGCCTGCAGCCCTGTGAAACTCTTCTGTCTGCCTACAAACAATACAATTGGAAGCACATGGCTCTCCCCCCCTCCCCCCCCCGCAATCCTAGGAACTGCAGTTTGTTATGGGTGCTGGGAGTTGTAGATCTGCGAGGGGTAAATGGCAGTTTTGGGGGGTTCATTCACATGCAGTGAAGCTGAAGACTCAGGACACGTGGAAGGAAGTCCTCCTTCACGCAGTGTGACTGTGGAACTCCCTCCCACAGTAGGCAGGGATGGTCACCAATAGAGATGGCTTTAAAAGAGGATCAGACAAATCGATGGAGGAGAAGTCTTTCTCCGTGGTCAGAGGCAACTGTGCTTCTGCGTTCCAGTTCCTGGAAACCCCAGCAGGGCCCAGACTTGCTCTCAGGCTCAAATCCTGCTTTCGGGTATTTGCTTGGCCTCTGTGAGAACAGGATGCTGGACTAGATGGGCCACGGGCCTGATCCTGGAGGGAAGTTCTGGTGTTAATTTACATGTTTGGGCTGAGTGGCAGGGCTGGCACCCAGCAAGAAGCCCCCCTGCCAGCCTGGCTTCGTGCCCAGCCCCCCTACCCTTCTGTGGCACCCCCTGCCCCGTGGCCAGCCTGCCCGGCCCCCCAGCAGCCTGCCCGGCCCCCCGGCTCCTGCCACGGGGGCCCACGAGCCACAGCTCCTCTTTCCAAGTGGCCTCTTGGGCATTGCATTCCCGAATATTGCCAGAGAAACGGGATCAAGGCCAGAGCAGCCCCCCTCCTGCAGCCATTCATTATTTATGCTCTGAAATATTAATGCCCTGCCCTTTGCCAAGTGGCACCAGGGTTGCCATAGCATCCGACTGCTCAAGATGCTCCAGTGCACTCCTAATTGCCATTTGGGTTTTTAAAATTTTGTGGTGCGCGCATATATATATATATATATATATATATATATATATATATATGACAGCCAGGTGAAGCCTCCCAGAAAACTTTCTGGGGCTGCTGCTGAGGGGAGTCCCTGAGAGGCTGAAAAGTCTGTGTGTGTGTGTGTGTGTGTGTGTGTGTTTGTGTGTGTGTGTGTGTGTGTGTGTGTGTGTGTGAGAGAGAGAGAGAGAGAGAGAGAGAGAGGTGGGGGTGGGGGGGTGGGATGCCCTGGGCTTTTCCATAACTCTCAGCACAGAGTTAAACTGTGGAACTCCATCCCACAGCAGGCAGTGATGCCCACCGACCCAAATGTCTTTATTTATTTTTATCTTTTTGAATTTGCATTTTATTTATTTGTTAACATTATTACGTTACATCGGTAAACGTTGTCATATTACATTACAGGACTTACTATAATATACTGTAATTTCCAACATGTATACAAAAATTATATACAAATTTTATATACCTAGAAAGAAAATGAAACAAAAAAGAAAGAACAAAGAGAAAAAACAAAAACAAATCCCCCCCAAATCATATACATACCAACACACTAGACTTCCTGTCTTTCCCGTTGTATATTCCTTTTTTACAAAGGAATGTACTCTTATTATTGTATATTTCTTTACATATTATCTAATACATTCCTATATCAATATGTGCTCTTAGTCTTATTTCTCAACTCAGTTTCACTCCAATGTCAATCAAATGATAGCATAGATAGCGAACCTTTACTGTATTTTTGAACATACGTTTTATATCTATCCCACTTTTCCATAATTTTTTGTTTTGAATTGCCTTTCAGGGTATTTGTTAACTGCACCATTTCAACCAATTCTTGTAGCTTGTAATCAACCCTTTCAAAGGATATTGGACGCATTCGTGAGGGAGAGCAGGGCGACTGATGGTTCCTAGCCCTGATGACTCAACCCTGCCTGCACAAGTCAGAGGCAGCGGCCCTTCTGAATGCCCGTGGCCACAGGAGGGGAGAGTTCGAATCCTCATTGGGGGTTTCTCATAATGGACATATGGTTGGCCACTGTGTGAACAGGAGCCTGGACCCGATGGGCCATGGGACTAACCCAGCAGCCTCTTCTTACCGAAAGCACAAGAGGGGTTCTCCCCTTCCTCATTCAATCCCGCAACAACCCTGAGAGCTAGGTCAGGCTGAGAGGCAGGCCCTCATCTGACACTAACCACTACACCGCACAGTCTTTCAGGAAGATACATGCTTGCAGTGGCCAACAGCACCCTTGCAAAGCATGCCAGCTTCTTCCTGTTCTCCAGGGAGCTAGTGCCCGTCCCAGGCCTCAGTTTCCCTCTCGCGGAGGAGGGCAGGCCCTCTTTTTCCGCCTGGAGCCCAGAGAGCAGAGGCAGGCAGGCAGCTTGTCCTTCTGCATCAGGCATTCCCGGCTCTGGTGCAAGCAGGCACAGAAAGCGATGCACTGGGTGGTGTGAGAGTGCCTGCTCCCAGCCCTTCAGGCCTGCTCTGTGTGGAGCTGAAACACAATCTTGGAGAGGCAAGTCAGGCACACACACCGCCCCGCCTGCCCCCCCCCCGAAGACACAGGCCTCTTCCTCTCCTCCCGCTGGGTGTGTGTGTCTTCCTTCTGCACCCAGGATCCCTGCGCGGTTCCCTCCACCTCTGCCTCCCGCCCCCCTCAGCCCAGGGCTGCACAGACAGCGAAGCCGCGCTTTTAAAAAACCCACATTCCCTGCCAAGGAGAAGCCGAAAATCCAGAGCAAGTTATGCAAAGTAGGCCGCCGCGATGCGCATTGATGTGCTTATCATTTTACATAATTTATTCTTCTGTGGCCAGAAACAAGCCTCCTCCTCCTTCTCCTGGCTTCCCTGTACTTTTCTTTTCCCTGCCACCATGAGGGCTAGAAGATTGCCACCTTGAAATGTTTTTTTTAAGCAGGTAAGCAAGCTGAGATCTTTGAGACGCCAACTCCTCCTCCTTCGTTACTTGTTTCTCTGCGCTTGGTGATAATTGAGAGTTGGCCATCGGAGGAGGACTCTGGGGGACCCAGGTATCCTGGCAATGAGCAGCAGCCTCTGTCCCTGCAGAATCTCTGGCACCTAAGACTGGCAACTGCAGAGGAGGAGGAGGAGACCGAGACACAGGGTGAAATTGCGCTTGAACCAGCGAAACTCTCTCAGCAGTCCCTCTGGCTCAGGAATGCCTGCACTGACTGGCAGCATCTTCCTCAGCCCGACCTAGAGATGCCAGCAATTGAACCAGGGGGCCTTCTGCATGCCAAGCAGCTGTTCTTGGAACTGAGCAGTGGTCCTTGCCCGCCTCATAGCACGTCAAACTGCTTGTTCAGCTAGGCCAGTATTGTCTCCTCTGGCTGGCAGGGGCTCCAGTAAAGAGGAAGAGGCCTTGCCTACCACCTGCCAGTGGAGGCTGCCCTTGTGGCCTGGGACACATTCTGCATGCCAAGCAGCTGTTCTGGCACTGGTTTAGGGCCCTTTCCTTAAAAGTAAACAAGGACTCGGGACTTGTGGTTCTGAATGAAGGGGCTGCTTTCGTGAGGGAAACAGGAAGCTGCTGGGGTTTGGGCCTGGCACCTTCGGCATGTGAAGCACATGTTCTCGGCTCCTGGGCTGGGGCCCTTCCTTAAGATGCAGAGAGCTCTCTTTGTCTCCCCATCAGTTCTCCAGAATCTCAGGCAGAGGAGGGGAGCCTTTTCACCTGCCTCCTGACCCTTTTAAATGGCAGGCGCCTGGGGGGATCAGCACTGGGGCCTTCTGCATGCCAAGCAGGGGCTGGATTCTCCTCAGTCTCTCCTCCCTCCCAGGAACACATGCACAGGGCTGCAGATTCTATTTTTTTTTTTTAAATAATTTTTATTAATTTTCAACAAACAAAAATACAAACAAAAAATATAACCTGACTTCCCCAAACCTCCCCTTCGCTGCATCCTTATTTTATCAATTTTTTTAGCATTCTTTCATCCAATTCTTAAATATAATTCTTATTAAAGTTTATCAAACTCAAATTTTACAACTGTAATTCCTTGTGTCTAATCCCTTGACATCTTAGCATTCCATAATATTACAAACGTCCTTAAGATAAATTTTAAATTTTTCCCAGTCCTCTTCCACCGACTTTCTCCTCTGGTCTCGAATTCTGCCGGTCATCTCCGCCAACCCCATAAATTCAGTCACCTTGGTCTGCCATTCTTCCAAGGGGCTGCAGATTCTAGAGATGCCACACTGCCCTGCCAGTCTCTGGGTTCTGTGGGGTTTGAGCCAGTGTTGCCGCTGCCCCTCCTCCTCTCCTTTTCTCCTGCCCCCAGAGAGCAGTGCCTCCCCCCCCCCAGCACCCTGCTCTCCCTCTACCCCCCCCCCCGGCTTCCCCTCCTCACTCAGGTCTGCCTCCCAAGCCTGTCCGAATTGCACCCCACGTGACTCTTCTAATTGGGCACTAATTAGGCATTGCTTAATGGATGCTTGAAATAATTTATCTCCGGCTCTGGACAGCCAGGAGCGCCGCCTCCCTCGTTAGGACTCTCCCTCGTTAGGAGACTCTACTAGAGGGACGTGCTCGGGGGGGGAGGAGGAGGACCCCCTTCCCTTGCTCTCTCTCCTTCCTGGGGTGCCAGCCTGGCCGGGAGGAACAGATGCAGAAGCATACGGTTCCTTTTCAGGCCGTGGGAAGGGACATCTGGGAGATGAGGGGTTTGCAGACGGGCCAAAGCAGCAGTCCCAGATGTAGGGTGCATATGCGTGCATGCATGTGCAGGGAATGGGGTCTCCTTCTCCTTAACCAGCTGCAGCAGCATGCCAGGGCAGTTCATGAGCCACCTGAGGAGGAGGAGGAGGAGGAGGAAAGCCCACCTTGTGAGCAGATAGGGGTGCTTGGTGGCCTGCATCACAGGGCTGGTGCTACCTTCCCCTCACAGGGGCAGCTACTGGTTCTGAATACCAGTTGAGCTGCTGGAAACCACAGTGAGCACCTGGCTGGCCACTGTGAGGACAGGACGCTGGACTAGACAGGCCACTGGGCTGATGCAGCAAGTCTATTGTGATAGCAGAACCTCCATGCCCAGGAACAGTCTACCTCCAGATGGCAGGTAATGGGAGAATGCTGTTGCCCTCAAGTCCTGCTTGTGGACTTCCTGTTGAGGCTACTGTAAGAACAGGAGGCTGGACTGGACAGAGGCCCTTTGGCCTGATCCAACAGCCTCTTCTGATTATGCTCTCCCCTTGCGAGATGCTGGGTACAGGCAGTGGAGATGCAGCTCCTCCCTCCCTCCCTCCTCAAAAGCACCTGGCCCAGCTCTAGGGATGGTCTCCATGGGGCTGTCCCTGCAGAGGCCAGGCTGCAGCAGCAGCAGCAGCAACCACCGCCTCTGCCTTGTTTACAGCTCAGCAGAGAGTCTGCTGTTCCTGGCCACTTTGGGCTCGGCAGAGCTCCAGCACAACAGGGGGGTTAAGAGAGTGTGGCAAAGGCGCCCATGGGGCAGGTGGGGGGCTAGTGGAGCCTCCAGTCAGCCAGGTAGGCCCCTCTGCCCCAGGACAGACTCCAAAAGCTGCCTTAGTAGGCATCATTGAGCTCAATGTTGTCAGCACTGGCTGGCAGCAATGCTCCCCCCCCCGGCCCTCCTCTCTGCAGGGTCTACAGCTGGGGTCTTCCCCAGACCTGCCTGCGTGGGACATAAGCTCAGCATTGCTCTCTCCCCATCGGCACCCTCGTTTTCCTTAGCGGGAGGAGTCAGAGTAAGCGGGCCTGTGGTGGCGACTCAATTAATCAATCAGGTTTAATTGGCTTTGGGAAAACCCTTCCCGTCAATTAATCCCCACTTGGCCATCGAGCTCATAGGTTGTGATACTGGGCCAGCCCCTGGCTCTCTCTCAGCCTAACCTACATCACAGGGTTGTTGTGGGAAAGGGGGAGAGCCACACATACCGCCTGGAGTTCCTTGGGGGGAAAGGTGGGATGCAGATGCAATCAATCAATCAATCAACCAAAAATAAATAAATAAATAAATAAATAAATAAATAAATAAATAAATAAGTAAGTCCCTGATTAGTCAGTCTCTTTGTGAATATATCACCACAAACTCACACACACATCCTGTTTTTCATACAAGTGGTTCTAAGAGCTGCTGGCAGCCCACGTTTTCACGAAAGAAGCCTTCTACCTCCCCTTAGTCCCAGGAGGGAATCTCTCTCTGGCGGCGGCAAAGAGGAGGTCGGCTGGAGGCCTCTGAATACCCGTTGCTGGGATCCGCAGGAGGGGAGAGTGCTGCGCTCAGGCCCTGCCAGCTTGTGGGCTTCCCTTTGGGGCCCCCGTGGGAGCAAGAGCCTGGACCAGACCGGCCACTTGGCTCTGATCGAGATGCGAGACAATTCTTACATTCTCTCAAGGTGAAATCTGTACAGATTTCAGCTGATGGATGGGTGGTCTGGGAAGAACCGAAGAAGAGCCTGCTGGATCAGGCCAAAGGGGCTCATCCAGCCCAACTGGCTGCTCTCACAGCGGCCAACCAGGTGCACATTTTGGGAAACCTGCAAGCAAGACGTGAGCACAAGACCCTCCCTGTCTGCAGACTGTCTCGACGGAGTGGTGCATGCATTGGTTATCTCCCACTTGGACTACTGCAACGCGCTCTGCGTGGGGCTACCTTTGAAGGTGACCCAGAAACTACAACTAATCCAGAATGCGACAGCTAGACTGGGGACTGGGAGCGGCCGCCGAGACCACATAACACCGGTCTTGAAAGACCTACATTGGCTCCCAGTACGTTTCTGAGCACATTTCAAAGTGTTAGTGCTGATCTTTAAGGCCCTAAACAGTCTCGGCCTGAAGACCAGAAGGAGCGTCTCCACCCCCATCATCCATCCCGGATGCTGAGGTCCAGCTCTGAGGGCCTTCTGGCGGTTCCCTCCCTGCGAGAAGCGAGGTTACAGGGAACCAGGCAGAGGGCCTTCTTGGTGGTGGCGCCCGCCCTGTGGAACGCCCTCCCCTCAGATATCAAAGAAGTAAACAACTACCGTATTTTTCACTCTATAAGACGCATCAGACCACAAGACGCACCTAGTTTTTGGAGGAGGAAAACAAGAAGAAAAAAAATCTGAATCTCAGAAGCCAGAACAGCAAGAGGGATCGCTGTGCAGCGAAAGCAGCGATCCCTCTTGCTGTTCTGGCTTCTGGGATAGCTGCGCAGCCTGCATTCGCTCCATAAGACGCACACACATTTCCCCTTACTTTTTAGGAGGGAAAAAGTGAGTCTTAAAGAGCAAAAAATACGGTATCTGATGTTTAGAAGACATCTGAAAGCAGCCCTGTTTAGGGAAGTTTTTAATGACCGATGTTTTAATGTATTTTTAATCTTTTGTTGGAAGCCGCCCAGAGTGGCTGGGGAAACCCAGCCAGATGGGCGGGGTATAAATAATAAAATTATTATTATTATTATTATTATTATTATTATTATTATTATTATTCTCTCCTCCTGTGGTGACGGCAGAGCCCTCATGGGTAGCAGCCACAGATAGTGCTATCCTCCTCCACGAATTTGTCCCAACCTCTTTTAAAGCCATCTAGGTTGGCGGCTATCACTACTTCCTGCAGGTGTGAGTTCCACAGATGAACACTGCCCCGTGTCAACAAGTCCTTCCTTTGGTCTCTCCTGAATCTTCCCACATGCAGTTTCATTGGATGCCCCGTTGTTCTAGTGTTACGAGAAGGAAACTCTCTTCTGGCCGCTTTCTGCGTGCTTCTTACTCACCTGTTTCCCTAATGCTGCCAGCCTTCTGTTTGGGGGATCCTAGTAGGGGTATCTCTGCATTGGCCCCAAGCTGCTCCTGCTGCCTGATTGGGGAAGGAGGACCCCCCCCCCCAAGCTGCCTGGAATCTGCCTGCCAGAGTCTGGGGTCTCCGTGTGGCCTGAAGATGTGGAGCCTATGCGCCCTCCTCCCTCCTTCCCTCTCGCCTCGCAAAGCAGCGTCATAAATAACTGACAGATCCCAGCTGTTTGGAATTATAGTTTCTGATAGAGTGACAGCTGCTTCCAATCCCCCAGTAATCGCCCCGGCAGTTTCTGGAACATAAAAATCACGGGAGATAATTTTGTCTTTGCATAATTTGGTTAGGCAAGCTGTGGCTTTAATGGCAATTATGACCTTAAAGGCAGAAGGGGTGGGCTCTGGGGCCACCAACCTACTTGCCTTGTTTGTCCCGGGGGAAACATCAGGACTATTTAATGGTGGTGGTGGGGGACCCCCCTTTTGCCCAACTGAGTCTGAATAGCCTTGGAATCCAGGGATTGCCTGTCCAGGAGAAAGGCTGTTCTGGGTTTGCCTGTGAGGGCAGGGACCACCTTTCCCCCCTCCCCACCTTCCCCAGTATGGAAAATGGGTCAGAGGGGCGGGGAGCCCCTTTCACCCCATTCCAGGAGCACCATGCCAGAGACAAGGGAGGGAGCAGCCATGGAGGTGACCCTTAACCTTTGTACCATAGGCCACGTTCTGGACGCGCAAAAGTCAGAGGTTGATCCTGGGGGCTGCCGTTGGTGTGGATGTGCAGCACGAGAACAGACAGGATGAGGCCTTATCAGCACCTGGGCTCAGAGATCCTCACTGGTTGCGGCTTCACTACCAGCTCAAGTCCAAGGAATTACTATTAGTATAGAGAGCTCTTAACAACTTGGGACCAGCTTGCTTGCAGGATCGCTTTGTCCCACACGTGACCATTTGGCCACTTTGATTGGCAGAAGCCACAAGACGCCTCTTCCACATCTGTAAGAACTTGATCAATTAGTGTGGCAGCCCCTACACTATGGAACTCCCTGCTGATTGAGAAGATTTCATTCTCTTGCTAAGTATGCTGCTTTAAATGCACATTTTATACTTGACTTCCTTTGGTAATGTTTTCATTTGAATTTTTTTTTGTTATCTTTGCTGTGTTAAATGTGCATTCTGTAGTTGACCTCCTTTGCAACATTTTTTTTCCAAATCTTTAAGATGATATTTTAGTTTCCTGTTAATTATGTTGCCTTGAATGTATACTTGGATGTTTTAATGCGTTGTAAACCGCTTTGAGATTTTTTTCCTTAAAAATATAAAGTGGCATAAACATGAAGTGAATAATAAGATGCCTTTCTGCACTCTTTTTGGCTCCTCCTTAAAAAACAACTTTTGTTTAGACAAGCCTGTCCGGAAAGCTGATGCAAGTTTTGATCTGTTTTTTTGCCTATGGTAAACTTTTCAAAGGTCTTAAATTATTGTGGTTAATTCTTTTTACTGGTAATTTTGTTTTTTAAAATCTTTTTGGTAAATAGCTTTGAGGTTGTTTTTGATTTTGTTTTTTAATAATCAAGCAGTGTGTACATTTTATTAAATAAATAATTATATTAAGAAGAGATTGATACATGCTCCCGAATCTTGAGGCACCCAAGCGCCACTCTGCACACCTGCAACATCCATGCCCAGTTATGGGCGCTGCTCTTTCCGGAAGGTGTGTTGCTTCAGAGGAAGGCAGTCGAGGTGGAAAGCAATTCTTAGGCTGCCAGGATTAGCCCCCCCCCACCTTCAATAGCACAGACAGGGGGTGCATGTGGCTGTTTTGTGATTCGGTGTTGGGCGGCAAGGTTTGAACGTGGGACCCTTCCTGGCTTGAGGTCTATAAGCTGGGGAAACTCAGCCAGATGGCCGGGGTATAAATAATAATTAAATAATAATAACAGATAGGTAGCCGTGTTGGTCTGCCATAGTCTTCAGGTATCTGAAGAAGTGTGCATGCACACGAAAGCTCATACCAAGAACTAACTTAGTTGGTCTTTAAGGTGCTACTGGAAGGAATTTTTTTATTTTGTTTTAAATAATAATAAGCCGCTATGCCACATATGTCAGCACCTTAAAAAGCAGAGACATCACCTTGCCGACAAAGGTCCGTATAGTTAAAGCTATGATTTTCCCAGTAGTGATGTATGGAAGTGAGAGCTGGACCATAAAAAAGGCTGATTGCCGAAGAATGGATGCTTTTGAATTCCGGTGCTGGAGGAGACTTTTGAGAGTCTACGTCCCATGGACTGCAAGAAGATCAAACCTCTCCATTCTGAAGGAAATCAGCCCTGAGTGCTCACTGGAAGGACAGATCCTGAAGCTGAGGCTCCAAGACTTTGGCCACCTCATGAGAAGAGAAGACTCCGTGGAAAAGACCCTGATGCTGGGAAAGATGGAGGGCCCAAGGAGAAGGGGACGACAGAGTACAAGATGGCGGGACAGTGTTCTCGAAACTACCAGCCTGAGTTTGACCAAACTGCAGGAGGCAGTGGAAGACAGGAGTGCCTGGTGTGCTCTGGTTCAGGGGGTCACAAAGAGGCGGACACGACTAAACAACTAAACAACAACATGCCACACCAGCCCAGCTCCAGGCAGGCAGTGCTTTGAGCAAGACCAGGAGACAGACATAAGACCCTGCAGGATCAGGCCAGTGGCCCATCTAGCTCAGGATCCTGCTTTTCCAGTGGCCAGCCAGGTGCCCAAAACGAAAAACCGGCAAGCAGGACCTCACTGCCTCCACCGATGGAGAATGGGGCCATTCTGGTTGGCAGCCACAGATGCCCCACAGATGCGCTCCAGGGTGCCTCAGGACTCTGGGTGGGTGAAGAACGGGACCCTCTCTCTTGCCGAATGCCAAAGCTCCCCCTTGCCAGTGGCGAGGGATCTGGAGCGCGCGGGGGGCCTCATCCTGCGTCCAACCCCGCTGGGAGGAAGCAAGGAGAGTTGGTATGGGGAGGACAGGGAGGGGGCGCCGTCTTCCCAAGGTCGTCCTGAGGCTCCTCCCGCCCCCACCCGCTTCAGCTTGCCACTTATTGCAGTTTTAAAGCCAGCCATAAATCCCATACTGTAATAATGGGGAAAATCAATAGCGCAGGCTGAAACTCAAGCTTCCTCTCGCCTGGCCCAGGACCTCCCCTCGGGGCCCTTCCTTGGACCCAGACAAATGAACGCCAGTGGACGGATTAGCCTCCACTCCGGGCTTGGCCTTCCTGGGGGGGTGGGGGGTGGGAGGGCATGTCAGTTGCCTGGGGCGATTTCTTCCCAGGGCTTTCTCCTCGCCACCAGCTCTCTGCCCCCCTCCCCGCCAACCGCATGCTTTCAATCTCAAGGATGAAGTTACCAAGGAGAGGCGCTTCCGCAGGAGACCATCTCCCTCCTTGCTCCGCTCGGGGACATCGGGGCGCCAGGAAGGGGACACCGGGCGAGTCAGAGGAGGAGCCTCGACTCCATTCCCGCAGCTCCTGGCCCACCCTGGCCTCCTGTCGGCCGGCCTGGGACCTTTGTGACAGTCAGAAAGGTCGATGGACAGGTAGCCCAGCCCTGCTCTGCACGTGGAAGGACTGTGGTGCATTTAAGGCAAGCATGCAGCTTCATAAGAATATAAGGCGAGCCTGCGGGATGAGGCCAGGGGCCCATCTGGTCCAGCATCCTAGTCTCACAGCGGCTGATAGAGCAGTTGGTTAGAGTGGGCTGCTGATAACGCCAAGGTTGCGGGTTTAATCCCCATAAGGGACAGCTGCATTTTCCTACACTGCAGGGAGTTGGACTGGATGACCTTCAAGGTCCCTTCCAACTCTATGATACCAGATGCCCCAGTGGGAAACCTCCAAACAAGATCTGAGCACAAGAGCATCTCTGCCCTCATGTGGTTTCCAGCAACTGGGATTCAGATCCAACTGTGGAGGGAGAGCAGAGTCATCAATAGCCCCCCCCCTCCATAAATTCATCTAAGCCTCTTTCAAAGCCATCCACTTTAGTGGCCATCCCTGCCTCCTGTGGGAGGGAGTTCCATAGTTTAACACTGTGCTGCATTAATACGTCCTTCCTTTTATCTCTCCTGAATCTTCCACTACTACTACTACTAATTTATTATTTGTACCCCGCCCATCTGGCTGGGTTTCTCCAGCCACTCTGGGCGGCTTCCAACAAAGATTAAAAATACATTAAAATGTCACACATTAAAAACTTCCCTGAACAGGGATGTCAGCTTCACAGGATGTCCATGCCCCTATCATCTACCCCTCTCAGAGCAGCAGCCCCCATAACAAACTGTGGTTCTCGGGGTTCTTTGGAGAAACCATGTGCTTTAGACCTATGGCTTGTGCGCAGGCAGCAGGGTTGCCTGCAGCCTTTGATAAAAATGCACACACCGAGAAGTTCTACCTTGCCAAAACCTTGGCCCACCTAGTACTGTCCACACTGACTGGCAGCAGCAGAACTCCAGATTTCCAGGCACAACATTGTCTCCTCCAGCCCTTGCTGGAGATGCCGTTGGGGGTTGACCTTCTTCATGCAAAGCAGGCGTCCTTCCCTGCTGAGCTGCTGTCCCTCTCTCGGAAGGGCCAGCAACAGGCTGCCACTGGCATGGGCAGGCAGAAACACCCAGGGCCTTAACCGCCTCTGACATTGAAAGGGAGCTAATGCAAGGAGCCAGCTGCCCCCAGCGCTGCCAGCAAGAGGAAGCATCTTACAGGCATCTATGCGGGGCTGGGGGGGGTTGGGAGCAGAGCCTCCCCCCATCACATTTTCCTGACGGCTGGCTGGGGGGCAGGTGGGGCAGGGTCAGCCAGTAGCCTCCTTTGCCCCCTCAAGCTGCCTGGGAACCCAGCCCCCACAAGGCCAGGCGCTCTTATGAGAACCAGCAGATGCCTGCTCCTCAAAAACAAATTAGCACCGATCCACCTGGCTGTCTAAGCGGCCATTGGGGAATGTGCACGGAAGGAGAGTAATGGCTCTTCCGGCAGGTTCATCCGCTCGCTCCTGCTCCCAGCCCGGCAGAGGCTGCAGCCGAGAGGATGTGGGCCTTCATAGCAGGGGGCAGCGGTCTGCCTTGGCCCCCGGGGGGGGGGGAGAGCATCTGCCTCCGAGGGCTCTGCTCTCCTGCTACGTCTGACAGAAAAAAGCCCTGCCCAGCCCCACCTCTTGCCTCCTCTCCCCATCTCTGCTCTTTCGAAAGGGTCTGCAGCTCAGTGGGTGGAGCACATGCTTGGCCTGCAGAATGCCCCCAGGGACGCTGAGAGAAAGGCTCCCTTCCAAAACCCTGCAGAGCCCCTTCTCCTTTAGTGTGGACGGTACTGAGCCAGATGGGCCGGCTGTCAGGGCAAGACCCGCTGCAAATTGGCCTCCATTCGGAACCAAGAGGACTGGAATCTTGGTTTCTTTTAGGGAAGGGAAGGGGAAATCCAGCCCCCTGCAATGCGGTAATCATGGCTAAAATACCCCTGACAGGTGGTCACCCAACCTCTGCCTAAATTCCTCTAAGGAAAAGGAGACCAGCACATCCCGAGGGAGTCCGTTCTGCTGTCAAACCATCAGAAAGTTCTTCCTAATGTTTAGTTTCTTGAAGATTAAATCCTTTGGTTCAGGTCCTCCCCTCTGGAGCAGTGGAAAACAAGCACGCTCCCTCTTCCATGTGAGAGACCTTGAGGTACAGTCGTACCTTGGAAGCCGAACACCTTGGCACCTGAACAAATTGGCTCCAAAGCGATCAAAACCCGGAAGGGAGTGTTCCGGTTTTTGAACTTTTTCGGAAGCCAAATGTCCAGCGCGGCTTCCAATTGGCTGCAGGATGCTCCTGCGGCCAATAGGAAGTCACGCTTTGGTTTTCAAACAGCCTCCCAGAATGCATTCTGTTTGAAAACCAAGGTACCACTATATTGAGAGGAGACTTGATGTGGTCACCTTTAATCTCCTCTTCTCCAGGCTAAACATCCCCACCTCCCTCAATCGAGGCTTTGTCTCCTCTGTCATCTCTCTGCTCTGTAGAAATACTCGGCTGGCGGTGAGCAGGGCAGGGCCTTTTTGGGTGTAGCCCCGTTTGGGGAATACTCTCCACCAGGAAGAGCCCCTGGAGTGAAACTGAATGGCTCTTGGGCTCTGAGCAATGGCTTTTTATTTTTTAAAAATCTTAAGCCTTTGAAAATAACCCGGCATTTGACTGCTTGACTTCTGGTGCATCTACCCAGGAGTAACAAAGCCTCACCAAACACCCAACAGGGATGAGTTCTGAGCAGGCGAGAACTGGGGGGCTCCATTTCTTATTCTGTTTACTTGCTATGTATGTCATTTTTAAAGAAACTGTATTATGGATTACATTTTTGTAAAGAAAAAAAATCATTTTACATTCTTATTAAATGTGCACACTGCCTTGGAGGCTTTCTGAATAGAGATGTGGGAGGTAAATCTTTTGAGATAAATAAAAATAACAATAAATGAACAAACAGGCCTCAGATCTTATACTCCCACCCAGTGCCAGAAATGCAACTCACTTTAGTCGCACCCCAAGAAACTTGGGACTGGTTCCTGATGCAAGACGATTTGGTGGCTGATGCTACGTGGCATATGGTAGCCTTTGCCAAACTGGTGCCTTCCTGATATTTTGTACTACAAATCCCTTCTACTCCAGCCAGCAGCCATATTTTTAGACTACAACTCCCATCAGCCCTTGGGAGCACAGCCGTGTTTCAGACTACAACTCCCATCAGCTCCAAGCCAGAAAAACCTCTGGTCCAGATTCTTTGGGGCATTTGGCCACTGTGAGAACTGGAGGCTGGGCAGGGGTGTATGTGTCCTATTTGGCCTGATCCTGCTGCAGCCAGTGGCCATTCTGATGCAGGCGGAACTGCAGGAACAGTCGGATAATGGGAATGACTCCCTGCTGAAGAGCTGGTGGATCTCCCTGCATGCTGGAAGCCTCCAAGCAGAGCCACTGGGGACACTCCAGCCCAGGACTCCTTGCCTGGACTCAAATAGGCTGAGCCTCTTCCCCTTCCTGCTTTTTTCCAGACGGGTCTTGCAAGTGGGCGGGGGGGGGGGCAGGAGGCACCTCTCCCTTTGGAGGAGCAAGATGCTCAGACCTGCCTCTTGGCCTCAGGGGATCTCCTGTCTCAAAGGATCTCTGTTGCCTTCTGGGCACCTAGGAGTGCAGCAATTCGTGGGCAGAAATTTCCTTCCCTCCTCCTTCCTTCTCTCCTCAAGAGGCTTCTCTAGGAACAACAACAACAGCAGAAGCAGCAGCAGCCGCCGCTGGTGCAGAGCATAAGAAGCTGCTTTATACAGAGTCAGACCACTAACTCTGTATTGTCCACACTGACTGGCAGCAACGCCTCTGCAAGGTTTCGGTCTTTCCCCCAGCGTTACCTGGAGATGTTATTAGGGACTGAAACAGGGAGCCCCTGCATGCAAAGCAAAGGCTCTGCCAGTGAGCTAAAACCTCTCCCTAAAAACAAAGCAAGGTGCTAGTCCTCATGCATTTGAATAAAAGCTAAATTGAATAGGAACATAGGAGCCTGCCTTAGAGCGCTGGCCCACCTAGGGTTTCAGGCAGCGGGGTCTCACCCACCCCTGTTGTCTACACGGACGGGCAGCAATGACTCTCTGGGATTTCAGACAGGGAAATCTCCCCCAGCCCTAGCCAGAGATGCTGTCAGGGATTGGACCTGGCACCTTCTGCATGCCAAGCAGGTGCTCTGTGCCACTGAGCCGTGGCTCTTCCCTTAAAAATAAAGTTGAGATTCCAGTCCTCCTGCTTCTGCACAAAGGGCTGGCTTAAATGGTCAAGGGTCTGGAAGCCAAGCCTGATGATGAACGGTTGAAGGAGCATGGAAAAGAGGAGACTGAAAGGAGATAGGATAGCCAAATATCTCAAGGGCTGTCACAGGGAAGATGAAGCAAGCCTGTTTTCTCCTGCTATGGAATGTAGGACTCGAATCCATGGCTTCAAGCTCCAAGAAAAGAGATTCTGACTCAACAGTAAGAGCTGTTTGATAGTGGAACAGCTTCCCACAAGACGTAGTGGACTCTCCTTCCTTGGAGATTTTTGAGCAAAGGTTGGATGGCCCTCTGTCATGGATGCTTTTGTTGAGATTCCTGCATTGCAGGGGGTTGGACTGGATGACCCTTGGGGGTCCCTTCCAACTCTAAAATTCTATGATTCTAAATGGGAACCTTGGAAACTGCCATACTGAGTCTGGCCATTGGTCCATGTAGCTCAGTACTGTCAACCTTGGCTGGCAGCGGCTCTCCAGGGCTTTTCAGATAGGATATTTTCCCTAGCCCTACTTGAAGAAAGCAGGGGTAGGAGTGGTGGGGATGAACCAGGAATCTTTTGCCAATGCTGCAACCCTCTCTATACCCTGAGAACCTAAGCAGAGGCTGCTGGATCAGGCCAGAGACCCATCTAGTCCAGCCCTCTCCCCTCCCCTCCCCGGGTTTCCAGGAACTGGGATTCAGAATAATTTCCTGCCTCTGACTGTGGAGGCTAGTAGCCCTTGGTAGGCCCCTCCTCCTTCTCCATGAATTTGTCCAATCCTCTTTTAAAGCCATCCAGTGGGAGGGAGTTCCACAGTTTAACTCTGTGCCACTTAAGGGACCCAGGATATCAAACAGCCCCTCTGTGCAGGGTGGTAAAAACTAAGCAAACTGAGCAGCCCTAAAGCTGTTATTTGGGGTGGGGACACAGCAGCCCCCCACATAGTGACCAGCCTCTGCTTGTGGGGCTGGTCCAACCTGTGGCTCTTGGCTCTCCTTGGGCAGCTGCCCAGCTGTTGCTGCTGCTGTTGCTTCAAGTCCATCTAGCAAAAGTTTCCAGGAAATTAAGAAGTGATGGAAAGCGAGCTGGGCAGGGAGGGAGGGGGGGGTTGGCCCTGGCAGAGAGAGAAAGGGCAGGCGCAGCTAATTAAAAGCGGAGGGAGGAGACATGCGCCCCTCCATCTCCAGAGGTGCTGTGGCTGCAGGAGCCTTTGAAAGGCCTTGTCAGGGACAGAGGAGGGGCCAGCCAGCGCTGAACCTTGGAAGTGGGGGGCGGGGAGGGGGGCCGACTCGCCATCTGATGGCTCCTGATAGCATTTATCCTGCCGGCAGCATCTGTGGCCACGTCTCCCCTTCTGAAGCGTGGCTGGGCTTTGTGCGGCCCCTTTCAAGGGCCTTTTATCAGGCCCAGACACCGTCAGAAGAGCCGGCGCTTTGTGACGAGCCTGGCGTGAACCCAGGAGGCCTCGCAGGGCTGGCGCTCCAGAGACCCGGCAGCCGTGAGGCGGGGGCTGGCCAGCAAGTCCAGTGGGCAGCATTTGCTGCTGCTGCAGGATGTCCTTGTCCCAAGCCCACCCTCCTTTCATTATCGTTTATTATTATTGCTGCACTGCAGGGGGTTGGACTAAATGGCCCTTTTGGGTCCCTTCCTACACTACAATTCTACAATTCCATAATCTATACCCCACCTTTCCTCCAGAACTGGGGATGCAAGGCAGCTCACAAAAATTAAAAACAGGTAATGCACAGAAAGCTAAAATTCATTTGAAACGATAAAGGCATCAATTTGGTGTAAAAACAGGTCTATGAAACTGCAGATAAAATGCAAAAGGCAGCAGAGCAAACTATTCAGAGACCTTTCCTTTAAAAAACAAACAAGCAGCCAGTTCCCCAAACGCCTTTCTGGAATCAGCACTTTTCATCTGCCACAGGAAGGACAGCAAGGAGGAAGCCAGTCAGGTCTATCTAGGGAGGGAGTGCCAAAAGCTGGGAGCAGCCACCCCCAAGAAGGCCCTGTCTGCCACTCGCTCGCATTTCTGCAAGCTCATCACATGGGCTTTGCTGTTCAGCCAGAGTTTTTAAAGCAGCTAGTCCATATGACTGGGGTGCAGGTAGGTAGCGCATGGGGAAATTTTGGAAGCCAGAAAGTTTGTGTTGGACCCAGGAATTCTGTTTCCTAGGAGCAGAGAAAACTGTCCTATACCAAACCAGATGGCTTAGTATTGTCAGCACTGACTGGCAGCAACAGGTGTTCAAGGTGTCAGATGGGCAACATTCCCATATCCTCCAACATTTATCCAGTGAAAATAGGGATGTACCATTCCATAATGATAATTTTACTATTTATACCCCACACATCTTACTGCATTGCCCCAGCCACTCTGGGCAGCTTCCAACATATGTAAAAACATAATAAAACATTAAACATTAAAAAAACTTCCCTATACAGGATTGCCTTCAGACGGCTGAGGGGGCGGATAACTCCATACCCTCCAACATTTATCCAATGGAAATAGAGACATCCTAAGGGAAAGCGGGACATTCTGGGATCAAATCAGAAACTGGGACGGCTTCTCTAAATCAGGGATGTCCCTGGAAAATAGGGACACTGCATTCCCAGCCCTACCTGGAGAAGCCAGCAGGGATGGAACCTGGGACCTTCTGAATGCCAAGCAGGTGCTCTTTGCCCCTGAGCTACATCATTTCCCGGAGGGTGGGGTGAAGGATGGGGCCCCCTGTGGGTCTCCGCTAAGACTTATCCTCCACTTGGCCCACTGAGTCACAACGTAAGCGCCTGGTGGATCAGACCAGTGGTCCATCTTGCCCAGCATCCTGGCTCACAGTGACCAAGAAGATGCTACTCAACACTTGGTGTGTCTGCTTGCAAGGGGGTCCCACCCCCCCCAAGAGAAAAGGATTACAGCTTCCTCCTCCTTCTCCTCCTGGGGCCGGCCCCCTTCTGGCCAGCCGGCCTACCCCTTGGACATGGGAGACATCCCCCTACATCCCATCTCCCTGGCAAGTTCTTCCTCTCGGCAAGGGTAGCCGCTTATTGGAATAACCTTTCAGCTTTCCTGGGGAGCCTCTCCCTCCCGCCAGAGCAAGCTCATCCGTGAACATGCTGCTAATTGCAACTTTTAATATGCTGGATGGGAAGACCATGAGATCAAAGCAAGCGGCTGCCACAGAGATGGCAGGCCCGCCTGAAAAGGCAGTTCAGCACTGGGAGAGAACAGGGAGGAGGAGGGGGCGGCCGGGGTGGGGGTGGGGAAAGGAGAGCCAGCATGTGCCAGAGTGCAAGTCGGAAAAAGAGGCGGATGGAGCTGCGGACAAGCCCTCCTCTCTAAAATATTACGGAAGCGGACTTGGAAATGGAGGCCGCAGTGTGCCAGGCCCCTAGCTCCTCTGGGAAGGACCAAGGGTTTCTGGCAAGCACCCAGTTGGGCAGTGTTTGCAGGATACAGTAAACTGCCCTGTGGTCCTCAGATGAATATGTAATAAATAATAATGAGCCAGACAGGTGAGGCTGCAGCGGAAAAGGCCAAGGCTGTGGGTTGCGATTCCTGCATTGCAGGGGGTTAGACTAGATGACCCGCAGGGGTCCCTTCTAATCCTACCCTTCTATGACCTTGGGCCAGACACAGTCACCTTCTCTTGACCTGAACTGCTTTGCAGGGCTGTTGTGGGGATAAAACGGGAAGGGCGAGAGAACCTCGCACTCCTGAGCTCCTTGGAACAGGTGGAATAATGACGATGATTTGTAAAATATATATTTTTAAGAGTGGGGGGGGCAAGCCTGCCTGTGGAAGTTGGGGCTTCCTCCCGGCTCCTGGCAGCAAGCGGGGGAAAGAGACGGGCGCCTGTGAAGCTGAGTGAGACAAATCGTCTGCGGAGAGGCTTCAAGGAACCGCGTTTGTCAGGCGAGGAGCGACGGAGATGTTCGCTGACGCCTGGAGAGATGGGGAAGGATCTCAGAAGCAGCTGAGGTGCGCTGGCCTGTGTCGTGCAGCTTGGACACGAAATCCTGGAGCCACAGGGAGGGAGGTGTCAATTAAACATGAGGAGATCTTTCCTAAATGAGAGAGAGAAAGAGAAGCTGGGCTCTGGGGGAGGGCGAGGCGGCCTGCTGCTCCTTCAGATGAACAGACACCTGTTGGGGATGCGTTTGAAGCAGCGGGGACACAAATGCCATGGAATCATAGACCTGTAGAGCTGGAAGGGACTCTGAGGGTCATCTAGTCCAACCCCCTGCAATGCAGGAATATGCAGCTGTCCCTTACGAGGATCGAACCTGCAACCTTGGCGTTAACAGCACCACGCTCTCACCAACAGAGCTACCCATCATGGACCTCAGGGCGGCCTGCGCAGAGTCTGCCTAGATCAGCATTGCAAGGGGCTGGGCTAGATGGCTGTTGGGGGACCCTCCCAACCCTACAATTCTGTGAGCGCTCACTTCTCTGACTGGCAGCAGCTCTCCACAATCTCAGAGCAAAGAAGGGCGTTTGCCTGCCTTCCCTGCTGGCCCTTTGGAAACAGAATGGGAGAGGGCGATGGATGTCTACCAGCCAGGAGGAAACCCCAGGAGGGGAGAGTTGCTCTTTCGCACAATGGGCATCTGGTTGGTCCCTGTGAGAACAGGATGCTGTTCCAGAGGGCCCCCCATTGGCCTGATCCAGTAGCCTCTAATGTAGCCCAGGACCAAGATGCAAGAAGCCCCTTCCCTGCAGAACTCAATGACCTTGAGGCGGGACTGGCAGGTCAGCCAGGCTAGCTGACTTGCCAGGCCTGGAGGAGAGTCTCTGAGAGCTGGAGCCCAGGAGCAGAGGGCAGCTTCCCAGTGGCCACACCAAGCCCTGCTGGTTTAGCCCTGCATGGCATCGCCTCCCCTCTGCCTGCCTGCCTGCCTGTTGTTCAGCCACCCGCACCCAGGCACCCGTGACCAGCCAGGCGAGAGGCCCTGCCAGCCGCTGATTCGATTACAGGCAGGCATCTGCCCCCTCCGCCCGTCCTGACAGCTCCACTGCCAGCCCAGCGACAGCACCAGGGCCCTGGCCCATTAGGAGCCCCTAATCCGATCACAGAGGCCCCAGCAGCACGGATAAGAGCCGCTCTCAATCTGGAGGGGCGGCTGCGCAGCAGATCAATTTGCCCTGTCCAGGCTGTCTGATTCACACTTAATGGAGTCAAGCGCCCGAGGGACGCTCCATTACCAGCCGCCCTGGGGAGCGGGGGGAGCGGGGCTGGAGCAGCCATCTCTGTCCCCCTGGAAAGGGGAGGGATGAATGACCCACTCCTTAGTGTGCGTGGGGGGGGGAGCCCCTTTGTAGCCTGGAGGTTCGCTTCCAACCACCCAGGCAGCATGGGGAGTGTATCGCCTGTGGGCCAATTCTGGCCGTGGAGCAGAGCAGACCCAGTCCTGGGCGTGCAGCAGACCCAGCGCCGCTCTCCCACAGAAGGACGCAATGCACAGTTGGACTGTGGAACTCCCTCCCACAGGAGGCAGGGATGGCCTCCAACGTAGAAGGCTTGAAAAGAGGGCTATTGCAGACCCTCCCAGTGTCCCCATTTTCCAGCGACATCCCTGATTTAGAGAAGCTGTCCCAATTTCTGATTTGATCCCAGAATGTCCCACTTTTCCTTAGGATGCCCCTGTTTTCACTGGAGAAATGTTGGAGGGTGTGGAGTTACCTGACCCCCAAGCTGTCTGAAGGCAATCCTGTATAGGGAAGTTTTTTAATGTTTTATTATGTTTTTATATGTGTTGGAAGCTGCCCAGAGTGGCTGGGGCAACCCAGTAAGATGTGTGGGGTATAAATGGTAAAAATATCATGATGGAATGGGACATGCCTATTTTCACCAGAGAAATATTGGAGGGTATGCTATTGTGCTCGGATCCTGCTTGTGGGTTTGCCACGGGCAACTTTTCAGTCACTGTGAGACCAAGAGGCTGGACTAGACAGGCCCCCTGTGGTCCCTTCCTATCGCGTTCTTGTTATGTAGCTAGGGGCAGAGGAAGGGGGTGCGGTGGGTGCGGGCTGCCCCGGGTGGCACCACGGAGGGTGGAGACAAAATGCTGGGCGGCACTCACCACTGACGCCACCAGCGCACCCGAGATGGGAGAGATGGTGGCTTGGGAGCATGCAGGCTCCGCGCTGCCCAAATGGTCCACCCGCCGCCTCCCCCCCAGCTGTAGGGCGGCTGAGTGGGAGGGAGGCAGGCAGACTCCAGAGGCCCCGCGATGTGCCCCACCCCTATGGACAGCTTGCTCCGCCCCTGGGCACCCAAGCGGCTTCCTCCACCGCTCATTCCGTGAGGCCTCCCCACAGAACATAAGGCACGTCTGCCGGATGAGGCCAGTGGCCCACCCAGTTCTCCCAGTGGCCAGCAAGATGCCTCTCTTGAAATCTGCATGCATGATCTGAGCTCTCCTTTCTTTTGGCTTCCAGAAGCTGGTAAGTGGTACCTCAGGTTACAGACGCTTCAGGTTACAGACTCCACTAACCCAGAAATAGTACCTCGGGTTAAAAACTTTGCTTCAGGATGAGAACTGAAATCGCGTGGCGGTGGCAGCGGGAGGCCCCATTAGCTAAAGTGGTACCTCAGGTTAAGAACAGTTTCAGGTTAAGAACGGACCTCCGGAACAAATTAAGTTCTTAACCCGAGGTACCACTGTATTCTGGACGTGGGTGGCGCTTGCTGATCAGAAGGTCGGTGGTTCAAATCCCCGTGACGGGGTGAGCCTCCGTTGCTCGGTCCCTGCTCCTGCCAACCTAGCAGTTTGAAAGCACATCAAAGTGCAAGTATATAAATAGGTACCACTCCAGCGGGAAGGTAAATGGCGTTTCCGTGCGCTGCTCTGGTTCGCCAGAAGCGGCTTAGTCCTGCTGGCCACATGACCCGGAAGTAAAGTGAGATGAGCGCCACAACCCCAGAGTCGCCCACGACTGGACCTAATGGTCAGGGGTCCCTTTACCTTTACCACTGCATTCAGAAGCATCGCTGCCTCCATCAGCGGAGGAGGGCAGAGCCATCCTGGCTAGGAGCCATTGCTAGCCCTCTTCTCCTCCATGAATTTGTCCCGTCCTCTTTTAAAGCTATCTAGGCTGGGGCTTCCTGGCATCTGACAACCAAGGCAGCTGCTTGACGCTGTCTGATGGTAGGGCCAGCCCTAAAGTGGGGCGTTTCCTGGGGGTGGAGGGATTTCCCTTCCTGCCAATGGATCCCTTCCTGGCCCAGAGAAACGTGGGTGTTGTGAACCAGGTCACCACTGCAGGGACCACCCAAAGCCGCCACCCCTGGCAGTCCCCCTCCCCCTGCATCTCACGGCAGGCCTGTGGCCTGTTTTTTGTTTCTCCATGGCCAGCTGAGTGAGCAGGCACACATCCTGAGGAAAGGAAATCTCAGGAATCTCAAACTACCACCCCCTGCATGTTTCCCAAATATTTAAAGGCAGCTCAGTTTCCAAATATTTAAAGGCAGCTCAGGGAAGGAAGACAGGGAGTTGCCCGCCCTGAATTTAAACTACTACACAAGAGAGGTAGTAGATTCTACCTGAGCCATTAGGGAAATTGGCTTAACAGCAAGAGCTGTTTGGCACGGGGCTTGGCTGCCTGGCAGAAGGAAGAAATCCTTTCTGAGATGAGAAAGAGCGAGGGAAGGAGGGAAGAAGGGAGGCAGAGCTGACAGAAGCTGAAAGGGGAGCATAGATTGGGGTGGGGGGGTGTTGCTGTCTCTGAAGAGCCTGCAAAGTACCCAGGCATAGGCAGGAACCCCCAGAAGAAGCTGCCTGGGTGACAATGAGAGGCTGGGACTGAGCGAGAGGGGGTGGGTGGAGCGAGGGGCCGAGTGCCTCCGGAATGGGATCTGGGCCCTTGTTCAGCCCTGCCGGGTGTTTGGATACCATGGTGATGAGCGGCGCGGAAAACTTCAACGAGCCACTTGGAGGACGCTCGACGACGAGGATGCGGCGCGTTGGGGCTATATATAAAAGCGCCCACAATGCCGGCAGCCGTGAGCAGGTTCTGGTGAAAAGGGTTCTGGTGGGAGAGGATGAGATGAAGAGGCAGCACAAAGGAGGAGCGCCGAGAGGCCCGTTGTTCGGCAGGTGGAGCTGGAGGGAAGCAGCAGATTCACGGAGGAGGAGAGGCCTGGCGGTGGCTCGGCTCTGCCTCCAGAGATGCTTCCAAGGGGGCTCTTGTGCTCGGTCCCTCGCACAGAATTATACCATTGCAAGGGACCACAAGGATCACCTGGTCCAATCCCCTGCAATGCAGGAATCGTCTGTCCCATGTGGGGCTCAAACCCCTGAAAGTAACACCTTCATGCTCCACCCACAGAGCTATCCACATCTTGGGGGCATCTGGGTGGCCACTGTGAGGACAGGAGGCTGGACTTTTCCTGGTCCAGCCACCAGGCTCTTCTTATGACGACGGTCTGTTGTGATAGCAGAACCTCCATGCGCGGGGACAGTGTACCTCTGCATGAGCATGATGTTATGGGGAACAACAGGAGAGTTGTTCTTGTGCTCAGATCCTGGGGGTGGGTTTTCCTTGGGAGCATAAGGTGGGCCCTGGTTCTGATAGGGAAACCGGCAAGTGGCCCCTCTAGTCCAGCAGCCTGCTCTCTCAGGGGCCAGCCAGATGCCCCTCCTGGGAAACCTGCAAGCAGGATCCGAGTGCGAGAGCTCTCTTTCCCTTACCAGTGGTTTCCAGCAACTGGTATTCAGAAGCATGGCTGCCTCTGAGCCATCACTACTAGTTGCCCTTGAAAACCCTCTCCTCCACGGGCAGAAAAATGGAAGCAAGAAGAATTACCAACAAAAGAAGAATGGCAGATGAAATTGATGGTCTATGCAGAATTATATAAATTAACAGGAAGGATTTGAAACCTGTGGGACCATAGATTCTTAGAAGACTGGAGTAAATATATGAACTATTGTAATGAACAGATTACGCTAGTAGGATTGCAAGAAGTTTTGTAAGGAGGACTATTTGAAATATTGCAAAAAAGACTAGGAGGAGAATTATTAGTTAATGATAATTAAGAGTAATAGAGAAATTAAGAAATGCAGAATAAGTGATAAAGAATGAAAAATCATCAGAGGTGTTCACGGAAGTCTAAAATATTGTATAAGGTAACAGGTTATGTTATATGATTGTTGGATATGTAATGTTAAAAACCCCCCAATAAAAAATGTATTTAAAAAAATGAAAATGAAAACCCTCTCCTCCTTCATGAATTTCTCCAATCCTCTTTTAAAGCCATCCAAGCTGGTGGCCCTCACAGCCCCCTGCAGCGGGGAGTTCCACTGTTTACAACTGGAACCTCCGATGCTTGGAACAGCTGACCGGACCCTTACTCTTCCTGCATGGTGAGCATCCCTGCGAATCGGGGCCAGCCAGCCCCGTCACAGCACAGGCTCCCCAGAACCAGAGCATTTCCCCCTCCTCTGCCAAAGGGGTGCCGTCTGAATGCATTGAGACCTCAGAGCCATAGGGAAAAAACAGCAGCTTCTCTGAGCCCTGGCAGGAGGGAGGAGGAGGAGAGGCCCAACCTCGCCCTGTCTCCTTCTGCGCACGGCCAGCGCAGAGCAGCCCCGAGCCCCGGCCTCTCCTCTCTGCTCGCTCAGCCTCACTGTAAAGGGATTTTGCATCCCCCCATCCCCCCCACCCCCTTGCAGCAGTGGTTCATGAAGGAGCCACGGGGTTTTGCTGGGGGGATGGAGAAGCAGAGAAGCCTCTTGACACCAGAGAGGCGGCCTGAGGCAGCCGAGCGTGGCGGCATTAAGTGCCACAGCCGGAAGTCGGCAAGGAGTGGCAAAGAGGCTCTGGGCTCCTTCAGGGAAGAGGCCGAGGAGAGGGCTGCCAGTCCAAGCCGGGCTGAGACCTCTCCCCCCCCCACCTGGCCCCCTTGGGCTCATAAGGTCCATCTGGCAGCAGCCCCCAACTGCAGCTCCTGCCTTGCGCCGTCTCATCGGAGGTGTTGGGTGGGCGAGATTCTGGAGCTGTGATTCTTTCATTGCAGGGGGTTGGACTAGATGACTCTTGTGGTTCCCATTCCAACTCAACAATGCCATGATTCTGTGAAGTGGGGGAAGGCATCTGGCCTGGCAAGGGGGAATAAGTGGCTGTCTGGATAGCTGGGCGCTTGTGCCAGGCTGCTGACAGAGCACGGTCAAGATGCATTGCGGGGGTTGGACTACATGGCCCTCGCTGGTCCCATGCAGCTCTGCAATTCTGCCCAAGATCAGGCAGGCAGCCTCGGGCATGCAGAAGAGGACGCTGGGGGCAGCGCCCCCCAATGGCAAGGCACACCTTGCACCTGATGGTGCTGTCCAGGCAAGAGCACAAGACTCCACAGCAGGATGGGCAGGAAAGGTCAGAGGCCAAACCCCGTGTATTCTGGAGAGCTTAGTGGTCCAGGACTCCTGCTTGGCATGCAGAAGGTCGCCAGTTCCACCCCCTATGACCTCTCCAGGTACAGATGGTGAGGACTTTCTGTCTGAGACCCAGAGAGCCATTGCTCCTGGTCAGTGCAGGCAGTCTGGAGCTAGAAGGATGCCCAGCTCGGTGGGAGCCTGACTCCCTGGCAGAGCCCCTGCTTGCCAGGTAGGAGGCCCCAGGTTCATTCGCTCACAACATCTCTGCCTGAGACCCTGGAGGGATGCTGCCAGTCAGTGTAGCTGATACTGAGCT
Source organism: Podarcis erhardii (assembly GCF_964252035.2). Taxonomy (NCBI): domain Eukaryota; kingdom Metazoa; phylum Chordata; class Lepidosauria; order Squamata; family Lacertidae; genus Podarcis; species Podarcis erhardii. Next base: position 38,031,273 of record NC_138514.1, read on the forward strand.
AGATGGACCAGTGTTCTCACAGCTGCAAAGCTAGGGAAGGGCCTGGGGCCGAGCCCAAAAGACTTGGTCCATAAATCCCATCCTGGGCAGGATTTTTGGAAGTCGGAGGGGAAGCCATTCCTGGGAAGCTGATCAATCGCAAGCCAATGGCAGCGCCAGCGCCCCCTCCTATTCCCCCCCCTGCACCTGCCACTCAACCCGCTCTGCCTCTCTCCCCGTTTGCAGGTTTATTAAACTGAGAGCCAATTTCTGGCCCCATTTCTCTCGAGGAGCTCCGCCTCGCAGGTGTGCGGAGTTTGCTCAAGATAAAGGAAAGCCATTACGGAGCGACAGCAATCTTCAAAGCCCACCTCTGAGACCGGCGCGGGGGAAACGAAAACAGTGGCCGGCGCAAACGCACAATTAGGTTTCCAAATACTTGTGGGCCGCGAAAGAGGCCGTCCCTGCAGAGAGCAGGCCTGCGAGGCAATTTCCTAGCCCTATTCAGCCTGGCCTCGCTCAGAATGCCTCGTTTTTTCAAAAGTGTGGAAAAATAACCTGTGATTTTCCCTCCCTCTCCTCGCTGCCTCTTCCTCCCTGGTGTGGAGGAGAGAGAGAGAGGGGGGGGGGCAGCCTCTCATTTGGCCAGAGATGATAGACTCAGCTTCCATTTGAGGAGGGAAGAGGAGAGACAATCAAGGAGGATCCAGTTCTGGGCCAGGCATTCTGCAGCCCCGTGCAGGCATTGTCTGATCCAGTCCTTTTTCCTCACGCAAAAACACACACACACACACCCAGAGCCTTCTTATTATCTCCCCATGAATTAGCAGCAGACACAAAAAGCAGCAGCAGGAGGAGTGTTTCGCCCCCTGCAAAGCACTTGAGTTTGGGTTGAGTGACTTGTGACTGCGCTGGCAGACAGGCCTTTCTGTGGGGCAGGAGGCAGAGGGCAGCCCCACCAGCCACAGGGACCCAATTCCAGGATGGAACTCATTGAGCACAGCAACCAGGGAGGATGACTCACTGCCCGGGAACTGGGTTGAGAAACAGCGGAGGCCTGAAATGGCCATTAAGGGAGGGAGGCTTGTTTTTTGTGCACCGGGTTGGAATATCCCCCCCTCATGTGAAAAAGGAAAAGGGGCTGGCCAGGGTCACACAGACACACACCGTATGTGGGGCAGCTCAGGGCAGGGGGCTACAGCCAGAAGAGTCCCTGAAGCTGGGTCAGTTCCGCCGGGTCCAGAATCCTGTTCTCACAAATTTGCTCCCTTTCCATGTACATTTGTGTTCTTCTTGAACATATGCACACGTTTCTCCAGATATACACATTTTTGTATATCTTGCCTAATATATGGATTGTCTGAATTGTGGTCCGTTATTTTCCACTAATATCCAAATTTCTGCGCGCCTGCTTCCGTGGGAAGAGTGCATTGCAAAATTCGGAGCTGTGAATTTCGAAGGATCCTTGTGTGCCCTTTGCTTCCTCTTTCGGGAAGTGCCTGTTTTTCCTGTTTGCACCAAATGCAAGCGGAACACCTTTCTGCCCCCATCCCCGGCTCCAGGAGCCCAAACCAAGCGCACGACAATCGGACGATAAGCTTTGCAAAATTAAGCCTTGCTGCCCTGACCCGAGGAAGAGCGAGCGCCTGGTTTTTATCGAACGCTTTGCTGTTAATGGTTTTATGGCTAGTATTCTTTTTTTATTGCTTCATTGATTGTATTGCAAACTGCCCTGTGATCCTAAGTGGATGGAGAGAGCGATCTGCCAATGAATCATGCGTGCAGCTCAAATGAGGCAGCAGCAACACTTGAGGGTGTGCCTCAGCCGAGGGGGCCCCTCCCTTCCCTGCCCTGGGACCAGAGCGATCTCTCCCCCCCCCCCCCAGAAGAAGACAGGCTGCAGCCAGAGGAGTTTAACTGTGCTGGGGAAGTTTGAGACAATAAAAGGGTTTGGAAGAACACCAAGTTATCTTCCAGAGGAATGTTCTGCCCCTTCTCTCAAGAGGGTCACCTCCTCTCTCTCTGCAGCTCCCCTACCCCTTCTGGCAACTCAGCAAGGCTTTTAGGAGGCCTGGAGGGATAGATAGATGGATGGCGGGATGGAGAGGTGGAAGGATGGAGGGGCGTGTGTAGGGAGCAGTGTTGCCAGCCAGTCTCTGCCTCCTGCATTCTCAGGCATACAAACCCAGCATGATGGCCCTGAGCCCCAGACACCCCACATGGCTGGGCCCATCCACTGACATGGAGCAACCAGAGGAGGGCCTGGTCCAGAGATGCACAAACGGGTGCCTTCTTTCTTCTGGGGAGGCTGGTCTGGTCAGGATCCTGCTTCTCCTCCCTTCTCTCCTCCGTCACCTGCCTCCCAGGTAGGAGACCTTGACCACAGGACCACAATCATTGGTTCATTTTGCTCAGGATTGTCGGCACTGACTTGCAGCTATGGTTTCAGGCAGGGCTCCCTACCCAACCTCCCTGGAAATGCCATGGGCAATTGAGCCAGGCACCTTCTGCATGCAGGGCAGAAGCTCTGCCGATAATCCAACGCCAGGGGTCTGCAAATGTTTTCAGCAGGGGGCCGGTCCACTGTCCCTCAGACCTTGTTGGGGGGGGGTGGACGGACTATATTTTGAAAAAGAATATGAAAGAATTCCTATGCCCCACAAAGAACCCAGAGATGCATTTTAAATAAAAGGACACATTCTACTCATGTAAAATACACTGATTCCCAGACCATCCGGGGGCCAGATTTAGAAGGCGATTGGGCCAGATTTGGCGCCCGGGCCTTAGTTTGCCTACCCATGTCCTAACCCCATCCTGTTGCAGACTACTCACCCATCTACCTCAATAGTGTCTGCACTGACCGGCAGCAGAGGCTCTCTGGGATTTCAGGCGGAGAGTCATTTTACCAGCCCTGCCTGGAGCTGCCGCTGGGGACTGGACCTGGGGTCTTCTGCATGCCAAGCATATGCTCTGTGCCCTTCACCATAGGAAACTTGGCAGGAGAAGGCCTCCTTGCCTCCCTCCTGCAAGCCATTAGCACATCTCAGAGTAAGCTCAACATATCGCAGGAGGCAGACGGCTTCTCTCTCCCCACCAAGCTCCTCTTTCTCCGGATCATGACGCACTGGGTGTCAGTGGCACCCTGCAGAAAGTGTGTGTGGACATTTGGCGCTGTCTGTGAATAAGCAGACTTGGGGGAGGAGAAAAAGGGGCCTCCGTAAGGAAGATGCGCTTGGCAGGCCAGGGGTTTTTGGGTGGGGAGGGGCCCTGTCACCTGGCACGATCCCTCAAGTTGTTGGGTGCGTAGCAGCCTCTCTTGCACCCCCCCACCTTCCTCCTCCTCCTCCCCGCCCTCCCCCAGCCCAAGAGAGCCTTGCAGATGGCTGGCTGGAGTGGCGGCCACACTGCCCGCCCCCAGCGCAAGTGTCGGCTCAGCACTTTCCGTATCTGGGCCATGGCGCAGGCCAGAGCAGGAAGAGGGAGGCCCAAATCCGCATTTGCATAAACCTCCCAAAGATGCAGCGCCGGCAGCCACAGCTCAGCACAGAAGCTCAGCGGGGGTCCAAAGGGGCCTGCGCCACCACCTGCCACTGCACTGCTCTGAAAACGGGGGGCGGGGGGGGGGATGCAAAGGGGCCGCATCTGACCCCCTGAACACTCTTCGAAAAGCCACAGGGGGCAAACTGCTGAAGGGGGTGCCAGCTTTCGGGTCACACAGAAGCCTTCTTCACATTCACAGAATTGTATAAATTGTAGAGAGGGACCCCCAAAGGCCATCTAGTCCAACCCCTTGCAATGGAAGAATCACAGCCAAATAATCTCTCTGCTTTAAAGTCTCTAAGGAAGGAGAGCCCACCACCGTCCCAGCCAGTCTGCTGTCGAACAGCCCTGGCCTGTCTGGAAGTTATTTCCACTGTTTAGTCGGAATCTCCTTTCCTGACATTTGAATCCAACCTTTACACTCAAGGTAATGCTTGAGTTGGGGGGAGCCTCCTACCAAGGGGCCTGACCCCTTCCTTGGGTCCAGGGGGAGCAGCAAGACTGACCACCTAGCAAGGGAGGAAAGAAAGGGGAACTCAGGGGCAGAGGGAGGGGCAAAGGGGAAGATTCCTACAAGCCCTAAACCATGGATCAGCAAACTTTTTCAGCAGGGGGCCAGTCCACTATCCCTCAGACCTTGTGGGGGGCCGGACTCTATTTTGGAGGGGTGGGGAATGAACAAATTCCTCTGCCCCACAAATAACCCAGAAATGCATTTTAAATAAAAGGGCACATTCTACTCAGGTAAAAACACGCTGATTCCCGGACCGTCCACGGGCCGGATTTAGATGGTGATTGGGCCGGATCTGGCCCCCGGGGCTTAGGGTGCCTACCCGTGCCCTAAACGGCTCACCCCTCCCACAGAGTCCTAATGGGAGCCTTCCTGGAGATGAGAACTAAGCGGGTCCATTTAGACTAGCATTGCGTCTCCAAGCAGGACACCAAGGCACAGCCCCACTCCTGACACCTGTCCCTCCACCACTGGCATTCCGAGGTAGCCTGCCCCTGGACTTGGAGGTTCTCCGTCAGTGCCCTGGCTAACAGTGTAGGCCCATGGAGACTGGCAGGGTGGAAGGAGGGAGACCAAATAGGAGTGGGCTGAAGAGGCTCTTGTTGGGTGGGTGGGGGTGTCCCCCAGCAAGGGACCCCCAGTTGGCGCTGGTGTTTTGCACGGTGGAATATCCCAGGCAGGGTGGTGTGTTTGTGTGTGACAGGCAGAATGCCATGCTAGTCCTGCCAGAGGGTCCCAGGGCTCTGACTCACAGCTTCTTCTCTCTCTCCCCCCGCCAACCTCCCTGCGCCAGTAGGAATTAGACAGACCCGGCTTGCCTGCCTGGGCAAATCTGCTTAATCAGGTCACAGAATTTGGCTCTTCTTCCCTGCCTCAGAATGTGGGGGGATTATTGTTTAGCAGAGAGAGAGAAAGAAAGAAAGAAAGGAGAAAGAGTGGGAGAGAAAGAGACAGAGAAAGAGAGAGAGAAGCAGTCTAGCGGAAGGACAATGGTGGACTACAATTGGGGTCGGGGTGAGAGAAGTTTAAACCCCCTGCTCTCCGATATCAAGTGTCACAGAGTAGCTGTGATCATTCAAGGGCAATTGGATAGCTCAGTCAGCAGAGCATGACTCTCTTCTTCTTAGGGTCATGGGTTCGAATCTCATGTTGGGTAAAAGATTCCTGCATTGCAGGGGGTTGGGCTAGATGGCCCTCGGGACCCCTTCTAGGATTCCATGAAATAGCCAAAGCACTAAAGAGTGTGTGCAGTGTCCTGGATCAGAGGAACAGCCCTCGGGTTATCAAGGCCTAGTTGGGGCTGGCTCCTGCAAAGACTCTCGCCTGGTTATGACCTTGAAAATGTCCACCCAACACCCTCATAGAGAAGCTGCCTTCAGGGCAAAAGGATCTCAGCCCCCGACCTCACAGATCTTTATTTTAAGGCGCCTTTCTCACAATGGCTCTGGATGCTCTCACAGCACCTGGTGTGCAAAATGTGCTTTGAGAAGGTGGGTGTTTTGGGGCTGGGCCAAAAGGGTGTTTTTTGGGGTGGGGCGGTGAATGAGGCCTGCAGCTGAGCTCCCAAAGCGATGGGGAGAACCGTAGTTTAGTGGCAGAGCATCCGCCTTGCAAGGAGGTGGCCCCGGGTTCAATCTCTAATGGCCTCTCCAGGTGGGGCTGGGAGAAACTCCCTGCTGGAAGCCCTGGAGAGCTGCTGCCAGTCAGTGTAGACAGCACTGAGCAAGATGGACCAAGGGTCTGAGACAGCAGAAGGCAGCTTCCAATGTCCCTATTTAAAACTAGCCCTTGATTCAGAACCGCAAAGACCAGAGACGCTTTAGAGGAAGGAGTGTAGCTCAGCAGCAGAGCACCTGCTTGGCATGCAGAAGGCCCAATGCCACCTCCAGGTAGGGCCGGGCAGAGACACCCCCTGCTGCCCATCAGTGCAGTCTATAGTGACCTAGATGGGACTGTGGCTTCACTGGGTAAAAAGCAGACTTTTCTCTGTCAGGGTTCCTGCTCCAACCTGGCCTGGCTGCTCTGTCACACGTTGAAGTGTCTTTATGCTAAAAACTGGGGTGGGGGTGCAATTGGTCCTGCTTCTGCCAGGCAGCCCCCCTCCTGGCGCCACCACTCCCCCCCTCAATTGCACGGGCGGGGGGCACCTCTGCCCTGTCTCCCCGTTCCACTCCTAAAAGGCCAGATTAATCGGCTTGTGCTGGTTGTGTCACACGCAGAGAGATATATTCTTCCCGGAATTTACAAGTAGTTCCATCTGAGAAATAAACAACCAGAGATAAAAATTACATTGTCACAGCGCAGGTGTGATAGATGGAGGAGACAAGCCAGCCGTGTTCGCCCGGGAGGTGTGTGGCGGAGAGGGTTCGCGGGGCAATGCCGTCAGGTGCCCCCGAGACGAGCAGGGGGTGGGATGGGGGGAGGTAGGGGGCTGGCTCGTGAGTCATCGCCCCAAACTGCAAAGCTCCCCTTCCTGTGCAGAGGCAGCCGCACAGCGAAGGTGCAAGAGCAATTCGCTTTATTAGATATTACTTCCACCTTTGCACACGCAAAACCCAACCCAGAGAATGAGTTGGGTCTCCACTTGTCAGAGGCAGTGAGCGCCTCTGGGAGAATCGCAAGTGGGGAGAGCGTTGCTCTGGTACCCGGGCCCTGCTTGCTATTGGGGGCAGCTGGATGGACACTGGGCAGACAGGCGGCTGGGTGGGATGTCCCTCCTTTGGTCTAAGCAGAGCTTCCATGGACAGAGCCAGCCTACCTTAGACTGCTAGGGAGCTGCAGCGGAAAAAGACCGTCCTTCTCACGCCCTTCTTGGGCTTCCCTTTGGGGGCCCCTGCTTGGCCCCTGCGAGAGCAGGATGCTGGCCTAGGGGGGTCCAGAAAAACTCCCCTGATTTTCTTATGAAGGCTTGAATCAGCCTTGCTTCTAGACCGGGCCAAAGGGAGCCCATCCAGTCCAGCCTCTCGCTCTTACGGTGGCCAATGGGTTAATTCGGATGAGGCGAATCCTGATCCCTGCGCTCGCTCTGCTGCTGCTTTTCCTGTGAGCCTCAGACCTTCCCTTTGTTTGGGACTACAATTCCCATCAGTCCCAGCCAGTGCTGCTGTGTGATGCTGGCGCTGTTGGGAGTTGTAGTCCCAGGTATCTGGAGGGCGCTGGGTTGGGGGACGGCCGCTCCATTTGGCTTTTCCGATGACAGCTGCACCGTTTCGTGCCCTCTGTAAGATGTCACCCAGAGGGTGAACTGGCAGCAAGCCAGGATGGATCAGGCCCACCCTGGGCCCACCTTGCCTCCAGGACAAAAAAGCATCTTTCAGTGAAAGGAAGCCCACCTCAGGCACAAGAAGGGCAAGGAAGGGGGAAGGCCCCACTCTCTGTTTCCCTCCTTTGCACCCTGGCCAGGGACAGTGTGGCGCAGTAGTTGGAGTGTTGGGCTAGGACTTGGGAGAGACCTGAGTTCAAATCCACATGGAGTGTGACCTTGGTTGGGCCAGTTGCTGCCTTTCTCAGCCTCACCTACCTCGCAGGGTTGGGGTGGGGATTAAACAAGGAGGGGGAGAACCACGCATGCCCCTTTGAGCCCCTTGGAGGAAAAGGTGGGATACAAATGCAGTAAACAGAACAACAAAAAATACTTTCAAAGACTAGGCTATTGCGCACTGGCACAGCCTGGAAGTCCCCACGGAGCCACGTCGGGTGGGTGGGGGGTTTCGCCACGTTGCTCTCTTGCCTTATCACACCCCCGCCATTTCACCGGCTCCCGAATTCCCCAGGAAAAAAAGGGGGGTGGAATAAACGTGAAATCAGATGGAGCGTCAGGCCTGTTTGCTGTTTTCTCCAATGAAATGTCTTTGGGTAAACAGCAGACGCCTTTGATGAAATCCCAGCAGGGCTTAAACAATAAAGCTGGTTACAAACTCAATCTGGCAAAGATATCGGATCTGAAATTGTTTCAAAAAAACATGTCAACAGTCGTGTGCCCCTCCCCCCCCCCAACACACAATGCAGCTGCAAAAACTTCCACCGCTCCAGACTGCGGCCGGGCTGCAGATTTCCAGAGATCAGCCACCTCTCAACCTGCCCCTTCCATGCTCCCAAACCTCAAGGGACAGGAGGGTGGGTCCCGGAGAGAGGAAAGAGTCCCCCTTCTCTGCCATGTCCTCCAGCCCCACAAGATCTAGGGCAGGTCTGCCCCATCCATTTTGAAGCCCTGCAATTTCCTCGCTCACAGAGGTGGAGGTCCTGGCACACTGAGATAAGTTCCCAGGAGTCTTTGGGGGAAGTTGTGGGTGTTCAATGGGCATTGGGTGGGTGGTGTGGGGCTGCCCCATCCTCTCCCACCCATCGGTTCCTCTCGATCTAGGGCTCACTGTGAAAGAGAGAAAGCTCCGGCTCCTACTTTCATCAGAGAAATGTTGGAGCGTACAGAGTTATGTGTCCCCCGAGCCAAGGAGATAAGGAACTGTGCAACCTTTAGGAAACATCTGAAGGCAGCCATGTAGAGGGGAGTTTTTTAAAAAATGTTTAATCTTTTATTGTGTTTTTATATACTAGCTGTGGCAACCCAGTCAGATGGGTGGGGTATAAATAACACTATTATTATTATTATTATTATTATTATTATTATTATTATTATTATTATTACTACTACTACTACTACTACTACTACTGTATCATCATCATCATCATCATGGATTAAAGGTAAAGGTCAAGGAACCCCTGACCATTAGGTCCAGTCGTGGCCGACTCTGGGGTTGCGGCGCTCATCTCGCTTTACTGGCCGAGGGAGCCGGTGTACAGCTTCCGGGTCATGTGGCCAGCATGACTAAGCCGCTTCTGGCGAACCAGAGCAGCTCACAGAAACGCCGTTTACCTTCCCGCCAGAGCAGTACCTATTTATCTACTTGCACTTTGATGTGCTTTCGAACTGCTAGGTGGGCAGGAGCAGGGACCGAGCAACGGGAGCTCACCCTGTCGTGGGGATTCGAACCGCCAACCTTCTGATCGGCAAGTCCTAGGCTCTGTGGTTTAACCCACAGCGCCATTAGGACGTCCCTAATTTCATCGGAGAAATGTTGGAGGGTATGCCATTGCGGCTACCAGCCCTCAATAGCCATGAATTTGTCCAACCCTTTTTAAAAGCCATCCAGGTTAGGGTTAGGGGACACAGAGAGACGTGAGGTGCTGGTGGTGGAGAAGCTCAACAGTCATGGGGTGACGATGCTTGTGGGACCCCGGGGTCCTCTTGCCAAGGCCCAGCTGGCAGGGCTGACCCCACCCTGGCCAGCGGATCCCTCCTGCCTCCATGCCGCAGAGGAGCTGCTGCTGGAGCCATGAGCAGCTGGCCGTGGAGGGAGACAGGCGGCCAGAGGGGGAGGGGAGCCTCCCTGGATCCTATGAAATATTCACCTTGTTTTCTCGTGCTGCTTCTTGGCTCTATCGATCTCAGAGAGAGCCGAGCGCTGGCAAGGAGGGGCTGCGCCTGCTCAGGCAGGTAGGCCAGGAAGAGATGCCAGGAGGAAGAGGAGGAGACCCTCCTGCACTGACCAGCCTCCCTCCGCAAGCCTGGGCCCCCTCACCCAATCTGCCACCCCAGCTGCAACCCCATTTCCAGGAGAGCCCAGGTCCTGGGGCTCAGGGTGGGCTTCTCCCTCCAGCCTTTTGCTTTTGTATTTCTTGGGGTGATGAAGGACATGGGAGGACCCTTAACAGCCAACATCAAAGGCGCTTGCTGGATCAGACCCATGGCTCATCAAAGCCACCATTCTGTACTCATATTGTCCGACAAGATCCCTAAAATGGGAAGCTGAAAAGCATGGACTGAATGAAACGACAACTCTCCACTTACCCCTATTTGGCATTCAAAGGTAGACTGTCCCTGCACATGGAGGTTCTGCTTTTGCAACAGACCTCCATTAGAAGAGCCCCGCTGGATCGGGCTGCAGTCCTATTGAGCACAGTCTCCTGTCCTTACGGGGCCAACCAGGGGCCCATTATGGGAATCCCCCAAGGGGGACAGCAATAAAGCTCCCTGCTCCTGCAGTTTCCTCTTGACATGAGCTGTAGGCACACAGCATTCTCACAACCAAGCCCCGTTTAAAAAAACTTCCCCCCCAGCTGCCTTAGCCTATCTAGTTCAGTCTTGTCTACACTGACTGGCAGCAGCTCTCCAGGGTCTAAGGCAAGGAGTCCTTCCAAGCTGGGCCTGGAGATGTTGCCAAGGATCTCCTTCTACATGCCAAACAGGTGCTCTGCTGCTGAGCTCCAATGGCCCTTTCCCTGCAAAGCAGAGGCTCCCTCATCCAGGCTGGAGCAACGCAGGAAGCAACTGAGCAGCAAGGCAGACCATTGATCCACCAGCAACGTAGAAAAGGGGGGCTTTTCTGGGCGCTGAATGGAGATGGTCTCAGTTGCATTTATTATGAGTCATTCCAGACCGCCATTATCATAAAACATCAAGTGGCTTTAAGGAAAATGTATGTGGTGGCCGCTGTGCAATCCTGGCCAAACTAAAGAACATCAGAAGGTCTGGATGAGGCCAGAGGGTGCCCAGCACCTGCCCTCACAGTGGCTGCCCAGATGCCCACAAGCAGAACCTGAGGACAACATCCACTTTTCCCACTTGAGAGTCCCGGCGACTGGCATTCGGCAGCCTTACTGCCTCCCTCCTTGGTCCTATGATGGAAAAGTGTCAGAGCCGAAGAAGAGCCTGCAGGATCAGGCCAAAGAGGGCCCATCTAGAGCAGCCTCCTGTTCTCCCAGCGGCCAACCAAACACCTGCAGGGAACCCTCGAACGAGAACCCAGCACAACAGCTCTCTCCTCTCCTGTGGTTTCCAGCATTCCTGTGGAGCATTCCTGTGGAGAAGCATTCCTGTGGAGGCAGACCAGAGCCATTGATGGTCCTCTCTTCCTCCAGGAGTTTGTCTCTTTTAGAGAACCATCCCAGTGGGTGGCCATCCCAGCTTCCTGCAGCAGGGAGTTCCATAGTTCCACTTTGCGCTGCACAAATAAGTCCTTGCATCTATCTGTCCTGCTCTCGCTGCTTCTTGCAATCTTAAATGCCAATCTCCCTTCTGCTAACTTTAAGCCCATTAGATACCATCCCTGCCCACTTCTGGGTGACAGCTGGGTGTGTGTGTGTGTGTGTGTGTGTGTGTGTGTGTGTGTGTGTGTGTGTGTCAATTGCACAGGACTACCATGGCCATCATCCCCTGCTCACCTCCGGATCCGTCTGCTTCCTGGGCTCAGTGCTGCCCCTGAGTCACAAGGAAGCAGCAGAGAGCGCCTTGTGGCACCTGGAAGCCTAACAAATGTCTCACGGCATATGTTTCCCATGCGCTAATAAGAGTGCGATTCATCAGGCTCACAAGGGTGAAAGGCGGGAGGGATATAAAGCTGTTAAGACGTTCATGAAAGAAATGCATGCGTGAAACCCCGGGCCAATGATTCCAGAGGGAAAGGAGCCCCCTCCTCAGCCTTGCCATGTGGAGGATTTGGGGAGGGGGCCGAAGAAGCTCCATGGATGCGGCTGGATCTATTTAGAGTGCAGCTGGCCTGGGAATACGGTGGAGGGGCTAAAAATAGCCAAACGCACACACACACACACCCCCGTTTCTCCGCAGCACACTTGCTTGAATTGATACCCCGGCTGAGTTGGCCTCCCCGGGGAGACGCTGGGCCCACCCTCCAGTGGGATGGCAAGGGCTCCTCGTGGGCTCATTCATCAGGCAGGTGGCGGGTGCCAGGCCCAGCCAGGCCTGGAAGCGGCAGCGTCACCCAGGAGTGCTGATCTGTCTAGGCGGATCCATCTGCGCAGGTGGGGAAGGAGCAACTGCAGCAAGAGAGGGAGAGAGCGTGCAGATCGTCTCTGTTCTCGTGCAAGCCTCCCTTGGTGTAAAGGGCAGCGGGAGGAGGAGGAGGAGGAGGAGCGGCAGAGGCAGCAGCCAGGCGGAATGCAGCCTAAGCAGAACTCAAAAAGCACTTCGTGCGGGAGAGGAAGGAGCGCTGAGCACCCTCTTCCCAGGGCTCCCCGGGGAGTCTGCTGCAGATGGACAGGCCAGCGTCTCTGCCTTGTCAGAAGAGGAGCTTGCTGGGTCAGCCCAGCCTCCGGTTCTCACATGCCCCAAGGGAAGCCCCTCAGCAGCCCCCCACAGGGCCACAACAGCAGCCCTCTCCCCACTCATGCTCCCCAGCATACTGCCTCTGACTGAGGAGGCAGCGCATGGCCAACGTGGCTGGTAGCCCTCACTGCCCTCCCCTCCTCCCTGAATTTGCCCGGTCCTCTTTTAAAGCCACTCCAGCCAAGTGATAAAGAAGGGGAAATCATCAGAGGTGTTGACGGAAGTCTAAAATATTGTATAAGAAGAGAAGATATGTTGTATGACTGTTGGAACTGATATGTTAAAAAATCAATTTAAATGTACAAAATAAAATAAAGCCACTCCAGCCATTGCCTCCTGCAGCAGTAAGTTCCATAGTTCAACTCTGGGCTGTGTGAAGAAGTCCGTTCTTCTGTCTACTTTATGTGTAAGAAAGGAGATTCCGACTAAACATTAGAAAGAATTTTCTCATGGTATAGCTGTTCGGCAGTGCATTGGACCCCCTCCAAAGGTAGTGAACTCTCTATCATTTGAGGTTTTTAAGCAGAGGTTGGGTGGCCATCTGTCAGGGATGCTTTAGCAAAGATTCCTGCATTGCAGGGGGTTGGACTAGATGACCCCTGGGGGTCCCTTCCAGCTCTACAGTTCTATGGCCCTATCTGTCCTGAATCTCCCAACATTCAGCTTCATTGGATGCCCACGAGGTCCAGAGTGGTGAGAGAGGGAGGAAAACTTTTCTCTGGCCACTTTCTTCACGCCAGGCTTCCTTTTGCAAACTTCCATCCTGCTGTCTCTCTTGCTCCCTTTTCTCTGGACTAAATGGCCCCCAGTGGGCTTTGCTGCCTGTCCCCCCTCCCTCTCCGTGGAGGCACCAGTGGGTACACTGTATCCCCATTCAGAATTGGCTACCGGGGGATTTATTTATAAGCCGCGCTCTCTGCCAAATGGCCCTGGAAGCACTCTGCGATAAACGCGGAGCTCAAAGACAAGAGCAGCGATGGAGACAGTCATAAAACATTTAAAGCTAAAAGCAACCCTAAACTCCCCCCCCCCCACCGCCCAAAGAAAGGATGGAAGCCAGCTGGATTAAAAGAGCAACAGGCGCTGGACAGAGGGGGAGGTACCTCCAAAAGAAAACACCAGACTACAAGCAGGGGCTGTCATCAGCCACATTCGTGGGGCTTCCAGCGGCGCAGGTGCAAGAGGGTGCCCTACCTGCCTATCCCAGCATCCTCTTGCCCCAGGGACTGCCCCAAAGGAAACCCCACCAGCAGGATCTGAGAGCAGCCTTCCCCTGTTTCTGTTTATCGCCCAGGTAGACTCCGTCTGCCCGTGGAGGTTCTGTTTAGGAATCATAAGAAACAAAGCAGAGCCTGGCTTTGCTGGATCAAGCCACCTCCTTCAGAATCCCGTCCCCACACAGTGCCCCAAAGGGATGCCCCCAGAGCCAGGAAGCTGCCTTAGACTGAGCCAGGCCATTGGATCCACCTGGCTCAGTTTCGTCCACACAGGCTTGGCAGCCGTGGCTCTCCAGGGTTTGGGGCAGGACGTCTTTTCCACAGCCTCCCTGGAGATCTGCAAAACCACGGGGGCCAGGAAGGTGGCACCCACCCCCTCAAGACGGCAACTCCTCCAGAACTTGCCGGGCTCCCGTTACTGCCATCACCTGACCATTGGCCGTGCTGTCTCCTGCAGGGCTGAGGGAGTCGGGCAGGATCCAGAGTGCCCCAGGGGTCTCGGTCCCTTTTGCAGGTTCAGCCAATGGGTGCTGCTAGCACCCAGCGCCAAGAGGAGGCGGCGGCTGCTTCCCCCCTCCCAATGGAGTCATGACCTGGCCTTTGGGATTATTAAGCCTTGCTAAGCCAACCGCCAAGGCGATACAGAAGGGTCTGCCGCAGCCTTTGGCAACCTGACGCCCTCTGGCATCTCTGGGGCTGTTGAGAGCCGTAGTGCAAAGCATCTGAAGGGCACCAGGTTGACCAAGGCTGCATTTCTGGTCCCTCTTCTCACAAGCTGGGTTAGAAAGCAGGGAGAGAGCCTGTCCTCTTTACTGCAACACAGAGACACACAAGTACAGTGGTACCTCAGGTTACAGACGCTTCAGGTTACAGACTCTGCTAACCCAGAAATAGTACCTCGGGTTAAGAACTTTGCTTCAGGATGAGAACAGAAATTGTGCTCCGGCGGCTGCAGGAGGCCCCATTAGCTAAAGTGGTGCTTCAGGTTAAGAACGGTTTCAGGTTCAGAACAGACCTCCAGAATGAATTAAATTTTTAACCTGAGGTACCACTGTACAAGAAGTGGGCTTCATGGCTGGGCCTCTCTCTTTACACCGATTCCTGGCCCCCGCCCCCATCTCCATCAGTGGCCTTGGCCAAGAAACCTCGCCTCCCTGCCCCTGGCTGCCTCCTTCTCCAACCTCGGAGGGCGGCTCCTTCCAGAAGAGGCCTCAGTCGCTGGCAATAAGAGCCCTACTTTCCCAGCTTTAATCCTTTTTTGCTTAAAGGATTTTTTTTTTCCCTTTCTCCCCCCCCCCCCACTTTTTTTGCACTCAAGGAAAGATGCGGCCTGATCAGAGGAGAGGCGCTGGGAGCTGACAAGCTGCGGAGGGTGGGAGGAAGAAGGAAGGAGGAATACATATTTATTACTCTCAATTATTTAAAAAATAAGAGAGCACCACACGAGGCACAAGCCCCGGCAGTGGAGGGCCTGCACCTCCCTCTGTGTCTGTGTGTGTGGCTTTTAAAATTGGATGCTGAAATCCCAATTGGCTGGGCGCCTAAGCTAAAGGACGGGGCTGGATACAGCCCTGGGCTTGCTGAGTCTCCCACTTCCTCCAGACCCTCCACCAATGCCGTAGCTGGCAAGAGGGGGCGATCTGGGTTTTTTTGCCCCGGGTGAAGCCTCCAGAGGGGCGCCATTGAGGCTCCTAGCCTGTGTGTGTGTGTGTGCATTGGGGGTGTGCCAAACTGGGTCTTGCGTGACTCAGGTGAAATAAAGCCCAGTTTCACCCCTGCCCTCCACTCCAAACCAGTGGGAGACAGAGGGAAGAGGGACTGCGGTGCATCAAGGAGAGCAAAAGGCAAGACACGCCCCAGTTTCCAGTGGGGTTCACAGCTCTCTTGGTATGTTGCAGAAAAAGCAGCAGAGACTTGTGGCACTTTAGAGGCCAACAGATTTGTTGCGTCATCATGAGCTTTTGTACATGGACCCCAGTCCCCTTGTCATCACAGCCTTGTAGGTGATGTTTGGCAGGTATATGCCCACACCTGGGCATGGGAGGCGGGTGGAAATAGCCGTGAAATGCAAACATCAGAGCCTCAAGGCGGCTGAATCAGGCCAAAGGGGCAGAAGCAGGATGAGGAAGGGTGTGAGATGGATAAAGAAATAAAAGGCATCAGGTGTGGTGCTGAAGATAAGAACGTCAGCAGAGCCTGGCAGCTGCAGGATCAGGCCAAAAGGGGTCCCTCTAGTCCAGCATCCCTTCCTGACAGTGGCCAGCCAGGTGCCCCCAAAGGGAGGCTCACGAGGGGGCCAGAGACCCCCAGTCTGTGACTGTTCTCTGCAAAACCTCAATGCCAACAAGGTAAGCTCACAATCCCCAGCGCACACACCTCTCACCCTAAGTTCAGAACCACAGGGTTACAAAGGGACCTCAAAGGTCATTGAGTCTTTGTCTGCAGAAGGTCCCGGGTTCAAATCAGCATTTGAAATTTGCCAGGAGCATTTTGGCCCTGGCTATCAGCTGCTTGTGACCAAGTGAAGATGCCTAGGCACCAGGATGACACTTGGAGGTGCCTGCCTGGAGATCCTTGGATCTGGACTGTTTTTGCACTTTCGCAGCACAACCTGCAGGATTCTATCCATGATATTTTATCTGCACAATCGGAATGAATTTCAGGAACCAAAAAGTCACACTGAAACATACAACTTCCGAGCTGTCTGCCCCCAAAATGGCAACAAGGCATTCTGTTTTGGCAACTGGTTTAAGGAGCCATCTGGCGCCTAGCTGAATGAGGTATCTACTTTTCTAATACTGGGTTCATCAGCTTCCTTCTTTCCTACTGAAACCAGTCCTTTATTCCATAACCATGAGACCTGGGACCTTAGTTTATTGTTTGGGAAAGAAAGCTAGGGTTGGGAAAGACTCCTCTGTCTGAAACACCAGTGAGCCAAGGCTGCCAGTCAGTGTAGGCAACGCTGAGTTAGATGGAACTGACTTTGCATCACCATGCCAGCTTCTTTTGCTGCTGCCAGCTAGTGTAGACAACACAGAGCCAGATGCACCCAAAGGTCTGGCTTGGTTCAAGGCACTCTGCATCTTCCCCAGGAATGGCACTAGATGTCTGTCCATCCTTCTGTTCCCTGCTCCCCAGCCAGCTCTAGGCCACGTGAAGATGGACACACCCAATTGCAGAGCCCCCCACCCTGTGGCCAGGAGCCGACCTCTCCGCCCCTTGCCCCCGGACCTTTATCCTTGGGGGCACCTTTGCAGATTGAACTAGCCCCCCTTCTCTCCTCCTCCTGTGCATTTTCTGCCCCCATGGCTTTTGCTGCTGTCAGCAAATTGGATCAGCATTAAATTCACACCAGAGTGAAGCCCATTTAAGGGTAGAGTCTCATTAACAGGCATCAAAGCCTGCCCAGCAACCCAAACAGGCAGGCGAGCACAGGGGGTCCAGGAAGGCAGGCAGGGAGTGTGTCTGGGGGTGTGTGTGCACCTTTCAAGTATTTGCAGCACACTTGTATCCAAAGCTCATTTATTTATATTGTTGTGAGGGTTGTTTTGGCGGGGTGCCTCCGTCTGCCTGATTCCCAAGTCCCCTCTAATTCCTGGAGCCTTCTACCCAGCTAGGGTTAAGATCTAACAGAGGACCCCATTCTTCAACTAGCCAGGCGGATTTCCATCCTTGGGGCCACCTTTTGTCTAGGCAAGGGCTCTGTGGCTGAAGGGGTAAGCTCCCTAATGGCACGCTAATGGGTGGGCCCTCCATCCCACCTCACCTGGATAATAATATAATAATAATTTCTTATTTATACCCCGCCTATCTGGCTGGATTTCCCCAGCCACTCTGGGCGGCTTCCAGCCGAATATTAAAAACAATACAGCATCAGACATTAAAAACTTCCCTAAAGCTGCCTTCAGATGTCTTCTAAAAGTAAAACAGTTGTTTATTGCCTTGACATCTGACAGAAGGGTGTTCCACAGGGTGGGTGCCACCACTGAGAAGGACCTCTGCCTGGTTCCCTGTAACCTCACTTCTCGCATTGAGGGAACTGCCAGAAGGCCCTCAGCGCTGGACCTCAGTGTCCAGGCAGAATGATGGGGGTGGAGATGCTCCTTCAGGTATACAGGACCAAGGCCGTTTAGGGCTTTAAAGGTCAGCACCAACACTTTGAATTGTGCTCGGAAACGTGGATGTGATTTAGGAGGACAACAGCCAGGTAGTGAGCTATTCTCTCAGCTAGAGTGAGCTGAACTGGGAGAAAGACGCAGGTAGAAGCCAGAGAGATAGAGCCATGCTTGATCCCAAGGCCGTGATGATGGGAGAAGCAGATGGGGGGGGGTGTTACAGCTGTGAGTCCATCCATCTTAGCCTTAGGTTGTACAGACATGTCAATAAAACCATACCTAATAAAACCAATCGCTCAATTGGTAGAGCATGAGGGACATGCTCAGGGACATGCGTTCAAATCTCATGTTGGGTGAAAGATTCCTGCACTGCAGGGGGTTGGACTAGATTATCCTTGTGGCCCCTTCCGACTCTACATTTCTATGATTCTATATGCTAAAGACACCACAATCTCCGCTGTCCCTCGTTTCCAGGGAACTGGAACCTGTGGAAGCGCTGGAACCCCGGAGTCTCTCGACGCTTGGAAATGAGCAATATAATCTCAGCCCTGCCTTCCTTTAGCAAAATTCCAGCAGACAAGGCTGTCTCCCACCCCAGACGTTGAGGGACCAGCAGAATGCAGCTTGGGGGGGGTGTTGCTTAGGCTAAGCCTTTGGTCCAGCTGGATCGGCACTGCCAGTCCCAGGCAAGCTGGACGGGAGGGAGGTGTACAAAGGAGTCGGGCTCTTGGTCCAGTCCAAGAGCCACAGTGGCCAACCAGATACCTCTCCTGGGAAGCCCACAAGCAGGATTCGAACGCGCAACAGCCCTCTGCCTTCCTGCAGCTTCCAGCTACTGGTGTTCCAAAGCATTGCTGCTTCCAGCAGTGGAAGACAGAGCGGAGCCATCGTGGCTTAGGAGCCATCAATAGCCCTCTCCTCCATGAATCTGCCCAATCTTTGGGTCCTTGGCAAAGCATGCTCACACGCAGACCCCAGCAGTGCCTGCCCTCCCAGAGAGCCCCTCCAAAGTCCAAAGGGAAGCTTGCTTGAATTTGGGACGTGGAGGGGGGGGAATCCAGGATAGTAACACAGTCCTTTGGAAAATCCTTTCCCAAAGATGTGCACTGAAGCTTTCCTGTGTTCATCAGGGAGCCTCTGCAGTTCATCTCCAAGGGCACCCCCTTCTCCCTCAAGCCTTTATCTCTCCCACCCCTGCTTTTCCTGCCCTCTCTCTGCTGTGGTCCAGCTCCTTCCATGGGCTTCACCAGGCTCCCCAGTCGCCTGGGTTCCAAGCCTCTGTCACTGTTGTTGTGACATCATTTTCCCAGCTGGCCAGTGCTCTCCCCCCCCCAAAGATAACCCAGCCCCTCTGGACAGGAGAGAAGTGTGTTCCATTTCCATTAAACAGTGACCTCAGCTGCACTTCTTGAGCCAAGGCTGGGACATGGTTGTTGTCCTTCCAAACCCAACATTTACCTGAGTTCTGCCATGTGTCTGGTCTCCACCCAAAAACTTGCACACCCAAAAAAAGCATCTGTTAGGGGAACGGGGTGCACTCAAAGGAAAGGAAGTGCAAAAATGTGTCGTACAAGGTTTGCTGTACAGCAAGTGAAATGCACACAGAGATTTGCATATGGATTTTCATGCGGGCTTTTTTGGGGGGGTTGGAAATCACAAACAGAAAAAGGAGGAGAGCTGAACCGGATTGCCAAGACGAGGAAGAGAAGGAGGTTGATCCCTCCCTCCTCTGTTTGCAGACCCCTCCGGGTGGGGTTGTTTGGGGTCAGCTGTGCTGGAGGTCTGGGTGGGATTACAGAAAAGCCTGGCATCCTAAACCAGCTCTTGTGCGCAACTTTGCTGGTAAACTCCGAGTGAGGACAGTTCACAAAGAGAGTCTTTGCTTTCTTACTGGCTTGGAGGAAAGTGTTCCATCGGAGGCCAAGTCCACCGCAGGGATCACCGGCCCCCAAATTCCCAGATGTGGCCCTCCATGCCTCTCTGCCTGGCCCTTGGGATTCTTCCTTGGACCACAGCCCTTCTCCACAACCTCTTTGAGTCTGGCTTTTAATAGTGCCTCTTTGCTTGGCTTGGATGGAGGAGAGCGACTCAAAACCAAGCTACTGTACAAAGGCAAAATTCGCATCTGTTGCTTGCCCACTGTTTCCTCTGGCCCTGCCCACTGCTGGCATGTGGCCCCTAGAAGGTTGCATTGAAATTATCCCTGCATTTCAGGGGGTTGGAATAGATGACCCCTGGGGTCCCTTCCAATCCAATGATTCTCTAACCAACCAAACCTCTGTTGATTCAGGAGGCCATTGCTCCATTTAGCATAGGAGTGTCTACTCTGACATGGAGCAACTGCAAATTGAGAAACAGCCTGAAATGTTTAAAATGGGGTGAAAGACCCCCCCCGAAACACGTCCCTGTAAAAAGACTTGGACTCCCATAGCCCGCCTGCTGCGTTCTGGAGCTAAAACTCAAATGTGCTCCTCTGCATTGGAGAGGAAGAGGCTGGCAAATGTCCCTCTCCGCTATGGGTGGGGGAAATGGGTGGGGCACAGATTCCTGCACTGCAGGGGGGTGGACTAGAGGACCCTTGGAACCCCTTACAACTCTACAGTTCCTGGGCCCTGAGATGTACCCCGGTCCCTGCAATGGGTGATTTGCTCATTAGTCACCTTTCGAGGGGTTGGGGCAGTGAATTATTCAGAGCACCTTGCCCAGAGAGCAACGCCACACATCCACGAAAAGATCCACTAAAAATAGAAACAATAAATTTGCCAAACAAAACGGGGAATAAGGACCCGACACAAGGCCATCATTCAAATCCAGCATCAGAGAAACGCCCCCGTTTAGTACTACTACAATCGCTACGCTGGCTGTGCAGACGGAAAAGGAGCCCTTGGAGCTGATTGAAGGAAAGAGCAGAATCACTAGACGGGAGGCTGTGGTAAGACCACCGGGAGGCAGCGTTGCGCAGTGGTTAGGGTGTTGGACTAGGGCTTGGAAGACCCGGGTTCAAATCCCATCTCAGCCACCGCCTCTGAATGCTGGTTGCTGAGAATCACAGGTGGGGAGAGCTGCTGCTTCCCTCAGGCTCTGCTTGGGGTTTTCCATTTGGGGAATCTGCAAGAAGTGGAGGCTGGACTAGGTGATCCAGCAGGGTTATCAGCCTTATCATAGAATCAAAGAAATGTAGAGTCGGAAGGGATACTCAAAGGCCATCTAGTCCAACCCGCTGCAATGCAGGAATCTCAGCTAAAGCATCCATGACAGATGGCCATCCAACCTCTGCTTAAAAACCTCCAAGGAAGGAGCGTCTGCCACTTCCCAAGGGAGAGATTGTGCTCTTATAGTCTATATTTCTAAGGGGAAAGCTCCAGCTCTGTGGGAGAGCCCTGCTTGGCATGCAGAAGGTCCTGAGTTCAACCTCCAGCGACATCTCCCAGAGAAGGGCTGAGGGAGACCCTTTCCCCAGAGTCCCAGGGTGCTTCTGCCAGTCAGTGTAGGCAATACTAAGCCAGACTCGGTGGCCCGACTCAGTATAGGGCAGCTTCCTACGCTCCTAAGCTCCCTGGCTGACTTTGCATCAGTCACAGCCTCTCAGCCTAGCCTAGCCCACCTCACAGGCTTGTTGTGAGGATAAAAGAGGGCAGTGGAGCGCCCCACCCGCTGGCCCCTCTGAAGCAGATCATCAGGGCTATTCCCTGAGCTCTCTGGGCCAGAGGAGAGAGAGGATGGTCTTAGTAAAGGCTAAGAGGAAGGGGCTGCACTGACAAGGCTGTCCATTATCCAGAAGACAGGAAGAAGAGGCTTCCCCACCCCCAAGCCAAATGCCAAGGGAGGGAGGGCTCCATTTCAATTTCTCACACTAATCTCACTCCTAATCTTAAATTCAGCTCTCTTACATTTCCACAGCAATCTGCAATACAATTTTTTTAATTTAAAAAAAGCTTCCTGAAAATTCCTCAGCATCTTAGTCAAATTCCTCCTCACAAACACATTTCTGCAGAGCAATTTTCTCTCATACTCTGCCCCTTTTGGCATGTTACTTTCACTGATATATTCATTTATATGCACACTTAAACCCAGTGCATGCATTTCTGTATGGAGAACTGCGTTGCAAAATTCAGAGAAGTGCAGATTTCTGAAGGGCGGGCAAGTTTCAGGTTGCGTTTTTTCAAAAGCATGAATCGGGATGGTTCGCAGTTAAAAAATAAACTGAATTAACTGTCTCCCACAACCACCAGTGTGCCCCCATCTAGGGTCAGGGGTTGGCCTGACTGCCCCTATCTTCTGCTTTCTCCCCAAACTTTCCTCACAATGGGAATCCCTTCAGGGACCCCTCTCAGACCAGCTACCTGGGCCTCAGAATCTCTACCTTCAATACCAAGCCCTGGTCCCAGGTGATGTGTGGTGTCAGAAAAAGAGAGCATGTGCAGAGAGCTTTTGATTTCCTGCTGTTGTTGTTGTTGTTGTTCAGGAGGGAAGTCTCCCAGAACAGGCTTCCAAGTCCTAGACCAGAGGTTCTGGACCTGTGGCTCCCCAGATGTTGTTGGACTACAACTCCCATCATCCCTGAACTCTGGCCTTGCTAGCTAGTGGTGATGGGAGTTGTAGTTCAACAGCACCTGGGGACCCAAGGTTGAGAAAGGCTGTCCTAGACAGTCCCAGAAGAACCCAGCTGCTGCTGCTGCCGCCGCTCCCTCTCTCTCCCTCTCTCCCTCTCTCTCTCTCTCTCTCTCTCTCTCTCTCTCTCTCTCTCTCTGCCCTGTCCTCGTCCCCCAGGAAGAGCGGCTGCCTTGGGGTGTTGAGAAGCTGCCAGTTGGTCTCTGGCTGCCTGCACCCAAGTAGCGAAGGCCTGGGAGAGACCAGGAGTCAAATCCCCTTGGATGACCTTGGAAAACAGGCCCTGCCTCTCAGACTCACCCACCTCGCAGGGTTGTTGTGGCGCTTAAATGAGGGAAGAGCGAGGCACGCTCCCTTGAGAAAGCAGAGGGCTACAAGGGCAACACATAAATAATGGAGATTAGGGAGCCCACTGGCTTAGAGGAGTGGGTGACACACGTACACAGCTCTGAACACACAGCGTTGCTAGGGGTAGACTAGATGTCCCTTGGCAGTCCCTTCCTATTGTACAATTTGATGGCCTCCAGTGGTGGGACATGGCCTGGGGGCTCAGGGATCATGCATAGCAGCACGGGCAAAACCACAGTCACACACCCCTGGATCTGCACCCTGCGGCTCTGGTCAAATGCTAGAGCTGACATTTATTTCTGCAGAGCCCAGGTGCTGCTGCCTCCCTTGCAGAAGCAGGTTCACAGTTCCTGGAGAGCAGAAAGAGAAGGCCTTTTTTGTGGGGGGGGGCCCTCAAGCCCAGGCCAGCTCTGTGCCCACCCCCTCCTGCCCCTCCCTCTGACTCTCCCTGCAGGCTCCCTTCCCTGCATTAGAAGAGCAACTAAGTGCAAATAACTTAATTCGATTCTCTTGCCCAGCTGCCAAGTGAACCCTTTTAGCAAAGCTATAGAGGCGTGGGGGGGGGACACACCGTCTCTGCTGGGGTTCCTGCAGGCCCCCATCTCACTCCCGCCCAACCACCTTGCCATATGCCTTGACCTTGAAGCGACCTTCCTCTCCCCACACGGCTCTGCTGCCGGGTCAGATCTGTTGTTCCAGGAGCTCCCCGGCCTGCCTTGCCTGCTTCCTCCCCACCCTGGGTGGCACAGTCCCTCACGGCAAGGGGGCACCAACAATAATACGCCCTCAACACACGCGCACGCCAGCAAACCCTGACAAAGCCCCCTCACCCCGTGAGCCCCCAAGGCTGTCAAACTAGGCTATCACCAGCCAGGGCTAAGAGAAGTGGCCCTTCTCCACACCAGGGTTGGGGGGGGGGAGTTAATCTGGATTAATTCGCCATGTGAACGGAGTTACACGTCTTGCAGGCATCTCCTGATCAGAGGACTTGCAAGCCCCTTAATCTGGATTAGAGGCAGCCGCTAACTAGCTCTCCTTTGGGTCTGGGGTTATTTCCATCTGCTGTCCCGTTTGAAGGAGGTGACGACACCCCAGGGGAGCTGGCAAGGAGGTCCAGGCCTCATTCCCTAAGTACCAGGTGTTTGGTTCGAGCCCAATAAAGATAAGGTGGGGTGACGTGGAGTGTCCTGGGGCTGTGATCCACACTTGCACCTCACTTTCCTGCCCCATTTGGGCCCTTTCTGTTTGCAGCACCCGCTAGGAGTCCCTGGCAGCCGTCTGGCTGGGCATTGCAGAAGGAACCTAAGAGCTCTGCTTAAATGCCTCCAGACAAGGAGAAAGCAGCAGCTCCTGAGGCATCTGGTTGGCCACTCTGAAAAGAGGGTGCTGGTCCAGTTGGGCCACTGGCCTGATCCAGCTGGGCTCTCTTCTGATGTTCTTAAAAAGAGCTCTCAGATCAACCCAGCTCTCCCCAAAAGCTGCTCTTCCCAGGGGGTCTTGTCAGCTCCCAGGCAGCGCTGTGATTCCCCCCAGAGGCAGACCCAGGTCAATCAACAGATTCAGGTGTTTATTTTCTCCCCACAAGCAAGGAGCCTGCAAGGCACTGTCAATCATACTGGGATGTTTACACAGAGGAAGAAAAGAAAGCTGCTTTAATTCCAAGCCAAACCATGAGTTCATCTAGAGCCCTCCCTTTGGCTGACCAGAAGCTGACATCTGCCAAGGGCCTTTCAGGCTCAGTGTCGTCCACACCGGCCAGCAGCAATGGCTCTGCAGGGTTTCAGGCACGAAACTGTCTCCCAGCCCTATCTGGGGTCATGGACTGGTTGGACGCAGAGGATTGGTGGGAGGAACTGGCTGGGGAAACCCCAAGGGAACAAGGTTCAGAGCCCAGGGAGTGGGGATGGGACAACAATGAGCAGTCAGAGGGAGAGGACTGGGAGAAGGAGGTGTTGGAAGCTGAAGCAGAACAGGTCTTAGTGAGCTGGGAGAGTCTGTGGCAGAGAGCAGTCCAGAATCAGAGGCAGAAGCTGAAGCAGGAGAGGAAGGAAGCCAAGAGGCAGAGATGAGGCTGGCTGGTGAAGAGTCACAGGTGTCTCCTGCTCCTGCTGCGACACACTCGCCTCCCACTTGGTCTCCCAGAACCAGGAGAGGCATAAAAAGGGTGGAGGAGAGGTTGGCTGCAAGCAGGCACAGTCTCAGATTGCTTGCAGGAGGGAATTTAGCTGTGGGGAGGTGGGGCCTTCAGCCTCTGCAACTGCTTCCTGGGGGGGCAAGACCTAGTGAAGAATTGCTGTGCTCATAGGATGGACACTCCTCTGCAGACACTGTCTTGCTAATAAAGAGTTAACTCCAGCTTGCTCAGTGTGATTGAATCCTGGCTCGCTCCTGGAGATGCTGTCAGGGATTGAACCTGGGACTTTCTGCATGCAAAGCAGGTGCTCTGTACCACTGAGCTATGGCCCTCCCACCCCAAATATTGGAAAGATAGGGCAAGACCACTAAGGGAAGGGTGAGAGACCACTCCTACAGAGCAGGGAGCTCCATATGGTGGGTGCTGTGCTAAATAAGAGGAAAACTCCCTGTTTCCTTATTCCCACCAAGTGGGTCTCACATGAAAGGGGGGATGTGGGGAAAGAGGCTTTTCCGCCTGGTCAAAACAGAGGGATGAGAGGAGAAATGAGGAGAACGGGAGCAGCAGCAGTAGCAACAGGGATGAGTTGGCCAGGATTAACATGCACACCCAGCACACTTTATTTCTATCACATCACAAACACCTCTGGTTTTACCCAGCCCCCTTCTTCCCTCCTGCTGTATATTTTGGAAGGCTCAGGTTCTTCTGCCTGTTGTGCACTTGGGCACCTTCTGAGACCTCAGAGCCAAATGTTCCCTGAACACAGAATCATAGAACTGGGAGGAATCCCAAGGGTCACAGAGTCATAGAACTGTCAAGTGGGAAGGGAGCACGAGGGTCATCTAGTCCAATCCCTTGCAATGCAGGAGTCTTTTGCCCAAACCCACAACCCTGAGATTGAGAGTCTCCTGCTCCACCGACTGAGGTCGTCTAGCCCATAGATAGGCAAACTAAGGCCAGGGGGCCGGATGTGGCCCATTTGCCTTCTCAATCTGGCCCGTGGACAGTCCGGGAATCAGCATGTCTGGGGTATTTGTGGGGCATAGGAATTCGTTCATTCCTCCCCCCCCCAAAAAATATAGTCCGGTCCCCCACAAGGTCTGAGGGACAGTGGACCGGCCCCCTGCTGAAAAAGTTTGCTGACCCCTGGTCTAGCCCAACAACCTGCAATGCAAGATCACAAAGCAGGTTTTCACCTGGGTTTTGATTAAATTGGGACACCATTTTGAATCAAGATGGCGGACGGAACCTTACCCAACTGGGCGTGAGGTGGCTAGTAGGCCAGTATGTGTACTCAAACACCCAACTCTCATTTCCGACTCACTCAGCATAGCCTGGCTTAGTCTCTCTGTTGCCATATCTTTATCCCGCCTTTGTTATGTGTGCCTTACTTTGCATTTCAACTTCTGATGTAATCTGGCTTCGGGGAAACACGGAAATGCCACAAATAAATAATTTAAGGGCCTTCCTTGTCTTTGCAGCCCTCGAAGTGAGCGAGGGACCTGGTGGGGAGACAAGCCTGGGATTCTAGTTTCGCATCGGGGATAAAGAGAGGGGCGGAAGAGAGAGGGAGAGCAAGATCAGCAGAAGGGACCAAGGGGCAAACTTCTAGTCTAGCATCCTGTTTTCACAGTAGCCAACCAGATCCTGTCCCCCGCAAATGGGCTGCTTGCAAGAAAGGCCTGATCACAACAGCAGTGCTCTTCTACCTGAGATTCACAGAAAGTGGTATTGCGGAAGCATTGCTGCCTCTGACTGTGGAAGCAGAGCAATAGCTCATCCTGGCCAATAGCCCGCCATAGCCCTCTCCTCCTCCATGAATTTGTCTAATCCTCTTTCTGAAGCCCTCCAAGTTGGGGGCCGTCACTGCCTCCAGTGGCAGGGAGTTCCAGAGTTTAACTCTGCGCTGCGTGAAGAAGGGCTTTTTTTTTTTGGTCTCTCCTGAATCTCCCAACATTAGATATCCACAAGTTCACGTGTTCGTAGAAAGGTAGGAAAACACTTCTCTGTCCCCTTTCTCCAGGCCTTGCATCATTTTATAAGCCTCTATTGTGGCCCCTCTTTTTTTTTATAAATGTTTATTAAGGTTTTTAAATATAAATGCACACATAATAAACAATCTTACTTCTTTCACAACAATTTCATCACTTCTTTGGACTCCCTCACGTCTCCCGCTCCCATTTACATCGTTAAAAAAAATTTTTTTCCAAACAAATTATCAACTTGTTTACAATCTCATGTCCACTCATTCACATATAATCTAGCGCTTCTTCCAAAAAATTTTATATTTTCTTTAGTCTCACTTATCATCAAATTTAAATCTAGTTTAGTGGTGACCAGTTTTTTATAATCTAGCATCCTTCTTAACATTCAACCAAATTACAATATTTTTGTAGATACATCTTGAATTTCTCCCAGTCTTCCTCCAACTTCTCTTCTCCCAGATCACGGATTCTGCCGGTCATCTCGGCCAGTTGCATATAGTCCATCAGCTGCATCTGCCACTCTTCCAGTGTGGGTAGATCTTGAGTTTTCCAGTTTTTTGCGATGAGAATCCTTGCTGCCGTTGTTGCATACATGAAAAATGTTCGATCCTTCTTTAACACCTTCTGGCCGACAATGCCCAGAAGGAAGGCCTCTGGTTTCTTTGTGAAGGTATACTTAAATACCTTTTTCAACTCATTATATATCATTTCCCAGAAGACCTTCACCTTAGGGCATGTCCACCAGAGGTGAAAGAATGTTCCTTCATTTTCTTTACATTTCCAACATTTATTATCAGACGAATGGTATATTTTGGCAAGTTTAACTGGGGTCATGTACCATCTATATATCATTTTCATAACATTTTCCTTCAGAGCATTACATGCGGTGAAGTTCAGCCCAGTGGTCCACAACCTTTCCCAGTCCTCAAACATAATGTTATGCCCAATGTCCTGTGCCCATTTTATCATAGCCGATTTAACCATTTCGTCTTGTGTATTCCACTTTAGCAGCAAGTTATACATTCTAGATAATACCTTGGTCTTTGGTTCTAACAATTCTGTTTCTAACTTCGATTTCTCCACCTGGAACCCTAATTTTTTGTCATTTTTAAAAACTTCTTTAATCTGAGCATAATGTAACCAGTCTCGCACCTTATCCTTCATTTTCTCCAAACTCTGCAATTTCCAATTGTCTCCATCTTATTGTGGCCCCTCTTACTTGTCCTTTCTGTAAACTGAAAAGTCCCAAATGCTGCAACTTTTCCTCATAGGGGAGCGAGTCATTCCATCCCCTCGATCATTTGGGGGCCCTTTTCTGAACCTCCTCCAACTCTACAATCTCCTTTCTGGGGTGCAGAGACCAGAACTACGTTCCTGCCGCAGATTCGAATAAAGGTTTTCCGCTTCCAAAAAAAGAAGAAGAAGAAGAAGAAGAAGAAGAAGAAGAAGAAGAAGAAGAAAAGTTTCATTTCCATGAGAGCCAGAAATGAGTGACTTTCCCAAGACTGGAAAACAAATCCATAGCAGAGGCAAGACTTGAACCCAGCTCCCCTGGTCCCAATTATCTACCGCTGGCTCTCTGCCCCAACTTGGCTGGAGGAAAGCCTCTTCTTGCTCTGGTCAGGGCCTTCTGGCATCGTTTCTGCTTCTCCTCAATCCATTCGCCGGTTTATTTATTTAAATATTTGGGCTCTGTCTCCTCTGGCAAAGCCCCAAATGCCTCACCATTCATCTGTGACATCTCTGGACACGTGTTTTCTTTTCCTGCATTGGGAAGGTCTCATCTCTTTGGTAGGACATGTTGAGCTTCCTCTTCCATCGAATCATGGGACTGTAGAGTTGGAAGGGGCAATGCAGGAGCCATGGCTAAAAAAATCTCTGACAGGTGACCACCTGAGTCTGCCACCTTCCAAGATCGTCCATTCCCCCCATCAAATGGCTTAGAAATGTCCTCCTAATGTTCCACCAGGATCTCATTTCTTGCCGTTTTTCTACTGCTAGGAGTCTGGGGCTCCTTTCATCTCCTCACTAATTCCACTTTTTTGGAGAGACTGTCATTTGTGACCTCTCCTATCCTCATGCCTTAAACTTTTATTTATGCCCCCCCCCCGACCTGGGGAAGCCTTAAACCAAAGCAGAGACCCTCCTGAATTGCCTCCATCCCTTGATCTGATCCAGTTGGCCTGTTCTTAGGATTGGGGGGGCAAGGTGTAGGTTCCCCCGTTTCCTTATTCATCTTTTGAAATTTCCTTTGCAAGTGGCACAGTCTTCAAAATGTCAAGTGCACCTTTATGTTAAAAGTATGGGTGGGGTTGCTGGGGTGGGGAGGGCTGCTCCCCACAGCCCAGCCCACTGACTATCCCTGGTGTAAGAACGGGACCTCCCTAGTGCTCTGGGAACTGGGAACACCAAAGGAATCTCCAGTTGGCCTCCGGAGCGCGTATGCAACAGCAGAAGTCAACTTGGGTGAAATGGGTCTTTGGAGAACACCTCTGAAGTCTGAGAGAGTTAGGAAGCTGGTGTTTATTGAGGGAAGTGCAGTGGGCAGGATTCTGTCACCCTGGATCACTAACCAGCTGGAGGGGCAAAGAAGCTCTGCTCTTCAAGAGGACCTCAAAAGTGTGAGGGGAGAGGCGGAAGGGGAAGGGGTGCAGCCAACACACATCCCTTGGCCTTCAAAGGACAGGTCAGCACAGAGGTCAAAGGGAGAGGGGCAGGAATCTGGAAGTCTCCCTCTCTATCTGCCTGGACCACACACAGACCCTTCTAGGCAGCATCTCAGCATCCTGACATCTCATGCAAGGGAACCTGGAAGGGATCTGAGAAGGCCTTTCAGAGTGGCTAAGAATGCATGCGACAACAGCAGCAAGAATACTCATCGCGAGGTACTGGAAGACACAAGATTTACCCACCCGGGAAGAATGGCAGATGAAGTTGATGGATTATATGGAACTGGCGGAAATGACTGGCAGAATCTGAGACCAGGGAGAAGAGTCGGTGGAGGAAGATTGGAAAAAATTTAAAGATTATTTACAGAAATACTGTAAAATTAAGGAGCTTTAGAAAAAAGGTGGAATAAAGTTATATGGCTTTGGCAGAAATGTTAGAAGGAACTAGGTATAGATAGATTGTTAATGCATTAAAAGGGGAAAAAACTAGGTTACAATATGTTAAAATTAACTATAAGACAGAAAATAGATGAAGATGGAAAGGACTTGCTGAAATAGTTAATTGAAGTGGAATACAAAAAGGGAGGCGCTTAGGAAGTCAATGAAACAAGTGTATGAAAGTTAAGATCGAAAATATTGGAAGTGTTTTTAATTGTTTTTGTTTTGTTTTGTTAATTTAATGTTTTATGTAGTGTTTTTTCTTTTTGTTTCTGTTTTTCTATGTTTAACTTTTCTTTTTTCTTTTTGTAATTTCCAGAATCTTAATAAATATTATTTTTTTTTAAAAAAAAGAACCCACAAAAACACACCTACGCCACCTCCCATAGCTACATGTGATTTGGCTCACTAGCCCGAGCCATCCAGAGCCGCTTGCTCTGTACTCTAAGTGGCATGTTGGGCGAGAGGAGCAGCTGCCATGGGCTGAGGGTGATCCTGCCTTGGCAGGTCAGGCCAAGGAACTGAAAGACACTGCTGTGATCCTACAAGGGAAGGGGGGGCCCTCAGACTGGGAGCGCCTCCGCCTTCCTTGGGGCTTTCCCAGGCCACGCCCCTCACTGGCTCTGCCTCACACCATCCTTGAGTGCTTGTGCAAGGCTGCAAATGTGTCCTTGAACTCTGCACATGCCTTTGGGCTGCCTCGATGGAGGGTGGAGAGAGAGAGAGGCTTTGAGAGTGTAGACACCAGCTAACCATTCACATTCCTTGCCCCGCCCACTTTTGTTTTTGGCTCCGCCCACCATCGAATCATAGAATTTTAAAGCTGGAAAGAACGCAATGGGTCATCTAGTCCAATGTCAAAAGTGGCCCTCATAAGGTTGCCCGGAATGGAATGCAGCCCCTGGATTGAAAAAGTCCCTGCCTGCCCCCACCCCAGGTCCTATAATATGTGTCCCGAGACAAGCTCAGGCACTGGATTCTAAAGAGACTCAGAATAGGTTTTAAAAAGCTTTGGGGTGTGGTGGGTCCCCCAGGAACAACCTCCAGAATTGCACCACCCTCCACAACGCGGGTGGCGCTGTGGGTAAAACCTCAGCGCCTAGGACTTGCCGATCGCATGGTCGGCGGTTCGAATCCCCGCGGCGGGGTGAGCTCCCGTCATTCGGTCCCAGCTCCTGCCCACCTAGCAGTTCGAAAGCACAATTAAGTGCAAGTAGATAAATAGGTACCGCTTTCTAGCGGGAAGGTAAACGGCGTTCCGTGTGCTGCTCTGGTGCCGGGACAGCTTCATCACGCTGGCCACGTGACCTGGAAGTGTCTGCGGAGAGCGCTGGCTCCCGGCCTCTAGAGTGAGATGAGCGCACAACCCTAGAGTCTGTCAAGACTGGCCCGTACGGGCAGGGGTAACTTTACCTTTACTTTACCTCCTCAAGCACAGAAGTGGGGACCCCAGTCTTAACTCTGTGGCTGCAGCCCTTTCACAGAGGCAGGAGAGCCAGTCCTGGTGGAGGAGGCTGCTTCAGGTGACCCTCAGCAGTGCTACCTTGGGGGTTTGGCCCCTTTGAACCGGGCTGCCTGCCGTTCCCAGGACTGGGGTCTGCCCCTTCACCCAACAAAGCAGCCTTGGCCAGAATCCAGCTCCGGCTGGACTACAATTCCCATCATCCCTCTGTGGCTCTGCTGGTTGCTGGGAGTTCTCATCATCATGTCTCTTTCCCCCACAAAACCTCAAAGCAACTTAGAGAACCGTGAAAAATAAGCACAATGTGCAAAACAACCTCAGATGTGCAAATGGTTGACTCGGTTAGTGAGGGGAGGGGGCCTTAAGAACACAGGAAGAACCTGCCGGATCAGGCCAGTGGCCCATCTAGTCCTGCGTCTTCCCCTCCCAGTGGCCAACCAGTTGTGGGAAACCAGCAAGCAGGATCTGAGCAAGAGATCCCTCTCCGCTCCTGTGCTTTCTAGCAACTGGTTGTCAGGAGCATAGCCACTGATATCCTTATCATTAGCCTTGCTCATCTTCTAAGTTGGTGGCCATGCTGACACTGCTTCCTGTGGCAGGGAGTTCCACAGTTCAACCCCAGTCCTGGCCAGATTTATTTACCTGGCAAAATTTATACAGTGGTACCTCAGGTCACATACGCTTCAGGTTACATACGCTTCAGGTTACAGACTCCGCTAACCCAGAAATAGTACCTCGGGTTAAGAACTTTGCTTCAGGATGAGAACAGAAATCGTGCTCTAGTGGCGCAGCAGCAGGAGGAGGCCCCATTAGCTAAAGTGGTGCTTCAGGTTAAGAACAGACCTCCAGAACGAATTAAGTACGTAACCAGAGGTACCACTGTATACCACTTACTGGGGGGAAATTTTCTCTCTAAACAGTTTGCATGATGTGAATGCTTTCCAGTAGCCTCATCCAACAGAAGGTCAGGATCTAGGAAAGGGGTGTTTGTGGCCCGGGGGTCCATGTTCTGCCCTTTGTGCTGGGACCAGGGCATGCATCAGAAAAACAGCTCTGCCGGCCGTGCTGGACCAGGCTAAAAAATTCACCCCTAGTCCTGCCTCCTGTCCTCACAGTGGCCCACCAGAGGCCCCAAAGGGAAGCCCAGCTGCTCTCCCCACTTGGGGTTCCCAGCATATTGCCTCCAACGGTGGAGGGAGAACACAGCCAAGGGGGGCTAGTGGTGGCCGCCTGGTTCAGGCCCTTGGGATCTTCAGAGGCTTCTCCAGATCTGCTTACAGATCCTGCCATTCAGGGGTGTTAAGCGGGGAGGGCTAGCCTCAAGTCATTGGCCCCATCCCTATGATCTCCTGAAACTTCTTCCTTACTTTATTCCTTTAGATAACTGCTTTGAGGGTTGTCTTCTTGCAGGTCTCTTAACGAGATATAGTATTGATTGATTGATTGATTTAATAAAACATATATAGCCCTTGATATTATTATTTTTTAAAAAACAACAACCCTCCCAAGCAGTTTATGAAATAAATAAATCAAACAAATATTTGGCAAGATTAAGTGGCATGTTAATCGATTTAAAAAAAACACACCTAAGTGGGTTGCATGAAACAAAGTTGGTTTTATACGCATGTGAGATATATCTAGATAATATTAAATCTCTGTGTATATGAGAGAATATATGTGCCTGTGTTTATATCCCCAGGTACACACATACCTCTACTCACAACAACCTCAACTTTGCTTCCCTCCTGACTGTCCCTCTGAATGGCCGCCTAAATATGCAAAGATGACTATATGCAAATGGTTACAGGTAGGTAGCTGTGTTGGTCTGCGGTAATAAAATAAAAGTAAAATAAATAAAAAATAAAAAAATAAAAATTTTTAAAAAATCCTTCCAGTAGCACCTTAGAAACCATCTAAGTTAGTTATTGGTATGAGCTTTTGTGTATCTGAAGAAGTGTGCATGCACACGAAAGCTCATACCAATAACAAACTTACTTGGTCTCTAAGCTGCTACTGGAAGGAATTTTTTAATTTTGTTCCGACTATATGCAAATGAGATGTAAATATGTGCCTGGAGGCAGTTGCTGGAGACCTGGAGGGGTCCCGGGCTGAGCTGCTCTCCCTCCAAAGCAGACCTGCTCCTTCCGGGGCCCAGAACCAGTGAGGCCGCCGCCGGTGCCAAGAGGGGGCCGGGGTCCTTCTCCTCTGGGTGGGTGGGAGTGGGGGGCGTGGCCTGAAGCGAGCCCGGCTGCTGAATTATTCAGGGCAGCGATATTAGCTCGGCAGAGAAGCGCGGGCCGGGCTGGCTCTTTTCTGCATTTCCTCCGCGTGGCTGACGTACAGATAGATCCAAATGAAAGACAGCTTCGAGACTCGCAAGAATTCATCGCGGGGCCACTTAGCCAAGTCGCCTCGCCGCTCGCCCGCCCGCCTTGCGGGACCCAAAAAACTTCCTCGCCCCGCCCCCAGTGGCCAACTTCCGAATGGGGGAGAGGTGGTCCTAAACTGACCTCTTGACCCCCACATCAAAGTCTCCCTCCCCCCCCTCTATTAAGGGGTCTGCTGATTCTGGCTAGCGGGCTTCAGGGGCGCTCTGTGCATGCTCAGGAAGCTGTGCTCCTTTAAAAAATAGGCGCTGGGCCCTGACTCGCTGTCAGGAAGGAGGGCAGTTGCTTTGGCACGGATTAAGCTTCGGAAACTGGGGCAGAAAGCGGGGGTGGGGGTGGGAAGGGAGAGTGGGAAGGAGGGAGGGCGAGGCCTCATCCTTCCCTCCTTCTTCCTTGCGTGGGGCCTCTGTGGCATCGCTTTGCCAGATGCTGCCGTGACAAGACCAGGCGCCTGAGCCCAGGCACGGGATCTGCCTCCCCATCCCACCTCCTGAGCCGATTTTAGAGACCTCGCCACGACTGTGACCCCACCGCCGTCGCATAAAGATTAGAGCCGAGCGCACCAGCTACTCGCTCCCCTCCGCCCTGCCCCACTTCGGGTCCCGAGAAAAGATCCGCGCTCAGCCCCACGGATCAAGCCCGCCCCTGAGACCCCCATCACTCTGGGGCGCGCGCCCGCACACAAGTCGGTCTCAGAGCGACATCCCAAGATTGGGCCAGCAAAGTTGGGCGCATTTGGTAAGGGGGAGACCCCACGCCCCCCATACTTTGACTTGACAGCGCGCGCGGAGAGCTAGCCAGGTCCCAGCAGCCCCGACCCGTCGAGGGACCCCCAGATGAAGGCGGCAGCGGGGCGCGCGAACCAGAATGCGACTGCGGATCACGAAGCAAAAGAAACCGTCCTTACACCGGAGGAGGCCGGGAGGGACCGGCCTCTCCCCACCCCGTTGGGCGCTCCGATCTTCTTGCCCCCCCCCCCACGCCCCGTCGACTCCTTCCCTGAAGCGCCGCCCAAGCCCAAGTGGCGACTCAGCCCAGCGCTCCGGACCTTCCAGGCCGGACACCACCTGACCCTCCCCAGTTCGACGGGGACCCCCTGCCACAGCCCTTTGGAGAGACTGCTCTGCCCTCCCCGCCGCCTCGCCCCTCTTTACTCTTTGCCACATTACTCCCCCCCCCCAGGTACCCCGAGAAGCCGAGCGGAGCGTGCGGCTCACTGCTCTCGTCCGGGCGCGACTCCGGGGACCCACGGGAAGGAGCCCCGACGTCCCCACTTCCCCCCGGAGGGGCCAGGAAAGTTTGCCGGCCTGCGCTCCCCGGCTGGGTCCTGCAGCCCCCGGACAGCGCGGCAAAGTTTGGCGACGGCCGCCTGCGTCCCTCGTTTCCTTCGCGGGCTCTGCGGACTCACCTTTGCGGAGCATCTTGGAGGCGCCGCGGCGGCGGATCCCGGAGCGGCGCTCACAGCGGGCGGCGACTGCGACGGCGGCAGATAATCCGAGCGGGGCTCGCGGGAGCTCCAGGCAGCCGCATCGCGCGGCCGGCGGCAGCGTTTCCCCGGCAGACAGGCAGGCAGGCAGAGAAGGCAGGCGAAGCGGTCGGACGACTCTCCTTCTCCGTTGCGCGCCTGGTTGCTCGCTGCCGGCTCGGCTCCGCTCGGCTCGGCGCTTTTAGGGGGGGGAGCCGCCCCCTCCGGGCTGGCCGCGCTGCCTCCTCCTCCTCCTCCTCCTGCCTCCCTCTTTAACGCGCAGAGCCCCCTCTCCACCCGCTCGGGTTTGCGCCTCCAAAGGGCGTCGCGCTGCTGCGCCCCAGCTCGCCTCGCCTCTCTTCCCCGCAGCAGCGACGGCTGGGCAGGGCTGGGCTGGGCTCGGGCTGGGCAGGGCCAGGTCCCCCTCCGCCTCCTTCCCCGCCTCCTCCCTCCCTCCCTCCCCCCCGCTCTCCCTCCCTCCCGCTTCGCATCGAAAATTTATGAAAGTCTTGGCGGCGGCGCCCCTCCCGACAGCTCCCCACGGAGGGACAGGCGGAGCCCGCACACAGGGAGGGAGGGAGACTTCGCTTCGGAAAAGGGGGCCTGGCCGGGAAACGGGGAGCGACCCCCACCCGATATAATCTCTACCATGCTTAATTCTGCGCCCTGCGGGGAGGACAAGACCCGGAGAGCCACCGGGGCGCCCCTGGACGGCCGGCACAAAGAGCCCAGGCGCGGCGCGCTCGCCTTTCCCTGGTGGGACAAAGACCCCGACGGGGCAAGGGAGGTGGAGGAACGCGATGCGGGTCCCCTGTGTCTCTCTCAGCGGCGGAGAGGGGACCCCGGCCCACTTTTTCCCTGCCAGGGACGGGTTGGGGGAAGGGGGTTGTGAGCCCGGACAGGGGAGGGGGGGGAGCAGGCGCGGCGAGTTGACAGACAGCCGCGGCCGCCATGGCAACGCGACGGCGAGCCCCTCTCCCTCCTTATCTCCATGGCAACCAGCTGGAGTTGCGCGGACCCTCCCTCGCCGCCGCCACGCCCTCCGCCGCCGCCGCCGCCACGTGGAGGCTCCTTTGTCCCAAGACCCGCCACCTAGGGCGACCCCCTTGCTTCTCGCCCCCTTCTCTTTGCCAGGGGGAGGCTAAGAGCGCTTTGCGCACCGCGGCGGGGAGAGGAAGGTGTCCTGAGGCTCCCCAGAGTGACCCCACGCCGCAGGCCAGGCTCTGCCCCGCCCCGGCTCTCCATTTTGGAGAGGGGGCAGAAGAAGTTAGGGGTTAGGGCGCCCCTTGACCGGGCGGGGGGCATTTTGCACCTCTTTGTACGTTGATACAGGAGAAGCCCCGTGGCTGGAGAGATCAAGAGTGCCGCCTGGTCCAGCCAGGAAAGGGGCTCGTGCAGCCGGCCAGGTCAGGAATCTTTCCGACAACCCTGCTAGGCAGGAGAGTCGAGGTCTCAGGCTGCGGAACTCCTCCTCGCAGGAGGCGACCAGCGAAGACAGCTTCACCAGAGGGTTAGGCAAATGGAGGAGGAGGAGGCTCTCGGCAGCGACTACTAGCCGCGATGGCTGTATTCGCCCTCCCCTGTCGGAGGCAGTAACTGCCTTTCCATCCCGGTCTCTGGGAATCGCGAACCGGGAGCGTCGCTGCTGCTGCTGCGCCCAGCTCCTGCTTGCGGGCTCCCCATTTGGGCACCTGGTTGGCCACGGTGAGGTCACGATGCTACGCTTTGGCCTGATTCGCCTCCTTATGTTCTCAAGGGTCAAGATTCAGAATTCCCAGTTCCCTCTTGGCCAGGACACGCGTCTACACCTCGCCGATCTGTTCTGTTTGCATTGGGGACACTTACACTTATTTGTCAGGTCCGGGGCTGCGGGAGGAGGCAGCAAGCACTTTCAGGCTCTGGGGCTTCAGTCTGGGAGGCAGCGTGGCATAGTGGTTAGTGTCCTGGCACAGGACCTGGGAGAGACCAGATTTCAAATCCCCCACTCGGCTATACAACTTGCTGGCTGTGACCTTGGGTTGGCCATTGCCTCCCTCACAAGGTTGTTGTGTGGATTGACTGAGGAAGGGGAGAACCATATACAGTATATCATATTGAACTCATCGGAGCGGGGATGCGGCGAGGAGAGATGGGCTGTAAATGCAATAAAATAACATAATCCCTTGATCAAACCCCAGGAGCACATTCAAGTCCTCCTGCCAACAGCCGCACCAGGGACAAACTGGGTATGGAGATGGCAGGCAGCGTGAGGTCGTGGTTAGAGTGGCTGCCTAAGACATGGGAGAGACCCCAGTTCGAATCCCCACTCAGCCCTGAAGCTCACTGGGGGTGGGCCCAGTAACCTCCCTCCCAGGGTTGCCGTGGGGATCAAGTGGAGAGGAGGAAGAACTGGGCACACACCATCTTGAGTGCCTTGCAAGAAAAAGGTGGGATTTGAGTGGAACGAACGGATGAGTCCTGGCATTTGGGGATAGACTGCCTTTCGATGTGGAAGCTCCATCGTGAGCTATAGGCGGCTGGTAGATGGAGGGCCTGGCGAGTTAGTGGATGGCTGGT
The DNA here is from genome assembly GCF_964252035.2 of Podarcis erhardii. Taxonomy (NCBI): domain Eukaryota; kingdom Metazoa; phylum Chordata; class Lepidosauria; order Squamata; family Lacertidae; genus Podarcis; species Podarcis erhardii. The sequence goes on from NC_138514.1 coordinate 38,068,812, forward strand.
GCTCTTCAGTGCGCAAGTCAATAAATATTTGGCTCATATTCGAGTCTGAATACTGAACTGGCTGGGACGGGGCGGTCTACAGGAGGGGTCACCCCTCCCCGCCTCTTCTGGCGCCACTCGCCTCCCAGAAAGCGCCTTCTTCTCTCTCCCTTTCGCTGCCTGGGCACCCAGCTACCATCTGCTCCCTGGAACAGCCGCTCCCTCCTCTGCTCTGCCCACCTCTCAAGCCTCTTCTTCACGCATCTCCTTTCGTCGCTCGGAGTCATCGCCTCGGAACGTCTGACCGGGCCAGATTCCCCCTCCTCCTTTTTTGCACGTAATTGAATCACACCCGGACTCCTCCACCCGGTCGCGCGCGCGCACACGGAGTGATTAAGTCTCTTCGCTCCGAGTCTACGCGCTAAATTGAGGATGTGTGGACAATTTTGACACTTTAAACGCACGCACGCGGGTTGTGCTTTCAAGCAAAGGAGCAGCAGGGTCACATTTCTGAAATCGTCGCTGGAACGTCTTCGGGGCGGGGGACCAGGGAATGCAATTCACAGCTGATGGGAGCCATCTACAAATACTTGAAGGGCGCTTCATTGGAAGATGGGTCGAGCTTGTTTTCTGCTGCTCCAAATCACGGGATGTTCATTGTACTGCTCTATTTTGCCTTGGCCAACCCCCGCACCTGGAGTCCCGGATCCAGTTTTGGGCACCACAATTTAGGGACGATATGGACGAGCTGGATATGGGGTGCAAATGGGGACGACCGAGATGGTCTTCCATGGATAGGGCCGAGATCTGAGGCTGCGTGGAGCCTCCAGGGCCCAAGGCAGTCTGCCTTTGCTGGGGCGGGGCTGCGATGTTCAGGCCTTGCTTATGCTCTTCCGGAAGGCGTCGCATAGGCCTTCCGCAGTCACCAAAACCTAAGAAGCGTCTGCTGGATCAGGCCAGTGGCTCGTCCAGTCCAGCCTCCTGTTCTCGCAGTGGCCAACCAGATGCCCCCATGGGGAGCCCGCGAGCAGGATCTGAGCACAACTCTCCCGCCTATGACTGAGAGGCAGAAAAGCATTCCTGCCTCCGAGCGTGGAGGGAGAACAGAGCCATGGTGCCTAGGAGTCATCGAGAGCCTTTTCCTCCATGAACTTGTCCAATTCCCTTTTAAAGCCAAGCCATCCAAGTTGCTCGGCATCGCCGCCTCCTGCGGAAGCGAGTTCCACAGATCCACTGCGTGAAGAAGGACTTCCTTTTTCTCCATCCCGATCCAGGATCCCTGGCTCGGCAAGCTGGGCCTGCGTTTGACTATCGCCCCTCTTCCCGCTGGCCCAGACGCTCTTGCACTGCCCAGAGACGGGGTGAGGTGGGGCTTGAGGGGCTCTATCCTGCCCGCCCCTCCGGACTCCATCCATCTGGGGCTCTTTCCAGCGCGCGGAGCATGAGCCGCGCTGGTGCCGATCGCTCACCTCGCTACGGGGAGGGGGGCGGGCAGAGACTGGAGTGGCTCCCGGTGTTTACACGCGGATTTAGGTACTGAGCCTTCGGAGCCTCGCGGTGTGTGTGTGGGGGGGGGGGGGTTTGCAGATTGTTTGCTTGCTGGCTTGGCGCGAAAGAGGCAGGAGCCTCCCGCTTCCCCAACCCAGCTGATTAGCGCCTGGGCTGGACCAGCCTGGTTTGACGCTGCCCCAATTTCATGGGTTTGTAGAGCTGGGAGGGACACCAACCCCCTGCGATGCACGCTTTATTTATTTATTTATTTATTTATTCTTGCATTTATATCCCACCTTTTTCCTCCAAGGGCCCTACATGACTCTCCCCCCATTACCATCTAATCCCCACAACGACCCTGTGAGGGAGGTGAGGCGGAGGAAGGCAGCAGTGGCTGGACCCCAAGGGCACACCTAGTGAGATTCACGGACGAGGGAGGATCTGAACCCAGGACTCCCAGGCCCAAGTCCAGGACTCTAACCACTATGCCACCACTGGCTCTTATGTCTGGATTTTCTCTCCCTTAACCCCCCTCCTCAAATCACTCACCTCTTCTGCAAAGCTGTGGGGCACAACCTCCCCACCCTGTCAAAAAATAACCTTAATGCCCCACTGCAATTTAAAGGGTCCCGGGCTGAGGACATGCCCTATGTTTAAATCACATCCTGGAAACTGTAGTTTACCCCTCCCACAGCTACAATTCCCTATTTCCGTTGGTGCTGCTGCACATCTGCTGCTAAGAGTGACCCACTGTTTCTCTGCCCTCTATCCTATTCTTCTGCTGGCCTTTCACTCAAAAATGGATTGCTTGCTCCTTGCAGGCAGAGATCTGTGTTCTCTTCCCTTGGTGCGGTCTGTAATTTCACAAAAACCTTTCCAGGAAAAAAGCAACCAATTCACATCCACTCCAAACGTGTGACAGGCGTCAGGGGGATTTGTGCAGGCCGCACTCAGTTCATCTGGGGGGCCATCTCAGTTCATCTGGGGGGCCATTTAGGACCTGCAGGCTGTGGATTTGTCAGCCCTGTTGTAAAGAAGGGACAGGACAGAAGATTTCCTCTATCCACTTTTTCAGCGATGTGCATTATAATTATGAACAAGTGGATAGAGAGAAGTTTTTCTCCCTCTCTCATAACATGAGAACTCAAGGATGTCCAAAGAAGCTGAAGGTTAGGACAGGCAAAAAAAAGTCTCTCTTAATGCAGCACGGAGTTAAACTGTGGAACTCCCTCCCACAGGAGCGAGGGATGGCCACCAACTGGGAGAAATCCGTGGAGGAAGAGAGGAGCTGTCGATGGCTACCAGCCACAATGGCTCTGCTCTGCAGTTGGAGGCAGTACCAGTTGCTGGAAACTGCCGAGGGGAGAGTTGCTCTTGCGCTTGGATTCTGCGTTGGGGCTTCCCAAGGAGGTACCTGGTCGGCCACTGGGAGAACAGGAGACTTACGGGACCGCCTCTCCCGGTATGCCCCGCGGAGGACCTTACGGTCCATAAACAGCAACACCCTAGAGGTCCAGGGCCCTAAGGAAGTCAGATTAGCCTCAACCAGAGCCAGGGCCTTTTCAACTCTGGCTCCGGCCTGGTGGAATGCTCTGTCTCATGAGACCAGGGCCCTGCGGGATCTGATTTCTCTCTGCAGGGCCTGTAAGACAGAGCTGTTCCGCCTGGCCTTTGGCTTGGAATCAACTTGATCCCCTCCTGCTCTTTCCTTTTTCCTTTCCCCTTCTGTGATGGAACTCCTATTTGGGGACTTCCCTGGCTTTTTTTCTGGCCCACGTAGGACCAGTCTGGATAGCTAGCCTTGGTGAAGGCTTGACGTTTTCATCCCCCAAAAAGTTTTTGAATTGAGTTTCTACTGAAATGAGGCTGCATTTTAATGTTGTACTTAGCCGCCCTGAGCCCGGTCTTGGCTGGGGAGGGTGGGGAATAAATAAAATTTATTATTATTATTATTATTATTATTAGGTGGGCCACTGGCCTGATCCAGCAGGTTCTTCTTAGGAGTGCCAGGCGCATCGATGTGCTGTGCTGTTTACAAACTAGCACAAGGGGAGAAAAGGGCAGGTCTCTGCCCGCAAGGAGCTCTCCGTCCCCCTGTTTCCTGCGCGGAGGGTGCTGCACAAGAACAAGAGGGGTGAATTGGGGAGAGGGATGGCGCTTGCCGGTGGCGTCTCAGCTCCTCTCCGCTGCAGTGGGGACATGACGAATCCTCCCTTCTGTTCTTCTTTGGGGTCTGGGCCAAGCAGATTGCAGTCAGAGGCACACACTGTTTTGTTTTCTGTTTCCCCCTCCTCGGAGGAAGGAGGTCTTTTCTGCCTGGGATGCATGCTGACTCTGGAGGAAAGGGCCGTCGTAGCTGCAGGGCAGAGCCCCTGCTTGGCATGCAGAAGGCACCAGGCTGAATGCCCAACAGCATCCCCAGGTAGAATCAAAGCATGGTAGAGCTGGAAGAAGGGACCCTGAGGATCATTCAGTCCAACCCCCTGCAATGCAGGTAGCGCTGGGAACGTTCCTTGTCCGACTCCCCAGAGTTGCTGCAATGAGTCACGGGCGATTCTGAGCTGGATGATATAAGGCCCCATTTAAATCAGCCAGAACTTGAGGACTAGAATCTTGCTTCATTCTTTTAGACAGATTTTTATTTGTTTATTGCGTTCATATCCCACCTTTTTCTCCAAGAGGCTCTAAGTGGGGCATGCTGTATGTTATTCTTCTCCTTCTCCATTTGCTCCCCATAACAACCCTGGGAGGTAGGCTCGGCTGACAGCCATTGACTGGCTGAAGGTCACCTTCAGTGCGGTTTGTGGGAAAGCAGCGTATCCTCTGAAATGCACACATAGCATCGTGTTCAGGGAAGAGGTGGTGGTAATGAGGCCAACTGCTTACCCGTTGCAACAATATTCATCATCTTAAATGGCCTTACACATGGTAGACCATGCTGGTGACACTCCTGAATCAGGGCCCCTCCGCAGACCGGGCTGCTTTCTAGGGGAAGATCTCTCCTCTCAGTCAGGACAAGGAATTGACCGGCACAGAGAACTGGCCGCCAACCCCCTCTGCCAGTTCAGCCCTGCGGAACATCCTGCCTCAGGCCTGGAGACCCACCTAGGAGAGGAAGCTGTTCTCACAGAATCATGGGAATAACCCCAGGGGTCACCTAGTCCAACCCCCTGCAATGTATGATGATGATGATGATGATGATGATGATGATTAATAATTTATACCCTGCCCATCTGGTTGAGTTTCTCCAGCCACTCTGGGCTGCTCCCAATAGAGTGTTAAAAACAATACAGCATCAGACATTTAAAACTTCCCTAAACAGGGCTGCCTTCAGATGTCTTTTAAAAATAAGATAGCTACTTATTTCCTTGACATCTGATGGGAGGGAGTTCCATAGGGCGGGCACCACCACCAAGAAGGCCCTGTGTCTGGTTCCCTGTAACCTCACTTCTTGCAATGAGGGAACCGCCAGAAGGCCTTCGGAGCTGGACCTCAGTGTCCAGGCAGAACGATGGGGGTGGAGACGCTCCTTCAGGTCTACTGGTCCAAGGCTGATTAGGGCTTTAAAGGTCAGCACCAACACTTTGTGCTGAAGCCTTCTCGGGGTGAGTCAAGCTCAGGATATCATTGGCTACGTATCTGGGAGGCTCTGGAAGCCTCCTCAGGGACCCCCATGCCAAGCAAGGAGGAGGAGGAGGCTCTGAGTGGCCACTAGCCAAAATGACTACCTTCCACCTCCAGAGACTATACGCTGGGAATCCCAAGTGAAGAGAGTGTTGCTGCTGTCACTGTGAGAGCAGGATGATGGACTACGATGGGCCTTCTTTGGCCTGATCCAGCAGCCAGGCTCTTCTGATGTTCTTATGGAACCTCCAGTTCCAGAGGCAGTCTATCTCGATTCCTAGGTTCTTTGGGGCATTTGGTCACCGTGAGGACAGGAGGCTGGACCAGGTGACCCTCCACTCCTTTGAGCTGACCCAGCTGCTGCAGGGCTCTCCTTTATGTGCTGTGAGCCCAGTGACACTCTTCCCCAGGGAAGTTGGCAACGTAGGCAAAAGCACCAGAGCAGGCCTGATCTTTTATTCCCATTCCTTCCCTTCCTCTCCCCTTTTTATGAAGATTACCCACTCTGGGATCCCACAGCTAATTCTCCCCTGGTCTCCTCGCTGGCCCAAATAGGACTAATTTAGCCAGCTAGCCCTGGTGATCATCTAATGTTTATTGGATGGATTTCCCCCCTAAATTGATTTTTGAATTCTGAATTTATTCTTACCCATGTTTTATGCTGTTTTTTGTTACATCAATTAAGTGTTTTAAATTTGTTGTTAGCCACCCTGAGCCCAGTTTTCTAAACCGGGAAGGGCGGGGTATAAATAAAAAATTATTATTATTATTATTATTATTATTATTCCTGCTCTCCTGGAATTGAGACACCTTTCTCAGAGGTGGGGGGAGAGAGAGAGACCCGCTACGCTTGGTGGGACCCTCCCTCTTCCAGGGTGGGGCCGTAGCCCACTTGTGGCCGCATCTGACCAGCGGGAGGGAGGCGAGAGGATTACTCAGGCGCTGAGTAAGAAGCCATGCGCGGAGGGGGCTGAGCATCTGTCGCTCAGCCTGCGTGTGGGGGAAAGAGGGTCTAATTTAATTAGCGTGTAATAAAATGTCAGAGAACAGGAATCCAAACGTGGCGGTGGAATCGGAGGCTCTGTGATGCTGGGGAGGAACGTGCGATGGGGCCTGGTCCTTGGGCCCAGAGGAGGAGGAAGGAGGGAAGAGGAGCTCGGAGGTTGAGGGTCGGCATGTGCGGGAGCCTGCAGTGGCCGTAGACTGACTCCTGGAGCAGCAGGTGTCCTCTGCATAGAATCCTAGAGTCAGAAGAGACCCCGAGGGTCATCTAGTCCAACCCCCTGAAAATCCAGGAATCCCAGCCGAAGCATCCAGGCTCTGCTTAGAAACCTTCAAGGAAGGAAAGTCCACCTTCTTACAAGGGAGACCTTTCCACAGTCGAACAGCTCTGACCCTTAGAAAGTTATTCCTGGCGTTTAGTCAAAATATTCTTTCTAGCCATCTGAATCCACTTATTCAGGGTCTTCCTCCTCCCCACCTCCCACCCTGTTCCCTGTCTCTGGGAAGCAGCTGCCCCCCGGGCCTGCTTTTATGGCCTTCCTACTGGGGCATCATGTTGGGCACTTTGAGAACCAGGTGCTGGGCTATTTATTTATGTACAGTGGTGCCTCGGGTTACATATGCTTCAGGTTACAGACGCTTCAGGTTACAGCCTCCGCTAACCCAGAAATAGTACCTCGAGTTAAGAACTTTGCTTCAGGATGAGAACAGAAATTGTGCTCCGGCAGCAGCAGGAGGCCCCATTAGCTAAAGTGGTGCTTCAGGTTAAGAACAGTTTCAGGTTAAGAACGGACCTCCAGAACAAATTACCGTAAGTTCTTAACCCGAGGTACCACTGTACAGTGGTACCTTAGGATGTGAATGGGATCCGTTCCAGAGCCCCGTTCTCACCCTGAAGCGAACGCAACCCGCGACTGCACGTCTGTGCGTGTTGCAATTCGCCGCTTCCACGCATGACGTCATTTTGACCGTCTGTGCATGCGCGAGTAACGTGCTCTGTTACTTCCGGGTCACTGCAGGGCGCAACCTGAAAGCGCTCCACCTGAAGTGTATTCAACCCGAGGTATGACTGTACTGCATTTAATGCCCCCCCACAAGGAGCTCAAGGTGGCCAACACGTTTCCCCATCCCTATTCCTTTAATCCCCATGACAACGACCCTGCAAGGTAGGCCAAGTTGAGAGGCAGTGGCCGGCCCAAGGTTACACCCAGTGAGGGGGGAATTTGAACCTAGGATCTTCAGAGCACATCCTTTCCCCCCAAGAATCCTGGGAACTGTAGCTTGTTAAAAGGTTCCAGGAATCGTAGTCGCGTGATGGGCAAAGTACAGCTCCCAGGGTAAATTCCGTGCTTTCAAGGGCTGGTGTGCCTTCGCAGGCAGGAGCAGGCAAGGCAGGGCAGCGGGGCGCCATGGCAAAAGCCCCCCAGGGAGAACCGCCTGGCTCTGTGGTGCACAGCAGCAGCAGGCGCTGGGCCAATCCTGGCTCTCTGGAGGGAACCCCAAGGGGCAAGACCGGCCACCCCACCCCCCAGTTTCCCAAGGGGGTTGAGAAAATAAACAATCTCTGATCAACTTGCGGGCCCTTTTTAAAGGAAAGGTTTCAAAGAGATCCAGATTAATTTCGTTCTTGTTTTAAAAAGGCAGAGAGGAGGCAGGTCAGAGGTTTGCCAAATCCAGACAGTGTGGAGAAAGAGAGAAGATGCGACTCCCTTTTTCTGCCAAGGTCAGGTAAAGCTCGGAAGGTGCTGGGAAACCCCTGGAAGAACTGACAGCAAGAGGGAATCGCATGGATGAGAAAGGCAGCCAAGGAAGGGTTTCATACCCAATCTCTTCCCCCATCCCTGCTATGACCTACACCTTTGGGGTTTGTGGGGTTGGAAGGCCCAGCACAGCAGCCTCCCACTGTCACACCACCTGCCATTTTTGGAACATGCAATATGTATTTGTAAGCTTTTGTTGGAAGCCGCCCAGAGTGGCTGGGGAAACCCAGCCAGATGGGCGGGGTATTAATAATAAATTATTATTATTATTATTATTATTATTATTATTATTATTACAGTGGACACTCGGGTTGCAAACGCGATCCATGCAGGATGCACGTTCGCAACTTGCAGCGGCACGTCTGCACATGCACGGGTTGCGATCCGGTGCTTCTGCACATGCGCAAAGCACGATTTAGCACTTCTGCGCATTTGCGACCGCCAAAACCCGGAAGTAACCCCTTCTGGTATTTCCGGGTTTCGGCAGGTCTGTAACCTGAAAAAACGCAATCTGAAGTGTCTGTAACCCGAGATATGACTGTATTATTATTATTATTATTATTATTATTATTATGTTTGTTTGGTTGTTGTTGTTGTTGTTGTTGTTGTTGTTGTTCTTGTGCCCCCCTCCAAATGGGACCTTCCCAGCTTCACAGTTGGGGAGATTTCCTCTTGCTGTCCGTTCCTCCAAGGTGTTCCCAGAACCTTCCAAGCTCTACCTGACCTATGCAGAAAAAGGGAGTCACATTTCTTATTGCATTTCTAGTCCGTCTTTTTCTCCAAGGAGCTCAAGGCGGCATACAAAGTTCTCTGCTTCCTTGTGGAATTCCCACACCAGCCTTGTGAGGCAGGCGAGGCTGAGTGGCAATGATGGGCCCAAGGTCACACGCGGTGAGTGGGGGATTTGAACCCAGGTCTCTCCCAGGTGCCCAGTCTTCATTTAATTCCCACAACCACCCTGTGAGGCAGCAACTCTAGCTCTCTAGCATGTCTGAAACCAGCGCCGCTCTTTGCACCCATCATACGACATCTGGCAGTTTTGCTGCTCACCTGTGTGGTTCTTTGTGAGCATCAGAGAGCGGGGAGATCCTGGAGGTCCAGCGTGTGGGGAGCCTGGTCTGTCAAGTAGCAAGGCAGGATGCATCTCCAACCAAGATCCTCAAGGGCACCCGGGAAACCTTCAGTTTCATAGGACAGACAAGGCTCTTTGTGGGGTGAGGAAGGAGGGCTGTTTCAGAGGCACCAAGTCTCTGAAAGCCAGCTGCTGGAAACCGCAGGAGGGGAGAGTTGCTGTCACACTCAGGACTTGTTCACAGGCTTCCCTTCGGGGCATTTGGGTGGCCACAGTGGAAACAGGAGGCTGGACTAGATGAGCCCCCTTGAGCCTGATCCAACAGGTTCTTTTTATATGGAAGTCTATTGCGATAGCAGAACCTCCATGGCCGGGGATAGTCTACCTCTGAATAGCGGACGATGAGGATGTTGTGCTCGTTTCCTGCTTGCGGGCTTCTCTTTGGGGCATCTAAGAACAGGATGCTGGACCACATGGGCCCCCTTTGGCCTGATCCTGCCCCAGGCTCTTCTGGTGTCTTCTGTTCTTAAGTTTGTCCTGGGCTCAGAGGACTGATGAAGGGGTGGTGGGGTTGGATTGCTTTTCTCAGGTGAAATAAATAGACTTCCATGTCCAGGGCAGATAAAAGAAAGGACTTCTTCATGTAGTGCACAGTGAATCTATGGAACTCACTTCCACAGGAAGCAGGGATGGCTCCAACCACCTAGGCGGCTTTAAAAGAGGGACAGACAAATTCATGGAGACTACAGGAAGCTACTGGAGGCTGCGCTCTGACTCCATGGAGGAAAGGATGGAAGCGAGAGGGAGCCGTGCCAGCCTTGGGGGGCGCTGGCATGCCGACGCTGGTCCAGGGGCTGATGGGGCCCCACTTTGCCACTGGCTGCTCTCTGGGTGGCCATTTTCCAGAGGGGCCCCCAAGGTCCAGCACCCCCAAAACACTGCACTGATCTGTCCAGCTACCTGTTTACTCCCAGATGAAATGCACACAGTTCGTATATGGCATGGATAAATACAGATTTGCAGGTCTGTGCGTGCAAATTTATCATCTTACGGGACAGGGAAATAAATCATGCATTTCGAATCGTGCATCAAAGTCGTGAAATGGGCTACAAATGCAGTTAAATGGAGCAGGGAGGCATTTGGTTTCAGGCCAGCCCTGTGGCATTCTATACTGATGCATATAGTACTGGCCCTGAAAAGTGGCGGCAGTGCTTTGGGGCATGTACAGAGTGCCTTCCACATCAGGGGCACACACAGCCTTGACAGGGGCGGGCAGAAGTGTGGCGGGGTCGTCTCCCTTGACTCTTTGCAGCTGAGGCCAGCGAATGGCATTTTTGTGGCAAAACACCCTCAATTTCCTTAAAAAGGTTCCGGAGCTAAGGATGGCCTATTTCGAAATTTCGCCCTCTGGTTTTGAAGCCCCGCTCACCCGCGAAGCGTGAAGACTCTGCGCCTGCAGTTTCTGTGCACTCTGCACGCGCTCAAGGGCACCCTCGTCGCCTTTTCTCGCTGCCTTCTAATCTACGATGCCATAAATGCTAATAGTAATAATGAGGAGCCACGGGAAACAGGTGCTGGGGCCGGCTGAGCCCCGGCACCCACACGAAAGGGCTCCCTGCAGCCCCACCAACTGGGCTTCGGGCTGGGCGCTGCCTTTCTTCGCTGCCTATCGATGCGCTCGGGGGCGGCTCGCTCCTGCCTGGCTCGCGTGGCCGGCGCTCCACTGGCGCTGCCTTTCTGGGCTCCACGTGGGTTTTGCAGCCATGGCGGATCCAGGAGGAGCGAGGGAGGCGAAAGGTCCCACTCCGGATCCGGCGCCAGGTGAATTCGGAGTCGCTCCGGAGCGGGCGCAGCGGGCACGCGCAAGAGGCGTGGAGAGGGGGCTCTGCCTTTATTTATTGTTTATTTACTGTTGCTGTTATGTTCTATCTGCCCCCGCTTCACAAAAATCTGGAGGTGCCAATATGTGGGGCTTTTTTCCCTGCGTGGTCCTTGCAGGAGGGAGTCGGGCACTGCCGTGGGGGCGGGGGAGAAAAGCCACCTGTAGAGCCCCCTTGGCCCGAGGTAGTCTACCTCTGAATATCAGTTGTTGAGCGGAAGGAAGAGCGAGGGCCGTAGGCATCCCCGAGTGAGATGTGGGGAGGAGGTGGAGGCGGAATTTGATAGGCCTCTGACTTGATCCAGCAGGGTGCTGAGGTCCGTCTCAGCCTCTCTGCAGATTTCGTCTACTTTAAATTGTAAAGTTGGAAGGAACACTTTAGAGCAGGCATGACCAAACTTGGCCCTCCAGCTGTTTTGGAACTACAATTCCCATCATCCCTAGCTAACAGGACCAGTGATGGGAATTGTAGTCCCAAAACAGCTGGAGGGGCCAAGTTTGGCCATCACTGCTCTGGAGGGCTGGACTCCTACAGCTAAGAGGAAGCAGCTTGGCTGTGGTGCTTCCTAAGGGATAGAGAGAGCCAGTGTGGTGTAGTGGTTAAGAGCGGTAGTCTTGTAATCTGGGGAACCGGGTTCGAGTCTCCGCTCCTCCACATGCAGCTGCTGGGTGACCTTGGGCCAGTCACACTTCTTTGAAGTCTCTCAGCCCCACACACCTCACAGAGTGTTTGTTGTGGGGGAGGAAGGGAAAAGAGATTGTTAGCCGCTTTGAGACTCCTGAAGGGGAGTGAAAGGCGGGATATCAAATCCAAACTCTTCTTCCTCTTCTTCTCTCAGGCTGACCCTCCTTGCAGGGTTGCTGTGAGGACAATATGGGGAGACAAGGAAGAGAGAGGGAGATTACTCTTGTGCATGTTACTTCCTGCTTCTCAAATTAATAGCGCTGCTGGTCCCCAATTGCCCTGGCCCCAAATTAAGAACCAGAAAGCAATTGCCTTGCAGGGTGAGGCCCTCGAAAGCTCTTTGCAGCACCCTGCTCCCAGATGCAATGCTTTTGAATCTCAGTTGCTGGGATCCACGGGAGGGAGAAGGGCTCTTGTGCTCAAGTCCTGCTTGCAGGTTTCCCATTGGCCGCTGGGAGACAGGAGGCTGGACTAGGTGGGCCCCCTTGGGCCTGATCCACCAGGGCTCTTCTTACATCCTGTTGTTGGGGACCGAGCCTGGGACCTTCTGCATGCAAAACACACACTTCTGCAGTGAGCTACGGCTAGTCCCCTAAAAATAAAGCAAGGTTCCAGTCTTCATTGTTCTGACTGAAAAAAGGAAGGTCAGAAGCTGCCTTCTCCTGAATCAGGCCATTGGCTCCTCGAGTTCAGCATCATATGATGATTGGCAGTGACTCTCCAAGAGCCTTGAGATGCTATTGGGGATTGAACCTTCTGCATGCCAAGCAGCTGCTCTTGCAGAGAACCACGCCCTTCTGCCTCGGCCCCGCAATGTGTGCTCCTCTTCTGGTTCTCTTGCCTCTCCCTGTTGAGTAGGCAAGACCTCCGGTGATTCATTTTCGCTCTGCTCCTTCCTACAGTAGCCACCGCCTATTGGGGTGTGTTTTGGGGGGAGCAGGGGGGCACATTCACGCAGGAGCATAAATAGCCCCCCTCAAACTACTTTCTGTCACCTCTCCACCCCCCCCCATCCCAAATAACTCTTTGCCAAGTTGTGTTCTCTGAGAACTCTTGTCGCTTTGCTGATTCACAGGATGGCGTTTGTGTTAAAAAGAGGGGGCGTCTTTTGGGGGGGGAAGAATAGAAGAATAGCAGATCGCCCTTTCTGACGTTGGCATTCAGCTGAAGCAATCGATGCCCACCAGCCTTTTCTGGGCAGCTCCATCTACACACACCCTGCCACCGTGGGAGGGTGCCAAGCACCCTGCTAAAAGGTGACTCAGATTTCACCCTACATCCCCAACTGGCACACTTGCCTCATCTGCCCAAAATACTAGCATGCTGTGTGTGTGTGTGTGTGTGTGTGTGTGTGTTCAGGAGGGAAGATCTCTGCTCCCTGTCCTAGGGGAGCCCCCATCTTGAGAGGGAAGGTGAGGATGCCCCCCCACCCATGCTTTCTCTTAATCTTTCATTTCCCCTAAACTTGCCAGAGTTTCTCCCTCCTGGATCTTATTGACTAAATTTCCCCTTTCCTTGAAAGGTGGAGGGGACGTGGGTGGCGCTGTGAGTTAAACCACAGAGCCTAGGTCTTGCCGATCAGAAGGTCGGCGGTTCGAATCCCCGCGCCGGGGTGAGCTCCTGTTGCTCGGTCCCTGCTCCTGCCAACCTAGCAGTTTGAAAGCACGTCAAAGTGCAAGTAAATAAATAGGTACTGTTATGGCAGGAAGGTAAACGGCGTTTCCATGTGCTGCTCTGGTTCGCCAGAAGCAGCTTCGTCATGCTGGCCACATGACCCGGAAGTTGTACGCCAGTTCCCTCGGCCTATAGAGCGAGATGCGCGCCACAACCCCAGAGTCAGCCACGACGGGACCTAACGGTCAGGGGTCCCTTTAACCTTTACCTTGGAAGGTGGAAAGTGGCGGGTTCTCCTTCCTTGGAGGTTTTTCAACAGAGGTTGGATTGACACCTGTCAAGGAGTCTGTCACTGTGATTCCTGCATTGCAGGAGGTGGGACTAGATGACTCTCAGGTGTCCCTTACAATGTTACAGTTCTCTTTTGTGATGGAATATATCGGCTCTCTGGCCTGGTGGGTTAAAGGAACCTACAGGTTCAGGGCAGTGCTAGAAATTAGCCCAGGGCCAGGCGCATTTTGAGGCTGGTGCATTTCCAGTTGTGACCACGTGGAGATCTCTGGATTTTTCGGTTGGCGCCTGGGGAAGGCAAAGGGCCACTTAGGGATCTGGAAGATTTTCCTTGAAGCTTGGATTCGTTTTGTTTCATGTTTTAATGTGTCGTAAACCCCTCTGAGATTTGTTCTTTAAACTGTATAGAAATGAAAATAGTAATGATGATAATGATAATCATAGAAACTCCATCGCAAAAAAGAAAAGGAAAAAATGGCGCCTAGAAATTCAATTGTGGCGACTGCAGCCTAGGTTTAAGGTGCCATTTGGTGACTAGATCAGTGTTTCCCAACCGGTGTTCCGCGGCACACTAGTGTGCCGCGAGACGTTGCCTGGTGTGCCGTGGGAGGGAGGCGGGCGAGAGCGCAAGGCTTGGGGCGGCAGCTGGCAGCGCGGAGCACGGGGCGCCCTTCGGAGGGCTCCGCGTGCTTCGGGCAACAGGCTGCCGCCCCAAGCCTTGCGCGCCCGGCGGGAGCTCCTGCCGGGCGCGCAAGCCTTGCAGACACTCGCCCGAAGCACGGGGAGCCCTCCGGAGGGCTCCCTGTGCTTCGGGCAACAGGCTGCCGCCCCAAGCCTTGCGCGCCTGGCGGGAGCTCCTGCCGGGCGCGCAAGGCTTGCAGACACTCGCCCGAAGCACGGGGAGCCCTCCGGAGGGCTCCCTGTGCTTCGGGCAACAGGCTGCCGCCTCAAGCCTTGCGCGCCCGGCGGGAGCTCCTGCCAGGCATGCAAGGCTTGCAGACACTCGCCCGAAGCACGGGGAGCCCTCCGGAGGGCTCCCTGTGCTTCGGGCAACAGGCTGCCGCCCCAAGCCTTGCGCGCCCGGCGGGAGCTCCGCGCGGGGCAGACATCTGCAGCTTAGGGAGCCCTGCAGGACTTCCCCGCAGGGCTCTCCAAGCTGCGGATAGCAGCCTGCTGCCCCGCACGAGGGGCGCTCTTAAGCAGAGCGCCCCTCGCGCGGGGCAGACATCTGCAGCTTGGGGAGCCCTGCAGGACTTCCCCGCAGGGCTCTCCAAGCTGCGGATAGCAGCCTGCTGCCCCGCACGAGGGGTGCTCTTAAGCAGAGCGCCCCTCGCGCGGGGCAGACATCTGCAGCTTGGGGAGCCCTGCAGGACTTCCCCGCAGGGCTTTCCAAGCTGCGGATAGCAGCCTGCTGCCCCCCACGAGGGGTGCTCTTAAGCAGAGCGCCCCTTGGGCGGGGCAGACATCTGCAGCTTGGGGAGCCCTGCAGGACTTCCCCGCAGGGCTTTCCAAGCTGCGGATAGCAGCCTGCTGCCCCGCACGAGGGGTGCTCTTAAGCAGAGCGCCCCTTGGGCGGGGCAGACATCTGCAGCTTGGGGAGCCCTGCAGGACTTCCCCGCAGGGCTCTCCAAGCTGCGGATAGCAGCCTGCTGCCCCGCACGAGGGGCGCTCTTAAGCAGAGCGCCCCTCGCGCGGGGCAGACATCTGCAGCTTGGGGAGCCCTGCAGGACTTCCCCGCAGGGCTCTCCAAGCTGCGGATAGCAGCCTGCTGCCCCGCACGAGGGGCGCTCTTAAGCAGAGCGCCCCTCACGCGGGGCAGACATCTGCAGCTTGGGGAGCCCTGCAGGACTTCCCCGCAGGGCTCTCCAAGCTGCGGATAGCAGCCTGCTGCCCTGCACGAGGGGCGCTCTTAAGCAGAGCGCCCCTCGCGCGGGGCAGACATTCACAGCTTGGAGAGCCCTGCAGGACTTCCCCGCAGGGCTCTCCAAGCTGCGGATAGCAGCCTGCTGCCCCGGACCTGTCCTGAAGGCTTGCAGCGGGAGGAGGGCTTTCCTCCCCACCGCCAACATTCAGAATGCTGTTCTGAATGTTGGCGGTGGGGAGGAAAAACCCTCCTCCCACCGCAAGCCCCGGGAAGAGAGGAGAAGCTGTGCGCCTTCTCTTCTGTTCCTGGACCTCCCACCGCAAGCCTTCAGGACAGGTCCCAGAACAGAGGGGAAGGCGCGCAGCTTCTCCTCTCTTCCCGGGGCTTGCGGTGGGAGGAGGGTTTTTCCTCCCCACCGCCAACATTCAGAACAGCATTCTGAATGTTGGCGGTGGGGAGGAAAGCCCTCCTCCCGCCGCAGGCCTTCAGGACAGGTCCGGGAACAGAGGGGAAGGTGCGCAGCTTCTCCTCTGTTCCCAGGGCTTGCGGTGGGAGGAGGGTTCCCCGCTGTCCCGGAGATTTCCCTATGGGCTTTCGTCTTGCGAAGCAAGCCCATAGGGAAATTCGTCTTGCGAAGCCGCTAAAAAATCGGAAAACCCTTTCGTCTTGCGGGTTTTTCGTTTAGCGAGGCATTCGTCTTGCGGGGCACCACTGTACTTTATATATAGTCAATATAGGCACAGAGTTAATTTTTTAAACATTTTCTAATGGTGGTGTGCCTCGAGATTTTTTTCATGAAACAAGTGTGCCTTTGCCCAAAAAAGGTTGGGAAACACTGGACTAGATTACAGTGGTACCTTGGTTTAAGAACAGCCCTGTTCACGAACTATTTGGTATACGAACTCCGCAAAACCGGAAATAGTGTCCTGGTTTGCGAACTTTACCTCAGTCTAAGAACAGAAGCCGAACGGTGGAAGGGCACCGGCAACGGGAGGCCTCATTAGGGAAAGCGCGCCTCAGTTTAAGAACGGTTTCGGTTTAAGAACGGACTTCCAGAACGGATTAAGATCGTAAACCAAGGTACCACTGTATATATTTGGGTTTCTAGTGCTGCTTCAGGGCCAGTCAGCCTCTGAATACCAGCATAGAAGCAACAACTGCATAAAGAATTTATTACAGTCAAGCAGAATACAGTGGTACGTCTGGTTATGTACTTAATTCGTTCCAGAGGTCTGTTCTTAACCTGAAACTGTTCTTAACCTGAAGTACCACTCTAGCTAATGAGGCCTCCCGCTGCTGCCGCGCCGCCGCCACGCGATTTCTGTTCTCATCCTGAAGCAAAGTTCTTAACCTGAGGTACTATTTCTGGATTAGCAGAGTCTGTAACCTGAAGCGTATGTAACCTGAAGCGTATTTAACCCGAAGTACCACTGTACAATTTTTCTTAGATGAACTAAATAAAAACCCACGAATAATGGCTGGGGTTGAGGAGATTGCTGCCTCTCTGCCTTGTCTGATGTCCCCTTGACCTGATAGAGAAGAGCTGCTCTGGCCCTCTGGTCGCCCACCTGGGCTCTTGCTCTCAACCCTGGAACGCATGAAGCGGGCAGGAGACCTCTAACCATGTGCAGAGTGCCTTTCCCTCACTTCCACCCTTCCTGAGGGGAGGAAGCAGAGAAGCCGTGGTGGTTCCTGGATCCCGACCCAGCTGCTGATTCTCTCCTCCTCCTACTGCAGCCCGCCGAGGACCCCGCCGGGTGGCTCACCAGATCCCCCAGGAGATCCTCTCGGACCCTGAGCTCCAGGCAGCCGTGGCGTCCCTCCCCAGCAACTACAACTTTGAGGTCCACAAGACGGTGTGGCGGATCCGGCAGGCCGGGGCGAAGCGGGGTGAGTGTCTTGGCCGGGGGGGGGGGGGGAGATGGCAAGACTATGGAGTTGGAAGGGGACCCCCAAGGGTCATCTAGAACAACCCCCTGCAGTCGTCTCCTGCTCTCCTTCCTTGGCTGAGCTCAGGGCTCCCGTCTGATTTGGGCCGTTGGAGAGGTTTGGGCCCTGGAGACCCCCACCCTCTGAGCCCATGGCGGCTGGTGAAGCAGGAGGCAGGGAGCCTGGGGTGGGCGGAGCCAGAGTCAATGATGGGTGGAGCCAACTCAGGCAGTTAAAGCACCACGATGCTGCTTTAAACACTTGTGGCTCCCCCCGGAGGCTTCTGGGAGCTGTAGTTTTGTTCAGGGTCCTGAGAGGTGTTGGAAGACCCCTCTGTCCTCTCAGAGCTACAATTCCCACATCCCCCTTCACAGGGAATTTGGGACTTGCAGCTCTCTGGGGGCGTCTCCTAACAACTCTCAGCACCCATGACAAACTACAGCTCCCAGGATTCTTTGGAGGAAACCGGGGCTTTCCACTCCGTCCCCCAGGCCACATGGACACCAGAAAATTCTGATGTTGCTTGTAAGGCAGCCACGGCTTCCCCCAGGGAGTCCTGGGTGCTGTAGTTTGCTCAGGGTGCCGAGTTCTTCAGAGACCTTGCACAGAACTATGGTTCCCAGGGTTCCCTGTTGAATCACTGGGCGTAGGAGCTCTGGGAGGGGCACACAAGGAGGCGGAGAGGAGAGCTGAGAGCCGGATTCATTATGTGATGGGGGAAGGCCAGGCTGGATGGGACCCCCCTGGCCTGATCCTGCAGCCAGGCTCTTGATGCTCTCACATTCCCCCAGCCGTGCAGCCTGCATCCTCATGGGGAAGCCCTGTTTCGGGGGGGGGACCAGGGTGGCAGGCCTTGGCTTGTGTGTGCGGTGGCTGCCCGGGGGGGCGGGGAAGGGGCTGGCACAGCGGCTGCTGACTGGTGCCATCCGTGCCAAGACGAGCCGGCTTTGTGCAGCCGTTGCCCGAGCAAGAGTCACGTCGGCCCGATGATCAGCCTCCGCGTCAGGGTGATAATGGGATCGGACAAGGCAGCGTCAGCTGCCGACGGGCCTGGGAGCTCTGCCAGGCGGAGCCAGGCCTCTGCTTGCGCGGCTGGGGGGGGTGGAGTGGGGAGGGCAGCTAGCCAGGCGCGCCCCACGTTGGGAGAGATGGGGAGCGGGGATGGAAGGTTCAGGGCAGACAGAAGGAAGGGCTTCTTCCCGCAGCGCGTGGTTAACCTGTGGAACTCGCCTCCGCAGGAGCCACCAACTTAAAAGAGGATTGGGCAGATTCATGGAGGAGGAGAAGTCACGACCCACAATGGATATTCTCTGCCTCCGCTGTCTGTTTCCTGCGGAAACCGCAGGAGGGCAGAGGGCTCTTGCACTCAGGTTCTGCTTGCAGGCTTCCCTTGGTGGCACCTGCTCGGCCATTGTGAGAACAGAAGACTTAATGTGCCTGATTCATCAGGCTCTTCCTATGGAGAGGTCTGTTGTGGTGGCAGAACCTCCATGCCCAGGGACAGTCTACCTCTGAATACCAGAGGTTCTGCTCAGGTCTTCTTTGTGGGCCTCCCTTTGGGCCATCTGCTTGACCACTGTGAGAAGAGGATGCCAGACGAGATGGGCCCCTCTTGGGCCTGATCCAACTGCCTGTAAATGAATGGAAAATCCAGATGAAGTTTATTAATTCTATTGCATTTGTATCCCAACTTTTTCCCCCAAGGAGCTCAAGGTGGCCTGCATACTTCTCCTCGTTTCATCCACACAGCAACCCACTTGAGAAGCAGTGAGCTTCATGGCCAAGAGGGTATTTGAACCCTGGTCTTTTCCGGGTTCTAGCCCAGCACTCTAACCACTTAGCCACGCTGCCTTGGGTTGAAAGGTCTTGTCCAGCTGGAGTAGCCCCTTGACTTCCTGGGTCCTCTTCCCACCTTAGCGGCAGCTGGGCCCAGTTTCAGCCACCGGCATTGCAGATGCAGCCATCCCATAATGCTTCGTGCAAGGACCCTGCAAAGGGAGCGTTCCTGGGTTGGGCTCAAGGCATGCCCAGAGGTTGTTCCACCTCACCCCGGTGTGCCGTGATGGGTCTGGGGGAGAAGGGGCACTGCCTCCTCTTTGGTTGCTCAGAAGCCCCCTTCCAGTCTTCTGCACAGGGGTGTGAGGTGAGAATTTGGCCGGAAATGTGGAGGTCGAAGGCCCCCAGCTTTGAGAATATTTTTATCCTGCTGTTCTGTCAGAAAAAGGCCCACGGAACTGCTTTGAAATCGCAAGTGCAAAAGATAGTCGCTGCCCCGTCGGGGTTGCAATATGAGAAGACGCAGCACAAAAGGAAAATGGAGGAGGAGGGAGGAGGAAATGCGCTTTCTGTGACATGTGTCCTATCCTTCTTTCTCTCAGTGGCGCTGCAGATGCCTGAAGGCCTCCTCATGTTCGCCTGCACCCTGGCAGACATCATTGAGAGGTGAGTAGGGGAAAAAGAGGTCAAACGTGGACTGGCCACTGGCGGGGATTGAGAGCAGGGCAGAGGGTGAATGGGTGGGCTGGACCCTGAGAGGGTGGGCTTGGCGTGAGTGGGAGGGGGCAAGAATAATGCATCCTGGTATAAATGGTTTGCTCAGAGTAAGGAGGGGCTGGAGAGCTGGGGCTGCCAGTCAGTGCAGACATCACTGAGTCTCAATCTAGTTGAGTAGGAAGCATCTTCCTCTGCTGCTGCTTAGACCACCCCTTTCTGCAGAGCCGCGAGGGACTAGAAACGTCCTTTTTAGGGGAAGGCCCTGGAAAGCTGCTGCTGCCAGCCAGTGCTGGCCGTACTGAGCTAGATGAGCCAGTGGCCCGACTGCAGGTGTCAGGTCCCTTCCTATGGGTGGTCACTTCTGCGCCTGGCCTGGGTGGTTTGAGGGTCAAATGGGGAGCTGACAGGATCTGCCCCTGTTTGCAGAGCCTCGGGGCGTCCTAGACTCCTTTGCAGGGCTGCCAATTATTATTATTTATTTCAATTGAAAATACAGCCCTTCTTCCTGAACGTAGAGAAAACTGCCTTCTGCTGAGTCAGGCCGTTTGCCCATCTAGCGCAGTATTGTCCGCACGGACCGGCAGCCACGGCTCTCCAGGATTGAACGTTCAGGAGCCTGGCATGCACAGCAGGGGCTCTGCCACTGAACCACCCTATCAGTACTCTAGTCCTCCTTATTCTAAGTGAGGGGCTGGCTTGAACAGGAATGGAGGAGGCTGAGGTGGTTATTGTCCCATCTTGCTCAGTGCTGTCTGCACTGGCTGGCAGCAGCTCTTTGGGGTTTTGGGGGCGGGAGAGTCGCTGTTGCCTCCATGTCCTGCTCAGGGGGGTCCCTTAGGGGCCCTGTTAGGACAGGAGGGTAGACTAGATGGCCCCCCTTTGGCCCAATGCTGCGGCTAGTCTTGTTTTAAGGAGGGGGGGTAGGTCCCTTTTCCTTTCCTGCTGCAGCTGCAGCCAGTCCCCGGCTGGTGTGCTGCTGGCCCTTTAAGGGAGCTGGCCTCCCTCCCAGCATGGGGCCGCTTTCATGTCTCCGACTTCAAAGGCAGCTGATTATGGCGATCCTTTTATCTGAATGAAACCTGAAGCATGACTTTCCCTGGCAGCAGCTGCCTCTGATCCTTGGTGCTGCAGGCAGAGGAGGAGGAGGGGGGGGGAAGGAGGAGGAGGAGGAGGGGGCTGGGGGCCCACATTGCAGGACCAAATTGCCCCAACCAGGGGGCTGCTCTCTTGCAAATGCCACTGGTCCTGTGCTTTGCTCAGGGCTGCTGCCCTTCTCCTAGAAGGGAGGCCTTATCTGCAGCCAAGTGCCTTGGTGGAACCTCCAGCTTTAAAGGCACTCTACCACCCAGGCGCCAGGGACCAGGAAGGGGAGATGGTCGCATCCACCCCCAGGATCCTCTCTTGCTCTCAGCCAGCCTTGCAAAGGAGCCTTTGGGCGTTCTGGACTGCAGTTCCCTCCATCACGGCTGCAGGAGAGCTGGGAGCTGGTGGGAGTTGCAGTTCGGAACATCTGGACGGGACAGCCTGCTTGCTCTGCCCAGGCGTGGCTTCCGTTGGTCTGGATGCAGAAACCCCAGGGCGCCTGCCAGGTTTTGCCCCCATGTTTCCCTTGACCCAACCTTTCTGTTTCCCAGAGATTGCAAATGGTCCTTTTAAATGCCCCTCATTACCGCTCTCAAATGAGGGGAAACCCAAACCGGCAAGACACAAACCTCCGTTCTCTTCCTCGCCTCCCTCTTGAGACCATCGGAAGAACCTGGCAGCCGGATCGGGCCCCAGATGGGACCCCATCGAGTCCAGCCTCCTGTTCCCCCTCCCCTCCTGCAGTTTGCGTCAACAGGTACCCCAAAGCATCCCTGGCCTTCGGCGGCAGAGCAGAGCCATCATCCCGGCTAGTAGCCATTCCTAGCCCCCTCCTCCAGCCTGATTTCCAAGGCAAGCCTGCCCTGAAAAGCCTTTCTGGGAGTGGCGTGGGGAGAACAGACGTAGCCGTTCTGCCAAAGCAGCGTCCAGACTCGGCCTCGGATCCGCCTGGCTTCCTGCGGTGATTGCCATGCGAGGGAGCATCCTGGCGGCCGCATTTTCTCTCTACTGTATCTCTCCCCCCCCCTCCCCAAATCCCCTCCTGGGCTCTTGTGCCTCTCCTGCCTTTCATATGAAACCTCTCTTCCAGAGATTACTCTGAGTGAAATATTCAGGAGGCCATAAAGGGGGGGGGGAGGACGTGTGGGTGCGTGGAAGGAGGGGGTGATCATGGTGAGGTGGGTGCCGCCCACTCAGATCTTCTCAGCTCGGCAGAGCCGCCCACCTTGCTGAGTGAGTGCCGGCGGAGGCTGGGGGGTGATTCCTCCCAGCCCGTCAACCTGACACAGCCCAAACCCAACACAGGATTCGAACGTGGTGCTCCCTTTGGGGCGGGTACTCGATGTCTCTTTCCCGGATATGTCGCCCTTGGAACCGGCTGCTTGTCTGCCGGGGAGGGCGGGCGAGAGTTAAGCAGAGTGCGCCAGGCCAACTCGCCAGGAACGGCATGGCGTGCGCAAGTCTCCGGTCTTGGCAGAGATCTTGGGCATGAAAGGAGCCTCTCTGGCAGAAACTTTAAAGCCCTCTCTCCCCACTCGCAGAACAAGCCAGGACGGGGAGATAAGGAGGATCAGAGGAGGCAGAGAGGCGCATCTCGCATGCCAAGGTGCCCACGGAGTTGGCATGGGGGGGCTGGGAGCCATTCTCACCTCTCCGTCCCTCCGTAAGGGCATAAGCCTGCTGGATCAGGCCAGCGGCCCATTGAGTCCAGTCGTCTTGATCTCACAGGGGCCAAATACCCCTTGGAAAACAAGAATCGAGATAGACTGCCCCTGAACTGGGAGGCTTCATAATCAGAAGAGCCCAGTCGTCTGTCTTCACAGTGAGCAACTCTCAGGCAGGAACTGAGCTCTACGGAGGCTTCCTGAGCTGGACTGGATGAGCCTTGGGGGTCCCTTCCAACTGCAGAATTCTGTGATTCCAAGCAGCAGCAAGGGACTCGCCCTCTAAGCGGTCACAGAAGGGCAACTGCTGGCCAGAGCTGTGGGATCGGAGGCGGGTTTGGCCACCTCTCCGTGCCTTTCCCTTCCTTCGCTCCCCCTCCTCACGAGGAAACGAAGGGGCAGGGAGAAGCGCATGCAAATGCCGTCCTGCTGGATTTGCATAGATCTCAGGCGGGGCTGCAGAGTTCGGCTCCCCAGGCGGCCCAGCCAGGGCGCTGCTGCTGCTGCTGCGTCTTGAAGGCGGCTGCTATTTTCGGCTTTCCAAATTCGCAGCCTTCTCGCAGGTGGAGTCTGGCACCTGCGTGGCCCAGCCGCCAAATCTCTCTCTCGCTTTGTCTGTCAGCCGCCCCCCCCCCAACACACGACCCTCCAGTCGCTGCCTGAGCTGAAAGACCTCTCCTTGCCCCCCCCCCCAGCAGATCACACACCTCTCCCTGCAATTGATCATTATCATCAATTGCATTTATATCCCGCCGTTTTCCCCAACGTGGCAGGCAGGGTTCTTCCCAGCAAACCTGGTCCCCACAACAACCCTGCCAGGTAGGTCAGGCTGAGCGGGGCCAGGTGAGTTTCACGAAGGCTGAGCGGGGGGGATTTGACGCCTCCCAGGTGCTACTCCTCATTGGATCCCCACCACAGCCCAAAATGCGGCACTTCTGCCCCCCCTCGCCGCAGCCCCTCCCCCCCCTTTTGCTGCTGCCGCTGCCTGCCTTTCGCCCTGGGAAGGAAGGCAGAAAGGAAGGAGGGAGGCTGTTAGCAGAATAGTGCCCTGCGGCCTTCTCCAATCAGAGTTAATGATCTGTTTATCGTGTGACATTTTGACGGGAGAAGAACCGGTGGAGCTGAACTGCGAGGCGTCCGCTCCGGGAGTACTGGCAGCTGCAGCCGCCACCAACGGGGGAGTCCCTGGCCTGCCGGGTGCTGCCTGCCTTGGCGGGTGCAGGGGGCGACGGCCAGGTTCTTGCAGGGGCAGGAGGATCAGGGCCTCCGCGCCCTTGCGTGCAACTTTGGTGCATCCAGCTGGCTTCCGTCCCCTGCAGCGCCCAGATAATCGCAGATTTTGTGCTGGGTGAAGGGGGCGAGGGGCATCAGAAGAGCAGCTGGCCGCAGCTGGATTGGTTCAAGGTGGGGCCCACCAGATCCCACCCTGGCCAGCCAGATGCCCCAGTGGAAGCCATCAGCAGGACCTGGGAGCCCTCTCCTCCTTCCTCCTCCATGGATTTTTCTAATTAGCTTTTCGAGCCATCTAGGTGGGTGGACATCCGGTGGGAGGGAGTTCCACAGGTTATCCGTGTGCTGCGTGAAGAAGCCCCTCTGTGGCCGACCAAAGGGAACCCACGGCAAGCAGGACCTGAGAGCAGCAGCCTCCTCCCTCTCTTGTTCTCCCGCATGCCAAGGTAGACTGGCTCTGCCCGTGGAGGTTCCATTTAGGAATCCTTAGCGACTAAAAGCTCTGCCGGTCCCCCTCGGCCACCAGTGTTCCCACAAGCAGTGTGGGATTGCCTCCGATGATCATTTTGGTCCCTTAAAACTCTCCCTGCAACTTCACGCCCCATCTCTGCCGCTTCCTTGTTGCCGCGTTTCTTTGGCCTCGGTTTTCCCGTCTGTGGAATGGGAAGACCAGTCATCACACAGGTGGGGAACCTCCTGCCCCACAGCGTCAGCCCCCCCCAATTGGTCGGCTCCTGCTGCTGCTGAGCAGTATGTTTTTCCCACTCCATCCAGGGGAGCGAGATCTCCTGCAGGCCGCGGTCCCTGCTCTAGCCGCAGCAAGGATGCGCCTTCCTGTCCTGGGCTTTTTCTCTGTGTGGGTCTGCCCCCTTTCTGGTGCTGCGGGGCCGGCTGTGGGTGTGGGTGTTCTGCCTGCCTCCCTTCTGCTTCTCTCTCCCTCCTGCATCTTCTGCCTTGGAGAAGCGCAGCCTCATTTTTTGATGAGCGCCTAATCCCCTGAATTGCAAACAGCTTTCCCCAATTGAGGAGGTGGATTAGCACACTCCAGTTTAATCATGTTGACATCTCCGGAGCGGCCTGGCTGCTGGGGCAGTGGAGGGAGGGGGCAGCCGGCCGGGGGTCTTCCAGCTGGCAGAGGGAGAGGGTAGGGTTGCCTCCCCTATGGGGTGTGGGGTGGCTGCGGAGGTCCCTTTGACCATCTTGCCACAGGTGCAGCTTCCTCCTAACTTGCTGCCCCAGTGGCCTCTTCCTTAAAAAATCCTAGAATCGTCGAGTTGGACAGGACCCCCAAAGGTCATGTAGTCTGACCCCCTGCAATGGAGGAGTCACAATACATCCGGATCTTTGCTTCAAAAAGCCCCCAGAAAGGAAGTTGGGACTCGTGGGCATCCAGCGAAGCTGACCGTTGGAAGATTCAGGATAGATCAGAAGGCTTCTTCACCCAGCACAGAGTTAACCTGTGGAACTCACTCCCACAGGAGACACCATGATGGCTGCCAACCTGGATGGCTGTGAAAGGGGATTGGGTAAACTCATGAAGGAGGAGACGCCTGTCGATGGGCGACTAGCCAGGATGGCGACGCTCTGCCTGTGTGGCCTGAAACCATTAATGCCAAAACCGCAGGAGGAGAAGGAGCTCTTGTGCTTACATCCTGCTTGCGGGTTTCGCATTTGGGGCATCTGTCAGAATACTGGGCCAGATGGGCCATGGACTCTTCTGGTGTTGTTAAGATGTGCCTGTTCCCATTTCCCATCTGGGAGAACTGAGGCCAGAAGATGGCGACTGGCTTGAGCGTGTGGGGATTCATCCGGGTTTTCTCCAGTCCAGCGCTGCACCTGCCGCTGTTCCCAGCAGCACCTGGCTGGGCCCCAAAGCTGGGACATGGGGCTGCGCGGCTCCCTCTTTCCTCAGCCCACCTCCTCTCCTCTCCTCTCTTGCAGGTTCACAGAGGCCGAGGCCGTGGTGATGGGCGATGTGACTTACGGGGCCTGCTGCGTGGACGACTTCACCGCCCGGGCACTGGGAGCCGACTTCCTGGTCCACTATGGCCACAGCTGCCTGGGTACGAAGGAGGCAAGGGCCGGGCCTGGGCCAGTCTCTCCGCCCGGGAATTGGAGGTCTAGTCGTGGTGTGGCAGTTAAAGAGTGCCAGACTGGGGAGACTGGGGGTTCACATCTCCACTCGGCCTTGTACAGTCATATCTCGGGTTGCGAACGTGATCCTTGCAGGAGGCATGTTTGCAACCCGCAGGGTTCACAACCCACTGTGCACGTGCGTGACGCGATTTGGCGTTCCTGCGCATGCGCGTGACATTTTGTGTTCCTGCGCATGTGCGAGCGCCAAAACCCGGAAGTAACCCGTTCCAGTACATGAGGGTGTGGCGCGGTCCGCAACCCGAAAATGTGCAACCTGCAATGTTCGTAACCCAAGGTATGACTGTAGTTTGCAGGGTAGGTCACCTTGGGTGGGCCTCCTCCCTCCCTCCCTTCCTTCCTTCTATCCTTTTCGCCTGGCCTTCCTCACAGGGTTGCAGTGAGGACAAACCCGGGAGTGGTGGGCAGGAGGTCCTTGGGCGCCCCCTTGAGCTCATTGGAGGAAAGGCAACCTTTGAGCATAAAGGGAACTCTGGAGTCTCGGGGCAGAATTATTTCTGCCCCTGCCTGCCTCCTTTCCTCTCCTGTTTTTCCTTTTGTTTCACAATGTCCTTGATTTCAGGAGCTTCTGGGCACGGGTTGTGGCCCCGCTTTGCCCCATGGAGAGTATTTTTTGGGGGGGGGGCTTTGCTGCACTGGAGGAGGAAGAGGAGGAAGGCTTGGCTGGGTGGGGGAGGGGAGGCCAGGAAACCCGAAAAGAGGGCTGGCTGCTGCCGCTGCCTTGCATCTCCCTAGGCGGAAACGGTTCTCTGGATGCTGTTGCTATGGCAACTGCAGCGCTGCTGTCCCAGATGCTGCTAACTTTGAAGTCCGCCCAGGATGGAATCCGGCTCAAAATAACAGGGAAAGGAAAGGAAAGGGGGAGGGAGGGAGGGAGAGGGAGGGAGAGATAGAAAAGGAAAAAAGGGGCCATGTTAGCTTTTAAGGTGGATCTGCAGAATTATCGCCCCGGAGGGAGGGGGGTGGAGCTTCCCTGAGCCTTCATCCTCTCTCCTCCCTCTGGCCCAGCTCTCTGATTTTTTTTGGCATTGTTGCTAGGGCTGTTGCTGGGTGTGTGCGTGGGGGGGGGTCACAGTGATGGAGTGTGGGGGGGTGGGAGATCATTGGAGGGGTGGGGAGAAGCAGGTGGATGAGGAGGAGGCTGTAAGAGCCCCCTGGCACAGGCGGATTGGAAGTGGGGAGGAATCTCTCTTACCTAATTTATTCCCGCTTTTCCTGGCTTCTCTCCCCCCCATCGCAACCCTCTGTCTTTTCCAGGTCAGGGACGGCCTTCGCAGAAGGAGGAGCAGTCTGTATTCTGCACACACACACACACACACACACACACACACACACACCTCCCTCTCTGCCCCCCCCCACGATTTTCAGTGCGCCAAGAGGAGCAGGGCAAGCGGGGGGGGGGGTTGCATTATGCAGGGACACCCCACCCTTGCCAAGTGATACACCTAAAGGGCAGCCTGCGTCCCTTGGGGGCTTCTCACAGTTAGCAGGCAGGGTAGTGGGATGGGGGGGGGCTGGCAATGCAGCCCCTCCCCCTTCCCTGAGCTGGTGGCCCTAGAGCGCCAGCACCGCAGGGGTGTTGCAGGCAGGCAGACGTGCGGCAGCCAAGTCCCGAGTTCCGTTTAGGAGAGGTTTAATTGACGCCGCATGCCGTCTGTCTCTCCTCCCCCCCCCCCCCGGCAGTGAGATTGAAAAGCCATCCAAAGCGAAGCACCCAAACCACTGCTCGGAAAAGCCTCCTTGGCGAATTGCAGAGTTGGAAGGGACCCCCAGAGGTCATCTAGCCCAACCCCTGCAATGCAGGAAGTGCAGATAAAGAATACATGGCAGGTGGAGGCGCAGCTTTGGCATGGCTTGCGTCTCTGTGCTTAATTTTTTGAGTGGGCTCCCGTTCCTTTCGCTAAGACGAGGGGCCAGGAGAGACAACCGCTCCCCCCCCCAAAAAAAAGTTCTAGGGGATTTTGCACGTGGAGACAGTGGAGCGGACTCCCTCAGGAGGTGGTGGTTTTTCAGCCTCCTCGGAGGGCAGGCAATTCTGTCATGTTGGGAGGGATGCTGAAGTCGCACCCGCTGCAAGGACAGGGGCGGAAATGGCTTTCCGTCGCAGAACAGCCACTCACGCAGAGGGGCGATGGAAGGTGCTCCTTCTGGAACGAAATCCCTTGGTGCGGTGCGCAGTTTGGGGAGGAGAATAAATCTCTTCCTGGAAGGTGTGGAACATCCATTTCCTTGAGTCGTGGGGAGTCCCCTCTCTTGGCAATCTGGTGTCTTTATGCCAGCGTCTCCCTCGGTAGAACCATTAAATGCATTAAGGACTCACAGAATCATAGAATTGTAGAGATTGAAGGGACCCCAAGGGTGCAGCCCCTGCAGCACAGGAATCGCAGCCAGCAATTCATTCTTCATTCTTATCCTTTTCTGCCTTGTGTTTCGACCTGCAAAGGGGCCAGAGTCAGCGTCTGTGTGGATGTGCTCTTTGCAGCGGTGGCTGGGTAGCTAGAGCTACTTTCCTGCTCTGCTTGGCTCTCCCTGCACCTCATATGGACTAGAAACCTGAAGGAGGTTGTTGTCTTTTTCATTTTGCTGGGACTGGGCAGAAGGGAAGTCACACTTTGCCACTTTCTTCATCCAGCGTTTGAGCATGTTGCGATTGTGGCAGTGTGGGATCTCCCCACCTTGGGTAGGTGGGGTTTGCTGCTGAGTAAGAAAATTTATCTTAATGGGGTGAGACCTGAAATCTATTGGATGGAGGATCAGCATGCTTCTCTCCCTGGTGCCCCCCCCCAAAAAAACGCGCCCTGTCATTTTCTCTGCCCTCTCCCTCCAGTTCCCATCGACTCCACACAGGGAGTGAAGATGCTCTACGTCTTTGTGGACATCAAGATTGACACGGCACACTTTGTGGAGACCCTGCGCTTCAACTTCCCTGCGGGGGCCGCGCTGGCCCTCGTCAGCACCGTCCAGTTCGTCTCGGCACTGCAGGTAAGAATAGGGAAATAAATCACAATATTGTGTGTGCTGGGAGTCTTGCCTGCATATTCTTCTTCAGAAGCGTATTGTTAAACTGTGGAACTCTTCTCTGCAGGAGACAGTGGTGGCTTTCAAGGTGGACTCCTCTTTATTCATGGAGGAGAGTGAGGATGTCCGTGGCTTCTAGCCACCAGGGCTAGGCTGTGTCAGCGCTGTGGGAGGGAGGATGTCCCCGAACACCAGATACAGTGGTACCTCGGGTTACATACGCTTCAGGTTACATACGCTTCAGGTTACAGACTCCGCTAACCCAGAAATCGTGCTTCAGGTTAAGAACTTTGCTTCAGGATGAGAACAGAAATTGTACTCCGGCGGCACGGCGGCAGCAGGAGGCCCCATTAGCTAAAGTGGTGCTTCAGGTTAAGGACAGTTGCAGATTAAAAACGGACCTCCGGAACCAATTAAGTACTTAACCTGAGGTACCACTATACTGGGAATCACAAGGGCAAGAGGGCTGCTGCTGCGCCCAGGCCCTGCTTCCCATTGAGGAAAGGAAGACGGCTAGATCATGGGTAGGCAAACTAAGGCCCAGGGTCTGGATCCGGCCCAATCGCCTTCTAAATCTGGCCCACGGACGGTCTGGGAATCAGCATCTCTGGGTTATTTGTGGGGCATAGGAATTCGTTCATTCCCCCCCCCCAATATAGTCTGGCCCCCCCCAACAAGGTCTGAGGGACAGTGGAGCGGCCCCCTGCTGAAAAAGTTTGCTGATCCCTGGACTAGATCGTAGAATCCTAGAATGGTACCCAAGGGTCATCTAGTCCAACCCCCTGCAGTGCAGGAATCTTTGCTAAAGCATCCCTGACAGATGGCCATTCAATCTCTGCTGAAATACCTTCAAGGAAGGAGAGGCCACCATCTCCCGAGGGAGACCGTCCCACTCGCGAGCGGCTCTGACTGTCAGAAAGTTCTTCCTGATGTTGAGTCGGAATCTCCTTTGGTTCAGGTCCTCCCTCACAGAGCGGCAGGAACCAGCCTTGCTCCAACTCCCTTCCGATATTTGAAGACGGCTCTGTGCGTCACCTGCCTTGCATGGCGCTGGAATTTCAGGGTACAGGGGGGGCCGCCTACGCTTTGTGGAGACCCTGAAGAGCCACACCGGGGAAGCCTTTTCCCCAGTGTTACGGAAAAATCTAGGTGTGAGGCTGCTCAGCCCCCCAGCTGGTCGGGCAGAGCCCTTGGGTCCCTGCGGAATAAAGGAAGGAGTCCAGCCACCAACCGGAGCAAAGAGCTGTAGACCAAAGTTTATTGCGCAATAGGTTCAAAGAGGAAATTTGAACCCCGAGGATGGGGTGACAAAGACTTTTAAAACTTTCCCACCATATCCCAGAATACAGTTCGTACAGCATCATTGCTACATCCCTGACATGTCACAAAAGGGGAGGGGTAGACAGGGGTTACACTAGTTCAACCTTGGCAAACAGGTTAAATTAGCATTAAATTAGCATTAGCAGACATGTCAGGGCAAGACCCAGGTATGAGATTAGCATAGGCAAACACCTCTGAAGTCCCACCACCCAAAGTACAATAGAACTTCCTTTGCATGTCTGGACCCCTTGGCAAGTCTGGTGATGGGATTAGGCTTTCCTTGGCCCACAATCAGCTCAGCAATTGTCACCTCTGGGCACTTCCTGGGGTAGGAGGTGTGTATACATGTCCTCTCTTGGGGAGGTGGAAGGGAAAAGAGCCCTTTTTTAAAAGGGCAAAATAGTGTTGAAATGGAGGGAACTGGAAAAGGAGTTGATTTTATATGATTGTTAAAGCTAGGTAACTTCCCTGAGCTGTCAAGTCGAAAGGACACATTTATGCATAATATTTGTAACATTGAACAACTTTAAAGATGTGCCCCCCCCCGTAATTTCCGTAACACCCCCCTTGGAGGTTTTTAACCAGAAGCTGGACGGCCACCTGCCAGGGATGCTTCAGCTGCGATTCCTTCATTGCAGGGGGCTGGACTGGATGACCATGGGGGGTCCCATCCAACTACATTCATAGGATTCTCCTCCCTGCTTTCTCCGAAACCCGTTTTTTAACTGGCTGGCTCGGCGAGCTCTCTCACATCCCGGGATGGCTGTCTGAGCTCCTCTCTGCTGCGTCTCTCACCACATCCCCGTTTGGCAGCCACTCTGTTACTGTCACCCAAGACAGCCCGAGCGAGTGTCACAAAGCGGGTGGCAGGCAGGGAGGGGTCCCAGCAGGGCCTGCGGAGCGCCTGGGTGGGCAGAGATGGATGGGCGCCGGAGCCGTCTGAACACGGCAGCATTGGAGCATTAAGGAGGCGGGCGCAGCTCCTGCCCTTTTAATTGATGCCTTGCCAAGCCCCACGTGGCCCAGCCCGGTTCCCAGGGGTGACGTTTTGGGTTTTATTTTGGAGGGGGGAGCCCTCCTCGTCACAAAATGTGACAGTCGTGTGCCCAGCTCCCATCCAGGGTGGTGCTGAGCCTCCAGAGCACCTCTCTTTCTCAGTCAGGAAGATGGCCGTTTATCCAGCTTTGGGGAACTGGAGCTCTCAAAAGTAATTTTAGGATTTTTCACATCTTTGGGGTTTGTGTGTGTGTGTGTTCCTGGTCAAGTCCCTTTTCTTTTGATTTTTATAATGTATATAAAAGGAGAGAACGGTTAGGGCAACGGACAAAATTGGAATGATGGGAAACAAAGCCATAAAACAGGCAGGGAGAATGTGTAAAGTTGCAGGCGGGTTAAAATGAGGAAGTCCAAGTAAAGAGTGCCAGCATTTATCTGATGATCCAGTTTGGTTCCAGATTTGGCAGCCTTGGAATGAGGGTCGCCTTGAAAAGGATCATTCTCCTGCATTTGTAAGAGCGGAAGGACAAGCCATATTAAAGGTGCCGGGAAGCTCTAGTCCTCGTCAAAATCCATTATTTCCTCCATTATTGCTCTGTTCCAAAACTGGTGGTACCAAGCTCCCAGTGTCAGATTTTGGGCTGTTTTCTGTTGAGTCACAAGCAACTATTTGAGCTGCCAAGATAATAATTTGAGGTCTCTTCCTTTGACAATATCTCTGCATTGATAGGAGGTTTGGTGTGTCGATTTTATATTGTGAAATTCCTTAAGTTGGGTTGTATATGTAATGACACCGGTGAGAACAACTGTTATTAATCTCAGCCCCTGTGTTTCTGCGTCCTCCTTCCTCCCACCCCCTTGACAGGCTGCCCGGCAGGCGCTCCAAGCCGAATACGCCATCTGCACCCCGCAGTGCAAGCCTCTCTCGCCTGGGGAGCTGCTGGGGTGCACAGCCCCCCGCCTGGCCCAGGCCACGGATGCCATCGTGTGAGTAGGACCCCTCGCGTGGGCCTTGCTTGGGATCGGGGCTCTTGGCTAGATAGATGTGTTGGGATACAGTGGACATGGGTGCCTTTGGGGCTGAAGTAAAATTGCTGGAGGGTTGCAGTGCCTGCTGTGGCTCTAGAGACCGATGCAGGAGAGACATGTTTCGTTGCATCTGGGCCAGAGGAAGATGCATGTATCTATGGTTTGGCAAGATCAGCGGTATCACGGACCACGTTTTACAAACTGCAATAATGCTCAGCAAAAAGTCACACACAAATACGAAAAGTCAGCCTTGAGCTGTGTCTCCGTTATCTAGGTGAGCCTAGCCGCATCTGGGTCCTCAAAGGATCCTGTTCCTCCGTCCCTTTTCCGGTCAGTCGTACCTTGGAAGTCGAACGGAATCCATTCCGAAAGTCCGTTCAACTTCCAAAACGTTTGGAAACCAAAGCGCGGCTTCTGATTGGATTCAGGAAGCCCCTGCACCCAATCGGAAGCCCCATCGGACATTCGGCTTCCAAAAATAGTATGCAAACCGGAACAGTCACTTCCGAGTTTGCGGCATTCGGGAGCCAAAACGTTTGAGAACTAAGCTGTTCAAAAACCAAGGTATGACTGTGTAGGCAAGTGAGTTTTGCCAGTTGTCTGCTGACCAAAAACCTCACACGGCTTCTTTTCCTTTTGTGACTCAGACATTACAGGCTATTTTCTGGGCAACGGCCAAGTTCCACACAGTTTTCGTGCCGTAATTCAAGAGTCTTGCGGGTTCTTCCGTTTTTGTGCTATGGAGAATTTCGCAGGACCCAGAAATCATGTGGGATAGTTCATCTGGGGGAATTGATCTGGGTTAACCTCCCGCAGCATCCGTAATGGGACCGGGGGCTCAGGTTTCCTGCCCTGACTCAACTCTGAGCTGAAGGGACAAAGGAGAAGGGGCCCTCTGAGCAGATGCAGAGTGCCTTGCCCTTCCCCTTTGGGTTGGGAGCTTCAGGAATGCCACTCCACAAAGCTTGGCTGGTGGCGGTAATGTCCTATGAGTGGGGGCCGGGGAAGGTCCCAGGGGCCAGGTATCATTGGGGTGGAGGGGGGCACATTTGCAAGCCCCATGACCAGAGACTGTGGTGCCTCTCGGCCTGCAGAACCCCACAGAACCCCCTTGTGACGTTTGGAAATCTTGATGGAAGTTTTTGAGAAGTTCTGGCTGCTTCTGCCATGCACCTTTTGGTCCTGGATCAACTCCTGTCTGTGGAAGGCCTGGGTGGGACTTTGCCCCCCAGATGTGGGGCCAGAGAGAGAGTGTGTGTGTGGGGGGGAGAACTTGGCACTTTGGGGGAAGACAGACGACTCTGGACCTGATGCGGCAACCCCATTAATTTTCTTTAAGGACAGCGAATTAGCCGGCCCCTGCCTCCCGCACACCTAATTATGAGAGGTAATGGAAATGCTTAATGCGCTGTGAACGGCGCAGCAGGGAGACAGAGGGAAATAAATAACGCCCCCCCCACTCTAGGAGGAGAGGGGGTGGGCAGGGAGGGAGAGGGGGCTTTTCTGGCCAGCCCCCCAACCAAAATGATGGAGGGTTTTTTGCCGCCACGTGGCCAACCTTCCCCAGTTTCCCCTCCTCCCAGGGGAGCTGGATAGGTTTGGGATAGCCCTGTTCACAAACACAGCCAGGTTGGGGCCGCCTTCCTAGGAGTTCAGAGACGTACAGAATTGTGGGGTTGGAAGGGACCCCCCAAGGTCCTCTAGTCCAGCCCCCTGAAAGCTGAACTCTGCTGCTCCCGTTGGGGACCAGCGACTAGATTGCCTCGTGAGTCAGGGCAGGCTGGGACTCCAGCAGCAGCAGCAGCAGCAGCAAGAGGAGATGCGGAGGCAGAGGAGGCTGCCCACTGTACCCCTGTGTGATGCCTAGTTCTGTCCTGGTGGCTGCCTTCCACCAACTGACGGAGGGTTGCCTCTAAGTATCGGGCGCCATTAGGCTGCTTGCTCTTGAGGCTGGCGCCACAGGGTGGGCCTGTCCTCCGGGGAGGTTCCCCGTTGTGTCTCTGCCCTGGCCAAGTGCAGAGCAGCATCCGAGGGGCATCTTTGAGGAGGAGAGGTGCTTCGGGGTCTTATAAGACGCCCTGAGACTCTGACGGGGCAAAAGGGGGTCTTTGTTTGACATCTGTTGGGTGGGGCTGGGGATGACCCCTCCCCAAATCCCTGGAGAGAGGCTGCCAGACCAGACTCAGCGGTCTGGATCCATCCAGCGACGCTCCTGAGCGTCCCTCCAAATTTAATTAAATTTGGCAGCAAGGAAGGCGCACGTCAACTATTAGAACGCCGGTGCGGAGTCTCCGGCGTTGATGGATGGTGCTCGCCGGAGCGGGACCTCGTACCGCCAACGGCCACTCGGAGGGTTACGTCTCGGGATCTGGAGAGTGATGAGTAGCCCTGGCTCCTTCTGGACCCCACAGTGTGCCACAGCCTCTGTTTCGTCTGGTCGGAGAGCTCACCTTTTGCCCCCCCGGGGGCCACATTCCCTGGTGAGCAGTTTCCTGGGGGCCGCCTGCTTTTGTCGGGTGGGGCGACGGAGGCGACTCTTGGCTGTAGACTACAACTCCCATCAGGCCCTGAGCATGTATTGCCTTGCTCTGTGTCTGATGGGAAGCACCCCCCCGTTCTGGCAGTGGCTGATGGGAGTTGTAGTCCCATCAGGAGGGCGCCATGTTGGTGATGCCTGCAGGGGGTCCATTTTTGCAGTTGTGCAGAATTTAACCTTTGTGGCGACCTCTTGGGATGGTTTATCGGCCGACAGGGTGGAAGTTCTTTAACTCCATCCCCGGGTTCGGATGGGAGAAGGATTTCTCTGTCTCTTGCCACGTTTGTAAAATGTATTCTATGTATTATTTGGTTTTTATCTCGCCTCGTCTCCAAGGAAATCAAGGTTCTCCCCTTTCCTCGTTTTATCCTCTCGACAACCCTGTGTGGTAGACCAGGCTGAGAGACAGCCACAGGCCCTGCAGTCAGCCACCAAAATGTTGCTTTTGAGCTGGGCCCTTGAGTCCAGGGGTGGCTAATCTGTGAGCTCCCAGCTCCCTTCATTTCTCACCAGCGGCCCCACAGGCTAGGGGCCATTCGGAGCAGGGGCATTCAGCAATATCTGGAGAGTGACAGGTCAGCCACCCTCTGGCTGGCTGCTGTGCCACACTGCAGTTTCCCGAGAGAAGAGCAGCACCCAGTGGCCATGAGTTCCGCAGATCCATCCCTTCCCTTTCGCAGACCTTCCACTTGCTTTTGACTCCTCACCCTCTGAGGCCTTGGAGGGCTTCTCCCTCGTTCCGCAAATGGGGGTTTGGAGGGGCGACAGACCCTCCTCGCCTCGGCCCCCTCCCCTGCCCGGGGTGCTGCTGCCACGACTAGCTCAGGCTCAGTAATTATTTTGCCCGTCTCTTGGACGGACGCTTTCAAAGAAAGCCGGCAAATTAGCTTTGATCCTCCGAAATGTCATTCCACAATTAAAGGCAGAAATCTAGTCAGGTTTTCTGTCCGGATTCATTTTCCGACCCCTCACTCCATTAGGGCAGCTGAACGAAAGAGTTTGAGATGTAATTGCTGACTCGGAATCTGATTACAACGGGAAGCGAAGACGTCTCCCTCGCTAAGGACCCATCCTGGCTCTCCCGGGGGCGCTCTTGCTGGGGACGGGGGTGCTGGGTGCGGGTCCTGGGGAGGAAACAGGGTGGAGAATCTGGCACAGGGAGGACTATCCAACTCAGCGCTGTCTGCACTGACTGGCAGCATAGGCTCTCCGGGGTTCTGGAGTGGGTTCTCTGCCAGGCCTACCTGGAGATGCCAGCGGGGGTCAAACCGGGAAACTTCTGCCTGCTAAGCTGTGTCCCTTTTCTTAAAGAAAAGAACCCAAGAATCTAGTCCTCATGGTCCCAAATAAAGGCGTGATTTAAGCAGGGACAAAAGAAGCTGCCATAATTGCGCACAGACAGCCAGCTCCATCTAGCTCAGCCTCGCCTGCACTGACCGGCAGCATTCGCTGGCCCCTGGGGGAGCAGGATGCTGGGCTGGATTGGACCTGTTTTGGCTGTTCTGGTGTTGTTCTTATGAAACCTCCAGGTACAGAGGCAGTCTATCTCAATTCCAAGGTGCTATGGGGCACTGAGCCCCTGCGAGAACAGGACACTGGACCAGATGGGCCCCCTTTGGCCTCATCTCTCAGAACTCCACCTCCCACCGTCCCTAACCATTGGTCCTCCTGGCTGCGGGGAGTTGAAATCCACCACCATCTTGGAGGTGGGGTCCGTGTGTGTTTTCGACAGGCTGCCCCTCCCTGTTTTATATAAAAATTCAAAAGTCCATTCTGGAGAGTAAAAGGGTCTTGCTTCATTGGCGCGAAATGGTACCTCCACGTTCAGAAGACGTCTGCCCACCTGCGTCCCCCGTTGCCTTTGGAAAGAATGTTTTGCTGGCAAAACAAACAGGACGCAGTAACAAAGAGCCAGATTGTGTTTACGTGTTTATACTAAAGTTCCTTGCTTGCCTTAAAAAAAAAAGATATGTTTTTGCACAACGAAAACATCAAGGTGTAATAGCAAACGGAAAAGCACGATCCATTTTTAAAAATGAAAATGCAGCGTTAGCAGGAGCAGCGAGAGAGTCTGGAGGAAAGCAGCCTGAGCGGCACGGAGGGGGGCCTCTTGAAAAAGCCAGATTGGTGCAAGCGAGGCTCCTTTTGGAAGATTCGAGACAGATAAGAGAAAGTCCCTTTTTTGCACAGCGCAGTTAAACTGTGGAACTCCCTGCCACAGGAGGCTGGGCGGACCACCACCTTGGGTGGCTTTGGAAGAGGATTGGATGGAGGCAGAAAGAGCTCTGGAGGGCTCCCTACCAGAATGGCTCTGCTCAGAAATGCTTCTGGATCCCAGTTACTGCAAACCACACAAGGGAACAGAGCTCTTGGGTTCAAATCCTGCTTGGGAGTTTTGCATTGGGGCATCTGGGTGGCCATGTGAGAACAGGATGCCGGACTAGATGGGCCACTGCCCTTGCTTTCCTTCAGAACAAATGGTGGACCCTCTTCGGCTCGCTGGAGACAGTGGGTACCCAGAGGGGCTTGCTTTCAGACCCCCCTCCCTTCTTGGGGGTCTGGGGCAGAAGGCAGCCATTGGCTCTGTGGAGCTCTGGGAACCGCCCCCCCCCTTGACTGGCCACCACCAAGTCAGACCATTGGGCCACCTAAACAGAGAGTGCAGCATTCTAGTCCTCATGATTCTAAGCAAAGGGTTTGCTTCAGCAGGAAGCTCCCTTGGGCAGAGGCTGGCAGCGACTCTCCAGGGTTTTAGGCAGGGTCTTCCTAGCCCTGCCTGGAGATGCCCTTGGCAGTTGGACCCAGGACTCTTCTGCATGCCAAGCAGACCCATGCACTGAGCCGCAGCCCTTCCTTACCTTTCCTTTCCTTTCCGTTTCCAGTTACCTGGGAGACGGCCGTTTCCACCTGGAGTCCATCATGATCGCCAACCCAGGGATTCCTGCCTACAGGTATTGGAGGGGGGCAGGGGGTGGGGGTCCAGGGAGGGGCTGGGGAGGGAGGTGTGGCCTGGAGATAGGAGATGTGGCTTGGGAGGAGGCGTGGCTTGGAGATAGGAGGTGTGGCTTGGGAGGAGGCGTGACCTATAGAGGGTGTGGCTATGGAGGAGGCGTGGCCTACAGGGGTGTGGCAAAGGAGGGAGGTGCGACTTGGATATAGAAGGCATGCCTAGGTAGGAGGCGTGGCCTGGGAAAAGCATCTTGGGGGCCAAAAAAGCCTTGAGGGCCACATCCATCCCGGCCGTGTGGTTCTCCACTTCTGTAAAAGTGCCTTCCTTGTTACGGAAACTTTAATTTCCAGGGGGCTTTAGGAGCAGACGTTGGGCTGGCCTGATTAGGAGGTGGTCAGCCCAGAGGACCTGGCTCCACAACTCCCAACAGCCCCCGCCAGGCACGTCATAGACCAAAACCCCCAGTCCTGTGCGCCCCACCCTTCACCCTCTTCAACCCTGGGCCCCCCAACACCTGCTGCCTGCTCCCACCCCAGCCCCTCGCCATCCGCTCTCCTTAGGACCCCAGCGCAGCCCCTCCACGCGGGCTGATTTCCCACTAAATGGGCGGAACAATCTCGTTAAAGGCCGGCCTGGGAATTCAAGGTTGGGCTGAGCAGGAAGGACAGCAAACAGTGATTACCAGAAGGCAAACAGGAAGGCAGACGTCCACCTTCTGCTCGGGAAGAGGGAGTTTGCGCGTGGGGAGGGAACAGAAAAGGAGCCAACTGAATCAGGCCAGTGGCCCACCTGGGACAGCAACTAGATGCCCCAACGGGAAACCTGCAAGCAGGATTCGAACACGAGAGCAACTCTCCCCCTCCTGTGGTTTCCAGAAACTGGTCTCCAGAAGAGGGCAGGGCAGAGCGATCCTGGCTAGTAGCCCTCTCCTTCTCCCTGAATTTGCCCAAGCCACTTTTTAAGCAATCCAGGTTGGTGGCCGTCATGTACCTCCAGTGGAAGGGAGTTCCACAGTTTAACAAAGTTCTTCCTTATACCTGACCAACACTCAGCTTCATTGGACATGCACAAGTTACGGCGTTAGGAGAGGGAGAGAATAATTTTATAAAACCTTTTGTCACGCTGCCTCCAACTCACCTTTCCCCCATACTAAAAAGTCCCCAAAACACTACAGCTGAGTCTCTCCATCTTCAGATTTGGGTGGCCCTACTCAGAACCTTTTCCAAATCCACGATATCCTTTTTGAGTTGTGGCAACCGGAACTGTGCGGGTTTCCCGAAGGCGGTCGCTTCTTCCACAGCCCAGCGCAGGGGTCGGATCCTGCTTGCAGCAAAGTCGGCCTACGTGTGTGCGCTTGGCTCCCTGTTTTCTTTCTGCTTTCTGGCCGCGACGGCTGTGCTCCTGCCTCCTCTGCTGGAGACAGCAA
Organism: Podarcis erhardii; assembly: GCF_964252035.2. NCBI lineage: Eukaryota > Metazoa > Chordata > Lepidosauria > Squamata > Lacertidae > Podarcis > Podarcis erhardii. The sequence goes on from NC_138514.1 coordinate 38,107,901, forward strand.
GGCCGGTTGCTGCGACTTCTGGCTAGTAGCCATGGGCCACCCTCTCCTCCTCCTACGTAAGAGCCTAAAGGATCGGGCCAGTGGCTCATCCCGTCCTTCCTCCTGCCCTTGCAGCTAGCCAACTTGGCCAGTAGCCATGGGCAGCCCTCTCCCTGCCCCCCCCAGCAGGAAAGGCCTGATTTCCGCAGGCGGCCACGCTCCGCTGCGCTCTCTCTCCCCATCGCCGCTTCCCTGGAAAACGGGTGATTTGTTACCCGGCTTGGCAGAGGGAATTTTAATCAAGCTGCGCCTGGGCTGGGCCGCCTCTCTGCCCCATAAAGCTGCCGTCCCCCCCTGCCTGCCGCTAACAAACGACCTGCTCAGGAATTCAGATTTGGGCGGTGGGCAGGCCGGGTCCCAGCAGAGCGGCGGATATTTCATCGGTTCTGAGCAGGGCTCATCATCGCCTCGTTTTATGGCCCCGCTCTGCCTCCAGAAGAAGGGTGGCCGGGGAGGGGGGGCGTAATGGGAGACCCACGTTTCTGGATGTGCTTGTCAAAATGTTTAGATTTCGAATGGGAGAGGGGCAAACTGTAGTGGGTGCTCTGCTGTGCGGCGGAAAACGGGGGTATGTGTGCTCCCCCCCAACACACACACAAAATCCCCCACCTGGTGTAGCCCCATTCCTTTAGTACAACTGCCTCCCATTACAAAGATGTGATAAAAGCTAGACGGATGTGCTGCTATTATTATTGTTATTGTTGTTGTGCTGTTGTTGTTGTTGTTGTTGTTGTTGTTGTTGTTGTTGTGCTGCTATTATTGTTGTTGTTGTTGTTGTTGTTGTTAATATACCACCTTTGTTTTCCAAGAACCTCATGGTTCTCCTCCCATTTCAACCTCACTACAATCTCACTATTGTTGTTAGCCACTCTGAGCCCGGCTTCGGCTGGGGAGGGCAGGATATAAATAAATCGCTCTAACCATGGAGCCGCACTGCCTTTTAGAGCACGTGCAGAGCCCAAAGGACGTCAGAAGAGCCCTGCAGTGTTGGGCCAAAGGGGGCTTAGCAGAGACCCAGCAATTCTCCAGCTGTTTGATCCAGACAAAAGGCAGCTTCCTGTTGAAGCAGCCCCTTTAATCATGAGGACTAGCGTTTTGGCTCTTTTGTTTTTTGAAGGGAAAGGGGCCTGGGCTCAGTGGCAGAGCTTTGCCCACAGAAAAGTCCCAGGTTCAGTCCCAGGGGCATCTTCCGATGGGAGAAACCTCCTGTCTGACATCTTGGAGAGCTGCTGCTGCTGCCAGTCAGTGTGGGCAGCCCTGAGCCAGCCAGACCCCAAGGCCTGACTCCGCATCAGGCAGCTTCAGGTGTGCATAGAGGGCGCCACGTTCTGTGCTTGGGAAGTGCATTGGGGGGGGATGCCGTCGGTGGGAGCTGCTGCCTGCCTGAGTTCAGGCCCTGCGTCTTTCCTTTCTCCCGAGGTGGGGGTCCCTCCCCACCAGCCTCTGACCCCTCCCCTGCCCCCCTCTCTGCAGGTACGACCCCTACAGCAAGGTCTTCTCGGAGGAGCACTACGGCCACGAGCGCATGCAGAGGATGCGGAAGGAAGCCGTCCGGGAGGCGTCTCGCGCCGGAAAGTGGGGCCTCATCCTGGGGACGTTGGGGCGCCAGGGGTCCCCGGCCATCCTGGAAGTGAGTTGCTCCCTGCCTTTTCCCTCCTCTGGCGGTGGAGGGGGATGATTCCAGCCTGGGGGGGGGGTAATGGGCGGGCCAGGAGCAAACATGGGTGGAGCAATGTGTCTGGATTTGTCCCTTGGGTGCAGCAGGCTGGTTCCTGCATTCGCTGCTTCTGAGACAGGACCTGAGCTCGTGCCAATACTTTTAGGAATAAAATGAGCTGTGGAACTCCCTGCTGACTGGGGTGCGTCTGGTGCCTTCATTGTCCAGCTTTTGGAGAATGTCGAAGGTGCCCCTCTTTGCTCTGGCTTTTGACACACAAGGTGTATATTTTTAGGGACCACCTGTTTTCTGCCATTGTAAGTTGTTTTAAAAGGGACGCGGGTGGCGCTGTGGGTTAAACCACTGAGCCTAGGACTTGCCGATGAGAAGGTCGGTGGTTCGAATCCCCGCGATGGGGTGAGCTCCCGTTGCTCAGTCCCTGCTCCTGCCAACCTAGCAGTTCTAAAGCGCGTCAAAGTGCAAGTAGATAAATAGGTACCACTCTGGCGGGAAGGTAAATGGCGTTTCCGTGCGCTGCTCTGGTTCGCCAGAAGCGGCTTAGTCATGCTGGCCACGTGACCCGGAAGTTGTACGCCGGCTCCCTCGGCCAATAAAGCGAGATGAGCGCTGCAACCCCAGAGTCGGCCACGACTGGACCTAATGGTCAGGGGTCCCTTTACCTTTTTAAGTTGCTTTAAAGTGTTTGTCAGGGGTTCAGGGAGAGAGGCGCAGATGAGGGAGGAGACAGAGAGCGAGGGGGAAGGATTCCAGGGTGACGAGGAAGAGGACGACAATGACCCAAGATTGTCCATGAGTCCGTCCAGTGAATCGGAGGACTCCCAAAAGGGAGCCCCTCTGGTCAAGCCAAGGGGAGCTAGAGGGGGAAGCAGTCTGGAGCAGGGAAACGAAAGGGGAACCCCCAGGGGGAGTTGGAGAGCGAGACCGGCTGCTCCGCCGGAACGGAGTGAAGGGGGTGGAGTGACCAGTGTGTCAGAAGGAGCAGAACAGGAAGCAGAGAGGGGAAGGAGATCAGGGCAAGACGTCCTGCCGGAAGGGGCGGAAAGTAGTATCAAGGGCAGTGTAACTGTCGAAGGGAAGGTCAGGAGCAACGTACGCGCGCCAAGTTCAAAATGGGAGGCGCGCGGAAGTGAAGAGAGCCCTGGGGAGGAGCCTGGTCCCAAAGCCCGAAGGAGGGGGGAGGAGGCGCCAGAGGATTCAGCCTCTGGGGAGTCCCGAAGGGAGAGAACACAGGGGGGCAGAAAGACCCTGCGGAAAAGGAAAGAGAGGAAGAGGTGGACCAGTACAAGCCTCTTAAACTGGTGTAGAGGCGGGACTGACTCAGAGGGGACTTCAGCGGTCTAGCGTAACAGACGTAGAGTCACGGAGCTCGGATGCGAAGCTAAGAATGTTCTTCAATAAAAGCTTTTGTACATAAGCCGGACTGGACTTTGGTCTCTTGTGAGCTGGGACCACGGGTGGCTCTGACAGTGTTGTTTCAGGGTTGTTGTTAATGCTGCCACCTGCCCTGGTATCTTAGGGTGGAGGGCAAGGAATAAATCAATAGAACCATTGTGTGTGAAGGAGCCCTCCAGCGACAGAGATCAAATCCTGTCCTCCCCCAGCCTCCATTCCCCCCCTGGCCATCTCCTGTCCTCATACAGAGTTCTTATTACATTCTTAGCTGGGGGGGCAGAGGGCACGGTCAGAGGCCGTGGTGCTTCTGAATGCCATGGTAAAGGCAGGAAGCTGGACTAGACAGACAGGTCCAATCGGAGGCCTGCTGTGATAGCAGAACCTCCACACCCAGGAGCAGTCTACCTCTGTGTACCAAGCAATGGGGAACAAACAGTGGAGAGTTGCTCAAGTGCTCAGGTCCCTTTGGGGCACCTGGTTGCCCATGGACCGGGCGCTGGACTCAGGGCCCTTTCAGGAGGGCCGTTAACCGGATCCTTCAGCTAAAATAAGCCGCTTCGTGACGATGGTAAATAAGTGGTGTATATAAAATACAGTCTTACCTCGGCTCCTGAACACCTTGGGAGCCTAATGTTCCGACTCCCAAACAATCGAAAACTGGAAGTGACTGTTCCGGTTTGCGAACTATTTTTGGAACCCGAACGTTTGACACAGGTTCTGCTGCTTCCGATTGGCTGCAGGAGCTTCCAATCGGAAGCCGCGCTTTGGAAGTCGAACATTTCAGATGCCAAACGGACTTCCGAAACGGATTCTGTTTGACTTCCAAGGTACGACTGTAAAGGAAAAGCATGCTGGAATAGAAAGTTTTTCCGCAGACAAAGAGAGAGGGAGCCCGGCGGACCTTCCTTGCAGGGGAGACATGTTTGGTGCCAGCACCATTAAGGCTCCGTCTCGGGTCCCAACCTCTCTTCTCTCCGTGTCCCCCCCCCCTTGTCTGCAGCACTTGGAGTCCACCCTCCGGTCCTTGGGGCGCCCCCACATCCGCCTCCTGCTCTCGGAGATTTTCCCTGGCAAACTGCAGCTGCTCCCCGATGTTGAGGCGTGAGTATCAATGGGAGCCGTGGGTCAGAAGACACCCCCCTTCCTCTCCCCTCTGTGGCGTTCTTGGTTCTGCTCCCCCTCTTCATTTAATCCCCATAACAACCCTGTGAGGGTGAGAGAGGCAGCAACTGGCCCCCAAGGACACCCGGTGAGCTTGATGGCTAAGTGGAAGGATTCGAACCCTGGTCTCTCCCAGGTCTTGTCTGACACTCTGACCCCTGCGCCACACTGGGACACCTGAGGCCTCCTCTTCCCCCATTTCATTGTTTGTTGGGGCATTTCAGCCGCCGTGCCCAGAACTGTGGGGGCAGGACCCTGGCATTGGGCAAGCTTCTTTTCTGTTTTTAAAAGCAAAGCCAAGGTTCTAGTCCACCAGGCAAGCAAAGATTTGTTCGCTTATTTATTTCATTAAAAAAATCCAAATCCTGCTTGACTGTGAAATAAACCCCCAAAAACCTCAGAAAGGAATAAAACAATGAAATTTTCAGTTAAAAAACAAACAAACAGGCACTTGCCTTTTCTGAAATACCATATTTTTTGAACCATAACACTCACTTTTTTCCTCCTAAAAAGTAAGGGGAAATGTCTGTGCGTGTTATGGAGGGAATGCCTACGGTTGGCATTACTACGGATTTTCCTCCTCTAAAAACTACGTACGTGTTATGGTCGGGTGCGTGCTATAGAGCGAAAAATATGGTAATTAAAAGATGTAATCTTGCCTTTCCAATAACATGAACTCCATACGCAATGGAGCAAAATGCAGAGCAAGCATTAAATAAAACATATCGGAAATCCCAGCAGCAAATGAACCCAAAGCAGCCTTGGAACAGGCAAATCTTTGCTGGGCCTTTCGTCCTCCCAGCAGCCCTGTGAGGTAGGAGAAGCTGAGAGACTCTGGCTGGCCTAAGGTCTCGCCTTCCTAGCTGGGCGGATTTGGCCCATTTGGGACCTTTTCTTCCTGGGGACTGAGCCTGGGTCCTTCTGCATGCCAAGCAGGCGCCCTGCCCTGTTGCCCTGTTGCCCTACAGCCCCTCTTCCTCTTCCTTCCTGCAGGTGGGTCCAGGTGGCTTGTCCCAGGCTCTCCATCGACTGGGGGGAGGCCTTCGGAAGACCTCTCCTCACGCCCTACGAGGTAAGACAACGACAGCATCTGTCTTCCTCCTAACCTGGGGTGGCTGGACTCCCACCTCCCATCATTCCCTGGGCCTTGAACCCGCAGCCCAAACCACAACAGGATTCAGTATGTTTCTGAGCACAATTCAAAGTGTTGGTGCTGACCTTGAAAGCCCTAAACGGCCTCAGTCCAGTATACCTGAAGGAGCGTCTCCACCCCCATCGTTCTGCCTGGACACTGAGGTCCAGCGCCGAGGGCCTTCTGGCGGTTTCCTCACTGCGAGAAGCCAAGTTACAGGGAACCAGGCAGAGGGCCTTCTCAGTAGTGGCACCTGCCCTGTGGAACTCCCTCCCACCAGATGTCAAAGAGAAGAACAACTACCAGACTTTTAGAAGACATCTGAAGGCAGCCCTGTTTAGGGAAGCTTTTAATGTTTGGTGCATTACAGTATTTTAATAGTTTGTTAGATGCTGCCCAGAGTGGCTGGGGAAACCCAGCCAGATGGGCGGAGTATAAATTATTATTATTATTATTATTATTATTATTATTATTATTATTATTATTAACCCCCTCCAGTCAGGGAAGGGTCTGGAGCCACCAGGATCTTGACCCCGCCCTCCCTTGCCCTCTTTTATTCCCCCCTCTTTTCAGGCCGCCGTGGCTCTGCAACAGGTTCAGTGGCAAGAGACCTACCCCATGGATTTCTACGCCAGCCAGTCGCTGGGGCCTTGGACGGTGAACCACAGCAGCCGCCGCCAGCCGCAGAGGGGGAGCCGGGAGAAGGAGGTGAGGGGCGCGGCAGCCCTTGGGGGGCTTTGCATGCGGACGGGGAGTGGGGCAGGGGTTCCTCCTGGGCACCTTCCTGGGCACAGGAGCCCTTGCACTCTGGCACTTCTGTTTCATAGAGTTGGAAGGGACCTCAAAGGGTCCTCTATTCCAGCCCCGTGCAATGCAGGAAGTGGGGCTTTTGAAGGCCTCCCGATTCTCATCATTTGATCTGACTGGGGATCTGTATTCTGCTTTTCCAGCAGCAAATGTTGAGCGCGAAGCAACAGCATTAGTTAGAAGAAAAAGAAAAGGCATCGCGATCTCTATAATATCAAACGCAGCAGCATATAAATAAATAAAGCAAACAGCAATGGACTCATCAAAACAATTGATGCAATTCAGTCAATTCATAGTAATTCACAGTAATAACCAGCGGCAAAGTGCTTTCGTGCGCCTTTCGAAACTGCAATCCCTGGCAGGGAAGCGTTTCTGCTCGGAGGGCCGCATTCCCTTGCAGAGCTTCCTGAGGGCCGCACGCCAGTGGTGGGCGGGGGAAGAAGCAAAAGTGGGGGGGGGCAGCAAAAAGCCCTCTTTATCCTTGGACAGGAGCCGGCTGTTTTCTCTGCCCTCCGCCTCTCCTCCCGCAGGCTAGGCAAGAGGCATGGGGCACCTTTGCAGCTGGGCCAGACCACTGGAGGAGGGTGCAGCCTGGGGGGGGACTTTGGGGGCCAGAGAGAGAGGTGTGGGGGCCACGTAAGGTTCCCCACCCCTTACAAGAGCAAGAGGTCAGCATTATTCACTTTATCCCCCAAATTTCAGGGGGGAGCAGGGGCTGAATGGAGACCCAAAGAGCTCATAGCATTTGAACTGGGACTTCCTGGTTCACAGCTCAGGGTTGGATCCCCCGCAATTTCTGTATTGTAGTTCAGTCTCCAAGCACTGTCTGCTCTGGCTGGCAGCCGCTCTCCACGCTCTTGAGGGGAAGGCTCGGTCGGTGGCAAAGAGCACCTGCTTTGAGTGCAGAAGGTCCCAGGTTCAGTCCCCACTTGCGGCATCTCCAGGGTGGGCTGGAAGAAACACTCCCTGCCTGAAACCCTGCAGAGCTGCTGCCAGTCAGTGTAGGCAACACTGGGCTAGATGGACCATGACAGTCAGCCATCTCACCAGTAGCCCTGCCCTTTCTGTTTGTCTTTCCCTTAGGGTGACGCCTGTGGCTTCTTAACTGGGACACACAGGCCTCAGGTCCCTTGTCCTGCTTGCTGGGTTGAACCTGCAGAAGGAAGCCCCATTTCTGCAGTTCCTTTCCCAGGTTCTCGCACTCGGCTCTCTGCGCTTCACTTGCAGGGTGGCATCTCCCCCTAGCGGCCAGTCAGGGTGGGGGGCCTCTCACTTTGGGTGAGCTGTTTTCCATATAGTGGGAGTTGCATTAGTGCAGCGAAGGCGCAGCCAGAGAGAGGACCCAGGAGTCTGAGATCCTCAGGGTTCTTGGATCAGTTTTTTCTGTTCTATCCGCCTTCCCTGCTAACACAGATCTGGCTTCTACCATGACAGTTTCATGTGCAATGGACAATTTAAGCAGAGGTTTGATGGTCCCCTGTTAGGAGTTCTTTGGCTGTGGTCCCTGCATTGCAGGGGGGTTATTTTATATATTATTAGGTTTATAAGATTTCAGGGGGGCTCAGAAGTGTTGGACTAGATGAGATTGGGATCACATCCAACTCTACTATGCTTTGATTCTGTGATTCTATTTAATAGCTAGCAACCTCATTCCTGAGGTTGCTCAGGAAGTCTAAGAACACCCCCTCCCACAAAATCAGTGCAGCCTTGCAAAGTGGCTAAATTGCGAGAGATCCGGTCCCCCATCTTGGATCAAAATGCGTTGAATTGCATTTATATGCCACCTTCTCCTCCCAAGGAGCTCGTGGTGATGTGTAAACAGTTCTGCCCTCCTTGTATACTCCCCACCACAACGCTGCCAGGTCAGCTTGGCTGAGAGGCAGCGACCAGCCCCCAAAGTCACCCAGTGAGTGTCATGGTCGAGGGAAGGGATCAGGGACCCTGGGGACTCCCAGGTCTTAGTCTGATGGTGTCCGATGGTATCCAAACACAGACGAAAGGCTGATCCTTAGTCTTGGGAAGCACCATGCACAATTTGGTTATGATGATCTTAATAAAATAATAATAATAAAATTTTATTTATATCCCACCCTCCCCAGCCAAAGCCGGGCTCAGAGCGCCTAACAACAGTAAAAATAACACAGTTTACATAAAAAATAATTGATTAATTGAAATACATTCTAAAATCCATTCATTCTAAAATCAATTCTATGGGCTAGAGTTCTATGAGGATTGCAGAAGGAGGGGGTCAGACTGTGCCTTGGCCAAAGGCCTGGTGGAACAGCTCTGTCTTGCAGGCCCTGCTGAAAGATGTCAAGTCCCGCAGGGCCCTGATACATACCAGATACATACCAGAAAAATAGCTTTCCAAAATATATGCTAGATCTAGCAGTACAGTGGTACCTCGGATTACGAACTTAATCTGTTCCACAAGTCCGTTCTTAAACCAAAGTCATTCTTAAGCCAAGGTGCGCTTTTCCTAATGAGGCCTCCCGCCGTTGGTGCCCTTCCACCGTTCGGATTCCGTTCGTAGACCGAGGTAAAGTTTGCTAACCAGAACACTACCAGTTTTGCATAGTTCTTATACCGAATAGTTCGTAAACAGGGCTGTTCTTAAACAGAGGTACCACTGTACTTAATAGTCAGTAAAAGGGACCTTCCTGAGTTCCTAGTGAAATCAACCCTGAGGACTGGAACCTTGCATTTCTTTTTAGAGTGACTCTGTACTCTCTGACAAGGCAGCTTCCCATGTTCCTGTTTAGACCCGCCCTCAGCTCAAAACCATGAGGGCTGGGGCCTTGCCACGGCCCCTTCAGCTTCTCAGGCGTTGCCCAATTCTTGCAGGTGATCCCGGCCAAGGCCACGCTCCAGCCCGAGAAGAAAGCCTGTGGGCGCTGCGACTGTCGAGAGGAGGAGAAGAAGGAGAAGGAAGAGGTGCCGCTGCCCAGCCCTCAGCCTTGAGGCTCCGCACCTGACCTGGGGGGTTCAGGCGGGTCCTGGGACCACACTGAGCTGTCAGGCACAGAACCGGCTTGGCAGCACCCCTGAGGAACAGCAGGACTGGCACTTTGGGGCACAAACACCAGCCAAGCCCAGAGGATGCATCTCCAAGGAGGCAAGCGGGCCGGTGCTGCCCTGCAGTGTGGGGGGCAAAGTCTAGCCCACTGGCTCCCCAAATGTGTGGGACTAACTCTTGGGGGGCGGTGGGATCACCTAGGGGTGATAAGAGGAAGGGGGCGGCAGGGGGTGCAGGAGGAAGGCCCCTCTGAGCTCATGCGCCGCTGTTTTACGATTGACCAGACTAGAAGCTCAAGTGAAACTTTTTCCTCGCTTCGTTTTTAAAGGTTTACTGCTCTTACCACTTTCGAAGCTGTTTTCCTTTGGGGACGTTTCTTTGCATTTACAATTCTGCGTTGTCCCAAGATGGCCAATTATTGGTAATAGCTATCGATTTTCTTATAAACTGGTTACCGTACATCTGTAGTAGGTGAAGGTTTGTGCCTGTTTGGCGAGTACAAACCATATGCTATAAATTTCCTTCTCCCTTATGTTTTCCATTATTAGAATGCGTAAAAGAGTTTTCATGCGTTTCTCCTGGAAGACAACACTTTATGCTTGGTGTCAGGGAACTGCCATCGGAAAGGCAGGTGGTGGAGGGGCTCTCGGAAGCTAGGAAAGACTCAGCAGCGGAGGAAGGTACCAGCAGGGGGAGAGAGGGAGATCAGAGAGAAAGTGAGTCGAAGGGATGGCTCAGGGAGTCTTCCAGCGAAAACAGTGGAGAAGTCTCAGGACCTCCTATAGGTACACCCACTCCTCGCCGGAAACTGTCGTGCCGAGAATCCCGAAGACGCGTTTCCGTTAAGGAACTTTTATGCTGCAGTAGATTCCGTAAACGCCCACTGTCGGATTCTGCCAGCGATTAAGGGAGTCATGTTTAAGGGGCTCCGCTAAAGACAGAGTTTGAGAACCATGCCCAAGCTCTGAGGGACTAAGCTTTTACGCACAAGCAGCTCATCATCCCATCACACTTGGTAATCATTAAAAATGTTTCCAAATATACATATATTTCTATTTTTCATGCAATATTCTTTGATGCACATTCTTTTTTCAGCTCCATGATTAGAGGGGAGCATATATTTATTTTTGCCTATGTTTATTTCTTTGAAATAAATGCACAATAAATAATTGCTGTTTTCATTTTGTTATCTTCTGTAGTGGGTCATGCAAACTGCTATTGTTTATAGGATAGGGCAGGGGGCACTGGGGTGAGTTTATGGAACCAAGGTGCTAGCGGCCCCCAAACATTTGAGAAACCCTGGTTTATCCCCAAACTTCCAGCTCTGGAGCCCTTGCACTAAGAAATGGAGGGAGTGTTTCATCTATCTCTACTTACTGTCAATCCATGTTTACGACAATATTTTATTCTCTTCTCGTTTGCGCTGCTTTAAATGTGTATTCCATCCTTGACCTTCCTTTGTAATGTTTTATTTTGACGTCTTTTAAGATAATATTGCTGTTTCCCGTTAATTATGTTGTTTTAAATGTATGTTCTATACAGTGGTGCCCCGCAAGACGAACGCCTCGCAAGACGGAAAACCCGCTAGACGAAAGGGTTTTCCGTTTTGGAGGCGCTTCGCTAAACGAATTTCTCTATGGGGTTGCTTCGCAAGACGAAAAATTCTTGCGAGTTCCCGCGGGGTTTTTTCCGCTTTCCCCCCCCTTTCCTAAGCCGCTAAGCCGCTTATCAGCTGTTCCGCTGATAAGCCGCCTCTCAGCTGATCGCTAAAAGCCGCTAGACTGCTAATAGCGCTAATCCGCTAAGCCGTCAATGGGCTTGCTTCGCAAGAGGAAAAAACCGCTAGACGAAGAGAATCACGGAACGGATTAATTTCGTCTTGCGAGGCACCACTGTATATGATTTTCTTCTGTCAAGTTCTATTTTGGAATGTTCTGTATGGAATTTTAATGCAGGCTGAGAACTTTTTCTTACAAATATGAAGCGGTATAGAAATGAAATCAGTCATAAAAATAACCCAGGAACATGTCTTGGGAGAAACTGCGTATAGGTTGGGGGGGGGTGCCCCTCCAGCAGATATCATGCACATGCAGCCCACTACCAAAATCAGCTCAATCACTTTTGTAACTTTGTGATTTGTCCCCACAAAACACTTCATCACAGTTTCTTCCTATCTTTTCAAAGGGCCTTTGCCGCATGACACCAAATGCAAGAATTCACTGATAAATGCATCTGTGTACTGGCTCACTGGGAAAACTTCAGAAATTCATATAGGCATATGATCTCAGCTACCCAGCAGCCCCTCTGCCTGAGTGATAATCCCTGGCATCCTGATACCTGAGTGCCAGACAGGTAGCCATTCCAGAAATACCAAACCCAGATGAAGACAAAAAGGTGTGATGAACTTGGCTGGGAAACAGGGAAATGTGAATATCTTTTTTGTTACACTTGATGATGGGTGTTTGGTGGAGGGCAAGGAGAACCATGGGGCAGGGTCCAGGATGTTCAGATTTCTGCCACCAGACCTCCCCTTTCATGATGTAACCGTGATGTATGAGTGATGTAGTTTGGGGGGGTGTAACATGGGGATTGTTGTTGTTGTTTAGTCGTGTCCGACTCTTCGTGACCCCCTGGACCAGAGCACGCCAGGCACTTCTGTCTTCCACTGCCTCCCGCAGTTTGGTCAAACTCCTGTTAGTAGCTTCGAGAACACTGTCCAGCCATCTCGTCCTCTGTCATCCCCTTCTCCTTGTGCCCTCTATCTTTCCCAACATCAGGGTCTTTTCCAGGGAGTCTTCTCTTCTCATGGAGTCTCAGCTTCACGATCTGTCCTTCCAGTGAGCACTCAAAGTTTGGGTTCTCTTTTGTTTGGGGCTTCCATCTTGTTCCACCTGGTGGCAGGTGGGAGTCCTGTCGTGACAGTCTTCAATAAAGACCAAGCCTCCTGGCTGCTGTTTTGCTCTGGTATTCCTGGCTGGTGTCCTTGTTTTTTGTCCAAGGGAGCCCTCAGATTTCTCCGTTAACACTTGTAATGTCTCCACTACCCTTGAGAAGGGGCAAGGTCCCCAAACGCCTGGCTGTGGGTGCAAGAGGAGAGCCAGGCCCCTCTGCTATGCAGCCTGTTTGGGACAGGAGTCCCTCTTTACAAAATACACTCAAAAATGCAGTCAAAGCTGAAAAGTGCCTGCTGCACAGTGGAGAGAGTTCATTCCATCACCATCTTTTTATTATTTGTATCCCACCCATCTGCCTGGGTTGCTCCAGCCACTCTGGGCAGCTTACAACATATATAAAAACATAATAAAACATTAAAGGTTGTATAGTTATTCATCTCTTTGGTTCAGGGTCACATCTCCATATTCTCCAAGCTTTCTCCGATGAAGATAAGGGCATCCTAGGGAAAAGAGGGACACTCTGGGATCAAATCAGAAACCAGGGTGGCTTCTGTAAATCCGGGGCTGTCCCTGGAAAATAGGGGCACTTGGGAGGGTCTGAAAATGCCACAAAAAAGGCTGTTCAGTTGCCCAAATCTATACTGGGTCTCCCAGCTGCCTTAATGTGAAATTAATTTCCGTTCCCCTAAATAATTTGAGATCTGCCTTAGAAATCCCAAAGTAAATAAGTAGCTTAAGGCTGCCATCCTAAACATGCACACTTACCTGGGAGCAAGTCCTGTATCACTCAGTGGGGCTTACTTGTGAGTAAGCATTCACTGTTAGTATTTGTAGGCAAGGCAGTGGAGGGAAAGGGTCCTCCGCGTGAGATTTAAAAAGACCATGGCAGGATTGTTCTCCTGGCAGGAGGTTGGGGCAGGCGATGAATTTAAGGCCACTGTTTTTTTGCTTGGGAATCCCACCCGCCTCTGGAGTCCTACCTTGCAGGGCTGTCGTGAGCCTCCTCTCGCCTGCTCTTTCCTCCCCTGGCAGACGCGGGGGGAAGCAGGCTATAGTTGCGCCTTGGCAGGCATCTTAAGTGTTACGCGCAGAGATGCCAATGAGTCCACGCGGAATCAGACCTGAGAGCCAGATTTCCATGAGCGAGCCCGGAATTCACCTCTGCAGACCCCGAATAGAGTTCACTCTAATCTTTGCTAGCTCTACGGTGCGAGAAGGGCGTTTCCGGCCTCCTAACCATAGACGCTGCAAAGAGGAGCGCCGCTTCCGGCTTCCCTCGTTCTACTTCCCACCTGGCGCAGATACCCGGATGAGGCATGTCCGCCCGCGGGGGCGGCGGGCTGCGGCTGCTCTGTCTCCATGGATACCGGCAGACCGCGGACACCTTCCGCGCGCGAACCGGGTCCCTGCGCAAGGCCCTGCGCGGGCGCGCGGAGCTCCTGTACGTGGACGCGCCCCATTCGTTGGACGCGCCTCTCCCGTCAGGTGAGGGGGCGGGGCCTCCCTGTGGCGTCACGGGCCGCCTCCCCTGACGTCACTCCAGGAGGGCCCTGCCATTGGCCAGGCTGATTGGGTGTCGGGTGTTCCTCTGAGCATGTGCAGAGTGCGATTCCCCCCACCTCAAAAAACCTCTTCCGCCTCCCAGAGGGGCAACTAATCAGGAGAAAATCTCGTTAATCCATTTTGTGATATATATTTTTTTAAAAAAGAAATCTGCCTGGCCAGCAGCCCCGGCCAGTTCGTGGCGGGTGAGAGGCTGTCGAGGACGGGCTCCGAGGGCCAACGTGGCTCCCAAGGCCAGGGACTGGGAACCCCAGGAGGGGAGTCTGGCTCCGGGGGGCATCGGCCACCGTGAGAAGAGGAGGCTGGGCAGGATGGGCCCCTCTTTGGCCGGACCCTGCAGCCTCTTCGGATGCCCTCCTGACCTGCCAGGAAGGAGACCTTGGAGTTTCCCAAACAGGCTTGCTCCAGCAGTTTTTGGACTACATCTCCCATCCCCCCTAGCTAGCGGGACCAGTGCTCAGGGATGATGGGAATTGTAGTCACCAATCAGCTGGAGACCCAAGTTTGGGAAACCCTTCTCTAGTTTAATGAAGATGTTGCATGTGGTGTGCAGCAGCTGCTGCCCCCCCCCCCCGGTCCTGCTGCTTTGTGGGCTTCCCTTGGGGGCATCTGGTTGGCCACTGTGGCAACAGGAGGCTGCACTAGATGCCTCCCCCCCCCCCTTTGGCCTAATCCAGCTGCTGTAGGGCTCTTCTTCGGTTTCTCCATCTATTCTCAGCCACAGATCCCGCAATGAGCAGGCTCATGAGGTGTGTTTGTTAGGGGAAGGAAGTGGAGTGTAGGGGCAGATCAGCTGCTTTGCTGGAAGAAAGTCCCAGGTTGAATCCCTGGCCTCTCCAGTTAAGAAAAAGCTCCAGCAAAATCCTGGTTTCCAAACCCATGGCAAAAATCCCAGTGAAGCCTGTAAAATACATTGCGGTTGGTAAAGTCCCTGTTGCCTTAAGCGAGTCCTTTCTGTTTCCCCAGCAGGGATGGAGACCCTACCATTAGTGGTCTACCCACAGGCTGATTGTAAGAATTACTGAGAGAAAATCTGTTCTGAGGTGGGAGGAACAAGTTATGGTTTGTATTTGAGTGGCAGGTCTGTGGCGTGGGCCCTCGTTTCCTATCCCTGTACAAAAACACATTAGTCACTGTATGGTTTGATCATGAACATTTGTACATATTTCTCACCCTCTGAAAGCAGCGACACTTCATGAGTGATTGTTAGTAGAAAGGTCAGGGACCAGTGAGAAAAAATGGAGACAGTTGCAGTAAAAAACAAGTCTTGCAATTACACCTGCAGGAAGCCTTTGCCTGTCCTCTGCTGGTTTGGAGACTGATGGGATTTATAGTCCAACAACCCCTGGAGGGCGCCAGGTTAAAGACTTGCAGATTTATTAGGCTCTAGGAGCATAAGAAGGGCCTGCTGGATCAGGCCCATGGCCCGTCTTGCCCAGCCTGCTGTTCCTGCCCCAAAGGGAAACCCTCCAGCAGGATTTAAGCACAAGAGCAACTCTTCCCTCCTCTGTATCCAGAAAACTGGTATTCAGAAGCATCACTGCCTCTGACTATGGAGACCACTGTGGCTAGCAGTCATCAGCAGTCCTCTCCTCCTTTAATGTGTCTAATCCTCTTTCAAAACCAACTTTGTCGGTGGCCGGCCATCGCTGCCTCCTGTGTGATCGAGTTCCACAGTCTGCGCTGCGTAAAGTCCTTAATTTTATCCGTCTGGAATCTTCCAATATTTTGAGATTCATGGGATGGCCACAACACCTAAGGTTAAGATTTGTTATGCTGCAAGAGAGGGAATTAATGAAGAGTGTTCCGGTGAGTTGTCCCTCATCTGCAGGGCTGCTGGTCTCTCCTGACATTCTTGCTAACCCCCACCCCTTTCCATTGCAGGGGAAGCTGCCTCTGGTGCTCTAGAAGCTGACTCAAAGGGCTGGTGGTTCTCCAACCCCCAGGAAGGGACATTCAGTGCCCTGGAAGAAGCGTCTTCCT
The DNA here is from genome assembly GCF_964252035.2 of Podarcis erhardii. Classification (NCBI taxonomy): domain Eukaryota; kingdom Metazoa; phylum Chordata; class Lepidosauria; order Squamata; family Lacertidae; genus Podarcis; species Podarcis erhardii. The sequence continues at coordinate 38,123,566 of NC_138514.1, forward strand.
GCAAAGGGCTGGAGGAGTCCCTAGACAGCATTGCCAAGGCCTTTGCGGAGCAGGGCCCCATCGACGGCCTCCTGGGCTTCAGCCAGGGAGCAGCGTTGGTGGGAATCATTTGTGCCCTGAAGCAGCGCGGAGACCCCCGCTTTCCCTTTGACTTCGCCATCGTGGTGGCTGGCTTCAAGAGCCAGGCCACCCCCCACCAGGGCTACTACCAGGAAACCATCGCGGTGCCCAGCCTGCACGTCCTGGGCGAGACGGATCGGGTCATCTCAGCTGAGATGAGCAGGCAGCTTGCCTCCTGCTTTGTGGAGCCCGTCACCCTCATTCACACAGGGGGCCACTTTGTCCCGGCCTCCGCACCCCAAAAGAAAGCCTATCTGGAATTCTTGGATCAGTTTGTAAAGTGAATGCATTGGGGTCCAGTGCCCAGGCTGCTTTGGGGCTTGGCCAGAGTGGGACCTCTGGCAGATGAAGGTTTAAGGGGCAGCTCTTGGCCTGCCTGGTCACTGCAGCGTGATGGCCAGAGAATCCTATTAGTTTTGCAACCACTGCCTTGAGGGATGAGTAAACTGGGACCTGTCAGATCTGAAAATCTTTTCTGTCCCTGTGTTGAAAATTATTTTAAAATAACCCTTTATTCTTCCCCTATAGGCACAACTCTGGGGTTTTCATGGCGGAGAGCGTCAGTTGCCCTTGAGGTTGGCAGTTAAAGCATGCAGGACATCAGTGGGGTGGGCAAGAATTGCTGAGGCCTCTTCAACTAAGCACTGTCCTGAGGGCATCCCCCTGGGTCCACCTGCAGCTGCCCCCTGTAAGTTAGAAGTTATGGATATTAGGTTCCTCAGTTTGTTCCACACTCCCTCCTTGTTCCTGAAATGGGCAAAGCATTCAATGTGGCCATTCAAAAACATCGGCGATTGTGAGTTCTAGAAGCAGCGATTTAAGCCACGTGGCAATAAATGGTGCAGGATCGTTTTCTTCCACTCCCTCTCCCACCAAAAACATAAATTCTCCTGTTTTAATTTTCTGCATCTCCAAGCTTGTTGTGTATATCTGTATTTTCTTGTTGTAATTCTTTGATCTTTTTGTCATGGGTTATTTTGTTGCGGTTGTGTTTTCTGTTAAAGAGTCAGGCCTTGTGTTAAGCTCTGTCAGTTTCCATTGGAAGTCTTAGTTCTTCCAAAGTGTTTTGAAAGTGCTCCTTTACAGCTTCTTGTTGTTATGCAAATTCTTACCTTAAGATATTGTCCCCATTTTTTCTTTCTCCAGGGAGGAAGACGCCTCTTTTGAGGGTGGCACCATCTTGGCTGTGGCCTGCATTGGTGTCCTTCTTGAAGTGAGCCTTCCCTCTCAGGACAGGAATAATTGAGTGAGGTCTTTTATTTCCAGCTTTTCTGAATCCTTTGGCGTCCCCCTCTCCTTTCTTCAACCTTTGGCATCTTTTAGACTGCAGGGGCTTTTGCTCTGAGCTACTTTTCTGGGCCTTGGAGCAGGGATTAGAGTTTAAATAGCTGTCATCTTTTCTTTGCGCTCAAGTCCCCCTGCAGCTGCCCCGTGGAAGCCTCTGAGCCACAGGATGGACAGGGAGGCGTTGGAGCCTGGGCAGTGCTCTCTTCCCGTAGTGTGTCATTAATTTCCACTCACACAGAGGCCGTTGTGGCGACCAGTTTGGACTGCATTAATGAGCCCAGCAGAGACATCACCTTGCCAACAAAGGTCCGTATAGTTAAAGCTATGGTTTTCCCAGTAGTGATGTATGGAAGTGAGAGCTGGACCATAAAGAAGGCTGATGGCTGAAGAATTGATGCTTTTGAATTCTGGTGCTGGAGGAGACTCTTGAGAGTCCCATGGACTGCAAGAAGATCAAACCGATCCATTCTGAAGGAAATCAGCCCTGAGTGCTCACTGGAAGGACAGATCCTGAAGCTGAGGCTCTAATACTTTGGTAACCTCATGAGAAGAGAAGACTCCCTGGAAAAGACCCTGATGCTGGAAAAGATGGAGGGCACAAGGAGAAGGGGACGACAGAGGAGGAGATGGTGGGACAGTGTTCTTGAAGCTGCGAACATGAGTTTGACCAAACTGCGGGAGGCAGTGGAAGACAGGAGTGCCTGGTGTGCTCTGGTCCAGGGGGTCACGAAGAGTCGGACACGACTAAACGACTAAACAACAGCAACAAAGAGCCCTGCTTGCTGCTTCCCACGGGGGCATCTGCTTGGTCCCTGTGAGAAGAAGATGCTGGACTAGAAGGCTCTACTTTGGCCTGGTCCACCTGCTGCAGCAGGGCTTTTTCTGCTGTTCTGATAAAGGATCAGACAAATTCATGGAGGAGGTTCCTAGCCACCATGGCCCCTTCCACTGCTGGTGGCCATAAATGCCTCTCTCAGCCACTTCCTGCAAACCTCAAGTGTGGAGACTTGCTCTTGCACTCAGTCCCGCAACTGGCTGGCTGATAGGAGAACAGGATGCTGGGTGGCACAGGCCCCTGGCCTGACGGTTTAAGGACCATCAAGGCTCCAGGAAGCATTTTGTAATTTTTCCTTAGGCGCTAGAGGGCAGCCATGTCCCCCGCGAAGGCCTTTCCCTGCCTGCTTCCCTACAGATCTCTCTCTCTTTCCATCTGACTTGCTCTCCACAGGCAGGGATGAGAAGGCAGCCAAGCTGCAAGGAACCAGCTGCTGAGGGCTCCTTCTTTGGAGCACCTGATGGAGTCAACTTGGCTAGCGAAGATGGCAGGAAAAGCTGGACAGGGCTAGGAAAGGGCTCTGTCTTGTGAGCCCCCCATCTCGCGTCTGCGCCTGGGTCTGGGGTGGGGGTGGGGGAGGCGCTCCGAGGGACCCAGGAGGAAGAGGAGGGCTACAGGCCACCTCACTGCCAGGCGCTTGGCGGCTGTTTTTCTGTTTGCGAAAAGGCTGCTGCTGCTGCTCTGCAGAGCCTGACTCACCCACTCTGCCACTCCGCAGGGGGCTCCTCTTCCTCTCCATGGCGACAGGCTTTGGTTGAGAGGCGCTGGGATGGCGCTGGGCTTCTGCGATGGTGCTGGGGGGGGGGTTGCCAGTGGAAGGGCCCTGTCTTTGTGGGAGGAGGGTGTGGTGCCATTGCCCTGGGACCGACTTGCTGTGTTGACTAGGGCAAGTGGGAAGGGGGAAAGGGGTCCCCACCCCCAGGCATGTCAAGCAGTGCAGAAAGAAGGGAGGAAAGAAGGAAGAGCAGATTACTCGACAGTGAGGTGTTCTTTTTGGGGAGGGAGTCCTTTTGTGGGCATGGAGCATTTGGGCACTGATGAGGGTATGAAGAAGGCCTGTAGCCCAGCCGGAGAACACCTGCCTGGCATGCAGAAGGCCCCCGGGTTCACTTTCCCACGTCTCCCGGAAGGGCTACCATCAGGAGACCCTGAAAAGGCACTGCCGGTCAGTGTGAACGAGTGTGATCCAGATGGGCCAGCTGCCTGACTCTGCAAGGCAGCTCCCTATTTCAATTAGCCCTTCCTTCATGAGGACTGGAATCCTGCTTTCTTCTAAGGAGCAAAGGCTCCAGGGCAGCTGAACTCCTGCTTTGCATGCAGAAGGAACAAAGCCCAGGGCCCAATGGCACCCCCAGGTGGGGCTGGGGAAATATTCCCTGCCTGAAGGAGCTGCTGTCAGTCAGTGTCGACAGTACTGAGCTAGATGGGCCAATGACCTGACTTCGCTGTAAGGCACCTTTCTTTGTTCCTATTGGGAACACTTACTCTGCCGGCTGGGAAGCCGCCGCTTCCCCACCTGAAATCACAGCTGGGCAGCTTCCTAGAAACAGCAGAAACTGCCTTAGGCCATCTCATTGTTCTCCACACTGGCTGGCAGCAACTCTCCAGGGTGTCAGGAAGGGAACACTTCCCAGCCCTGCCTGGAGATGGCGCTAGGGACAGAACCTAGAACCTTCTGCATGCCAAGCAGGTGCTCTGCCCCTGAGCAAAGCTGCCTTTGTACCGAGTCAGACCATGGGGCCATCTAGCTCACTGTTGTTGACACTGACTGGCAGCACCTTTCCAGGGTTTCATATAGGGAGTCTCCCAGTCCCAGCCCTACCTGGAGATGCTGTTGGGGATTGAACCTGGTGCCTTCTGCATGCCAAACAGGTGCTCTGCCATTGAGCCATGGCCTCTCCCTAAAAAGAAAGCAAGATTCTAGTCCTCTTTGTTCCAAATAAAGGGGCAGGGTTAAATAGCTTGGGAAGCTGCCTTATACCTAATTGGACCATTAGCCCATTCAGCACAGTACTGTCCCCACCAAGAGGCAGAGCACAGCCATCTTGGCCGGTTGCCGTCGATAATCTTCACCCCCGCCATGAAGCGGTCCACCCGACCCCTGCCTCCTGTGGCAGGGAGTTCCCTAGTTGAGCTGCGACCTCCTCCCCTCGGGCACCTGCAGCCTGTCTCCGTGGCTGTGGGCGATCAGTTTGCGGCCTGCTTGGTGAGGCTGCCTTGGCTCCCAGCCCTCCTCTCCTGGAGCCAAGCTGCCTCTTGCTTTTCCCCTCCCCAGCCACTGTGCTTCGCTCCTCTTACTCATCCTCGGCTTTTTCCTCCTCGTAAACAGGAGAGAGGCCTCCTGGGATGAGCACAATCTGTGGGCGGCCACAGCGAAGAAGAAGAGGACCTTTTGCCGTGGCAACTTTAAGCCTCTCGGCTGGCAGTGGGCTCTGCAAAGCCCCGATGGTGGTCCCGAGCTCCCGGCGGCCTCGGGTGGGACAGCCACCCACCCACCCCACCCTCCAGAGCTCTTGAGTCACACCAGCTGGTTTGGAGGGAGGCTTTCCACAGGAACCCCTGCCAGACCAGGAGGAGCAGTCGCCACGATCTGGTTCCTAAAAGGCTGCAGTCCCTGGGAGAGAGGGAGGGGACTGTCAAGTGGGGCTGGGGCTCCAGAGCTGGGCTTTCAGTAGCCCAGGACTTGAGGGGCTTCCTTGCTTGCCCATTTCCCCACCCAGAAGAAAAGCCCAGCAGCCAGAGCAGGTCACAGGGAACACACTTAGCCCAGCCTCCTGCTCCCACGGCAGCCAAATGCCCCAAAGAACCTGGGGGTCCAGATAGACTGCCTCTGGACCTGGAGGTTCCACGAGAGCATAGGAAGAGCCTGGCTGCTGGATCAGGCCAAAAGGGGGCCCATCCAGTCTAGCGTCCTGTTCTTGCAGTGGCCGACCAGATGCCCCATAAGCAGTGTGTGGCTACAGGACTGTGTAACCCCCCACCACAACCCGTAACTGACACACGCTGCAGCCAGGCAGCTGCAAAGAGAGAAATTGGCTGCCCTTTTGCCGCTTGCAAAAAGAAAAAAACGGACCGTGTTCCCTTTGAGTCCCCGGAGCCCAGCAGGGTGGAATCCATGGCATAAACAGGCAGCTCTTGCTCCAAGCTGCCCCTGGCAGAGGAATCCTCCCCCTGGCTGGGCTCCTGTGATTGTCTGGGAAACAAATAAAAATCAGGTTGCAAATCCAGGGGACAGGGGGTGGCAATGAGGTATATTGGGGAGGGTGTCTTCCTCCATGCATTTAACTTTGTACCCACCTCTCCCGTCCACCAAGGAGTTTGCAGTGTCTATGGGTAGGCAAACTAAGGCCCGGGGCTAGATCCGGCCCAATCGCCTTCTAAATCCGGCCCGCGGACGGTTCTGGAATCAGCGTGTTTTTACATGAGTAGAATGTGTCCTTTTATTTAACATGCATCTCTGGGTTATTTGTAGGGCATAGGAATTCATTCCCCCCCCCAAAAAAATATAGTCCGGCCCCCCACATGGTCTGAGGGACAGTGGACCGGCCCCCTGCCGAAAAAGTTTGCTGACCCCTGTATTTGATTCCCATTTTTTATTTTCTTTACTGCCTTCATATCCTACTCTTGGGGTAAGCTAAGGAGCTCTTCAGAACCCCCTGGAGAGTCGCTGCCGGTCAGTGCAGGCAATACAAACCCGCTGGATCAACGGCCTGATTTTAAGGCTGCTTCCGACCTTTCTATTTAAAACCAGTCCCTTTCACCATAAGAATATTACTTTCTTTTTAGGGGCAGGGTTAGCTCCCAGATTCCATGCGCCATATCATCTCCAGACGGAGCGGAGCGGGGCGCCGTTTTCCTATCGCCCTTATGTTGGCGGGGCGGGGGCGGGGTTAGTCTAGTTCACATTGAGGCAGGACTGGCTAGGAAGGGGGACACGAAGGATCTGGCCTCTCGGGCTTCGCCGCGCACGCGGAGAGCGTCGTCTGCACGCCACCATCACGACACGTGTTGAGCGCAGAAAAGGCCCCAGGTGATACCACCCGGCTCTGCCCAACCCTCCCGGTTAGGAATTCTGGGCCGATGTTCCCGCGCCCCCTGGGCATGTGCAGAGCGCCTCCTTCTTGGGCAGTCCATGCAGGCAACCTCCCACCCGCGTCTGTGAAGGGATGTGGGTGGAGCGGCGGCGGTCGTGCCAAGGGCGCCCCCTGCTGGCGCGGTGAGCGGCCACCGACGGGGCGGGCGGCTCTGAAGCTTGGCTGGCGCCGCTGCTCGGCGTCAGGATCAGCCCCGGGTCGTCCCGGCCAAGCCAAGCCCGGCTTGCGCAAGTGGCTGACGCCTCCGCCCGCCCCGCGAGAGGCCCCAACAGCCCGAGCTGGCGGTGCCGTCGGGCGCGCAGTCCTCCCGGGAGCCGTCGAGGGAGAGAGGAGCGCGCAGCGCCAGGTAAAAACGGGATGCAGCTCTCTTGGAGTACCCCCCCACACATTCCACTTTGCGGGGTGGGCTGGGCTCCCCGTGAGAGGCCCCTCTGCACATGCCCAGAGGCGCAGCCTGGACGGGGTCCTTCTACTTCCGAAAGAAGTTCTGGGGTTCACTCCGAACACCCCCCGTCCCTCCCGACCCGCCGCCATCCCAAGCTGTCTCCTCTCGCAGGAAACTCAGCCAGTACGGGAAAGGAGAGGAGAGGGCGCGTCGCTCCCCACAAATATGTGGGTCCCTCTTTCTCAATCCCCGCAAAAAAAATCCCTTGCGTGAGTAGCAGAAAAAAGAGGTGTGGTGTCCGTGAGACATGGGAGGGGGTGAATAATCCAGCGGGGAGGGTCCTCCTGAGGCTGCCGTTGGGGAGAGGGCAGGACCCCCCATCCTCATTGGGCCTTAATTTCAACGGGCGGTGGGACCCAGTTTTAATCCTCTTGTAACTTTCTGGGTTCTTTAATCCTACTGCCTTAATATCCTGCCTTTTCTCTCAAGCATCTCAAGGCAGTTTTCATGATTCTCTCCCAAGCTATTTACCCCCCCCCCCCAAAAAAAACACCCATGCAAAGTAGGCTAGGCTGGGGGCGGGGAGCATCATCTTACGCAGGAAGCTTTGTGACAAGAATGGAGATTCGAACCCAGAACTCCCCTGTCCTGGTTAAAACACAGAAGCTCTCTCCCTTTGGGGTGCTCTGAATGGTTTTGAGGCATGTGCAGAGTGCCTTTCAAGAACCAAGGAACCTGAGCTGAACTGAGGATTTCAGATTCAGAGGCTGATTCAGCACTGATTCTCCACAGGGACGGGGGGGGGGCAGCCGGGGGGGGGGGCAGCACAGGCTGATGACTGGACTTTGTTTTGGTTGGAAGAAGCTTAGTCAGAAACTGGGAATGTCTTAAAGTCAACAATAAATGAAATAAAGGGACTGACAGGTGGCATAAGTTTTGGCTGGGGAGTTGAAGATTAGTGGCAGGGGGGTGGGTTGGCATATGAGCTTATTTTGGGGGGGCATCTGGTTAGTCCTAGGAGAACAGGATGCTGGACTAGGTGCCCCCCAATCCAGCTGCAGTCATCTGCTCTTCCAATGCCCCTGTTGCCCCGTTGTGATTTTGCCCTGTCAAAGTCCCACAGAGCATGAATTGAGAGCAAACTGTGTCTATCTTTCACCCCCCCTCCCTGTGGGAGACGAGGGAAGCCCCCCATTATTCTGCATGGAATGATGTCCAGGGGGGTCTTAGCTGTGATTCCTGCATGGCAAGGGGTTGGACTAGATGATCCTTGGGGGTCCCTTCCAACTCTACAAGTCTCTGATTGGATGGGGATAGTTCCCCTTGGGCTCAGTGGGGAAAGGGGGAGGCAGGTTGCCCCAGCCCTTCCTGGGGTGGCTGGAACAGCGGCCAGGGGGCGGCCCCAGGAAACGTGCCTTGGTAGCAGTCTTGCCGCCACTTGAAGAGAGGATCTGCCCTGACTCAGACCGTGCAACGCTGCCGCCGCAGCAGCAGCAGCCCCCTTGGCTTCCTGGCGCGGCTCAGTTCAGTGACTGAGAGTCAAAGGCACTTCCTGCGCCGGGAACAGCACGTTCCCAGGGCCAGGCCAGAGCCTCTTGTGCAGCCCAGAGCTGGCACCATCCGCAGAATGGAGAAATCGCTTCCAGATGCTGAGGCTGGATGTGTCACTCAAACACAGAGAGGGAAGAAGAGGAGGGAGGAGGCGGGAAGCGTTTTGACTCCCTTCTCACTCCCCACCCCCCATCACTCACCCCATCACCGTCTGCCCCAAAGAACAGGACAACTCACAACTTGGCGAGCGTCTTCCTCGGCCGGCCCACTCATTGGCGAGACTTGACACTTGTCCCAGTTTAAACCACCATGCAGGATAATTCCTCCATCACGGATAGAAGGAAAGCTTAGTCCAGTGGGGGCGAGTTGGGGTTGAGTTCAGCGCATGTGCACTGACACACTTCCAGTGTTGTTGTTTTGCTGGGTTCTTTCTGAAACCCCTGAAGAAGGCAAGCCAGTGGGATTTGTGTGTGTTAACCCTACAGGCCAAGGGGCCTTCTGCAGGAACATGAGGCCAGGGGTGAGTTCCTCAGACCCAGGGAATTGGGATTCTCAGGCTAGGGTGCTCCCCTCGGGCACCCCTTCCCTCCAAAGCCAGGGAAAGCCAGGCATGTGTGTTTGCACCTGCCAAGGTGATCATAGATCAGATCTAGTCCAACCCCCCTGCAATGCAGGAATCACAGCTAAAGTATCCATTGCAGGTGGCCTTCCAGACTCTCTCTCCAGGTAGACCGTTCCACTGCCAAAACAGCTCTTAGACAGTTTTTCCTAACGTTTAGTCGGAATCTCTTTTCTTGCCACTTGAATCCCTTGGTTTGGGGTCCTGCCCTCTGGAGCAACAGAATACAAGCTCGCTCCCTTCTCCCTTCAGGTGGCTCTCAGGTCACCTGCAGTCTCCTCTTCTCCAGGCTCATGATAAGTCAATGGAACCATAAATTTAGGGCCCGATGACTTCGAGACATGTCCCTTTCATGTCCTCATCAGCTGTCCCCTGTCGGAGGCAGAATGCTGGGCTGGATTAAACGGAAAGAAAGATTTGCCCTCCTTAAACTAAACAGAGTTCTCAGGATGGAAGCAGCCCGGCGAAGAGGAAGCCTACCTGTTGGATGGCTGCCTGCCCTGTCCAAAGATGTGTCCAGCTGTGCCAGGGCTCTCCGCTTCCCAGGACCAAATTGCTGGCTAGCCCTTTCCCTCCTACACTTCCTTGATCTCTTAAAGGCCCTGAATCGAGGGCAGCATTCCCTTCTGGGGCCGCATGCCAGAGGCAAAAGGAGCTGGAGCAATTATACTCACCCCTTCCTCTTTCCATCCTCCTTCCAGGCATGAAAAGAGGCAGGGTCAGAGTTCAAGGAAAGGCTTCTAGCCAGCAAGGGGCAGAGTGAGGCCAGCAAGGGGCGTGTCCTGGAGGGAGGGGGCGTGGCTGGGGGACAGCAATGCTTCTGAATACCAGCTGCTTTGAATCTCAGATGGGTAGAGTGCTATTCTGCCTGAGGGCCAGGTGGAGTGGAATGGAGGGCCGATTCTGGCTCCTGGGTAATAATAATAATAATAATAATAATAATAATAATTTATACCCTGCCCTCCCCAGCCAGATCTGGGCTCAGGGAGGCTAACAACAGTAAAATTACAGTAGAAACATAATAGGGGTGGGTGGGAAACCCAATTTAAAATACAGGTTAAAATGCAATTTAAAATGCAGCCTCATCAAAACCATAAGGGGATGGAAACATAAGGGTCAGACTGAGTCCAAACCAAAGGCCAGGTGGAACAGCTCTGTCTTGCAGGCCCTGCAGAAAGACGTCAAGTCCTGCAGGGCCCGTAGCTGTCAACTTTTCCCTTTTCTTGTGAGGAATCCTATTTGGAATAAGGGAATTTCCCTTTAAAAAAGGGAAACGTTGACAGCCATTAACAGGGCCCTAGTCTCTTGTGACAGAGCATTCCACCAAGTCAGGGCCAGTACTGAAAAGGCCCTGGCCCTAGTTAAGGCCAACCTAACCACCTTGGGACCTCCAAAATGTTGTCATTTGTAGACCTTAAGGTCCTCCGCGGGGCTCCCCCTCAGTGAGCTATTAGAAGAGCAAGTTAGAATCTTGGAATTGTAAAGTTGAAAGGGACCCCAAGGGGGTCCAGCCCCCTGCAATGTCGGAATCTGAGCTAAACCATCCGTGACAGAGGGCCACCCAACTTGCACATTGGTACCATCAGAACATAATGAGAGCTTGCTGGGTCAGGCCAGTGGCCCATTCAGTCCAGTTGCTTCTTCTCACAGTGGCCAACCAGGTGCCCCAATGGGAAACCAGCAAGCAGGATTTGAACACAAGAGCCCTTTCCCATCCTGCAGTTTCCAGCAACTGGCATTCAGAAACATCGCTGCCTCTGACTGTGGAGGCAAAGCTGAGCCATTGTGGCTAGTAAACTTTGTCTAATTCTCTGCTAAAGCCATCTAGGTTGGTGGGCATCACTGCTTCCTGCACAAGAGAGTTCCACAGTTTAACTAAGCCTTCTGTGAAGAAGTCCTTTCTTTTATCTGCCCCGAATCCTCATTATTGATCCACCTTCTTCCTGTGAATGTAGGTTGTTTGAAACTGTTGTGTTTTAGTTGTTGCAACCTGCCCTGTGGCCTGAGGGTCAAGGGTACCAACTGATGGAGGGATGAAATGGAAGCAGCAGGAACTTCCTACACTGGAAGACTGGCAGATAAAGATGGGAGAATATGTGGAGATGGCAAAGCTGACGGGGAAGATCCGGAATCGGTGAGAACGAACTGTTTCAGAAGGACTGGAGCAAATTTATATTCTATAGGAAAGAAAACTAAACATTTGAAAACGTTTGTAGGTTTGAATTGAAATGCTTTGTAATGTGAAAATAAGGAACCGATTTACATATAAGGTGGCAATTTTTATAAAAAAAGAAGAAGATTTAAGGTAGAAAAGTGATTATAGAAATAAGAGAATTTATTAAAAGATGTTTGGAAGTCAGAAAGAGGGAGGGAAAGAAGTCGATGCTCTGTCTGAGCAATGTTTTATGTTATTGATTTGTGTAATGAGATGTAATTAAATATGGAAAACTCAATAAAAATATATTTTTTTAAATGGATTTGCTGTTCGTGGGTTGAGGGGCGTTGCCTCCCTCCTGCAGCAGCTTGCAGATTCTAGGATGCGCTGGATCCGTCCTGCCCCTACCAGGGAGCACACGGGCACCTTCCTTGCCTCTTGTGGATTTCTGCCTGGCACCGGCGGGAGCAGCCACCCAGAAGCCCCTGGCATTCCCCAAACAGTAAGAGTTTATGTGCAGTGTCATCCAGAATCTGCACACAAGCTCCTCCTGTGCGGGGAGACCAGGCCATGCCTGCCTCTCGCGGGAGCCAGTTCCAGGGCTGCTTGAAGGACTCTCTTTTATCCATCCAACATTCAGCTTCACTGGGTGTCTGCGAGTTCTAGTGTTGGGCGGGAAGGAGAAAAACTTTATCCCTCTCTCTGGGTGAGATGAGCCTCTGCTCTGGTCCTGCAGGGCCTTGTCCACACATGCACATCTTGTGGGAAGTAATCCACCGAGAGCAGTCAAACACAACATTCCTTGTTTTCCTAGAGAAGACATGCAGGGGAATGTTTGGTCCAGCCAGTCGAAAACTCCCTGTTTCCTCCTGGCTGGAGCATCCTTCCTTTGCATGTCGCTAGAGGTGGGTGTGACCTTACCTGTCCAGGTAACAGAACGACAAGGCATGCTGCCACTCTCTCTTTTTTTCACTTCCTCTGTTGCTGGACCAGCTTCTCAGCTAGCAGAAGCATTGGGATCAAATCTCCCATATGGGGTATATGCACATGTATATATTTGTAACCAAGCCTGCCTTCAGGAATTCAACTGTGAACTGATGTGAGTAAACAACTTTTATTGACTTTAAATAAGATTGTCGTGTCTTTATTCTTTTAAGAGGGGTAAAAGGGAACTTACCAGGAATATACAGTTCAATACTGAATTGTATAAAATAGTGAGAGGCTCACACGAGCCTGCAACCAACTATCTGCTGTGTATGTAAAAGAGGAATGTAAACTCTGCTAAGTAAAGGAACTTGCTAGCACAAAGTTAGGAAGGATATTAATAAACAATATATCCTCTCCTGCCTCCCTGAACATTCCCACACATCTTTTAATGTGTACATTAAAAGCAGTGCATTTGGAAGTTGTGCCTGCAGCACTTGACCTGTTTGACAGCCCATACACACATGCAGGGCACCAGCTGCTGCTGCCAGATCGGGCCAAATTCAAGGTGTTACTTACCATCTGTATATAAAGCCCTTAACACCTTGGGACCAGTTTGCCTGCAAGAAGATCACCTTATCCCCCCCCCCCAACCTGCACCCTTCCAACCGCTTTGACTGGCAGAACTGGCCTTGTTCCAAGCACAATTTAATACTTGTTTGTACGAACTCCATATTTTTGCAGCACTTACACTTTGGAACTCCCTGCCTCTGGCATTGGGCAGGTGCCTTCACTGGAGTCTTTTCTGCACCAGCTAAAAAAACTTTCTTTTTTCGACAAGCCCATCCAGATGTTTAGAAAGTTGATGGGCGTTCCAGTTTGTTTTTAGCCTACTATTTTAACTTTTTGAAAGCCATAAATTATATTGTTAGCTTTTCTTACTGATAATTTTATTGTTTTATCTTTTTTTCCAAACTGCTGTGAATGTTCCCGTCCCCCATCAAGCAGTGTATGAATTTCATGAAATAAATGAATGTGTGAATCTGCTCTCGGTATAGAATGTGAAAATGTTCTACATGCCTCTTTGGCACTATAATCCTCAAATTGGGCTTCAGGTCTCAGGAAGAAAACATGAGCCACGAGCTGAGCAGGCCTTTCTTCTGTAACCTCAGTGCCACCCCCCAATCTTAAATGTAACCATTTCAGGCATATTCATTTTCTCCTTAATTTTGCATCCTTTCGTTTAATAGCTGCTGCTTCTTAGTTGCAGAGGAGAAGAGTTCATTTCCCAAAATGCTGCTCTGATGGTGGCTGGAGATCCGGCAGGTCCCAGGGCAAGTGGGCAGGATCTGGTACCTTGAGGATTGCCTCTTGGGGCCTGGCCAGAATCTTGTGGGAAACCCAGAATCTCCTGAGCAGCCCCTCCAATAGAAAATTGTGTCCATTCTCTCCCTGCCCTGCCCTGCAACACACAGACACAGGCACAGGCACAGACACACACACACACACACACACCCACACACACACACACACACCCCTGCAGGAATGAATTGTGTAAAAATAAGAGACCTATGCACAGTAGAGGGTGCAAATGTGTACAATTTATGCAGGCCACAGATTTTAAATTTATATGAGATGAAAGAAAAGGGGGAGGGAGCGTTATAACCCCCAAAGGTTTCCAGATTCCCCGTAAGTTCCTTCTTGTTGGTTCCACACGAGGAGCTGGCTACCCACAGAGAAAGGTTCACAAAGGGAAAGCAAGAAACAGCTCCATCTTCCTCATCACCTGCTGCCTGATCCCCCTTTACCTGAAGGTGCTTCCAGGGATTGAACCCAGAACCTTCTGCATGCAAAGCACCTGCTCAGCTGCGCTGCAGCCTCCCCGCATTTGCCACTGAACATGGGAATGCAAGCAGTAGCATGTCCCTGTTGCTTTGAGTCCCCACTCCTTTGGGTGAGCATGTGCTTCCACATTGGACTAGTCCTCAGTGAGTACAGATCTGCTAACCTGCACTCATCAACTTTCTCAGGGCCGCTTGCTGGGAAAATGGACATGCAAACTTTGTTACCCCTAAAGAGGATAGAAGGGCATGGTCTGGACAAAAAGAGCCCCCTTTCACTGGAAAGAGGGGCTGCCACCCATGTCAGAGTTCTGCACTAAGGCCTGGGAAACCCAGCCATAAAGCTCAGGCCTTGGGGCCAGTCTCCACCTCTCAGAGCAATCACCTAAATCACAGCGGAAGGGCCAGCCAACCCTTGTTTGTTTCTCCCCCACCCCAGCACATCCCAGCAGCCCAGAGGCCACTTGGCAGGGCCCAGCGCCCAGGGAGGGGCGTGTGTGTGCATCATCCCAGCCTCTCTCCCAGGCTGGTCTCTGCCACGGGGGCCCAGAACCAGGAGCTTTGGAGAGAAAGCAGCCCCAGGATGCCCACGAAGAATTCCTCCCCCTCCATCATCAAGGCGGCTGCTGCTGCTGCTGCTGCTGCTGCTGCTGCTGCTGCTGCTGGGCGTCCACTCCAGGCAACCATGGCTGTAGACTGTTACCAGCCCACATCCACACAGTAACAATCTAAAGCCACGGTTGCCCTGGAGACGCAGGATGAGCTGGCACCGTGGCAAATGGCATCCTGAAGGCTCCATCTCTCTCTCTCTGATTGCTGCGAAGAGGGAGAAGCAGAAAACCCACCAGCACCACCGTTCCAATCTCCCACTCGCCATTCCCCCAAATCAGCAGCAATGCACACTTGGACCCCCTTGGAGTCCAGGTCAGGGTCTGCCCAAATTCAGCTGCACGTCTGGTTGTGAGATTTGCAGAGGCTGCTGTTGAGGAGCTGGCAGCCATGAATGTGTTCTCTGCTGGGGAAAACTGGGGGGTCTGCATGATGGGGAAAAGTCAATAGAGAGAAGACCCTCCCTGACTGCCCTTTAACCTGTGCTGACATTCCCTCCAGTATTAGATGGAGACTCTTGAATTCTTTGGTCATCCAGTGACCAGTAGCTGAATAACCCTTTTTACTGAAGTGCGGAATTTCCATCCACTGTGGACCAGAGTCAGTTCATGGAATCATAGAGTTGGAAGGGACCCCCAAGGGCCATCTAGTCCAACCCCCTGCAATGCAGGAATCTCAACTAAAGCACCCAAAGACAGATGGCCATCCAACCTCTGCTTTAAAACCCCCAAGGAAGGAGAGTCTGCGGCCTCCCGAGGGAGACTGTTCCCCTGGTGCCTGTGCCACATTTCATGGACCCAGACAGACCACTGGCTCCATCCAGCTCTGTATTATCTACATCAGGGATGAGTGGCCCCTGTGGCTCTCCTGATGTTGCTAGACTCCAAATCCCAGCACCCACTCCTTCCCCCAGAGAGGACCTATGAAGAGCCCGACTGCTCGCTGGCAGTCGACCACCAGATTCCTTCTGCCCCTCCTCCACTGCCGAGGACTTTTGGGATACAACTCACTTTGCACTGATGTGTCTGCTTGGGAAGGAGGAGTCAGTGAGAGAAACCACCCAGCTTCCTAAGCTGCCCTTTAACCTGCTCCGACCATCCCTCTGGTGCTAGACTGATATTCTGAGGGTTGCTGGCCTCATCTCCTCCTCCTCCTCCTTCCATACATTGGGGAGGCAAATCTTTGTGACTCCTGCTGAGAGCAGGCAGAACGAGGATCTCTCCTGTCCAGCGTGCATTTCCTTCAGGAAACTTGGCTTCAAAACTCGGAGTCTCAGCGTGATTGTGTCCAAGGGGCCAGCAGTGGGTCAGTGCTCAATTCAAATTTCTGCTGATACACTCAAACTTCAAGTGCCAACCTTTTGATGGGGGCACTTTTTTGAGGGGGTCCCACATACCCCCAAGTTTCAGCTTGTTCCTATCAGGAGCTGAGGCTTCAGTGTAGCGAGCCCTGCCCTGTGGAACCCCTTGCCGCTGCTTGATTTTAGATGCCTTCTGAAAACAGTATTATTCAGAAAGTCCTCCTAATCTTGTTTCTTTGTCCATACAACTCACCTTTCCCAACCCACTGTTTGCTTTTTCTTTCCTTTTTTTTAACCATCTAGCCTTATGGAAAAGTTCTGAGGAACTCAAAAGTGTCCACGTTATTTTGGGTTGGTCTAATTAAAAAAAATCACCATATTATGGAGCGCAATTGCGCATGCAAGGTGGGCACTTCAACCTCAGAAAGTGCAATTGCTTCCCCAGTTAAGAGCAAGACAAATCTCCTTTTTTGTCATCTGAATCCATTGGTTTAGGTTCTTCTCCCCTCCAGAGCAGCAGAAAAACAACTTGCTTCACATGCCATGTGTTAGTCCTCCAGGTATCTGAAGACAGCAGTCGTATCTCCTCTCAGTCTTCTCTTCTCCAGGCTAAACACACCCAACTCCCTCAACCATTCCTCATAAGGCTGCTTCATCATCCTGGTTGCCCTCCTCTGCACAGCTTCTAGCTTGTCAATACCCTTCTTAAACTGGGGTGCTCAGAACTGGACACAGGACTGACTTTTACTCTTGGGGCGGTGGAGATGGAGGATGGGGAAGAATGGATTTTGCTCTTACCCTGGCTTAGGAGCATGTCTTAACTGCCACACTGAGCTTCCTCCTCATTGGCCAGACTGTACTGGGAACACTCACTACTGTGCAGGTCTGTCCTTCATCACTATTGTCTGGCAAAGGCTAGAAAATGTGCCAATGGGGGGACAGCCTGTACCCCCATCCCACACCTTGGGCTCCCTCTGGAGGTGGGCATCTCTCTTCACTGATTCTCAACAAGCCAACATCCCAGAAGCACCCACCACCCCCAAGTGACGTCCACAGAGCATCAAGGATTAAAGGCGAAACCTACCTGGACCTTTCCAGTATGGGAGGCACCAGACTCCCCATCGCTTGGTGGCAGAGCCCCTGCTTTGAATGCAGAAGGCCCCAGTCCCTTCTGAAACTCTGGACAGCTGTTGCCAGTCAGTGTTGGCAATACTGGGCTAGGTATAGCAATGGCCTGACTGGGTTTGAAGCAGGTCCCTACATTCCTGGAGAGGGAACGTGAGCCTTAAGGACTCACAGATTTATTGCAGCATGGGCAAAACCTGGAGATGGCAGCACTTAATCTGATCAGGCCATTGGTCCATCTAGTTCAGTATTGCCTTCTCTGGCTGGCAGTGGCTTTCTGGGTCCTTCAGCAAAGAACCCTCACCTGCTGCTGAAGTCCTTGCATGTGCAAAAGAATGGGCTATGCTCTACTGAACTATGGATGGCACCCATGAATTTTTCTCCTGTAATAAATTTATTCGTTTCTATGGTGCTGCAGGATTCTTCATTCATTCATAAACATTGCTGGACTACGACTCCCACCCACCCCCATTACTGCTCATGCTGTCTGGGGCTGATGGGAGTTGGAGTCCAGCAACGTCTGGATCCCTGGTACAGACAAAACAGAGCTTGGTCAACCAATGGTCTGACTCAGTGCCTTTGGTTGTTTTGGCCAAAACAAACACAGCTACCCTTTGGGAAGGGATCAAAGCCAGCCATTCCTTTCACTGTTTCAAGGAGGAGTGGGACCCGATGCTGATATGGAAAAGGTATTTCCCACCCTAGTACAAAACGCGAGGGGAGCAGTCCTAAAACTGGATGTGGGCAGTTTTCCAGGGGAGACTGGAGATCAGCACCATGGACAGCAACTCGCAGCAAGGATCCCTTTTGGTGCCAGGAGGGAGGCTACGTTTGGCGAGCCCCAAGGATAGGAGATGGTTGAGATTCCCTGCCCCACCTTCTCTCCCCAACTGGGTCCCGGAACCACAAGAAACTGGAGTCCAGTTTGAAGAACCAACTCTGCCAGTTATGCCTAAGATCTGCAATATTGGAGCTGCTCCAGCCTCCCTCTCTGCCCTTCCCCACACCTTCTCAAGGCCCACATCATATGAAGAGCCTCTTGGGTCGGGCCAGTGGCCCCTCTAGTCCAGTAGCCAAATACCCCAAAGAACCTAGGAATTGAGATAGACTGCCTCTGGACCTGGGGGTTCCATAAAAGCATCAGAAGAGCCTATCTGCTAGATCAGGCCAATGGCCCATCTAGACCAGCACCCTATTCTCACAGTGGCCAGCCAGATGACTCTTTTGGGAAGCCCAATTTAAGAGCCCTCTTCCCTCCTGATTTCCAGCAACTGGTCTTCAGAAGCATAATTGCCTCTAACTGGGGTGGCAGAGCACAGTCACCATGGCTAGTAGCCATCAATAGCCCTCTCCTCCTCCAGGAATTTGTCCAATCCCCTTTTAAAGCCATCTTGGTTGGTGGCCCTCCTCCTGTGGCAGGGAGTTCCATAGTTTAACAAAGTGCTGCCCTTGTTGAACCCACCAACCTTCATCTCTAACCATTATGACATTTTAAATACCTGTTAGCTGCACTGGCTGGCATCCACCCACCTGTTCAATTTCTGGACCACCCCACTCCTCTGTTGCATTGGTCCAAGGGCCAGCAGTAGGGAGTTCCCATTTGATTGACAGACAAATGATGAGACATATATTTAAGTACATGGAGGGGCTGCTCAAGGTCACAGATAGCCCACCCATAATCTAGTTTTACAGGTGAGAAGCACAGAGGTTAAAGAGGTAAGCAATTATACCACAAGCCCCACCATGTCAAGTTGTATGGTGTTTTTTTAAAGGAGCAGCATTTAAAACCACCAGGGTCCCATTTTACAGCCAGGGCAAACTGAGGCCCAGATATAGCTATAGATCTACTGTCTATACCTTCTTCGCTAAGCTTTCTTCGTTTCAGAAGCCTGGTTTATTAGGGGAGGGGGTGGAGATCTGTTTCTGCTGCTGTTAAAGAACCGTGAGCCAGAAACCCTTTTGCAGGATCTGCTGCAGAGACCTACCACGAGTGGATCCTGACATGTCTTTGCCCTGGCACAGCTGAAAGGAGACAGACGCCCCACACAAAAGCCCGCCCCCCTCAGGTGAAGAGGCACTGTAGTTGCTGTCAGACTTCAGTAGCCATGACTGTAGACTGTTACTGTTCCTGTCGTAGCACTTAGCAGTAAGCAGTCTAGAGCCAAGGTGCCGACGCACTGACCTGGCAGCGAGGGTGGGGGGGCAGGAGGCTGAATCTTCTCACCGGGCTCTCTTCCGCATGCGGTTCCCCCTGCTTTAACCCGGAGGGGGGAAGGCCACTGCAAAGGAAAGTGCAAAAAGCCTCCTGCCTGCTGGTGTGGCCGCCTCTGTGCTTCCTTGAGAGGCCATTAAAAAAAGAGAGAGAAATCAAGATTCTAGATCTCATGATCACAGCGTAAGCTGAGGAGCAACGGAAAAGGGAAGGTGCCTTCTTGTTGCGCTCAATTTCAGAGCCTGGGGGAAGGAAGTTCCTGGATTTCAGGGCTCACCAGTGAGTTATAGGGCAGATAATGTTTTGATAGAAATGGTGGGGGAAACTCCAGGCCGTCCTGGAAGAGGCTGGGGTTGGAGGGTGATATAGACCTGCCTTCTGCTGAAGAACTAACAAGCAGACCCTCCCCAAATAGCCCATAGAATAGTAGAGTTGGAAGAGACCCTGAGGTTATCTAGGGATATGCAGTTGCAGGCAAGGGGTCTGGGGTCCAGATCAATGCCCTTGACTCCTTGGTAGACTGCCTCTAAGGAGAGAGGCTCCACGGAGCAAACATGGCTAAAATCTTCTCCATACGTTTCCCCCAACTGCTCCCCTCCTTACTTTCACCCTCTATTGCAGGCTAAGGGGGTGGGGTGAACTACAACTCCCATCAACCTTGGCCTCTGGCCATGCTTGTTGCTGATGGGAACTGTAGTTTCAACGGCACCTGAAGAGCCGAAAGTCCCCCATATCTGCTTCAGGTCCTAAGACGAGCCTGGCTGATGGATGGGGCCAAAGCAGGACTCATTCAGTCCAGCCTCCTTTGTCTCAGCTGCCCCCTGGGAAGCCTGCAAGCAGGGTCTCAGTACATCGGCAGTGTGGCTTAGTGGTTAGACTGGGAGAAATTAGGGCTTGAATCCCCACTTGGCCCTGAAGCTGATTGAGTCACTGCTTCTCAGCCTAGCCTATCTCACAGGGCTGTTGTGGGGATTAAACAAGGGTGGGCAGAACCAAGTACGCCATGCAGAAAAAGATGGACATAAATTCCTGCATTGCAGTGGGTTGGGCTAGATGACCCCTGGGCTCCATTTCCAGCTCTAGGATTCTATGAAATGCAATCAGTAAATAAAATAAAAACAACACACACACACACACACACACACACACACACACACACACCCTCACCCTCATTCGTTCCCTCTCTCATTCCTATGGATCCAGGATGGCCTTTCGCACACAGCCTGGATGGCCATGATTCTGTTGAGGGTGAGAGCTGTCCATCCAAGAGGGCACCAGGTTGGGAAAGGCTGAGCCAGGGAAACAGGGGTGTGTGTTCAAGGGACAGTGGAAATAAATGGAACAGAAGAGCCTGCTGGATCAGGCCAGCAGCCCACCTAGTCCAGCATCCTGTTCCCACAGCGGCGGACAAGATGCCCATTGTGGGAAACAGACCCCCAGCTGTTGTTCCCCATCCTCTGGTATTCAGAGATAGACTGTCCCAGGACATGGAGGTTCTGCTATCACAATAGACCTTTGTAAGAAGAGCCCTGCTGGATCAGGTCAAAGGGGGCCCATCTAGTCCAGCATCCAGTGGCTGAACAGATGCCCATTATGGGGTGCTCGCAAGCAGGATTCAAGCACAAGAGCTCGAACTCTCCCCTCCTGCGATTTCCAGCAACTGGGATTCAGAAGCATCGCAGTCTCCGACTGCGGGGGCAGAGCCTAGCCATGAATGAATCTGTTGCTCATTCTTAAAAATGAATAACTAAACCCCACAAAAGCGCAGGGCGTTAGAGAAGGCAGGTGTCTCGAACTCTTCGCTTCCGGGTGTGTGTGGGGGGGGAGAAGAGCCGGGGGGGGGGATCAAAGGAAGGGAGAGGTCCCTCTCCTTCTTCCATCCCCAGATCTTGCTCTTATATCCAACACCCACCCCATCAACAGCCCCCCGTTCAGGAGATTCTCGCTTCCTGCATTCTCGCTGGGCATCTCGGAGTGGAAAGGGAGGGAGGGAGAAGAAAGATATTTTTTTGGAGGTGGGGGTCTGGTCTGACGGGTGCTTATGCCTAGGGAGTTGGGGGGGGGGAGAAAGGCAGGTCGCTGCCGCCCTGCGCCAAGCCAGCCCTCCCCCTTCAGCCAAGCGGACACGGGGGGGGGGGTAGAGAAGCGGATGGCTGGCTGGCGCTCCCCCCCGCCCATCGCTTCCGGCGGCGCAGCAGCCCCTTCCAGCCAGTTCTTGTTCCGGCTCAAGGTGAATGGAGCGGCAGGTAGGCTGGTGGGGGCGGGAAAGAGAGGGAGGGGGAGGGAGAGACAGAGCTGCAGCAACGTCTCCCCCGCCCCCCGCAGGAAAAAGAGAGGAGCGAACGCCAAGCAGACGCAATGCAACAGGTGGCGGATCCGCAGGAGGAAGAAATTGGGGGGGGGGGAGTCAGAGGCATCATCTAACCAGCTCCAAGCTCAATTGCGTGGAGGGGGGGGGCTCTAGGGATGAGCCAGCCCCCTCTGCGGGGCCCGCATCCAGGCGCTCCTCATCCCCCCCCCCTTCAATGCCAGCAGCTTCCCCTTAGCTGGGCTTTTTGCGGGAGAGGGGAAGTTGGCAAGGCACAAGGTGGGGGGGGGCAACGCCCGAAACTCTGCCGTGTCTCCCCCCGCCCGCTTATTATAATGGCCAATGCCTCTCTGTTCCCATTCACGTAGGAGGGGGCGTCTCTGTTCCCTCTGTGCCCCCCCCCACTGAAAAGAGACGCCCCCGCCACATCCCTGGTGGGGAAAGTCGGTCCCGATTCAAGATCTACTTCCCTCTCCTTTGATGGGGGGGGGGGGAGGTAGGGCAGTCAGTCGCTGCCCGGACAAGCGCCACGTGTTTGGCACGGGAACCAATCGACTCCGGGCGAGTCACGCTGTGGGACCCCCGCGCACCTCTCCCCACAAACCGCCTGGGACGGGACTCTGTTGGAGGCGAGTCTACGTCGCGGAGCAGAGAGAGAATAAGTGGGGACCCCCTGACACACACACCCCACTCTTGAAAGCGGCGATAAGCCAGTCTTGCAATGGGGAGAGAGGGTCAGAGCTGGATTGGTAGGGGACAGCCCATTCTCCGCTTACCTGTGCCTCGACGGGGTGTCCTTCCCGTCCATCCGCCCGCCGGCTCTTCTCCCCTCCATCCCTCCGCGCCGGAGCCCCCTTTTTTCTCTCCCGGCTTTGGAGGAAGAAGCGCCGGGCTCCGTCGGCGATGCAGGCTCCGGAGCGGTGTCTGCAGCCGTCGGGCTTTTTATAGAGTCCGGCTCGTAGTAACGGGGACCTCGCGGCTCATTCATAGAAAAGAATCAACCTACACAATGACGTGAGCACGACGTCAGCGGGAAATTTAGGGAACGGGCAGAGGCAGCTATTTATATCACGGGGAGGGGGGAGAGAGAGAGAAAGGGAGAGAAAGAGGGGCGGGGGAGAGAAACTAGCCAGCCAGAGAGGGGGGATTTATGGGGGGGGGGACTCTAAGTGGGTCTCCTTAGCATCAGTTTGCTACATGACACTCCTGATACCCATCTAAACGACGGGGGGGGGGGAGCGAGAGCTTTATAGACCTCTGAAACTGCCAGATTCCCCGGTCTTGGCACACACACACACACACACACACACAAACTCCAGGGGGGCACCCACCCCCCTGGCATGTGCCAAGATGCACCCGAGTGGCAAAAAACTCACGAAGTCTTAACTCAGATCTAGGAACACAGGAAGCTGGCTGAGGCTGAGGCTGAGTCACCAACTGGTCTATTTAACTCCATATCGCCAACACGGACTGGCGGTGTCTCCCCGGGGGTCTCCAGAAAGCGGAGGTCTTACCGCCAGCTCAGCAGAGACTGGATCTGGGAAAGGAGGTGCCGGGACAGTGAGCTGCAGCACATCCCCTAAAAGTAAGGTAAGTTTTTGATCTTCATGACTCTAAATAAAGGGCTGGTTTATTGCAAACCGCCTCATATACTGAATCAAATCAGTCGGCTCGGTATTGCCAACACAGACTAGCAGCAATCAGTCAATCGATCGTTTTATTTTTAGGCCCCCCCTTCCAAAGTTAAAGCTATGCTCCAGGTGGTCGACAACATATAAAAATCACATAATTACGAACATAACAAAAGTAGTCTGTGAACAATGAATAAAACATCAGAAAGTACGTAGCCAAATTGAACAACTTCCACATAAATCATAAGAAGATGGGGGGAAAAAGTATCAGTAACAACAACACACACACACCCAAACCCCCTAAACAACCCCACCCCCCAGCCCAAGAGTCTGTTCAGCATTCTCAGCTTTTGCAGCTGGAGTCAGTCCGAGGGCTGCCCTCTCAGGCCTGGTAGGAAAAGGCCTGCAAGGCAGAGAGCAGGTCTCCCAGGACTTGCAGCCAAGAGCAGCAGCTCTTCAGGGTTCCGGGCAGGGGGTCTCTCCCCTGACCCTGCCTGGAGATGCTCCTGGGAGCTGAATGTGGACCCTTCTGCATGCGAAGCAGGTGTTCTGCACCCCTAAACTACAGTCCCTCCATACAGGAAGTTGTGTTGTGCTCAGTCTGACTACTGGTCCATCTAGCTCAGCACTGCCAGCACTGATCGGCAGCAGCTCTCCAGCGTTTCAGACTGAAGTATTTCTGCAGAGCTACCGGGGGATATTGGGGTTTGCAGTGCATGGTTAAGCTGTGGAACTCCCTCCCACAGGATGTGGAGGAGATGGCTTTAAAACAAATTCATGGGGGAAGCGAGGGCTGTGGAGGGCTCCTCCTAACCAGGCTGGTTCTGCTCCTCCATGGTCTAAGGCAGGCACCCCCAACCTGCGGCCCGCCAGATGTTTTGGCCTACAACTCCCATGATCTCTAGCTAACAGGACCAATGGTCAGGGGTGATGGGAATTGTAGTTCAAAACATCCGGAGGGCCGAAGGTTGGGGATGCCTGGTCTGAGGCAGCAGCGCTTCTGAATCACAGTGGCTGAAACCCACAGGAGGGGAGGGGGCTCTTGAGTCTTGCTTGTGGGTTTCCCTTGGTGGCTGGCTGGCCCCTGAGCCGTGGAAAGGGGCATGGGGGCACTGGTGGGGCAGGAGAAGAAATGCCCTGCCACACAAAGGGCACAGACATTTCGGGCAAAAGATTCCCGTGCTGCAGGAGGTTGGACTAGATGGCTCTTGTGGGCCCTCCCAACTCTACCAGTCTATGATTCCAGCCTCCCCCAATTTCCTCCGCTCAGGATCACACAGCTAAACAGCAATGGGGGCATGGGGACTCCAGGAAGCCAGCTGCAGCAACCCAGCCAGATGGGCGGGGTATAACTAATAAAATTATTATTATTATAAGCAGCCCTATACCAAGTCGGGACGCGGGTGGCGCTGTGGGTTAAACCACAGAGCCTAGGACTTGCCGATCAGAAGGTTGGCGGTTCGAATCCCTGTGACGGGGTGAGCTCCCGTTGCTCGGTCCCTGCTCCTGCCAACATAGCAGTTTGAAAGAACGTCAAAGTGCAAGTAGAGAAATAGGTACTGCTCCAGCGGGAAGGTGAACGGTGTTTCCGTGCGCTGCTCTGGTTTTGCCAGAAGCGGCTTAGTCATGCTGGCCACATGACCTGGAAGCCGTATGCCGGCTCCCTTGGCCAATAAAGCGAGATGAGCACCGCAACCCCAGAGTTGGCCACGACTGGACCTGATGCTCAGGGGTCCCTTTACCTTTATACCAAGTCAGCCCATTGGTCCTTCTCACTCACTGCCTGCACGGACTGGCAGCAACTCTTCAGGGTTCTAACCCTGCCTGCAGATGCCATTGGGGATTGAACCAAGACCTTCTGCATGCAAAGCAACTGCTCTCCCACTGAGCTACAGTCCACAGATGTGATGCAATGGATATCTAGGTAAGCTTTCTCTATATTATGTCTGGGGCTCATGGAAGTTGTGGTTCAAAACCTCTGGAAGCCAGTCGGTTGGCCAAGGCTGATTTTGGTCCACCTCAGTCCGTTTCCAGGCCAAGAAACCGCCTGAGTCATCCGAGTGGGTGATCAAGACTCCCAGCCCTTCTGTAGGTTCTGGATAGCTCCTCCAATATGGGAGCTGGAGGGGTCATGTTTGGGTGTGGCTCTGCTCCTACCTGCCGGGGGTTCCAGAAAGTGGCTCCCCCTTTGTGGAATGCTGATCCCCCCTTTGGCTGATTAAACTGTCTGTGAACTTTTAAACGGGTGGGTATTGTTTCTCTTTGTTGCTATTGTGTGTATTTTTGTGTTTTTATATTGTAAGCCACCTCAGATGAAGAGTGTTAGAGAAATTTAATAAAACAAAAATTAAAATCTGGCCTCCAGATGTTGCAGGAGTTCAAGAGGATCTGGAGGCAGCCACAGGTCCTGCGACCCCCGTCCTTCATCACTGGAGACAAGAGCAGCCTCTGTGGCATCCAGGAGCATTCATCAGATAGGACAGCGTGGTGTAGTGGTTAGAATGTCAGACTAGTACCTGGGAGAGACCAGAGTTCAAATCCCCTGGGTGTGGCCTTGGGGAAACAGGCACTGCTTCTCAGCCAAACCAAACTTGCAGGGTTGCTGTGGGATTAAATGAGGAGAACCATGTACACCATTTTGAGCTCCCGTCAGGGGTGGAAATGTGGGATATAAATGCAATCAATCAATCAATCAATCAAGATGAGGCCAGTGCAGCTGTTGTGGCCCTTTTGGGACAACGATAGCCTGACCACAGTCATCCAGGCTACTGCAATGCATGTCATGTGGGGCTGCCCTTGAAGACTGCCTGGAAACTGTCACAAGTTCAAAATACAGCTGCTGGACTTCCAGCTGGGAATGGACTGAGTGGGAAGGTGGGAGGCTGTGCTCAAAAAACTGCACTGGGTTTTTGCCCGTGGCAATAATAATAATAATAATAATAATAATAATAATAATAATAATAATAAATTTTATTTATACCCTGCCCTCCCCAGCCAAGACCGGGCTCAGGGTGGCTAACACCAGGTATAAAAGCAATTGATTAAAATACAACTTAAAAACAAGGTTAAAATACAACATTAAAATGCAGCCTCATTTCAGTAGAAACTCAAATCAAAAACTTTTTGGGAATGAAAACGTCAAATCTTCACCAAGGCCAACTATCCAGACTGGTCCTACGTGGGCCAGAAAAAAGCCAGGGAAGTCCCCAAATAGGAGTTCCGTCACAGAAGGGGAAAGGAAAAAGGAAAGAGCGGGAGGGGATCAAGTTGATTCCAAGCCAAAGGCCAGGCAGAACAACTCTGTCTTACAGGCCCTGTGGAAAGAAATCAGATCCTGCAGGGCCCTGGTCTCATGAGATATAGCGTTCCAGCAGGCCGGAGCCAGTGTTGAAAAGGCCCTGGCTCTGGTTGAGGCTAATCTGACTTCCTTAGGGCCTGGGACCTCTAGGGTGTTGCTAGTTATGGCCCTTAAGGTTCTCCGTGGGGCATACCAGGAGAGGCGGTCCCGTAGGTACAAGGGTCCTAGGCCGTGAAGGGCTAGAGGTTGGTGCTTTTAAGCCCCCCACAGCTTGGGGTCATTGTACCAGAATGGAGATCTGCCGCTCCCAGCTCAACCCAAGTCTTGTGCAAGCGCTGCTGCAGCTGCCCCAGTTGCCATGGGTGTGTGAGAGGCAGAGCGAGGGGTACCTGGAGAGAAGGTGTTTTGGGTGACGATGCTACCTGGTTTATGGGTTCTCAGCCTGGGTGCCTGCAATGTCACTATCCGACCACCAGGCGATGAATTCTGAAACTCCTTTAGAACAATGCATTTACGCTGCTGAGTAGTAATCCTTGTACTGCGTTCATTCACTTACGTATTTATTTAAAACACAGCATGCTGGAAGGTTCCGGAAGCACTTTTTTTTTACACAGAGTTAAACTCTGGAACTCCCTCCCTCAGGAGCCAGTGATGGTCAGAGGCAGAAATGCTTCTGAATGTCCATTTCTGGAAGCCACAGGTGGAGAGAAAGTTGGTGGGCTTGGTTTCCTACTTGCAAGTTTCCCATGAAAGGCATCTGGTTGGCCACTGCGAAAACAGGACACTGGACAAGAAGGGCTCTTCTGAAGTACCTCTGCCCATCTTTCCTTCAAAGGCCTGGAGGGCTAAAGGAGCCTGAAAGCAACAGCAAAACATGGTAAGGGTTTGTATTTTATTACAGACATAGTCCACCCATCCTGCCACTGCTAGACACCCTCCCTGAGTGAGACTCAGTTTTACTATGCTGAGAAAGGGACTTAAACGTCCCTATCCTCACACAGTCCAAGGCCCTACCCCTGTCTCTCCCAACAACCCAGTTCATCTCTTCCAGAAGTGGAAGGTTCCCAGAGAGACAGGCCTTTAATCTGACCCAGAAAGCCTGGGTCCTTCTCCTGCCCATCATAAATTCATAGGATTGCAGAGTGGGACCATGAGGGCCATCTAGTCCAGCCCCTTGAAAAGCAGGAATCTTTGGCCCAACATGGGGTTCCAAGCCACAGTCCTGAGATTAAGAGTCTCATGCTCTACCATGTACCTCTGCATGGCAAGCATGCCTCTGAGAATGTGTCAAGTGCAGTTTCTGTGCCACGAGGAAAACATGACTAGCTCTCACTTAAGAAGCGGGGTGTTTGGGGGCAGGAAACATGGCTCATAAGATGCTTTAACCCCCAAACCTCTTCTCCTCCCGTTCAACCCTGACGGAGCCTCTGAAGAATTGCCAGCTGCAAGGCATTTGCAAACATGGAAGCCGCTTGGTATAAACCAAACAGAGCACCATTCTCAGGGCTGGGGAACACCTGCTCCCCTAGATATTGCTGGACCACGACATGGATGGGGAGCATCTCTGGCTTGCCAGATGTTTCTGGAGCCCCATCATTCCCCTGGCCAGCTGTTGGGAGTTGGAGTCTAACGAGATCTGGAGACCCCACTTGTGTCCCCCATCCTAAGACTACAACCGCCCATCATCCCTGGCTATTGGCCATGCTGGCTGGCACTGACTGATGGGAGTCGGAGTCCATCAACAACATCTGGAGGGGGGAGGCATGAACTTGCCACCCCCTGTTATATATGGACCTTCTCTCCTCTTGTCTACCCCGCCTCCCCTTCTCCTCTCCTCAGCTCTTCCTTTCCTGTCGGCCTCTGAAGTGGTTCTGTAAGACGCATTATGTGGGAGGCAGAGCCCATTATCTCTCAGATAAATGCAAGGCTCAGAGGCGGGAGAAGACAGTGATAGGCAGCAGGGAGGTGCCCCCCCCCAGCCGCCTATTGAGAGAGGCAGAGAGGAGCACTGGAATCTGCACCCAGGCATGTCTCATGCTTTCGCCCTGGCAATATCTGAGCCTGCCTCTTCACAAAGAGTTCTTTTGCAGGAGGAAATGCTTCCCATTTTAAAGATGGGGAAGTGGAGGCCGAGGCCGAGCGACAGACCCAAGGCCACAAAACAAGGCCGTGTCCATGGTGGGGGGCATAGCTGAGTGGTAGAGCACCAGCCCGCATGCAGAAGGTACCAAGTGCAACCCCTGCCAGCATCTCCAGGTGAGACTACGAAAGTCTAAAATCCGGAGGGGCTGCTGCCAGTCAGTGCAACCAATATTGAACCAGATGGGCCTTGCATAAGGCAGCTCCCCAAACTAGATTTGTGCCCAGGAGTTTCTGACCTCCCACAAAAGCAAGCTCATAAAGCAGAACTGTCATATAGGCTTTTCAACGAATAGCTAGAAATCCATAGAATTACAGAATTTTATTGTTGGAAGGGACCCAGAAGGGTTATTTAGTCCAACTCCCTGAAAAGCAGGAATTGTCAGACAGCAAGTTCAGGCCTACCTGGTAGCTGTGTGTAATTTATTTCATTCCCGCAAGATTCTGAAAGAGCCCACGTGGAAATAAAATGTGAGAACATGAGGATTTCTGGGTGGTCTCTCCCCACACCCTATGAGATGTTTGCCCTATCTAAATTCCTAGGTTGCATGCAGTATTTGGCCACTGTGAGGAGACTGGACTAGGTGGGCCCCCTTTGGCCTAATCCAGTAGGCTCTTCTGACATTCCTATGGAACCTCCAGTTCCAGAGGCAGTCTATCAGGATTCCTAGTTTCTTAGGGGCAGCTGGCCACTGTGAGAAGAGGGTGCCGGGCTAGAGGCTCTCCCCCCAGGGTCCTGATCCAGGTGCTGCAAGGCTCTGCTCTGAGGTTCCCACTATTATTTCTCAGTGAGCCTAAGGAGGGGAAACCTGTCTTGGGGCTTCTGGAATGGACGGAGTCTGTGGGACATGCATTGTGTGATGGGAGTTGTCATGTGGGCTGGAGGTTAAGGTGCGGGACTGGGACCAGGGAGAGCCAGGCTCAGGTCCCCACTAGGTGGCCTTGGACATTCCTAGTCCTGCTTAGAGATGCTGTCAGGGGGTGAACCTGGAACCTTCTGTGTGCAAAGCAGGTGCCTGAATTCCAGTCCTCATGGCTTTGAATAAGGGGGTTATTTAAACAGGAACTTAGAAAGTTACATCTAGCTCAGCTGTGCACACACTGACTGGCAGAGGCCCTCCTGGCGTCTTCTGTGCTCGGGTCCTGCTTGCGGGTTTCCTACAGGACGTTGGACTTCCTCAGAAGGTGGCTGACTCCACTGCTTCACTGGAGCAGAGACTGGATGGCCATCCCTCAGGGATGCTTTCACTGTGATTCCTGCATTGCAGGGGGTTGGACTAGATGACCTTTGGGGGACCTCCTTCCAACTCTGCAGTTCTAGGATTCTGCGATTCTACCAGCTGCTGCAAACTGCAGGAGGAGAGAGGGCTCCCATGCTCTAATCCTGCCACAGGCAACTGTTCAGCCCCTGAGAGATGGGGATGCTGGACTAGATGGGCCCCTTTGTCCTGACCCAGCAGCCAGGCTCTTGTTCTCACGTGTGTGTGTGTGTGTGTGTGTAGTGGGAGTTCTGTTAATAAAATCGAACAGACCTCCCCTCATCACCTCCTACTTCCCTTCCAGCCACAGCGTGACCCTTGGGTAAATACAGTTGCCAACGGTCGCCCAGCAAAACAGAGACTCGGGCTTTAATCTGGGATTAATCTATTCTCTTTTCTCCAAGTTACACGTGCCAACTCAACAAGGTGAGCGCTTCCTGCCTCTGGCAAAATCTGCATCAACCCACCCACTGAAAACCCCCCGCCAGAAGATACCGGTTCAGCGGAATAGTTTGTATGGCACTGTTACCGGCTTGGCTCCAAATGCAGCCAGGCGGCTGCTTTTCTCAATCTGGATCGAAGCCAGTTTGCATGCAGGGTGCGGGGGAAGGCATCGAAATGCAACGTTTCGGAAGAGCCGGCAGGGGAGGTACGGGATACATGCGAGTCGTGCTTAAAGCCGTGTGCCCAAACCAGCGGCGGATGCGGAATAAACACGAGTGTGCGCGTGTGTTTGTGTCGAAGAGGACTCTCTCCTTTTGGGGTTTGACTTCGCTTAGCCAATGACAGGCTGGGACAGGATTCTGAGGACAAAGGGGTTACTGATATCTAGATGACCCCCCCCCCCACACACACCCAGCCTGATCCTAAGGAAGAGGCTCTTCTGAGGAGGGGAGGGGGCGCCAGAGTACTTAGAAGTAGATTAAGATGCCGTGTGGGGGGTGCGTTACGTTGCTAGCCTCTCATTATGCCTCATTCTCTCCCCCCCCCCCTTTCTACTCTGCATGAAACACGCACAGCGGTTCTGAAAAGGGACTTTGGGGGGTGGCGGCAGATATTCCAGGAATCTTTTCTCTCTCCAGACACAACATCCTCTCCTTCCCCACCCAGGGTGGGGCGCCCACCCACAGCCCTGGGCAAAGCGGCAGCAGGAAGAAAGGGGCCGAGGTGGAGCACCAGCGTCCCCCCACCCCCCATAATCCTTAAATCGGAGAGCACACACCGTGGGGATAAGTCAGCGTGGGAGAAGGTGGATGGGCAGCAGGACAAGGAACTGTCAGCGCCACCCGAGGGTCATCGCCGGCTGGGTGACTGTGGGTCATCACAAGCTAGCCCCCTCCTGAGAAAAACTGGCGCTTTCTTCTCCCCACACCCAGCTCCAAGGGAAGCGTTAAAAATGCGCCCTGGGCTCTTAAAGTCGTGCCAAGGTGCTAGTCCGTAGGGGGGCTAAAAGTGCTATTTTACTCCAGCTCTGTTAACCCAGAGCGTGGGATGAGGCGGGGGGGGGGGGCTTTGTCAGCGGGCTATGACCTCCGCTCCCCACAGATAACACCGAAAAGGACAAATCACAAATTCCTGTCCTCGTCCCCCAGGGCCACAACGGTTCACCTTCCCAATTCCAGCTTCATTCCTATACTGCAATCTGCAAAAAGAAGCACCCCCCCCCATTCTCGGCGTATTTGCTGCGTGGAAACCATATCCGAGCGCCCCCCCCCCCCCGGCAATTGCCTTCTTCCCTGCTCCCGATCTTGTTTGTGTTGGAAGCTGCTCGTCCTCCTCCCACCCCCCTCCCCTGACCTCACATTCTGCCCTGGAAAAGCATCATTGTGGTCTCCATGGCAACCAGGGATGAAGGCTGCTGCTGATGCAGGGAAGATGCCTGGGTCCCTCGCCTCGGGCCAAGGTAGGGAGGGCCCCCCGCTGAGCTGGTCCACCCCTCCTTGTCGGGCTTTGGGCTCCGAGTCCAAACCCGCTCCCCAGGTGAAGGACGCAGCTCACCCCTCTCTCTCTGCCCATGCCCCGGAACTGCTGCAGCGCTAGGAAGAGAAAAGTCTGGAAGAAACTGGTGGATGGAGAGAGAAATGGAGAGAGGGATGCGCGAGGCGTGGGGAGTGGGGAAAGGAAGCGTGGGGTGGGTAGGTGGGCGCAGAGATCAGGTTAGTCACCTCTTCCTCTTCCTCCCCCGCAGCAGCCCACACACCCAAGGACGCCCCCTCCCAACACTCTGCGCCAGGTTTGCAGGCGCTTCAACCCCTTACAGGTACGCGCCCCACCACCTCTGAACCCCACTCCCCGCACCTCAAAGAGGCTCATCTCTCTCTCTCCTGGGACTGAAACAGTCATTTTGCCACCGCAATTGTTGCCAGAGCTGAACGTTGGGAGGTGTCCTCTGAGCATGTGCAAAGCGCATTTTCCTTCCTCTACTCGCGAGGGACGCTTTCTCTCGGAGTGCGGGTGGGTGTAAAGAAAGAGTGTGTGTGTGTGTGTGTGAGAGAGAGAGAGAGAGAGAGAGAGAGAGAGAGAGATCATGGAAAGCAAAGCCAGATGTTGCTGGACCGCATCTTCGTATTATTATATCTTATTATTTACCAAATCTCTCTCTCTCTCTCTCTCTCTCTCTCTCTCTCTCTCTTTTTTTTTTTTTACTGCTGGGGCTGATGAAGGGGTCCAATGGCATCCAGAGAGCCCTATCCCTATTTTCATAGCTGTCTGACAGGCAGAAACTCAGCCGGGCAATCAACCTCTAAAGGGAAATGCAGAATCTTCACCTTGATAATATCACAGGAACCAAACAATTTTGCGGACCACAGGGAAACCTCAGCATCCCTCGCGCCCAGTACTACCCCTTCCCTCCACCCTGTGCCAGGCAGTGGGGAACCCCTTCTCAATTCCACTCCTAAGGAATCCCCAAGGTTCTAGTCCTCAGGCTGCAGAGGAGCATTTGAGGGTCGGTGAGGATTGGCTAAACCAAACAGCTGCTCGTCGCAGGAGAAGCAGCTTCTCTCAGGCCCTTCCCACGCCCTTTGAGGAGGTTCAGACCACCACCCCGTTTTCTCGCTCTTTATGGTGGTCCTCACCACCAGCTCTGCGAGGTCCATTTTACTTCCGACGAAGCAGACTGAAGCTCCTGAAGGTCTCGCGTCTGGAAATTCTGGGGGGGGCCCTGATCCTGAGCGCAGTCCCTGCAGAGTTAGCACCCTTTTGCTCAGCTGGGCTTCCTTCTGGGTGAACTGTTGTTGGAAGAAGAAAGTTAAATTTATTATAGGAAATGCGTATTTGGATAGGAAAATAGTTCCCAGTTCTGGGTGATTTAGCAATATAACGAAGACACGTTTGCCGCCTTAATTCTCCCCGCAGGGATAGAGCCAAAAAGGCAAGAACTCCCCCCAAGAGAAACGAGGGGGAGGCAGGAAGTAAGAGCTGCAACCCGAGAGTATCAGTCTGGCGTTAAAGGAGAGGTCAGCACGGAGATCAAAGGACAAGGAGACAGTTTAGGAATTTGGGACTTCCCTTCTCCGTCTGCTTTAACCCTTTGCAAACCGCTGTACGCCAACACATGCAAGGCAAAGATTCCTAGGTTTGGACTGCGCATCATACAGGGCCCAGCAGGGGGTCGTTAACATGGGGGGCGGGCATCGGTTGCCATTCACGAGATGTTGTTAGTCTCCAACTCCCAGCAGCCAGAGAGGATGATGGGAGTTGCAGTCCAGCAGCGTCTAGAGAAGGCATGCGGGGGGGGGGGATGTTTGGTCAAGCCAGTCGAAAACTTCCTGTTTCCTCCTGGCTGGAGCATCCTTCCTTTGCATGTTACCAGAGGTGGGCGTGACCTTACCTGTCCAGGTAACAGAAGGCCAAGGCACTCTCTCTCTTTTTCACTTCCTTCCTTCCTCGTTGAACCAGCTTCTTAGCTAGAAAAGCAGTGGGATCAAATCTCCCATATGGGGTAGATGCACATATGTATATTTGTAACTAAATCTCCCATCAGGGATCCAATTGTGAACTGATGTGAATAAACAACTTTTATTGACTTTAAGATTGTCATGTCTTTATACTTTTAAGAGGGATAAAAGGGAACTTACCAGGAATATACAATTCAATATTGAATTGTATAAAATAGTGAGAGGCTTACACAAGCCTGCAACCAGCTATCTGCTGTGTATGTAAAAGGGGAATGTAAACTCTGCTAAGTAAAGGAACTTGCTAACGCACGTTAGGAAGGATATTAATAAACAACATATCCTCTCCTGCCTCCCTGAACATTCCATATATATATAATAGCTCACCATCTTACTTTAAAAAGTGTGAGATGGGAAGTGCAATGGGCAAGGTCATGGAAAGAGAGACAGCATGGTGCAGTGGTTAGGGTGTCAGACCAAGGTTCAAATCCCCACTCAGACATGAAGCTCTCACTGGGTGACCTTGGACCAGTCACAGTCTCTCAGCTTAACCTACCTTGCAGGGTTGTTGTGAGGAAAAAATGGCCCACTGAAGATTTGGTCGCTTCAAGCAAACTTATGCGCTGCTGGGATCTGAAAGCCCATGTTGGATTTTTAAATTTTCTGGTGCATTTTATTTATTGCTTGCCATGTTTTGCTGTGTTGAGTTTAGCACTTACATTTTTGGAAAGGGGAGTTATAGATCTGATTTGTTTCATAAAATGTATTATATGCCGCTTGACTGTAAAAACAACCTTCAAAGCACTTTACAAAAGCTACCCGTTAAAAAGCAATTAAGAACAACTATTTTAAACCCCCCATCTCCAACCCCATCGTTCAGCACGGACGCTGAGGTCCAGCGCCAAGGGCCTTCTGGCGGTTCCCTCCCTGTGAGAAGCCAAGTTACAGGGAACCAGACAGAGGGCCTTCTCGGTAGTGGCGCCCGCCCTGTGGAACGCCCTCCCATCAGATGTCAAAGAGATAAACAACTACCTGACATTCAGAAGACATCTTAAGGCAGCCCTGTTCAGGGAAGTTTTTAATGTATGACATATTAGTGTATTTTTGGTCTTTGTGGAAGCTGCCCAGAGTGGCTGGGGAAACCCAGCCAGATGGGTGGGGTACAAATTAATAATAATAATAATAATTCAAAAAAACAGTTAAAATAATGACTAGGTAAAAACCAGATTAACAGAATCACGGGACTGTAGAGTTGGAAGGGACCCTGAGAGTCATCTAGACCAACCCCCTGCGATACAGAAGTCTCAACTAAAACATCCATGCCTAAAACACCTATCATCAACAGTTCATGTCTGGAGAAGCTCTGCCTAAACAGAATTGCTTTGAGCAGGTCCTGAGCTGTTAAGGGCTTGACTGAATGATCGGTTGGTCACATTTATATTCCCCCTATCCCTCAAGGACTTGGGGCGGAGTACACAGTTATCCTCGCAACATCCCTGTGAGGTAGGTTCTGGTCCTAGCAGTCCATACCGGCTCCTTATAATTAAACACACATTAGTGATGCAAGATTAGGAGGTCAGGAACAGGAAGCCGCCCATGTGTCCTAGCCTAGGTTTTGGGTACACAGTAGGCGGAAAACCAACAGGTGTAGCTTGCTGCGATCAGCGCAGCGTCCCCTGTTGGATATTTGCCTGTCATGCAGCTGGCAAAGGCAGAAGAGCTGCCAGCTGCCTGCCTCCGAGGTGAAGGGGGCCAGTGTTTGTGGGGCTCCGTGGCATTCGGGGCACGTCCTTCCCGACCCACCGGGCAAGGCAAAGCCAAGCCAAGCCATGCCAACCCCCCACCTCGCCCCGGCTGCTACGTTCGTCACTCGCTGAGCAGCGTCAGCAAGCGTCGCTGCTGCTCCGGCAACGGGCGCACTAGCTGGGGCAGGTGCTGCCACCCGGTGGCCACAGGAAGGTACTGCAGGGCCAGAGCGGGCGTGACGCAAACACGCGGCAATTACACGCCAGCAGCACCAAGGCTGGCCGGGCACCCTCAGCCCTCCAGAGGGTTGGCAAAGAGGCCTTTTCCTTATCGGGGGCGCCAGCAGGATCTCTGCTGCACCCACAGAGGATGGCCCTTTGGGAATGGGTAGGATGGTTTTATTACGGGGGGGGGGGAATTGGGGGGGGGAAGTTACCCAGCCAACACATCTGAAGCGTTGGCCTCCTGAGCTCGTGTGAATTTGACAACATCCATTTCCAGAGCAGAGGAGCTCGTTCCGCCGCACGGCGTTACATGCAAACACCACCACTGATTTCAATACATTCCCCTCCATTGGACAACCTGCCCTGGGCAAGGAGACCCCGTTCCCAAACATAGAAACTCACCAAAGAAATAGCCCAATAGTTGGTTTCATTTAGTTCCAAAGGGTAATAAAAATTGTGGTCCAAGAATGGAGGGGAGGGGACCTGACTCATGGAACGAATGGAACTGGGACGCCCACGCACACCTAGGATATGTAGATATTTTCATTAACTCGCGTGAAGTGTGCACTTGAACCACGCATGATGGACAGGGGCACGTCTGGATCTCAAGGTTTCTGCCTGGCGCCACAGCTTTTTCCGTGACATACCGATGATGTTTTGATGCTGCTGTGTTAAATGTATCATGGGGAAATGTGGGAACTCTTGTGGGAATTTTTCGAGGATAGTAGGGGAGGATATATTGATTAAATATTATCCTTCCTCACTCACGCTAGTGAGCTTAGAGCAGAGCACATCCCCTTGTACATTGCAGGAAGCGAGTGGATGGATTTCTTAGAACCATTTGAGTTAAGCAATCCAGTCTGGCTTGTCCAGATTGGATTGTTCCTGGTAAATCCCCTTTAGTTCCCTCTTAAAAACAATAATGACACAACAGTCTTCTTTTAAAAGTAATGAGAAGGTTAACTTGCATTCAGTTCACAGCAGGCTTTAGCTCAGGGGTCAGCAACCTTTTTCAGCTGTGGACTGGTCCACCATCCCTCAGACCATGTGGGGGGCTGGACTATATTTGGGGGGTGGGGAATGAATAAATTCCTATGCCCCACAAATAACCCAGAGATGCATTTTAAATAAAAGCACACATTCTACTCATGTAAAAACACGCTTATTCCCGGACTGTCCGCCGACTGGATTGAGAAGGCGAATGGGCTGCATCCAGCCCCCGGGCCTTAGGTTGCCTACTCCTGCTTTAGCTTGTAGTTACAGTTACAGAGAAAAGCGTGGGTTCATCCTCTGTGAGGGATGAGCCCATGTGCTGCTGGCTGAGGGCCAGCAGACAGCAAAAGGAAAAATGGAGAAAAAGGATCAAGAGAGAACAGTGGCTGCGTGACTGGCCCTTTTGTAGAGTCTGCCAGCGTCACGCCCATCTCCCTGGTCACACGCAGGGGGAGGATGCTCCAGGTGTGACAGGAAGTCCTCCTGGCTGGAGCAACATTCCCTGTGTGTACACTCGGGGCAAAAAAGGAAATGTTGTATTTGACTGTGTCAGTGATATTATATCCCACAACTCTTAACAGCCCATATGCCCTTTGTTCTGGGCTTTTTCTTCCCTGTTTTTTCTTGGGAGTTAGGAACCTTATGGCAACAATAAAATGATCAAGGCTTCCTGGCTGCTGTTTTGCTTTGATTTGCCTGGCTGAGGTCTCTTGCTTGAACCTGATCAAGTCTGAACCCACAGGTCTCTAGACCCTGGCAAAGTTGGGAAACGGTTTAAGTAGCGTACCCCAATATTTTGTCCTTATCAGCCTTTCTGGGATCCTTTCCAACCTCACAATTCTAGTATTCTTTGCTTCATTGGAGGTTTTTCAACAGAAGTTGGGTAGCCACCTGTCAGGGATCCATTGGCTGCATTTCCTGCATTGCAGGGGTTGGGCTAGATGACTATTGGGGGACCCTTCGAGCTCTACAGTTCTATGATTTTGTGTGCACACAAGGGGGAACCCCTTCTCTCCACCACCTGCTTCCTCGCAGCCCTCGTCCCTCCTGGCTGTTTCCCACCCATCATAAGCCATCCATCTGCCAGACCTTGGCCAGAGCCTCCCTCTCCTGCTCCAGTTCTCCTTTTTTTTTTTTTAAAAAAAATAATTTTTATTAATTTTCATAAAACAAAAAACACACAAATAAACAACACATGACTTCCCCATGCCTCCCCTTCACTGCACCCCTGTTTCAGAAGTTTTTAGCAATCCTTCATTCCTTTTCAATATTTAATTTCCCTCAAAATTTTCTTGACTTAAATATTTACAGCTATAGTTCTCTATTTCTTAACCCTTAACATTTTATCAGTCTGAAATTTTGCAACAGTTCTTAAGATATAGTTTAAATTTTTCCCAGTCCTCTTCCACTGTCTCTCTCCTCTGATCACGGATTCTGCCGGTCATCTCTGCCAGTCCCATAAATTCAGTCACCTTCGTCTGCCATTCTTCCAGAGTAGGTAATTCTTGCATCTTCCAATACTTTGCCAGGAGAATTCTTGCTGCTGTGGTTGCGTACATAAAAAAGGTCTTATCTTTCTTTGGTACCAATTGGCCGACCATGCCC
The DNA here is from genome assembly GCF_964252035.2 of Podarcis erhardii. NCBI lineage: Eukaryota > Metazoa > Chordata > Lepidosauria > Squamata > Lacertidae > Podarcis > Podarcis erhardii. The sequence goes on from NC_138514.1 coordinate 38,161,722, forward strand.
AAGAGAAAAGCCTCCGGTTTCTTTACAAATGTCCACTTAAGGACTTTCCTGCTCCAGTTCTCCTTTGCCCAGTGAGATGGGCCTCTCTCTCCCTGGAGAAACTGGAGGGTCTGGCATTACGGCAGGGAACGTCCCTTCCCCCCTTCCTTCCTCCCTCCCAGACCCAAAGGAGACTTTACGGTTCCCCCACTTTCCTCAAATCCAGAGCCAGTTGCAAAAGGATTAAGTCACAATTATGGGGAGGGTGGAGAGCAGGATGAGGCCTGAAGGTGCGAGTGGGCAGAGAGGAGGGACTCCTCAGATGAAGAGCCTTGGAGTGGGGGCGAGGGCTCTCTGGATTCTCGAGGAGGGGGGATAGGAAGGCTTCTTACCACACCCCACCCTCCGAAGCCCGTGTGGGGATGTTGCCAGGGAGTTTGGCCAACGGGACCGAGAGAGACAGGGAGAGAAACCAGGGCAGGGTGGCTGGGCCTTGGCGCCCCCCCGATCTCCCCAGGAAGGGCTTCCTTCGGCCCGGGTCCTCCGGCCTGGCACGGGCGAGCCAGGAGGAGGATTAACAGTTCCCTGCGCCTCCAGCGTGGCGTCGCGCTGAGAGTGGTTTGGAGCGGGCAGCCAAGGCGCTGCTAATCGAAGCCAGGTGTGGGGGGCTTTTTTGAGGGGGGAGGCTCGGAAATGGGGGCTTGTATCCTGTCCAAGTCAGGCCGGTCCTGGGCCCACCGCTGAGCATGCGCCAAAGCCGCAGCTGCTGCTGGAGGAGGAGGAGGAGGGAGAGAGGCGCTGGCTCCCCGCATCTGGCCTGCCTGCGTCGCCTCCTCGCGCGGTGATTAATGGCGGGGAAGGGAGGGGGCACCCAGACCCCCCCCCCGCCGCGCCAATGAGTTCACCAGAACCTCGCTCCAATGTGCGGAACTCGTTGAGGGGAAAGGCGCCCTCTCCGCGCGCGCCACCCCGAAATGCGCCTCGCGCTGCCCGCGCGCAGCCAGCAAGGGGCCACGAAACCAGTTTCTCGCCCTTCCTCCTCGGTTCCCGCTTGGGCACGGCGTGGAGAGCCACCCGGAGAGCCCTGTAGAAGCAGGATCAGGCCAGAGGGGGCCCGTCTAGTCCAGCCTCCTGTCCTTGCCAAATGGCCCCGAGATAAAGTGCCTTTGGAGGTTCCATAAGAACATAAGCAGAGCCTGGGGGTTGCTGGATTGGGCATAAAGTGGCCCCTCTAGTCTTGTACCCTGCATCCAACCAGATGCCCCAAACGGGAAACCCACAAGCCAGACATGGAGGCAACAGCGCTCTCCCAGCTTGCAGTTTGGAGGTAGGCTACCCCTGTGCCTGGAGGTTCTGTTTAACAATCCTGGGTAATGGCCTTCCCAAAGGGGGCCCATCGAGTCCAGAGCCCTGTCCTCACTGTGACCAGCCAGACGCCCCAAAGGGACCTGAGCAACTCTCCACTGTTTCTTCCCCATTGCCTGGTATACAGAGGTAGACTGCCTCTGGGTGTGGAGGGTCTACTATCACAGCAGGCCTCCGATTGGAGGTTCTGTTTTACAATCCTGAAGGCCCCCTGAGTCCAGCTTCCTTTTCTCTCAGTGGCCCAATTAGGGGAAGAAAGGAAGCCCGTAAGCAGGACCGGAGTGTGCCAGCTCTCCCCAGCCCAGTTGGACTGGCATGCAGATACATTCACTGCCTCCGCCAGGGCAGGGAGAACAGAGCCATAGCAGTTAGAAGACACTGACAGCATTACCTTCCTCTGTGAATTTTCATAATCCTTTATAAGAGCATTGGAGGAGCCTGGCTGCAGCTGGGTCAGGCCAGTGGGGGCCCATTCAACCCACCTGAGGGATATGGCCCACCAGACCTCCCTTATCTGGCCCTTGAAAATCTCCCCAGGGTGGCGAGGTGTGTGTAGAAAGCAACCTATCCTGGGAAGGCAAAATTTGCATGTGTTGCCCCACCCACTTTTGCCTCTGGCCCCACCCACCACTGGCATGCGGGCCCCCAGCTTCTGCTGCAGAAGAGAATGTGGCCCTCAGCTGGAAAAGGTTAAAGCAGCACACCTTGATCTCAGATCCAGCAACTGAGAACAGGATGTCGGCCTAGAGGGGCCATTGGCTTGATCCAGCAGGGCTATCCATATGGATGTCTACTGTGATAGCAGAACCTCCATGCCCAGGAGCAATCTACCTCTGAATACCTGATGATGGGGAACAACAATTAGATGGGTGGTGTTGTGCTCAGGGGCTGCTTGTTGGCCCCTGTGAGAACAGGAGGCTGGACTAGATGAGCCCCCCGCCCAGGCCTGATCCTGAAAGGCTTTTCCATTCTTATGTTCCTGCAAGTCCTGCAAAACACCACCTGTTGATTATTGCAGATCAGGCTGCAGAGGAAAGCAGACTCTTGATGTTTTCCTGCTAAGCTGATTTCACAAACCGTACTTTGTGCTTGTTAGGTGTGCGTGTGAGAGAGAATGGGGGTCTTTGCCCCACACCTTGTGGCAATGTTCTCTCCCCCCTCCCCCTGCCCCTTTCCTCTCCAGGAGGGGCAGCCTCAGATGTCAGTCAATGCAAGGCCTCAGGGACTCAGCGGCTTGTCTTCAGGTTGCCTGGAGGTGGGGGGGGGCTGCCTGTGTGATTTATACATAACAGACCAATAAATTACCTGGATTAGGCCTGGGGGACCCATTCCTCACACCAGCCGTGCAGAGTATGATGCCAGAACCTCTCCAAAAAAAGAGAGAGAGAGAGAAAAGGAATTGTTTCCAACAATTAGCTGAAGATGAGGCAAAGACGAGAGAGGAGAGTTAATTCTGGGGGGTGGAGCTCAGTACCCCCCCAACCCCATACTCCTTCTTTCTTAAGTTTGTGCCTTGGGGGGGGGTCTCTGATAGTGCCCCTTTTGTAAGTTTGGTCAGGAAGGAAATGCAATACGAGGGGAGCCTTTCTTTGCAATGCACGGTATTTATTCGTTTTGTTTTGAAATTCATTTATTTATAAGTTCAGTGGGACACAGATACTTCTTTGTCTCACCATTTGCTCCTCAGAACAATCCTGCAAGGTGGGTTAGACGAGTAAGAATTGTTGGAAGGGGTCCCCCAAGGACCATCTAGTCTGACCCCCTGCATTGCAAGAATCACAGCCAAAGGATCCCTGGCAGGTGGCCTCCCAGTCTCTGTTTGGAGACCTCCAGGAAGGAGAGCCCTCCCACTTCCAAGCGAGTTTGTCCCACTGACTGTCAGAATGTTCTTCCCGATGTTGAGTCGGGCCAGGATGAGAGATGGCAACTGGCCCAAGGTCACCCCAGCGAGCCTCTTGGCTGAGCAGGGACTTGAACCCAGGGCCTCCCAGGTTCTAGGCTGGCACTCTGACTGCTCCACTGCCACTGCCTCTTTGTCTGGCATCTTGACTCAGAAGTATGAGTCAAGTTTTGTGTCTGTGATGCTGCCTCGCCAAGTCTCGGGCCGTTTTGTCCTGCTGGCTCAAGCGGCTGCTTCTTTGTTTTTGAAAATGTGGGAATGGAACCAGGGAACTTCTGGATGCAGGACCAGACTCCTTGCTTACCCAGCCCAGTACTGTCGGCTCTGACCGGCAGCGGCTCTCCAAGCTCTCAGGGCAGAGATGTCTGCCTTTTGCAGCATCTGGTGCTCCTTGAGCCTTTATAACTGGAGACGCCACTGGGGATTGGACGCGGGATCTTCTGTCTGCAAAGTGGGTTCATGCAATGCAATGCAGGAACAGGGCCTTGTGTGTGGTGGCACCTCCTCCTTGCACTATTAGACATCTCTGTTGCCGTTTTGCTGCCTCCTGAAGGTCTCCATCTGCACTGGAACAAATTTCAGACTGTTTTCATACGTGATATTTTTTGGTAAATTGGTTTGTATCATTTTCTATATATGGAATCATTACGGAAGTGGTTTTAATTGGATCTAAACACTTGTTTTACATTTGTGCCTATTTTTTTTCCTGTTTTACAGTTGCACGCTTTATTGTTGTCGCCTATCCCTGGGACCTTGGGGGTAAAGGCGAGAAATCGAATAAAAGTAAATTAAGAGCAGCTGCTCCACTGCTGAGATGCGGCTCCATCCGCAACAGCATCTTCAGGTAGGGCTGCGAACGTCCCCTGCCTTAAATCCTGGAAAGCCATTGCTGCCGATCACTGTAGGCAATACTGAGTTAGGTGGACCAGTGGTCTGGCTCAGTATAAGGCAGCTTCCTCATAGAATCAAAGGAATGCAGAGTTGGAAGGGATACCCAAAGGTCATCCAGCCCAACCTGCCGCAATTGCCGGAATCTCAGCTAAAGCATCCAAGACTCTGCTTAAAAACCTCCAAGGAAGGACTTGGGAGGGAGTCCGTTCCACTGTCAAACAGCTCTTACTGCCAGAAAGTTCTTCCTATGTTTCTATTGAACTCAGTCCTTCATTAGGAACCATGAAGAGTGGAAGCCTACCTTATTCTGAAGGAAAGGAGTGTTGCCTAGTGGTAGGAGGTCTCAAGTTCAGTTCCTGGCAGCATCCCCAAGTGGTGTGGGATGTAACATAAGCCGTCAAGTACAACGCTTCCTGTTTGCCTAGAGTGGACACAGATAGGGGAGTGTTGATCCAGCCAGTTGAACTTCCTATTCCACCTGGAGCATCCTCTCCCTTCATGTGACCAGGTAGGTGGGCGTGACTTCTTATTACTTTTAAAAGAAGCTTGTTTCGTCTTTATTCTTTTTAGGAGGGACATGAGAGGTCTTCCCAGGAACAGAACCCAATCTGAACAAAGCCATATTAGATTGCTTAAGAGATTCAAACCAATCTACCAATTCGCTTCCTGCTGTATATTGGGGAATGCACTCTGCTGTTGACTCACAAGCGTGAGTTAGGAAGGATACTATTAAATCAATATATCCTCTCCTAGTATCTACAACATTGCCACAGGTAGGACTGGGAATGTTCCCTGCCTGAATTTCTGGAGAGCCACTCAGGGGCAGTACTGAGTTACACGGACACAAGGACCTGATTCGTATAGGCCAGCTATTCTGATTTAAACCCCTCCTTTATTTGGAATTGCGACTCGCTTCCTATGCTCCAGACGAAACCAGCCCTTCATTAAGAACCAGGAGGACTGGAATCTAACTACGGAAAGGGACAAGGGACGTTGCTCAGAGGCCTCAGTCTCAACCCCTGGACTCTCCCGAGTGCAGCTTTTCTGAAACTCTGGAGACTTGAACTCTGGATAGCGCAGCTTCCTCTGATCAGCCGCCCTGGTTCCCAGCCATGCATGCAGAACCAACAGTGAGATCATCGGATGCCTTCAAAGCTGGGTTCTGCCTCCTGCCAAATAATGTTCCTCCTCTCTGCATATTTGGCAAACTCCTCGCTTTGCACCCATTGCTAAGCATGGAGTGGGGAGTGGGGGGAGGATCCCATAATCTCTGGTTCGGAAAAGGACTTTGCCTCCAACCTGTCCTCTCCAGGTGTCCCAAAGGAAATGGAGCATCATTTGGAAAAACCTCTTCCTCCATCTCCTTCGATCATCCCAGAGAGATTATCACAAAAGGCGGTCGTAGCCAGAGAGGAAGAGGGCCAGCTCTGCCTGGTGAGAAGGTCCACGATTCAGTCTCTGGCAGGTAAGGTTGGGGAAGAATATCAGAAGAGCCTGCTGGTCCATTCAGTCCAGCATCCTATTCTCACAGCTGCCAACCAGGTGCCCACATGGGAAACCCCACCTGCAAGCAGGATTTGAGCGCAAGAACAGCACTCTCCCCTCCTGTGGTTCCCATAACTGGTACTCAGAAGTGTGGCTGCCTCCATCCAGATCAGTGGCCATCACTGCTTCCTGTGGCAGGGAGTTCCACAGTTTAACTCTAAAACTGCCCTGAATCTTCCAACATTCCATTTCATTGGATGACCCTGCTGAGTTTTAGTATTACATTGAGAAGTCTATGCACTTTCTCTACGCTCTGCAAAGTTTTATATTTCAACTAAACATCCGGAAGAACTTTCTGCCAGTAAGAGCTGTTTGACAGTGGAACGGGCTTTCACGAGAGATGGTGGACTCTCCTTCCTTGTGGGTTTTTAAGCAGAGGTTGGACGGCCATCTTTCCTGAATGCTTTAGCTGAGATTCCTGCATTTCAGGGGGTCAGACTAGGGTCTTGGGTCCCTTCCAGTTCTACAGTTCTCGGATTCTCGGATTCAACAGGTACAAATGTTATAACATTTATTATTATTAACATAAAATTAAGACCACACATTCATTTCATACCCTGTGTAAAGGTTTTCAGCCAGTTTGCCCCTTGCTGGGGGGCCCAGAAAAAAAATTCACTGGGACTCGAGCCCACCCTTGTTGGCCTGGGAGCGCCTTCCTTTTAATGAAGGGGGCATCGGGTCAGAAGAAAACGTCGTTGAAGATCTCTCCATTGCAACAAGATGAAGAGGAGGAGGGTGGCGGTCCTCCTTGCGGAAGGCTCAGTGAGAAAGGGAAATGCAAGACTCTGAGATCTGTCCTGGAAACCTCACCGGCATCAGAGCCCTGCTGGGTCAGGGCAAAAGGCCCCTGAGGCAAACTTCCTGTTTCTCACCAGACGCCACAACAGGAAGTCCAGCAAGCAGGACGCGGCAAGGCCTCCTCACGTCACCCGTCCCTAGAAAGTGCAAAGCCCGCTTTCAAAGCCATCATGTGGCAGTGAATTCCATAAGTTGGCTGTGCAATGGGGAAAGGAAGATGTCCTTTGGCCTGTCACAAGGAAAAAAAACCCTACCATTTTTCACAACAACATTATAGCACTGGCTGACCGTCAGGCAAATAAATTTGGCCACCATCTGTTTGGCAGTCTGCTGAAGATGCAGTCTCTCTAATGGGGTCTCTTTAACAGAGGCCAGATTTGCCCAAAATTGAGGAGGAGGGCTATTAGTCCAGAAGTGGAGGGGGGCTGCCTTCCCTTCTAGGTCCCCTCCCAGGGGCCCATATGTCAGTGGTGGGCGGGATGACAAAGGCACATTTCACTCTTTTAAAAATGCATTTTCATGTTTTACTTTAAATAATCTCGACAACGCATCAACAATCAACATAATACACAAACAAGTGGGTGTCACAACTGGAACATAAGTACATAAACAGGTTTGAGGTTGTCTGTTGGTTTTTTGCAATCAGAGGGTGCCAGGTGTCTTGCTCTGCTTCCCTTTGGACCATATCAGAGAGCGGGTCTTGTCGTCTGGGCAGCCCAGGACCTCCAGACACACTGGCCAGGCTTGTGCCTCGAGGAGGTCACTGCGCTGCTGCTAATCCAGCAGTTTGACACACCATTGTCTCTCGAGACAGATGGATGACATCAAGGTGCATAAATGTTATAGAATGATAATTAAAAATCAAATAAGTGTCCCAGAGCAAATTTTACCTCTGTGCAGCAGGCATGTTTCTACCCACGGTCACCCACCCACCTCTCTCTCTCCATCCTCCTTCCAGAGAAGAAAAGGATCAGAGTCCAAGGAGGGGAGTGGCCTGGGGAGGGTTCCGAGGGCCGGAGAGAGAGGCCTCTGGAGGGCTGCATTTGGGCTCTGCCCTGGAGGCTCCCTGGCTCAGTGGGTGGGCACCAAGCAGGGGCATAGGAAGGGGGCAGGTCGCCCCGGGTGCCATCATGGAGGGGTGTGTGTGACAAATTATCAAGGAACAATTACTGCCCTACTAGGGCAGTTCATAAAAACTTTTTTAAAAAAAGCCTGCTCCAAAGGTCTTCTCTTACTACACTAGGGATTACATAGCTATATATGAAATTTCATGCATATCAGTTAATATCTTGACCCTCCTCCACAAAAATAGCTGCTTACTTGGTCGTTTTCCTATGTCGTGAAGGCTGAAATTTCAGTTCAGTGGAGCACTTACTGTTCCCATCCCTAACCCTGCAGAAAGCCATCTAATTAGACTTTAATTTGATTTTGACATGTTTTTAGGATTAATTTAATTATTGTTTCATTTTATACCAATGTTATGTATCTGATGTTAGCCGCCCTGAGCCCGACTTCGGCCGGGGAGGGCGGGCAGGATATAAATAAAAGTTGTTTATTATTATTATTATTATTCCTTTGTAAGAAAATATGTTGTTGTTTAGTCGTTTAGTCATGTCTGACTCTTCGTGACTAAACAACAACATATTTTCTTACAAAGGAATAATAATAATAATAATAAACAACTTTTATTTATATCCTGCCCACCCTCACAACATAAAACCATTTTTGCAGGCAAAAAAATAAATCAATCAATGTGGGGGGGGGGGGTGACAAGAAATTTTCCACACCGGGCACCACCTGACCTTCCTATGCCTCTGGCGCCAAAAAGTGCAGGTCTGGGTCTTCTATATGCCAGTTTGCATGCAAGTGGGTGGTAGAGCCCTCTAGAAGCAGGGTTTGCAGTTAGCAGAGCACCAGGCACATTTTGCACCTAAAGATTCTCCATTTGTGAGCACCTCAAAGAGTCTGGGTGCCATTTTTTTTTTTTTTTTTTTTTGGGACCTGGCTGACACTCAAGGATTCCTGAAATGTATGTGCTTTGAAGCCTCAAAGTATATGCTAAAGATAGACAATATATTAATAAATGTAACAATAAAGAGTAGAGTGTTTTGAAAACTGAAGTATGGTACCAATATTTTTATTGTCAACACCAAATTAAACATGTATCAACAATTTCTGCTAAAAATGTGATATTAACAATGTGTTACTTATGTGAATTGCATATTACGGTAATTCATGCTTATCAAAAGTAATAAATAAGAAGTGGCAACTAGACATTCTCTTTTGGCATCCACAACCAGCACCCAGGAGCCATTCGGCTCCTAGTTTTTCTATCCCAGTTCCTAACGCTGCCTGGAGAGGGTTACCTGGGGGGCTGCTAAGAGGCAGGGGGGGCTGGAGGTGTGAGTGACTATCAGACTTTGAAAAGTTGGACCGATTTCACCTGCTGTGTTGAATTAATCAAACTAAATAGTTCTCATTGGCTTTTGAATAAACGTTCAATTAATTGTTACTGTTCTGATTTTTACAGCATTCTGGTCTTTCCTCAGTGGGTCTTGCAAACCACTATTCTGAATAATTCTTTTAAGAAGGCAGGGGATGAAGAACTTAGGCAACCAAGTGGGTGGGTGGGGAGTGTGGCCCATCACAAAATTTGGGAACCACTGATTCTCAAAGGAAATGCAGGCTGCAGTCTCTGAACCAGAGAAGCAGACGTTCTTGTGCTCGAATGCTGCTTGTGGGTTTCCCAAAAGAGGCACCTAGGTGGCTACTGTGAGGGCAGGATCCTGGACTAGATGGGCCCCCTCTGGCCTGATCCAGCAGCCATGATCTTCTGAGGTTCTTAACTTCTTAAGCAGGGTGCAAACCATGGTGTCAGCCTCACAGCCTTACAGGGACTTCAGGGCCATTGTGGGCTTGGAGACCTGTTTTTTGTGCTTTGTTTCCCCTTAAGAAGCAGCCCTGCAGGGCTGCAACTCTGCACAGAGGGAGGGGGAGCTTGGACAAGGCTGCGGTCATGTGTGGCACAGTGGGAAAGGGGAAACAAAAGCTGTCAGCCTCCACACGTTCTTTCTCCCTCAGTCCAGACCCCACTCCATTTCCACAACAGGAGAAAAAACCAGCCTGACCTTACCTTGGGCCAAAGCCACCCCCAGCCTCATTTGTGGCACTTCTGGGCAGGCAACCAACAAGGGCTCATCCAGCCTTGTTCCTGACCAGGAAACTACGAGGAAAGCATGGGGAGTTGTTTAGGATGGATGTGTGTCAGGAAGGATTCAGCAGGACAAGGGTCATGGGGTGGGGGTTTTTCAGACTGAGGGCCACACTACCTCACTGGCAACATGGCAGCAGTGGGTGGGGCCAGAGGGAAAAGAGGGCGGAGCCACAGGTGTGATTTGTATTTTTGTATACAAAAACAGAGGTCCTGCACATAAAACTCTCCATCTTCAATTCAGGCAAGCGAGCGAGAAGCAGAATCAGAACTGTAGACTTGGGAGGGACCCCCAAAGGCCATCCAAACCCTGCAATGCAGGGCCAATCAGAGGCTAGGGAAAGAGGGTGTGGCCTGGGGCAAGTCCCAAGGGCTTGATGGGAAGCCCTTGGGGGCCGAATTTCTCCTCTGGGTCTGAGGTTTGCTCTCCCTACTAGATAAAAGTTTTATAAACATATGTATATTTTCTCTCCTAACATTTGAACTTTGGGATTGTGTGGCTGACAGGGGATTTTAAATGGATCTGAGGAACTCCCTGCTTATACAGCCCAGAATAACACAACCATGTGATGGTCTTAGGTGCCTCTGAAAGGGGGATTAGGCACATTTGTGGTGGAGAGTTCTGTCAAGGACTATTAGACGGCACAGCTAAATCTGGCTGATGAGAGTTGCAGTCCCAGAGGGCAGCAGCTTGAAGAAAGTTGCCATATAGGAAGATAGGAGGGTCAACGTTTCCCTCGTACCTTGGCATTTTAAGGTGCAAGCTTCTGAGTCACACAGGACCCTATCTCTCTCTTTTGAGGACTCATCCTGAAGCAAAAGTCCTGTGTGACTCCAAAGCTTGCATCTGGCAATTTTATGTCTTCATTCCTTTATATACAGCTTGGTTGTCAACAACCTTGAAGTGGTTTACGTTTAGGTACTCTGGGGACATTTCCGCCTGCCAAAATGAAGCCAAGTGACCTGAGCTATTATGGGTTGCAGGGAGCCCATTTTGAAACGGGTAGAGCCTCTTCCTTAAACTGAGGCAGCAGTCAACAATGGGCATTTGAAAAGACAGCAAAATGAGAGTAGGGAAGGCAAGCTACGGTTTATAAAGAACCATCCGTAATTTTGCTTGTCTGCAAAATTCGGCAAGCCAGAGCCACCACTGGGGAGGCCACACTCCTTTTCTGGGGTCATGGGATGGGATGAAGATGTTGGGACTTTCCCCTCTGTCCCCAAGAGACAGGCAGGTGCCCAGACCTAAGTCTCCAAGTTCCTCTTGGCCTCTCCTGCTATTGTAGACCTGCCCCTGTCTGCCTGATGGTGGCTTAGACCAGCATTTCCCAAAAAGGATAGTAGCACCTTGGGGGGTGGGGTGGCTGTGTGTGTGTGTGTGTGCGTGTGCTAAGAGGCAAGGGGGGCACCGGAGATGACAATCAGACTTTGAAATGCTGCTGTCACTGTATCAGGCTCATCCATTTTGTAGCATTAATTAAACAAAATTTAATTGGATTTTGACTAAACGTGCAATTGATTGTTACTGTTTTGCATTTCATTATGTCAGCCTGGACACACCGTTTCTCCGGACGCACCTCTGAAAGCCTATCGAAGGCATCAGAGAACCCCGAATTAAAATAAGGCGGACCCCCACTAAAAGTGGTTGGGGGCGCCCAGGAGGATAGTGAACCGGGTTTATCAGTTTTTAATAACAGAAGCAGGGCCACGAGGAGTGATCCCCTACTCAGCTCTACCCACTGCAATCATTAGACCTAAGTTATGCGTGCCAGTTAATACGTCTACTCCGAGTAGGACTAGCCCCGCCTGCAGACTCCGTTTCTGTTCCTTCCTGCCTCCTTTCGTTGTGGGTACGTGACTGCTGCTTTTGCTTTCGAGCAGCTGTGTCACACACCTCAGACTTTCATATTTGCTAAGCTTCTTATTTGAAAATCTTCCGGGCGGGGGACAGGCGGGGGAAGGGGAGCGGAGCCCTTTCAAAGCGGGATAAAAGCGAACTTCGTCTCCCCTCGTCCCGGGGCGGGGCGGGGCAGCCCTCCCTAGGGCAGACAAGTTACCTCGCTTTCCGGGTTTCTTCTCCTTTCTCCCCCCTCAGCGAGATGGGAAGGGGTCCGCAGGCCGGGTGGTGTGGCCCCTGGGCGCCTTTCGGCAAAGGGAGCGGGCGCCAGAGCAAGGCGTTCGATCCCACGGAAATAATCAATTAATATTATTCTTTGGAAACATTCTGAAGTCGCGAAGAGGCTGACAAGGTAGCATAAAAATAAATAAAAAAAACAAATACGACCTAGATTCCTGTTGGTGTTATTGATAGCAACAGCAACGGTTATTACAATAACTAAATTAAATTAGCAATTAATAAAATAGTAATAATAGCAATAATAATTATAAACTGGGGTGTGGGGATTTGCACATGCTGTTCCTGAAATGCGATTGTTATTCTCGCTCAAAAACCGGGAGAAATCCACGGTAACGACCTCGAAATTCGCCTCGCAAAGCGGCAAGTACGCCAGTCTTTTAAAGCCCCGGAGGAGAGGAAGGCGCCCAGCACGCCCTTGTGGGGGGAGGGGAGAGGAATATTTTCAAAAGTTGAGTGGGGGGAATCTCCTAAAGAGCGATGGAAAGGAGAGCCGTCCGCCTGGGCTTGCGACGCAAGAGAGGCGAAAATGAAACCAGCCTCCGGCGCGCATCCCCGGGTCGGCGGGCCCGCGATCTCCAAACGCCTAAAAAAGGGCCTCTTCTCCCTCTCCAAAGTTGGGCGCGCCTGGGTGGCTTCCAGCAGAATCCATCGATCCTTCCCCAAAATCCCCTTTCAGGCGTTTTTGATGCGGTTGTAAATTCAATTGCGTTGTGTTGTTTTAAGTTGAGAAGTTTTTGTTATTAATTCGTTAACGCGTTTCTTGTCGTTTTCAAGCCTTTGAAAAGGCTGAGGAAAAACCGTCTCGCTCCTCCAGCCAAGGAAGCAAACGATTCCATTCATTTTAAATCCTTTTTTGGAAGAAGAGGCGCAATAAAAAAATATATTGCCTTATATTCCTCGGGTCCATTTTTGCTCCTTAATCGAAATCGCTGGCGGCTAAGCTTAACCCTCGATTTAACCCGGGGGAAGCAGAGCCGGAGAATCTCTTTCGATCAAGCGTTTTATAAATCTTTGAAAGAAGCAAGTAGTTTCACCCGTCCAACCGTTTGTCAATCGACGAGGAGGGGGCGGGTTCGCCTGCAGGGAATATTAGTAGAGCTCCCCTCTCCCCAAAAAATCCAGTCTCCAAGTCCTAACCCGTGTTCAGAGAGTGGAGGGATCTGGTATTTAGAGCGCTGCTCATGCGGGTTTTTATGCCGTAGTCGTCTGAACACGGACTCCTGCATAATATTTTTTTTCCTCGCCGGCCTAGAGAAATGCACTGAGGTTTCGAAGGCGCGGGGAATAAAACACGGATCTTACCATCTATCTCTCTCTTACATACACGCTTCTGGGTCTGGGTCTCGTGTGGACGATGCCTCCCCCTGCTCTCCCGGTTCAAAATCATATCGCGCCTGAACTCCGTTGTTAAACCGCTTTGGGATGGGACCCCTCTCTACTCGAAAAGCGGTCTAAGTCCCACTCCCCCGCCCCCCAAATAATGAAGAAATGGGAGAAATGCCCTTCAGGACCCAGAGATGGATTTCACATAATTTGTGAAGTGGGTCTGATGGGACTAAAATGGAAGACCTAGAGGAGCGGGAAGCAGGGAGACGGAAGGAGGTCCCCGTCGATAAGATTCTGTATTACTTTATTGTAACTTGTCAAAGAGAATTAATTTTGGTTATTTACTTATTGCATTTCAATCCCACCTTTTTTCTCCAAGGAGCTCTAGGTGGTTCTCTTCCCCCCATTTCATCCACCCAGCAACCCTGCGAGGTAGGCGAGGCGGAGAGTGACTGACGGGCCCCGGGTCACCTGGTGAGCTTCCTGGCCGAGTGAGGGATTTGAACCCTGGTCTCTCCCAGGTCCTAGTCCGACACTCTAACCACTAGGCAACACTGGGTCGCTGGAAATGGAGGGGGCGGGAAAGGAGCGGGGTGGTTAGTGCTGGAAGCAACTAAGGAGAAAACAGGACTCTGGTCCCAGTCTCGTTTCGAAATCTCATCGTACAAAAACAAGGTGCTCTCTCTCTCTCTCTCTCTCTCTCTCTCTCTCTCACACACACACACACACACACACACACGCATGCACACATGGATTAACACCACTTTCTCTTTCACACACTTTCCCTGGCCGGTTCCTGCCCCCGGCTGAGGACCACAGCCGTCGCTTTGATAGCAACGGGGGTCCGGGTTGGTTTTGGCTGCAGGAGAAGACCCGACGCGGCGGAGGCTCTTTCCCAAATTTGAGAGAGGCTGCAAAGAAAGACCCCGAGGAAGCAGGAAGGGAGGCCCATTGTCCGTGCAAAACTCCCGGTTTCTTTGGCTTCCCAAGTCCTCGCACCCCCCAAGCCACTGAAGACATGCGAAGAGAAGATCACCCGAAGGGCCCTTTAGTGCAGGACTGGGCCGAGTGTCTTCGCAGCGCCCACCTAGATGCCCCAAATGGGAAGTCCCCGAGCAGGACCTGGACGACTGATTGTGTGACTTCTGAGTGACGAACTGGGTAGAATCCTGCTTGCCTGCTCAGTTCAGAGCGGCTGGTGATTTGGGTGTTGTGTTTTAAAAGAATGAAAACTGGACATTGGTGGAGAGGGGGGCCACCATAAGGATCAGGCCGGGCGGGGCATCGAGCCCAGTACCCAGTTCTCACAGTGGCCAACCAGACACCCCCAAAGCGAAGCCCCCAAGCAGTACCTGAGCGCGCAACAGCAACCCTCTCTGGTATAAAAACATATATCTCTGTAACGAAAGAGACGCTATTTATTCAGATAGGGAATGCTACTGGAAGAGTTCAGGATCCCAACTCCTCCGCTGAGAACTCCCCGTTTGGACCCCTCTCCCCCGGCCCTTCAAAGCGGTCCCAGGCCTCCAAAAAAGCGCCCGACGGGACCCCGGGAGCCGCGCGCCTGAATGAAGCGGAGCGCCGCTTTGTAGTTCCTGCGGCGACCGCCAGGTGTCGCCAGCCCAGCAGGCTCCTTCAGCACCCGCGGAGAGGAATTGGGTCCGTGCGCGCGCGGGCGCGCGCGCGTGTGTTGGGGGGCAGCGCGGGATTCCTGGAGGAGGAGAGGAGAGGGGGCTGTGGCCAGGGGGTAGGAGAGCGGCTGGGGAGCGAAGTGCGAGGAAGGGCTATTTACCCCTAGGATTCCCCCCCCCCCAATCACCATATCCCGCGGAGACATGGGGGCGGTGTGGGTGGGGGGCAGAGGAGAAGCAGAAGTGGGGCAGGGGAGGCGCAAGGAGGGGCGGGCGCTGGCCTCCTGGCCCCCAAACCCGCAGCACCCACCTCTTGGACGAGAAGCGCTCCCGGGGCCGGACGGGGAAGGGGGTGCTCGCCAAGGGCCAAAGACGGAGCTCCCTCGACGGCTGCGGCGGTGACGCTCCCTCTTTTCCTTCCCCTCGGGGTAGCCGGAGCCGAGGAGATCCCCGGCAGCGCGCATTGGCGAGGGACCCGCCCCGGCCTGAAGGTCCTCCCTCCCACCCCATCCCATGGCGGGGGGGGGGGCGCGGCCGCTGCTTCTCCTCCTACCTGGGGCGATTCCTGCGGGAGCCCCGTCGGCGCGGCGGCTCCTCCTCCTCCTCTTTCTCTGCCCCATCCGTCCCGCCCGCCCCGTCGTGCTCCGCTTGCTTCTCTCTGGCCCAGAGGAGGAGGAGGAGGAGGAGGAAGCCGCGGCGGCTCCTTGAACACGCCCGAGTTCAGCTCGGGGTCAGGCGGAGTTCGCGGCCCGGCCTTTACCTTTTCCGCCGCCGCCGCCGCGCTCCCGGCACATGGGGCTCAAACGCAGCAGCAGCAGCAGCAGCAAGAGCGAGCAGCGGCGGCCAAGAGGTCTGAGGCGCCGGTGAGGGGCGGGCGCCGCCGCTGCCACGGCAGTAGCGCAGCCCGCCTAGCCATGCGCGTCCACACGGACCTCGCCTGCCTGGCTGACTCGACGGGGCTCCCGGGTAAGACGGCGCGGCGGGCTGGTGGGAGGCACTTCAGATTGCGCGCCCTTTCCTAAGAGACCCAGCGAAAATACTTTACTGCCCCGTCCCCCCCCAGGAAAAGAAAAGTCCTTTCTTTCCGCCCCCTCCCCCAGTCCCAGGCGCGGCGCTTTTTCGCGCGCCCGATCCTCAGCTTGAGCTGCGCTGCGGCTCTCCCTGTTCGCCCCGCCAAGCTAGCCTGCCCTGCCCGACATGTCACCCCGGAGCGGGAGGCACAACCGAAGGCGACTTTCCTTCGGAAGAACTTGGAAAGCAGAGGATGGTTTTTGCCCCGCGACCCGGGACGCCTTGGAAGTTTTTTCGGGGGGCTCTTACGTCCTTCCTCCGTCCTCTACTGAACCCCAATTCCTCTCCCGAGCTCGCTCTTCGCTCCGCAGTCGGTCCTGGGGCGGAAAATCCCCCTTCGGCCGGCCGAGCGGCCTTCCCTCCTGTCTCCTCCGAGGCCAGCGGCTTTGGAAGCGCTTTTCCCGGCCGCGGAGCGGGCTCCGTCGGGCTGTCAACTCTGCAGCCCAGAGAGCAGGGCGGGCGGCTCCTTCTTCTTTCCCCGTCAAATCTCTCAGCTTTCTCTTTCTCCTCCCGCCACTCTCCTTCACATTTTGGAATTTGTTTTTGTTTTTAAACTTTCCCGAAATGCATTTTTGACATTTCCGTGGCCTTCACCAGATCGCACATAATGTCCCCCCCTTTTTTTGGCAGGGACCTATGACTAACAAACACCACAACTTAGGCATGGTTCATCCTGCCCTCAGCTCCGCTTATGCACCCCGCACCTCACCCCGGGGACGGAGCTGACCCTCCTAACTGGGGCTGGTGAGGAGTTGGAAGAGGCAGACCAGGCCTCGCCCTCTTCGCGGCTGGAAGGGAGCGCAGGGCCGCTTTCGCTTCTGCCTGGGCGCTCCCTGTAGAGGGTGCTTCGGATCCCAGCTCCAAAGTGGAGCAAGGGGAACAGTTTCCTGGGCCCAGAAGCCTCCCCCAAGCCTCTCAGTTTTGTTTTGCCGGACCGTGCCTTCTGCTCCCGGGGCCCGGACGGATCCCCCGCGAGGCGCGCTTGGAGAGACGGTTGGAAGAAGGACAGGGACGTTGCAGGGCTTACTCGGAAGCCAGTCCCGCTACATGAAACGGGGCTGACTCTCTAGTAACGAGGCTCGCTTAGGATCGCAGCCTTTAAGGCTCAGGGCTAGAAAGCGCGCAGAGAAAAGGAAGGGGTGGGGGCTGCGTTTCGACGCTTGGGGCAGCCGCCTCTTGGGGACCTCCGGAGGGCAGAAGACCGCGGCTCGCTGTGCTCTCTGGGGTTTCCGAGGCGGCATCCAGAAAGCGAGCCTTCTGAAAGCCGGATCGTGGCCAGAGGGAGACGAGTGGAAACGGAGAGGCCGGCGGCTGCATCAGTGCTTTTGGCCGGTTGGCTCCGCAGGGTGGTTGCGCTGGGCGAGGGGAGAGACGTGGAAGAGGTCTGCAGGCGCTGCCCCCTCCAGGTGTGAACGCTTAGCCCTGCCCCCCCTCCCCACCCGGAGGGGGGCGTGGGATGCGATCGGCAACGGCGGAGATACCGGGGGGCTGAACATCCCCCCTTTCCGCCGCCGCCTCCTCCTTCCTTGAGAGGGAAACCCCTCTATAAGGGCAGACTGGCGGGGAAGGAGTCCAGAGTGCCCTGCGAGGAGCCCGGGGCCGAGGCAGAGTCACACACGTTCCGAGGGGGCGTCCGCGCCGTCGTGGGACAGGAGAGGGCAGCGGTGCGGGCAGGCTGGGCCCCCTGCGCTGACGCTGCCCGCCGGGCTCTCTCTCTCTCTTTCCGTGCGTCTCTTTCTGCAGGAGAGCGCGGCGCAGCGATGCTGGACGCCTCGTCGGAGTCGGCGAGCCACTCCCGGCAGCTGCTGCTGCAGCTCAACGCACAGCGCACCAAGGGCTTCCTGTGCGACGTGATCCTGGTGGTGCAGAACGCGCTCTTCCGCGCGCACAAGAACGTGTTGGCGGCCAGCAGCGCCTACCTCAAGGCCCTGGTGGTCCACGACAACCTCATCAACCTGGACCAGGAGATGGTCAGCCCGGGCGTCTTCCGCGCCGTCCTCGACTTCATCTACACAGGCCGCCTGGGCGACTCTGACGGCGGCGGCGGAGAGGGAGAGCCCAGCCTGGGCGCCGTGCTGGCCGCCGCCAGCTACCTGCAGATCCCAGACTTGGTGGCCTTGTGCAAGAAGAAGCTCAAGCGCTCGGGCAAGTACTGCCAGCTCCGCGGCGGCTACTCGCCCTTCGGCAAGCTGGCGCGCGGCTTGCGTGCAGCCACGCCCGTCATCCAGAGCTGCTACGCGCCCCCGGGGCTGCCGCCGCGCCCCTCCGAGCCGCTCAGCACCCACTGCGGGGAGCTGTACGCCGCAGCCTCCGCGCACCCTCATGGGGCCGGTCTGTGCCCCCCGGAGCGACTCTGCTCTCCACTCTGCGGCCTCGACCTCTCCAAAAAGAGCCCCAACGGGCCCTCGCCCCAGCTGCCCGCCCCGCCGCCGCCGGACAGCCGCCTGCGCGCCACCATGGAGGGTCGCGAGAACGCCAGGCCCGAGAGCCCCGCCTTGCTGCCCAACCACTCGGCCTTCGGGGAGGCGGCCCCTTCGCAGCTGCAGGCGCCCTTCCACCACCTCCTGCACCACCACCGCGGAGGCAGCCCCGGGTCGGAGCCGTCGGGGCGCGCCGGCGAGGTGGCGCCGCCGGAGTTCTTCTACCGCTGGATGAAGCACGAGCCGCTGGTGGGCGGCTACGTGGAGGACGACGAGGACGACGACGACGAGGGCGGGGGCGATTGCCGGGGAGGGCGGCGGGACAAGGAGGGCGAGCTGGACCACAAGCCCGAGTCGCCCTCCTCGCAGGAGCAGCCGCCGCGGCGCTACCCAAGCTTGGAGAGCGGCGGTGCAGGCGAGCCCGACGGAGAGGACCTGGAGAACGACAAGAGCACTAGCGAGGAGACGGGCTGCAGCAGCGGAGGGCCTTCCCCGGCCGGCGGCAGCCTGGAGCGCTACCTGGGCTACGAGCCGGAGAGCTTCGGCGGCGACAACCTGTACGTGTGCATCCCCTGCGGGAAGGGCTTCCCGTCGTCGGAGCAGCTGAACGCGCACGTCGAGGCGCACAACGAGGAAGAGGAGCTGTACCGCAAGGAGGCCGCCGAGGCGGCTGCCGCCGCCGGGCAAGGCTCTCCTTTTCTGGACAAACCTCTTCCGCCGTCGTCGCTGCCGCAGCAGCAGGGGCCTCCGCCACCGCCGGTGCCGTCGGGGGCGTGCGACCTGCTGCGCCCTTACCGCTGCTCGTCGTGCGACAAGGCCTACAAGGACCCGGCCACGCTGCGGCAGCACGAGAAGACGCACTGGCTGACGCGGCCCTACCCCTGCTCCATCTGCGGCAAGAAGTTCACGCAGCGCGGCACCATGACCCGCCACATGCGGAGCCACCTGGGCCTCAAGCCCTTCGCGTGCGAGGCGTGCGGGATGCGCTTCACGCGCCAGTACCGCCTGACGGAGCACATGCGCATCCACTCCGGAGAGAAGCCCTACGAGTGCCAGGTGTGCGGGGGCAAGTTCGCCCAGCAGAGGAACCTGCTCAGCCACATGAAGATGCACGCGGCGGCGGCGGCGGCGGCGGCTGCAGCGGCAGCGGCGGGCCCCGACGGCAAGCTCAAGCTGGACTTCCCCGAGGGCGTGCTGGCCATGGCGCGCCTGGCGCAGCAGCAGCAGCACGACAAGGAGCTGCTCAGCCACACCTCGCACTTCCTGGCCGCCGCCACCGACCCCAAGGCCGCCATGGAGGGCCTCTACCTCGGGCTCAGCCCGGACAAGGCGGCCGAGGTGCTCGCCCAGGGAGCCGCGGCCGCTGCAGCTGCTGCCGCCGCCGCCGCCGCCGCCCACCTGCACAACGACCACCACGCCCGGACCATAGAGCGCTTTTCACCCCCCTGACGACCCCCGCATCACCCCCCTCACGCTCTCCCTCCACGGACCGGGGCTTGTGGGGGAGGGAAGGGGGCTCCCCCAAGTTGTTTGGGGTGTGCCTTTGTGTTCTGCCCAGGAGAGGGGGTGACTCTTGCCCCCACTGCGGGGGGAAAGGACAGCTTCCTCCCCAAAAGTGACCAGCGCAGCCCCCCCAAAGGAACAGTTCAGCCCCCTCTTATTTGTGACGAGGGAGGGGACGTCATGGAGTCGTCGTCCTCTCCCCCCAACCTCTCGTGAAGCCAGAGCTCACCCCTCTCTCTGTTCTCTATTTCTCTTCTCTGCCAAGCTGTGGAGCTGCCCCCAAAGCGGAATTGTGAATTTGTCCCTACCTCAGATACACCCCCCCACCCGTACAGTTGGAAGGACCCAAAGATTCATCGAGTCCAGCCTCATTGCTGGTTTTTTCTTTTTGTGGGGAGGGTGAGAATAGTCTCCCCCTCCCAATGGCCTCTGCCACCTGTCAGCTGATCTCGCCACTGGGCAAAAGGAACAGGCGTCCTGCTGGGGCCTGACAGCCTCTGCAAGGCTCAGTGCTCTAGAAAGGAGCCTCGCAGGGGCGGAAAACTAGCGCAGCAGGGAAAAGAGCTCCTGATAAACTTTCTCCTAGTTTTCTATGTGCAGGGAGATTATAATTTGACACGCTTGTGTTTTTTTTGGGGGTGGCCTAGAAATGTTCCCCCCACCCTTAAATTTGAAGTGGTGCAATTCAGAATGATATCCCAGCTTTTTTTTTTTTAAAATATGGAAGAGCTCTCTCCTCAAGGAGAGAAGGGAATCTTGACTGCCCAAACTGCAAAAGAGCTCCAGTTGTCTGACTTGTAGGGATCTGCTCAGGAAAGGGGCCTTGGTGCAATTCTCAGGAATTGGGACATGTTGGTTTTTTTTTTTTTTTTTTTTGCAAACCCTAACTCCAGCTCTTAAAAGCTTTAACAACAAAGCAACAATCAGTGATGCTTTCCCCCCACCCTTGAGTGCCCAGGGTTTTGAGTTGGAAGGAAAAGAAGCAGGCTAATAAAGTATATCCAGAGAGCACCTTGAGGACTGTCCCCCCTTGCTTGGGAGGTGAGGCCTGTGTGTCATGGGCCTGATCCCACCAACTCCATTCCTCCTTCCCTTTCAGGAGTCAAACCTCGAGGCTGCCCTCTGGCCCTGCCAGAAATGGCCAGGAGGTTGTGCTCCTGACTGCCTCTCCCTCCGCCCCCAAGCTTTTCCTGTGGGGCAGACCCACATTTCTACCTGCCTCAATTGGGGGAAGCCCCAGAGGCGTCCTCTGGGCAGGTCTGAGCTTTGGCAAAGAGGGCAGCAGCTCTGTTGGGTCTACAGGGACAGCTGAAGAGTCTTGTGGCCCCCAGAAACCTTTGTGGACTCTGGTTCCCAGTGCTCAGTGGGGTATCAGTGGCCAGAGAAAGGAGGGTGAGAGGGACTGCCCACAGAATGCACAGAGAACCATGTCGGTGGTCTCTGCTTATGCTGCGTACATTTCAGCTGCCCACAGACAGTCCTTTTTGCATCTTATAGACATCTGTCCCGCTATACCCAGATATCTTGATGCACTGAATTGCCATCCTATGCCTTCAAACTGCCACACCTGTTGATTTTCTGCCTGTCACAATGGGTGACAGGCAGGACAACAGGCGTGGAAGCCTTAAATCTTGGAAGTGTGAGAATCCCTCTTGGCATGGGACCCAACCCCTTCGGGTTCAAGGTTTACACAGAGCTCCACAATGTGCCTTCCTGCAGAACTAGGGAGTGAGAAACTCCTGGCTCTGCAGATGTCACTGGACACCCAACTCCCCTCATCCCTTTCCAGGCTGGCTGCTGTGCAGTGACTTTGGGAAGGTGGTGAAGCTCCCAGTGCAGCCTGGCTCACTGGCACGAGCTGAGCACGGGTCCAAGTGTCCGGAAGTTTTTTTCCACAAATCCTGTGTGGTGACTTTGGGGGCAGAGCAAGGGGCGCAATGTTCTTAAGTTTCCTGCATCCCTTTTGCCACAGAGGCAACAGGTGAGTGGATGCCCTGGGACTCACCTGAGCAAGCACTTAACTTTCCCCTCAACCTCTTTTGCAATGTGAATAGGAGAGGGGGCCCTCACTCCCCCTCCTCCCCTACTAAAGACTCCACACGGCTGTGACCAAGGGGCGGCGATGGGGTGTGTGTGTTCCTTCTTACCACAACGGGGTCCCTCTCCCTTTGAATCAGCTCCATCCCAGTCTTCCAACCCCAAGTCCCGTCTTCCACTGTCTCACTTTGAGCCAAAGATTATTCTGGGGTATTTGTGTGTGGTTTGGGGGGTGCCCTCCTTCCCTCTGCTTGTCCCTCCTCCCCAAGGACTGTTTGACAAAGACAAAACACTCCCCAGATTGTCAGCTCTGTTGGAGGTAGAATGGGCAACCCAGGCTTTGACCAGTGCACGTACTGCCAGACTCTCTTTGCACTTATGGGGAGAAGGTGGGGTTGGGGTTGCGGGACAAGATGTGCCCTTTGCCTTCAGGCCCTGCCAGCGCAGCTGCCCCCCCTTTCCCTCCAACTCTTTTTTAACCAAAGGTCAGGTTAAGATGTGAATCTTCCTTTTACCTCTATTTGCACACACAACCTCCCACCTGCTGCCCCCCAAGCGTGGGGCTGGGCCTTCTTCGTCTGAGCCAGCTGCCCCCCAACCCACCCACCCTGCCAAGCCCTGGGAGGACACAGCAAGACACCCCCCAACACAAAGTATTCAAAAGGGGGGGGCAGCCTGCTGTGCCCACCGTAGCATTTTGTACATGGGATGTGCCTTTTCCCCTTTCGTTTTATACCAGAAATAAAAAAATAAATAAACATGGAAAAGAAAAACTCAACAGCAATAAAAGTTTTCTTTTGACACCACAAGGCTGCTTCTGCTTCCTCAGGGAGGGGGGAGACTGGAGTGTATGCTTGATTGCGGTGTTGCAGACTGGACTTTTGGGAGACTCAAATCTGCCCCCCCCCCCGAGCTCTAGGTAGCCCTTGACAAGCCGGTCATGGTCCGCCATACCACTTGGGGAGGGGTAAAAGCAGCAATAGTGACAACTTGGGGGTGGTAGTGGAGACAGCAACTTGTGGGTGACTTGCGGCCAAGATTTAGTGTCTGTGTTGAGGAGAACCAGTTTAAAACAGGCCTTACTGGGTGCCTGACCCATCCAACATCATGAACATGGAACCATCAAGCCAAGTTACAGGGAACCAGGCAGAGGGCCTTCTCGGTAGTGGCACCCACCCTGTGGAACACCCTGCCACCAGATGTCAAAGAGAACAACAACTACCAAACTTTTAGAAGACATCTGAAGGCAGCCCTGTTTAGGGAAGCTTTTAATGTTTAATAGGTTATTGTATTTTAGTGTTATGTTGGAAGCTGCCCAGAGTGGCTGGGGAAACCCAGCCAGATGGGTGGGGTATAAATAAATTATTATTATTATTATTATTATTATTATTATTATTATTATTATTAGGGCCTGCTGGATCAGGCCAAAGGGGCCCATGATGGGAAACCTGCAAGCAGGACTCAGACACAAGAGCCCTCCCCTCCATAAATTTCTCTCATTTTCTTTGGAGCTGTTATCACACCATTTATTGGCCTCCTGTATTTTTGTTTATTTTGGAAAACTAGTGTTAAACTGGCTCAGTGAAATCTTGCCCCACCCAAATATGATCTATGGCTGGGCCAGGATGAGGCCAACTGAGCTGTGGGTGCCCCCCCCCCAATGTCCTGAGCCCTGGTGGTCGGCGGTCAGGGACATGGGAGCTGGAAGGCCAGCAACCTTGGGAGGGCACCAAGTTGGAGACTCTGGCCATACACCTCCGCTCCCCCCCCCCCCCGATTCCTCAAAACCTGACCTGCTTCTCCAGCCATGGTCCTGGCCAAATTCTAACCCCACTGAATTCAGGGGCACTTACTTCTGGGTAGCGAGATTCCTGCCTTGCAGGGGGTTCGTCTAGATGGGGTCCTTTCCAACTTCACAATTCTATGACACAAACCATTACGGGCATAATGGGTGTCCTGAAAAGAGATGGGTCGTTTAGCTACCACTCTGCCCAAATCAGTGCCATTTACATCCCTCCTCAGAAACCCCATTCCAGGCTGATGGTTCCCCAGACCGCCTTCTCCCCCCGACCCCACAAAACGAGGCAGCACAGAACAGCGTTTCCCTACTAAAATTTTTATTAAGAAAACAAAGGAACATTTTTTTTTTTACTTTGTCTGTCACAAGCCCCCCATCAAACCCAGGCAGGCCAAAAAGCAGAACAAAAGGGGTGGGGGAAGAGACACACCTGCCTGTAGGAGGGCCGCCCCTCCCCATATCCATGGGGCTGGGTCCACGCCTGTTTGGCGAGCAGGTGGGGCTGATGATCTTGAGTGCAGAAGACCCCAAAGGTGGAGGCGGGAGAGGTGATTCCCCCTCTCCAGACCAAGAAAGGCAGAATTGTGCCCCCAAACCATCTGGCGTGACCCCCTCCAGAAGCAAAGGGTTTTATCTAAAAAGCATCCTTCGAATGCAGAACAAGTCCATTTCCATGACTGGCTCTTTTGGTTTTCTGTTTTTGTTCCCAATCCTGCCACCCCCCCGCCTGCCACTGACCCAATGGGCCTGGGGATGGCCAATGATGCAACTGACCAGGGCCAGTTAAGGCTCCCCCCCCCCATTTAAATACAAGCTCCCAGGGGGACAATTCTTCTTTTTCACAGCAGCCGTTCTCTGTGTGAGCTCCAACTGCCCTCAGAGCTCCTTCACGGGGAACCTGCTTGCCTGTTCTCTCCACCCCCCAGCCCTGACACCGCACTCCCCAAACCCTGCAGCTTAAAGGTCTGATCCCAATGCCCAGGCCTCCCTCTGCAACCCACACCACTGGACCAGGAGTGCGTGTGTGTCTGGGGATGATGAAAATGGATGGGTGCAAGCTCAAGAGATCTGTGACGCAGGTGTCAGAGTGGCAAAAGGGAAGGACGAGTGTCCAGGAGGGGGCTAGAAGAGAGAGGATGTCAATGTGGGGGGGGGCAGCAGGGAGTGGATCGGGGTTCACACACTTCCACACAAAGGATCCCCCCTCGCCCTGCCTGGCCAAGTAAAAGGAATATGGGGGTGCCCGCTTGAGACCTCTCTGGCTGTCCTATCCTCCCCCCTCGGCGGGGGAACACGACACGCACCTATTTCGCCCCCCCCCCGGTGGCCTGTGCGGACACAACACTTCCCTCTCTCTCACACCCACAGCACGGCCATTCCGGGCGGGTTGGAGACACGTTTATTGTTCATTGGTGGGTGTCAGCCGGAACGGTGGTGGGGGCGGCAGTGGCTTGGCACAAGGGCCCCCCTCTGCCTCAAGGCTGCCCCCTGCTGGTGGCACAGAGCGGCACAGCTTCCTGGGGACGGCGCCCCCCTGCAGGCTGCCTGGCTCAGCCCTCCTGCGCCCATCGCAGGAAGGTGGGGATGTCCCGGACGGGGACGTTGCGGGTCAGCGCCTTCACCCGCAGGTTGCGGTCGTCCGTCAGCAGCACCACCTCGCGCAGCAGCCGGATCGGGTCATCTGCAGGGGGGCGAGAGGAGGCGGGAGTCAAGAGCGGCTCAGAAGAGGGCGGGTGCCTGCGTCCGTAACAATAACCATCCCCTTGCTGCGCTCAGGGCCAGGCGACTGTTACAAACCAGAGGCTGTCACGTTTGTCAGGCCTCATCCGCCATAATCCCCTGATCGCCTGGACTGCACCCCAGGCGAGGCATAAACACTCCGGGAACACCTCCCTCCCTCAAGATGACAAGTTAAGCTGAGGAGGATTTGGCCCAAGGAAGATGGAAACCGGGGCCTTGGTGGGTGGGGTGGGGGAGATGGCCTGTGCGCCTCCCTGCCAGGAGAGCTGGTGGGGGGGGTGGGGGAGGAGGAGAGGCCCCCAGGCGATGCAGGAGGGCAGGGCAGGAGGCGGCCGGCACTTTCCGGAGGGCCGGAGGAAGGGGTGTCCCCGCGTGTTCCCTGCCGTGGCTTTCATACTCTGAAAGGTACTCCAGGTGAGATGGCCGTTTTTTGCTTTCTTTGCGTCGGGCGACGGAGTGAATATTTGCCCGTTCTTGCTTGGGAATGAAACGGTCCTACAATCCTAAGGATGTTTACTAGGGAGTAAGCCCCACCCCTGATAATACAGGAGGCCTTACTGCAGAGTAAACATGGTGAGTGTTGGGGACGACTGCAAGGAGGGTCTCCTCCCTGGCACGGCAGACCCCCCTGCCCGCCCAGGAGGGGCATCTTAGTGCCCCCCTGAAACATACCTTTGTTGGCCGGCATGAAGTCCTTGGCCTTGTCATTGCAGTAGTGGAGGCAGCAGGAGAGGATCAGGTCGTCGTTGTTTCCCTGAGGAGGAAGGAGCAGCAGAAGCGGGAGAGGAGTGAGTCTGGGGAAAAGGAATAGCTCAGCTTGCCCTCTCTCAGCCCCAGGGGGTGTTTTGAAAATAGAGACTGCCTATTTGCATCCTCTTGCTGTTACGGGTGCAGGTGGGTGTTTTGTGTGTGTGTGTCTATATTCCTGTACTGCAGGGGGTTGGACTAGATGACCTGTGGGGGTCCCTTGCAACTCTACAATTCTATGGGATGATGGAAGGTGTAATGTATTCACGTTCATGTTTCTATCTGTGTTCTAAGAAGTTGCTTGGAAATCTTTGGCTAATGAGCCAAATATGAGCCCGACAAGTCTAAATATTGGGAATTAAGAAAATAATAATAATAATAATAATAATAATAATAATAATAATAATAATGTTGTTGTTGTTGTTGCATCCAATTAGGTTCTACTCAGTGCACAGCCATTGAAATTAGTGGATCCAAGTTAGGTATGTTCTTTCATTTCAGTGGGTCTACAGTGAGCAGGCCAAATGTTGGATACGCTAAAGAGCTCTCTGTCAGAGGAAATGTAGAGGTCACAGAAGCCGCTGTCACCAGGCAGAGACCCCTCGGGGAAACCCCAAGCCAGGAATATGAAGGTGATGCCCACCCCTGGCATGTAGGCATGCCGCAGGTAGACTGCCCTTCGAAGTGGAGGATCCCATCGAGCCATTGCGGCTCAAGGCAGATGATAAGGACCCCCAAACCCTTTGGAAAAGCGAAGGATGCTCAGCGCCTTCCCAGGCAGAGATGGGGCTGATGTCCTCTGGGGTCTCAAATCCAGAACCCTCTGCACACCAAGCAGCAGTCCTGCTAAGCCCCTCAAAGGCTGTAAAGCTTGAACCCAGGACCTCCCTGTCGCCCCACGGGAAAGTGGGAGCCCCCTCCCTGGCACCTGCTGCCTGGAGATGTCCTCGCTGCGGAAGGAGATGGACTCCAGCTCGTTGCCGCGGCTGGTGAGGGCTCGCATGTAGCTGTCCCGCTTCTCAAAGCGCGCCTCCAGGAACTCCACCGCCTTGCGGGCCCGCTCCTGTAGCAGCCGCGCGTAGCCGCCCCCGCGGTGCTCCGACTCGGGGCCCTTGGCCAGCCCGTCCAGCTCGTTGATGACTGGCAGGGAGGAAGGAGAGAGAAGAATGTGAGAGGAGCCTGGGGGATTGTGCCAATGGCGCTTTGAGTCCAGGAATCAGGATAGACTGCCTCTGGGCCTGGGGGCTCCATAAGAAGCACAAGTCCAGCCTCCTGATCTCACAGGGGGCGAGCAGGTGCCCATTATGGGAAACCTTCAAGCAGGACCCAAACGCAACAGCGCCACCCTCCCCTCCTGCCCTTCCCGGCATCCGCCACTGCTGCCTGACTGTGGGGGCAGAGTACGGCCACCCTGGCTAGTAGCCATTGGCTGCCTGCTCCTGCTCCATGTATTTGACCCACCCTCTGTTAAAGCCTTCCAAGCTGGCATTCGCAGTATGATTCCTGGGTGGGACTTTTCTGCCCCCACCCCAGCCTGAGGCTGGCCATTTCCTCTGGGCTTGGGGGCAGCAGGTTCTGACTCTGGCTATGAGCGGAGAGAGAGAGAGGAACCAGAGGAGGGAGCGCTGGTCTGTCTTGCCTGGCTAGAAGCAGCCAACACAGCTCCTCTCCCTGCCTCAGAGGGAGCCAGGCAGAAGCTGCTAGAGGTCCCTGGGAACGGCTTTTCCTTTCTTTGCAGCGGGCTGGATGACAAATATGTCTGGGAGCCCCAGGAGAGCCCAAGGGGGCCTGATGGCACCCCCAGCAGACATATGCGAGGCCACGAGCACCAGGGAAGTCCCGGAGCCAATGTGGAACCTAGGAACCTAGAGTGAAGTAGCTTCATGCTGTCTGCACCGACTGGCAGCAGCGTTCTAGCATTTCCAGCAGCATCTCTACCCACCCTACCTGGAGATGCCACTGGGACCTTCTGCATGAACCCCCTTCCGCTAAAATCGAAGCAAGAGTCCAGCTCTTACGGTTCTGAATAAAGGGGCTGATTTTAAACAGGAGCATAGGAGCCAGACTTTGGGCCCACCTGGCTTTGTGCTGCCTGCACTGGTTGGCAGCAGCTCTCTGGGGTTTTGAAAGAGGGGCTTTTCCCAGCTCCCTTGGCAGATGGCTGGCACTGGGGGACTGAGCCTGAGGCCTTCTGCGGTGCCGTAATCTACTGCAATTCCTGCCCTGGAGGGGGGCCAGGCTAGATGACCCTTGAGGGTCCCTTCCACTCTCCAGTTCTAGGATTCTACGGGGCTACGGCCCTTCCCATGTTGGCGGGCACCTCTTCCCAGGCACCCAGCCCCACCGGCTCCCTGAGACGGTTAATCTGGCTGCTCTTTTTGGCTTTCCTCGCCAAGAGCTGAGATCAAGTGGGAAGTATGCATTCCTTAGAGAGGCTGGGGGGTTGGATGTGCAGGGGGAGAGACAGAGGGGGAATGTGGGGTGAGGCCTCTCCCTGTCGCTATGAGCCCCCCTGGTTTTTCCAGTGCTGGTGGCACTTCTGGCCCTTTCTGGGACATCCGGCCTGGTCCAGTCCCCATCTGGGCCAAGGCCTGCTCTCCCGCCTCCCCCCACCGCCGCTGCTTTGCTCTGGGGAGGATGGCCTGGGAGGGGGAGAGAAGAGCCAGCGCAGGGAACATCAAACAGGAGGAGAGCGGCTGGTACTCCGGGCCGAAATCCGCCGCTCGCAGCCGCTTCCAAGCAAAACAGCCTTCAAAGAGGAAGCTTGTTTGCGCTCCTGCCCAAGCTGCCTGGCTGCTTCTCCCCACGCGGGTCAGGTTCAAGGAGCCGGGCGCAAGAGGGGGAGCTTTAACCCCTTCCCTGCTCCAGAACAAGTGCCTTCTGGTTATTGCAGGGAGTAACTCAGGAGGAGCCGTGAGGGCAAGTCTGGGGCTTCAGTCTGGGACTTGGTTAGAGCGTCAGGCCAGGGCCTGGGTTCAAATCCCCCACTCGGCCACCAAACTCTCTTCTCTCAGCCTAACCTACCTCGCAGGGTTGTGGTGGGGATTTACAGGAGGAGGAGAACCGTTCACACACCACAGTGAGCTCCTTGGAGGAAAAGGTGGGATATAAATGCAGGAAGTAAACGTTCTTCTTCTCCTCCCAGGTCTCTGGCTGATTGAACAGCCTATATGGCCTTTAAAACTGTGCGTTTGGGTGGTGTTATTGCTTGTTGTTATGTCATGTATTTTTGTGTTTTTACACCGTAAACTGCCCTGCGATCCTCAGTGAGGAAGACCCTCAGTGGAGGAAGCTCAGGCGGTGTTTCCAGGGGAGCTGGGCTGCCGGAAGCACACCTCGCTTTACCTCCAGGAGCACAAGGTGTTGAGAGAGGGGTGGGAGGGCGATGCTACACTGACTGGCAGCAGTGGCATTTTGGGGTTTCAGTCTCTCCCCACCGCCCCTGCAGACACCACAGGGGATGGGACCCGGGACCTTCTGCCTGCAAGCAGGATGCCCTCCTCCACAAGCTGCTTCGGTCCTTCCGTGAGGGAGGGGGACGTGAGTGCCCAGGGCCTCCATCCTCCTGCCGGCCCGGCCAGACCACCCAGCAGCAGCAGCAGCCGCCTGTTATCTGCCAGGGCCGAGTGTTTACCAATAACAGGAACCAGCTTTGCTGAGTCGCCGGACTGCAGCTTTATAAGGAGAAAAGGGAGAGCCAGGGCCCGGCGGCTGGGACAAGCGCCCTGGCTCAAGACCTCGCCCCCCAGCCCCAGTACAGAAGTGCTGGCTGCCCTCACGGGTCAGACCCCCACCTCCCTCACCCCAGAGGGCCTCTGTGAAGGCCATATGCGGGACGCCAGGGCCATGGGACCTCATCCCCCTGCCTGCTTCTGCCTCCCTGCGCCTTGGAGGTAGACTGCCCCTGAGTGTGGAGGCTCCACTGATGCCTGCTGCTTTGCCTGGGAGGCAGCAGCTCAAAACAGGGCAGTCCATTGGGAGGAGAGGAGAGGAGAGAGCCTCTCCTGGAATGGATGAGTGGCAGGCTCCTCTGGCAAGGAGTTCCAGCGGTCAATGACGCACTGCCTGAAGAAGAGGCTGTATGACTCTGAGGGAACATGTACAGGAGGTCCCCAAACCCACTGCCTTAGTTGGACGGAGGGAATATAAACCAAATCAATATACCCAAGCGTTTCCTTTGGGTCCCAAAGGATGCAGAGAACAGGTGGGCTAAGCAAGCCCTTCTTGTGGGCCCTGTGATGTTTGCAGCCTTTATTTGTAAGGTGAGAGAGGGACGTGGCTGCTCCGCGCTTGGAGACAGCTCACCGGGTCCATCTCTGCATCCGTGAGCGCACACATGCAAGCACACACTCACCAATCAGGGGCACCACAAGGATGAACTGCCGGCAGTCCAGGAGCTTGACCAGGCTGCCCAGATGGTCAATGAAGCCGTTGGTGTCTGGCACCAGGAAGACGGGGCGGATCTCCAGCTCCATCTGCCGCACTTGGGCCTGGTCCTTCAGCACCGCCTAGCACAAAAAAATCCCCGCCTTTGAGCCGAGGGGGATTCTCCCAGCATGCACCAGGGGGTCCCCCCTCCCCAAATTCTGCACAGCCTGAAGCGTGATGGAAACCAAGCAGCTTGGTGCTGAACCCTTTCCCTCCCGCGCAGACCTGCCTGGGCCTTTCAGATCAGCCTCAGAGATGTCAAAGTAGAACTGGAAGGGACCCCAGGGGTCATCTAGTCCAACCCCCCTGCAGGAATCACAACTAAGCTCGCCCCAGAGCCATCGCCTCAAGCTCTCAGGTGAGCGAGGGGCCTTTTCAGTGGAGCCCCCTCCCAGAAGAGACATTTGTATGTGCGTGTGGGTTGTCATTTATGTTTTGACAGGTTTTTCATACTGGCTTCTCTGCTTGAGGGGGCTCTTTTCAGTTTTGTTGATTATTATGGTTTATTCCGTGTATTAATCATTAGTCTATTAGTCTCCATCTCCATCGTTCTGCCCGGACACTGAGGTCCAGCTCCGAGGGCCTTCTGGCGGTTCCCTGACTGCGAGAAGTGAGGTTACAGGGAACCAGGCAGAGGGCCTTCTCGGTGGTGGCGCCTGCACTGTGAAACACCCTCCCACCAGATGTCAAGGAAATAAAGAACTATCTGACTTTTAGAAGGCATCTGAAGGCAGCCCTGTTTAGGGAAGTTTTTAATGTCTGATGTTTTATTGTATTTTTAATATTTTGTTGGAAGCTGCCCAGAGAGGCTGGGGTGAGGTATAAATAAATAAAATAATATAAAAGAGTCTCAAGCTTCTGTGATGCACTTCTAAGAGGTGACTTGACTGAAGTTTATGAAATGATGCCTGGCCTGGAGAAAGCGGATAAAGGAAAGTTTCCCTCCCTCTCTCCTACACTAGAACTGCTGGACGTGTGGAGTGTCGGGAGATTCAGGGCAGATACAAGAAAGTCCTTTTCATGCAGGAGAGAGCGATGGCCGCCAACTGGGATGGCTTTAGAAGAGCATTTGACAAATTCACAGAGGAGGAGGAGAGGGCTACGGAGGGTGGCTAGCCACAAGGGCTGTGCTCTCTCGCCACAGTCGGAGCCTGAATCCCAGCTGCTGGAAATCGCAGGAGGGGAAAGTTGCGCTCAGGCCTTGCTTGCTGGGGCATCTGACTGGCCACTGCAAGACCAGGAGGCTAGACTAGATGGGCGGCTGGCCTGATGCAGCAGGCCCTGCTCAGGTTCTTCTGCTTTTTCTTTTTATGTCCCGGGAGCTGAGGAGGCGGCACTTGCGAACCCACCCACCCTGAACTGCTCCTGCAGCCCTGTCCGCATTTAGCTTTGCAGGAATGGCACAGCGAGGAATGTAAAAATACTGCCACGACGTCACACATGTTCCCGGTGGGAGGAGCTGCTCCTGCCGTGCCCCTGACATGCGCATCCGGTGCCCAGGAGGTGCCGCCCTCCCTCCCCAGGCTCCTTGGCCCAGACTCCCGGGCTCCTGGCAAGGCTGAGCGAGGCCTGTGCCGGCCGTCACGTCCCATCCTGCCCCCCTGGGCTGGCCAGGGAGAGGACGACAGGATGTGCATGGTGGTGCTGCTGGGGAGGGTGCCAAGTCCCCCCTCCCCTGCGTTCAAGGAGCCGGAGGGGAACTCGCCTCAGCAGGGTTCAGAGGCCAGGAGGAGGTTTGTTTGCGTTTGACAGGGGCTGGCCGAGGGGGTACGGGGGGGGGGGGGAGCGGCAACATCCGGCTGGGCCAGAGAGAGGGGCGTCTGCAACAGGGGTGGAAAAGGCTGTGGAACAGCGGACAGGTGGCTGCAGGGGCACCCAGAGGCAGCCGGGTGCCCCCTCCGCTAGAACCCGTCCCCAAAAGGCTTCCTTGAGAAGAATGGCAACTGAGGGCGTGCAAAGCTGCTTTGCCCTTCCTGCTGCAGGTTGGGGAAGAGGGAAAACAGTTTCCTGGGGAAGACTGTCCCTGAGCGCGTGCAAAGTTGCAGGCGTCGCTGGGGAAGAGAGGGAAGGGGTGCAGAGGAGGCCCAAACTTCCATGCCACGAGAGAGGCTTGGCAACTGGTGAGCGGCAGGTTCCGCCGCCCTGCCGGACGCCCCGTGGCGCTTGTTTATCGTCACTGCGCCCGCCCTGGAGCCGCCTGGGTGGGGGTTGCCCTTCCGCCGCTGGCAGGTGCCTGGTTGTCCGTCCGCGTGCGCACGTGCTGGACGACTCGGAGGAGGGCTAAATATAGGCAGAGCGTCTCCCCGCAGCCCACCCGCCCCGCCCGCCCGCAGCTGGACCTGGCGAGGGGGGCGGGAGTGCGGCTATTCCGGGCAGCCCCCCTGGGGAGAGCTGCTGCCCTGCTCGGCAGTGCCCAGAGGAAGAGCTTGTTATGGTTCAGGTGGGAATGTTTCAGCTGGGCAGGAAATGCCTCCACTCCAGGCAGACAAAGGACCGGGCAGAGGGGTGGGGGGCAGAAAGAGTGCAAAGCGCTCCTTCTGTTGGCTAAATGACACCTCCCCCCCCCCCCCGCCCAGTCTGAGACAGGTTTGGATGGCCAAGATTCTGCCTCAGAATGCATGGGAGAGACTCACATGGTGCCTCTGAGCTTATGGGGAGTTGAGTGTCCTCCCACGGCACAAGAATATCAAAACAGCCTGGATTAGAGCGGGGGGCGGGGGGGGGGGCGGGGGCATACTAGTCCAAAATCCTGTTCTCAGAGTAGCCAAGCAGATGCCCCAATGCGAAGCCCATAAGCAAGCAGGACCTGAGTGCAAGATCAGCTGCTCTCCCCATTTAAAGGTAAAGGTTAAAGGGACCCCTGACCATTAGGTTCAGTCGTGACCGACTCTGGGGTTGTGCCGCTCATCTTGCTTTACTGGCCGAGGGAGCCAGCATGACTAAGCTGTTTCTGGCAAACTAGAGGAGCGCACGGAAACACTGTTTACCTCCCCGCCGGAGCAGTACCTATTTGTCTACTTGCACTTTGATGTGCTTTCGAACTGTTGGTGGGCAGGAGCAGGGACCGAGCAACAGGAGCTTGCCCCGTCGCAGGGATTTGAACCGCCGACCTTCTGATCGGCAAGCCCTAGGCTCTGTGGTTTAACCCACAGTGCCACCCGTGTCCCAAATGCTCTCCCCATTTACGAATCCCAAAAACTATTATCCGAAAGCATTTACTGCCTCCGACAGTTGCCTGGATTTGGGGCCAAACTCTGGCCCTTTTGGCCTGGCTACCAGCCCTGCTGCTGCTGCTGCTGCCTCTCCTTCCGTGGCCTTTGCTGAGCTGGCAGTGGTCTTTACGTAGAGAATGCTCTCTCTCTCCCCCCCCCCCCCGCCCCGCTTGCTGTGCCGCTCTCATTTGGGTATTGAGGAGAAATCTCCATGGCATTTCTGCTTTCTCCTGCTTCATCCTGTGGAGACGAAGCGGAGCCACTGCAGTTAGGAGCCATCGGCAGCCCTCTCCTCCGGCACGAATCTGTCCAGCCCTCTTTTAAAGCCATCCAGGTTGGGGGCCATCCTGCAGGAAGGAGTTCCACAATTTTAACTAGGCACTGCGTGGCTTGCCACCTTGGGTGCCCCCCTTGGCTTGCCCGTGCCAGGTCCTGCTGCCCTCCCAATCTCTTGCTGCTTTTGGAGTGGCCCAGGATGGCAGAGCCACCCACCCAGAGGACGCACGGCTCCCTGCCGGCTCTCCTTGCAGCCTCAGCTCCAGCCAAGCGAGCTTCACGCTCTCTCCCCCCTGTGCCTCATGTGTTGGGTCGCTCTGGCTTGCCAGAACGCAGGGCCCTTTCTTTCTTTCTTCCTCTCCTCTCCTCCTGGCAGGCAGGGAGGCAGGCAGGCAGGCAGAGCGGCTGGCTGGCTGCAGCCTCAGCCATTGGGCCACGGTGGGCCTGGAGAGCAGAGAAAGAGAGAGCACAAGAGAGAGCGCTGGTGGTTCTGGGCCCGCAGCCAACAGCCGGCGGGTACACATGTGCGCTGCTCTCCCAGTAGGGCCTTCAGCGGCCCTGTTTTACAACCACCTCGGCACAGACTCCAGAGTTCACGCATATGGCTAGACAGATGTGTTTGGCTGGCGTTCAAGGCTGGGAAATGAAGAGTTATGGAAGTGAAGAGGGCCCTGGGCACTGCAAGGAGAGAGAATTTGGGGCAGGGGGAGAGAGAGGAGAGAGAGAGAGAGAGAGAGAAGGAGGGAGGAGGAATTTCCCTTGGCTGTAGGGAGCCAGCCAGCCAGCCAGCCTGCAGGCTCCAGAGGCAAGCCAGCCAACGCCCTAGGGCACACACACACACACACACACTCTCTCTCTCTCTCCCCTGCAGTTGGCACAGTGGTGCTTCGAACTGCCGTTTATTTCATTCTATTAATCAATGAATGAATTAAATTTGCCCACCACCCTTCATCTGTAGAGGTCGGTTTACAGCAGAATCAACAGGACTACGAAGGGGGGGGGATGTCGTGGTGAGCTCTGCTGCGGTTTGGGGGATGTGGGACTCAGGCGCAGCAAAGCCTTCCAGTTCAGCTCCTGTCCCGCGTGAGATTTACGATGCAGAGGCGGTTAGGGACTTTAGGACTGCCACCTTGGTCCTGGAGGCTGCTGCCCCCGACTCGCCCGATGATCCGCCTGGCCCAGCAAGGGGGGAGGGTGTGCCGCACTGATGGTTCTTGGGATTGCGCTCCCAAAAGCTTCCCAGAGATGTGCGGTTGGCATCACCACTGAGGCTAATCTACCCATTTGTCTAATTCTCTTTTAAAGCCATCCAGGTTGGTGGCCATCGCTGTCTCCTGCAGGAGTCAGTTCCACAATTTAACTTTGCATTGTGTGAAGGAGGAGTTTCCCCCCGTGTCCTGAATCTCCCAACATTCAGCTTCCCTGGATGCTCACGAGATGTAGTGTTAGGAGAAAGGAAGGAAAGCTTATTTCTAGCCGCACCTCGCGTATTTTATGTTTTTTGTTCACAGCTTATTTTTGCTGTACGTTTGTTAAACTCATCTGCTGGGTTTTTTTAAAAAAAGAATTCCACTTATATGTTGCATGAAATGTGTGATATGCCACCTTGGAACATTTTCAATGAAAGGCTGTTAGGAAATATTTAAAGCCAGGGGCAGGGAACCTTTTGTTCAGGCCTTAGGGCCACATTCCCTTCCAGGGGCCCCATGTGCAGGGCCAGAGGCAAGGGCAAATTATGCACATTTAATTTAGGCTAGCTTCTGCAGACACTCAGACACCTCCCAAAACCACGTGAAGTATTAAGCAGAGCTAGAAAGGGGCTTGGGAGATTTCCAAGGGCCGGGCGCTGAGGCTTGGAGGGCCGTATTTGGGGCTTGAAGCTTCCTACCTCTGCTATAAGTAAATGGATACATGCATGCAAGCTGAGATTCCTGAGCTGCAGGGGTTGGACTAGATGCCTCTGGGGACCCCTTCCAGCTTTACAATTCGACCACGCGCCCCAATGCAAACCTGGATCTTGTCTTGCCGGCGCTGCTGTTCGGCCACCTTCCTGGTCAGCGCTTGCTTCTTGGCCCGCAGCTCCCTGATGTCCAGCTCTCCGCCGCTGCCGTCGGCCTCCGAGTCGTCCTCAAAAGCCTCGATCCGGACATCGTCCTCCTTGTCACCAGCCAGGAGGAGGGGAGGAAGAAGAAAAGAAGGGGCGGTTGGGAAGGACAATTTCAACAAAGGAAAGCAAGCTAGCAAGCTATATGCAGGGCTTTTGGTCCCCCCTCCCTGTTCCGTCTTCCCGCCATGAACACTGGGAATTGCACGGCTGATCTCGCTGCAGGAGGATGGGAGCCCCTTTAGGGAACTACAATTCCCAGGGATCCTTGGGAGCAGACGCTGCACCGTGGCTCACCCCTTCGCCTCCTCACTGCGAGAAACTCCTCCTGCTGCTACTGCTGGGAAAGGACCAAGGGCGGGGAGACGTTCCCCATCACAGAACTGCAGAGCTGGAAGGGACCCTGAGGGTCATCTAGCAATTGCAGCTGAAGGATTCCTGACAGACTCCACCACCTCCCAGCCCCTGGGCTCCTGCACAGGCACCACATGTTTCACAGGGACACACAAGATATTCTGCTCCAAACCCCTTCTGAAAAAGGGGAAAGGAAGCAGCAGCAGCCCATTGGAGGTCCTTGTCTCCTCGGCCCAAGGCTGGGCAAAAGGGTCTCCCCAGCCTCAGACTCCAAAGTCTCTCCTCCTCTATCCTGCACAAGAACCTCAGAAGAGCCAGATGGATCAGGCCAGTGGCCCCTCCAGTCCAGCCTGCTGTCCCCACAGGGGCAAACCAGATGCCCATTACGGGAAACCCACAAGCAGGATCTGAGCACAAGAGCCTTCTCCCCTCCTGCAGTTCCCAGCAACTGGGATTCAAAAGTATTGCTGCCTCTGACCGCGGAGGCAGAGCCAAGCCCCTGGGCTAGTAGCCACTGACAGCCCTCTCCTCCTCTGTGAATCTGTCTGATCCTATTTTTAAACCTATCCATGTTGGTGGCCATCCCTGCCTCCAGTGGGAGGGAGTTCCATAGTTCAACTCAGCACTGCGTGAAGGACTCTCTTTTATCCATCCTCAATTTCCCAACGTTCAGCTTCAACACATATCCTTGAGTTCTCACGTTATGAGTGACTTTTCTTTATCTGCTTTCTCTATGCCATGTATGACTTTTATAAACTTCTATTGTGTTGCCTCTCACTCGCCTTTTCTCTAAAGTAATCCTCAAAGCTGCAACCTTCCTTCACGGGGGAGTCTCTCAATTCCCTCAATTATTTGGGCTGCCCTTTTCTGATCTTTCTCCCTGCTCTAAAATATCCTCTTTCAGGTGAGGCGACCAGAACGGTCCTCCTCTGCGGATTTTATCTGTAAGCCGCCTTGTGTCAGGGAAAAAGGAGGGGTGTAAATAAACAAATCTGTCCCATCCTCTTTTAAAGCCATCTAGGCTGGTGGCTGCTTCCTGTGGGAGCGAGTTCCGCAGTTTAACTCTGTGGAGAACTTTCTTCTGCCTCCCACCCGCTTCCCGTTCTCTGACCTCCTGCGAGATTCTCCTCAAGGCAAGCGCAGCCTTGCAGAGCAGCTGGCAGGGATGCTGAACCAACACCAAGCGCTCACACACTCTCACACACGGACGGCCTGCAGAGAACCCCGGGCTACAGGAACAAGCTGGGGCAGAAAAACAAGAGGAGAAATTCCTTAATCACATCAGGATGTGTGTGTGTGAAAGAGAGAGCGCGAGAGGCAAAGGGAGGGCAGGGAAGAGGAGGCGGGGGGGGGGGGAGAGAAGAGCCAGCACCAAGCCCCTCTCTTCCTGTACGTGGGCTGCTGTTCGGCGCTGCTTCTCACCCCCCCTCCACCGTCCCAATAAACTCGATCCTGAGCCTGAACCCTCACCCTGCTCTGCCTCCCACCCCCCAACCCTTTCCTGCTGGGCCTGAGCTGCACGTTATTAAAGCTGTGCCCCCCACCCTGAAAGGAATCGTTATTTGGAAAGCGCATCTGGAACTCATCGCTGTTGCCAGAGAGAGAGACAGAGAGAGACAGAGAAATAAAGGCTGCTGGCAGGAAGGGGCACATATGAGTGCAGCGGCGGCAGCAGCAGGACCCCCCCCAAAGGCTGGTCTTCCTCCTCCTCCTCCTGGCCAGCTATAAATAGCGGGGAGCGCGGCCAGCCCAGGCCCCGCTGGGGCAATTGCTCCTGCTGCTGCCTGCGCTGATCTCTCTCCCCCCCCCCGCCCTCCGGTACCTGATCTTCCAGTTGTTTTCCCTCTTGGCTGGCTGCTTCCTTTCCCATGGCGTCTGGGACGGGGGCCACTGACACATACTTTCCACCCTTGAATGCCAGCAATGGCTCTTCTTGGCCACAGAGGGCTTCCAGGAAATACTTCAGCACAGTGACCCGCTTGCAGTCCGCCGCAATGACCTACGGAGGAGCCAGGATGAGAGAGATGGAGGGGGTGGGGACACACAACAAGATACAGAGGTCAGAGGGCATTGTCTGGGCAGGGGGGACGGGACAGGGCGCAGGCACGTAGCAGAGCCAGAGGGAAACCCGGGTTTGAGTCCTGCTGGCAACATGGCAGCAACCAACCTCTCCGACACTAAACAGGCTGCTGGGCCGTTGGCCAGGAGAGGAGAGGGCATCTGTGGCTAAGGAGAGAAGCAGTGGGGCATAGTGGTTAGTGTGCTGAGCGAAGGCCTGGGATCAAATTCCTGCTCAGCCAGGAAGCTCACCAGCCGACTTCGCCCTGGTCACTTGTCTCTAAGGCTCACACTCTACAGGGTTGTTGTGGAGATTGAAGGGAGAGAGGGAGAAGGTTCACACCATTGTGGGCTCCTTGGAGGAACAGTGGGATATCCTGTTCTCCAGATCCTCGGAGCTTCAAGTTGGAGATGCCAAACCTCTGATGGAGGGGGCGGCTCTTGTGGCATTATGAGAACATGATCCGAGAGACTTCTCTGCCCGCTGCGACTACTCATGACAGCAAACGGACTTCCGAGCTGGACTCAGCTCTGGGACCTTCCCTTTTATGCATCTATATTTAAACTATCGTATCTCTCTTTATCAATTTCTATATCAATCTCTAAACCTGGCAAACCTTTGAAGCAGTTGAAACAATAAAAGAGTTCAATACAATAACAGGTGGGAATGTAGATACAGAAAAGGGGAGCGTTTTAGGGTGCTCCAGCATGAGGGCCTGTTCCAGCCACATGTTGGATCCGCCCAGGAAAGAAGCTTTCCAGGTTTGGCAGGGCAAGCTGCCCCACTCCTGCAACCCGTAGGAGAGCCTCCGATGGGCACCAGGTTGGCCAAGGCTGGCCAAAACTGTGCCACCCTTTTCCTCCTTGCGGGTTTCCCTTTGGGCATCTAGGTGGCCACTGTGAGGAAAGGATGAGGGGCCAGATGGGCCACTGGCCTGATCCAGGAGGCACTTGGACCAGACCAGCACCCTGCTCTCCACAGTGGCCAAGAAGACACTCAAAGCAGGGTTCGAAAGGGACACCCCTTTCCTGCTGCAGCTGCCCAGTGAATGGTGCTCAAGAGGGTAGACCGGGTGCCAGCAACCTTTTTCAGCCCTGGGCCGGTCCATCGTCCCTCAGACCATGTGGGGGGCCGGACTATATTTTTTGGGGGGGAGGGGGAATGAACGAATTCCTGTGCCCCACATATAACCCAGAGATGCATTTTAAATAAAAGGACACATTCTACTCTTGTAAAAACACGCTGATTCCAGGACTGTCCACGGGCCGGATTGAGAAGGCGATTGGGCCACATCCGGCCCACGGGCCTTAGGTTGCCTACCCCTGGGGTAGACTGTGCCTGGATGTGGAAGCTCCATGTGCCCATCAAGATCAGCAGCCCCTGCCAGCCCTCTCCTCCTCCTCGGATATGTCCAATCCTCCCAAAGCCTCTTACGCTAGCAGCCATCACTGCCCCATGTTCCAAGCCAGTGACACACCCGGGTGAAGAAATCCTTCCTTCTCTCGCCAGCCTGGGAGGGCTGCGATCCTTGACAGGCTCGGCTCTGATGGACAGGGCTTCCGAGAGAGAGCCTGTAGGGCGGTCGAGGGAAGTGAGAGGAGGGAACCTGGGCTGGGGAGGGAGAGAAGGGAGGGCAGGCAGGCATCCCAGCATTGTTGGTGCAGACTCCTGCTCCTCCATGCCCATTTCAAAGGCACAAAAAAGCAAGGTGGTGTTTTTCTTTTTTTTTGGGGGGGGTGCCCTCCTTCCTGCTGCCCTCCTTCACTTCAGGGAATTGGTGCTTCTGCTGTGGCCAGGTCCCCCCAGAAGGGATTTCAAGGTGAAAATGTAGACCCACCCACCCCACATGGCAAGTGCCCATGCTGGCTGACTGCAATGCCTGCCAGACAAAGGAGTCACAGAACTGTAAAACTGGAAAGTACCCCCAAAGGTCATCCAGTCCAACCCCCTGCCATGTAGGAGTCACAGGAGCCCCAAGAGTCTGAGAAAAACATGAGATGGGAAGCCGCAGGATGGAAGACGGCTGCCGGACAGCTGTTCCCCCTGTGTCCTCAGCTCCTCCCATCTTGTCCCATTCTGCGCTGCATCCTTCACTGAGCTATAGACCTTTCCGTTAAAGTAAAGGAAGATTCTAGTCCTCATGGCTCTCAATAAAAGGCTGAAACAGGAACCTAGGAAGTGGCCTTATACCCAGTCAAACCAATGGTTCATTTAACACAATAGTGTCTACACTGACTGGCAGCAGCTCTCCAGGGTTTCAGGCAGGAGTCTCTCCCAGTCTAGGAAATAAAACAACTATTTGACTTTTAGAAGACGTGTGAAGGCAGTCCTGTACAGGGAGGTTTTAAATGTTTGATGTTTTATTGTGTTTTTAATATTTTGTTGGGAGCTGCCCAGAGTGGCTGGGACAACCTAGTCTGATGGGTGGCATATGAACAATAAAGTTATTATTATTATTATGACCTGGAGATGCCTTTGGGGGTTGAACCTGGAGCCTGCTGCCTGCAAGACAGACGCTGTACGGCCCTCCCTAGCCTGCAGAGAAGACGGTGAGCCCTTTGGGCACAGATGTCCTTGACCGTGGGCACCGGAGGCCTGGCCTGCGAGAGGGGATGCCTGCTGGCCAGGAGAAGGATCAAGGGGGAAGAAGCGTGCCCCACAAGCAGCACCAGCAGAGAGGCCCCCAGCACTCTCTGGGCCAAGAGGGAGGGGGTGAGGGGTGCTGGCCTGGCCCAGGTGGCTCCCTGTGGAGGCTGACTCAGAGCTGCCTGGGCTGGTGGGGAAAGGCAGCTCTGCTCTGCCTGGGAGAGAGGAAGTGCTTGCACTTCCCCTGCCCCCTCCAGCTGCCAGCTTCCTCTCTGCCACAGGGTAATCGGAGTCCCCTGGCGCATGGGCCATCAGCTGCCTCACCCCGCCGTGACCTCCCTGGCCTGACATTGCCCCCCACCCGGCAGGAAGCAGGGAACAGGCTGCAATGGGGAGGGGGGAGGAGCTGCTCCCCCCCAACAAGCGTGGGTCTACCGGTGGGGGCAGAGAGCGAGCAAGAGGGGGTGTCTGTGGGACGCAGCTGAGGCGGGGAGGCCTCGGACGTGCCACAACTGGCCAGCAACCCACCTGGCCCGCCTTAAAGGGTTGGGGTATGGGAGCACCCTCT
This sequence comes from Podarcis erhardii, assembly GCF_964252035.2. NCBI lineage: Eukaryota > Metazoa > Chordata > Lepidosauria > Squamata > Lacertidae > Podarcis > Podarcis erhardii. Next base: position 38,203,408 of record NC_138514.1, read on the forward strand.
GAGCATCCAAGTCTGGGCACGGGCCTTGCATGAAGGAGATGCCAGCGTCAATCCCCAACGGCATCTGTCAGCAGGGGAAAAAACCCACTCCTGTCTGAAAAGCCGCCCTGTGAAAGGGAGCCTAGAAACAGAGCTCAAAGGGAACCGTGTGGGGTGCTCAGGATGGAACTGGTGCTGCCAAGCTCCTCTGAGAGTCCACTCCCCTTCTGGATCACTCTGGGTTTTGGGCAGGGACTGTGGCCCACCAATTCTGCTGCTGGCCCTTTGTGGCTCATGGCTTCTCCCCCTCCGTCCTTGCGAGCTGAAGCCCAGCTCCTAAAGTTTCGATCCTGCAACTGGAAATGTTTCCCCTGCCCCACCCAGCGGACCTGACAGGAGACGGGTCTGGATGGGGGACAGAGGGCGGAGTGCTGACTGGAGATGCTGGCCTGGCAAGACAGCGTGGCTCGCCCTGGCCTACCTTGTGGTGCGGCTGTGAGGGTGCGAAGGACGATAATGCACTCTTTGGCACCAGGTGCGTCATAAATCCCGCGACCGGGTTTGTGGGACATACGAACATGAGAAGAGGCTGCTGGATCACGCCAGTGGGAGCCCCTCTAGTGCAGCGTCCTCTTCCCAGAGTGATCACCCAGGTGCCTCTTGTGGGAATAACCTCCGTTCAAGGGGTTTCTCTGGGTCCAGGGAAGCGTTGGGGTGTTGCTGCAGAGAGAAGGCGGTGCTGGGAGAATCTGTGCATGGGGGGAAAGAGGTGGCAGGATCCGGCCAAGACTTGGGGCTTTGTGCCATACACCCCAGAGGCACAAACTTCCCCTGCAGCTCACGTTGCCTGGACCACCTCGAAAGGAGGCTTGATTTACTGATCGCCTCCCCTCTGTTAATTCCTGACACCTTTTGGCTGGCTTTCACAGTTTGTCTGAAGCGCTTGGGAGTGAGAGAGCCAGCACAGGGTTGACACCAGCCTTGACTGGGAAAGGTCAACCTTGCCAGCCCCTTGGCAGCAAAGCTCGGCAGCTGCAGCACAGGACCCGGTGGGGGCAGGAGATGAGGTGGGGCTCAGGAGAAGGCCCAAAAGCTCTCCTGGCAAGGAGCTGGTGAAAGTGGCTGCCAGAGCCTCCCTTCCTCCTTTGCTGGCAGAGGCTCCTCGGAGCACTTAACAGGTGATTAAAACATCAGGACAGGAGAGACCCTGAGCCAAGCACTCCACTTGGCCACATTTGCACACCAGGGGAAACTGGAGGCAGCCCCGTCTCTTTGCTCCCCTGACCATGCAGCTGCCCCTGTGGTTCCCAAAGTGGGTGGTGTCACCCCTTGGGGCAGTGCAGTTTCCTGGCAAGGGGGCAGCAGAAGGGCACTGGAGGTGCAAAGGACTGTCGGACTGGGAAAGCTGGTTTCACTGCATCAATTTCACCCATTTTGTTGAATTAAGTTAAATAGTTCCAACCAGATTTTGAATAAATGTGCAACCAATTGTTCCTGTTATGAATTTCATTGTGTTCGGGAAGACCACTATGCTGAATAATGCTTTTTATAGGGTAGGGGGCTCTGGGGAGGAGTTTGTGGAAACAAGGGGGTGGGGGCCTGAAAAGGTTTGGGAACCACTGAGCAATGGGCCTATTTGCCGCCCACTCCTGGCTGGAGGTCTGGCCCCTGAGGTCATGGCAGGCCATCGGGGCTCTGCGGCAGGAGTGGTGCAGGGGCTGGCAACCTGGCCACCCTGAGCTGCAGGGCTGGGCTGAATCCCACCTGCAGGAGGAGCACCAGGCAGCTGCTCTGTCCCTGGGGGAGGAGAACGTGGGTGCAAGCCTGGCAAAAGAGGTGGGCAGGATGATATGGGAAGCAGGAGAGCGGCCTCATCCCCACTGGAGCTCTGGCTCGCCCACTTCCAGGGCAAGTCCCTGCCAGAGAGGGCACCAGAAGGTGCAGGCTCAGCAGAAGGGGTGGAGGCGTGGCATTTGGGGGCAGCGTTGCGCTGAGCTACCAACAAGTCATCAAAATGCTGTTCTGCAAAAAAAGGCTGAATCCTCTGCAACCGTTTTCGAGTCACGCAAACAAAGCAGCGCTTGCACAATATGCAATGGTGGGGGAAGGCCAAAGAGCCACTGCAGGCAAGCACAGGCTCCCCAGCCCAGCCACAAAAGCCTCGCTGTTTTCCACGACTGTGGTGGCTGCTGTCCACATGCTGTCAAACCTCATTGGCAGACTCAAACAAACCCAAGCTTCTAATTCTGCTGCTGCCAAAACCTGAAACAGATGCAGAATCCTGCAGTGGCAGGAAGTGCTTGCGGCAGCCATGGAGCAGCACCCACCTAAGAAGAAAGAGCCTGCTGGATCAGGCCAGTGGCCCATCTAGTCCAGCATCCTGTTCTCGCAGGGGCCGACCAGATGCCTGGGAGAAACCTGCAAGCAGGATTCGAACACAGGAGCCTTCTCCCCTCCTGCCTGCTGTTTTCAGCAACTGGCATTCAGTAGCATCGCTGCCTCTGACTGTGCAGAGCTGAGCCCTGGGGGCTACTAGCCTCCTCCAGGAATGTGTCTACTCCTCTCTGAAAGCCATTCAAGTTGGTGGCCATCTTTGCCTCCTGAGGGAGCGAGTTCCGCAGTTTAACTGTGCACTGCATGAAGAAGGACTTTCTTCTATCTGTCCCAAATCTTGCAACTATGGACAACCTCGGCAGAACAGGAAGAGTCAAGGGTGACCTGGGGAGGCTTTACAAGGGCAGAGAGAGAGAGAGACTGAGGGAGCTTTCACTTCCTGTCCGGACACCACAAAAGCGCCTCCCTGCTGCTTCAGCCTTGGGCGAGCGGCAGGTCTTAATCTGGGCACTTGCTCTGCCTCCCTCCTATTCACAGGCGCTGGGACGTGTCTTTTTCAAGGGCTGAACGCCTTCCGAAGGTGGCCGGGGCCTGTCCAGGGGCCTGGATCCATCCTTTCTGCGCCTGTTCTTCCTCCTCCCTAGTTCCTCCGGAGGAGGAGAGGGTCGGAGGGGAGGAAGCCCCCGTCCTTCCCCTCCCTCCCCTCCACGCCCTCAACATGATCTAGCTCTTGGCGGAACCGCTGGCCAGACATTACCAGTGCTGGTGGAGCAGGAGCAGGAGCGTTCCAAGGAGTTGCTGCAGGGACCCAGAGAGGAGGAGGCGGGGGCACCAGGAGGGTGGGGGGAGCAGGCCAGAGAAACGGGGAGAGGCTCAGCTCTGGGAGTTCAAGGCAGGGTTGATGGGCTCTCTCGCTGGCTCTCTGGCTCGAGAGGGACATCCCACATTTCAGGGAGCTGCGACTCCGCAATCCATCTCAAATCTGCAGAGAGCCCAGCTGGGCAGGCACCTCTCCACGTCCTCTTCCCCCCGCCCTGCACCTTCAACAACAAATCTCAAGCCTTGATCGGAGTTAGCTCAGCGTTTCCGAGCCTCTGACAGGAGATGGGAGGTGGGGATGGGCCACAGCTGGCCAGCTGCAAACCTGGGCGTAGTTTGTTCCGCTGCCCGTGGGCCAGGCAAGACCTCTCTTTCTCTCTCTTTCCAGATGAGGCTTCTCCTACCGGCTGCCTCCCCAGGCAGGTCCTCCTGCCAGCAAAGAGCAGGAAAGATTTTCCAGCCCATTGTCTTATCCGCCCCAAGATGCACATTTCTCCCCACTCACTGCTGCCAGCTGCGTCTCTTCCCCAGGCACGGGGTGTCCTGGAAAGAGAGATACTTGCCACAAAGGAGGACGGGGGGGGGAATGTTCTGCAACCCTGCTCTTCTCCATGTCACCCCACAACAGGGCACCCCGGATGAAGGGGTGGGGAGGCAGCAATGCTACCAAATGCCAACTGCTGGAAACTACAGGAGCGGAAAGGGCTCTGCCTGTGGGTTTTCCATTCAGGCATCTGGTTGGCCATTGTGAGAGCAGGATGTTGGACTAGGCAGGCCACTGGCAAGGTCCAGAGAGCGACCACCGAACCAGGCTAAAGCCCCATCTTGGAGGGACTATTGTGGGGCAGATCTGTGGAGCCAGAAGGAGCCAAGCGTGCCACCCTGGCCCTGAGAGAAAGGTGCCCCCAAGCATCCCCGGCGGACGTCCTTTGAGGAGGGAACTGTGGCTCAGGGGTAAGGCACCCTCCTCTCCTCCCACCCCAACGAAGAGGGACTCTACCTCCATGTAGAAGGGTGTGAAAAAGGGAGCCTTTGCCAGGAGGAAGAAGAGGCGCTCACTCCTGGCTTGACAGCTCATTCATTACACCAGGGAGAACCAGCAGCAGCAGCAGCAGCAGTGCCATAGAGCAAGTCCTTGCACGAAGCCCAGGGAAGAAAGTGGGGTGGGGGGCTGTAAGGGTGCTGAAAATAAATAACAGAACCATAGAGTTGGAAGGGATCCCCAAGGGTCATCTAGTCCAGCCCCCTGCCATCACAGCTAAAGATTCACAGAATTGGAAGGGGGTTCCTGCAGGGGTTGGGGCTGCTCTGGGTTGCTTCTGCCCCTGGGAGAGAGAGACAGTTCCCCTGGATGTAGGAGGGAGCCTCCATCCCTCCCCAGGCCCAACCTGCAGATGCCACTGGAGGACTGAGCCTGGGACCTACTTCTGCATGCCAAGCAGGAGTACTCTGCGGCACTTTCCTGCACCCTACACCCCAATTCACCTTGAATCTTGGGGGAGAGGCGTTACCAGAAACCATTTCCTTTTCCAGAAGCCACCCACAGGAAGGGAGGAATTTGGAGGACAAACCGGGTCACAGTCCTGGATGCTCTGGGTGGGCTCACGAGCGTTGCCACAAATGGCGCTGGGAGTTCCCACTTTCTACAGCTCATGTTAATAATATTCTGGAGAGGGAGGGAGGTCAGGTGTTGGTTCAGAGTCTGCGGGGTCAGGTCAATGGCCCACCTGGTCCAGCATCCTTTTCTCATGGATGGCAGCCAACCAGATGCCCCAAAGGGAAACTCACAAGCAGGATCTGAGCCCAAGAGGCGCACTCTCTCCTCCTGAGGTTTCCAGCCACTGGCACTCAGAAGCATTGCTGCCTCTGACTGGGCAGTCAGAGCAGAGCCGCCACAGCGAGTGAATATCAACAGCCCTCTCCTCCTCCATGAATATCTCCAATCCTCTTTAAAGCCATTCAGACTGGTGGCTATGACTGTTTCTTGTGGGAGGGAGTTCCACAGTTTGTCTGTGCCGCGTGAAGCAGTCCTTTATCTGACCGGAATTTGCTCAGAGGAAAGCTGAGGAGGTTTGGGCCCAGGGCCTGTAGTAAGCCCTGTCCCCCTCCTCCTCCTCCATGCTGACAGGGTTGTTCCCCCCAGCAAGAGGCCAGCCCTCATGGAGGTGCAGGCTTCTCCCTCTCTGCAGAGGGAAGCTCACACCTTCTGCCTGGAGGGATGCCTCTCTCTTCCCCCAGCTGCCTCCTGGTGACCCTGCTCTTGACACCCCGGCAACCAGGTGCAAATATTTCCCCACCAAGCCAGAGGCTCTGCTTTTCTCCCCTCGGGAGGCTCCTTGATGTAGATCCAAGGGAGGTGAGGACATCAAAGGGACTGTGCAGGTTCCCTCAAGAGAATCAGAGGGGGACTCACGCCAGCTTTCAAATGCAAATTTGCTCCAATTTCAGTACTTTTTAAAAAAAGCAAACCCCAAACCAGCACCACCACCAACTTATAGATGCTGCTGGAGTCTAAAGGAACGCAAGCTTGCCTGGAGGCACCTCTTTTGAGACAAAGCTGTGCAAACTCTCAGGAGGGGTCATCCGAATGGCGGGTGTTGGGCACCTTCGCCCACCCTATGCAGACCTCGTCCAACTTGCCCATTGCACAATTGTAAAGCTTGCTGCCCCTGGATATACTGTCAATGCTGTAAGGGGACGTATTATAAACGAATAGTAACATTTCATGTCCCCAGCCCAAGAGCATTCTCCCCTTCTGTAGCTTCTGTAAGAAGAGCTTGCTGGTTCAGGCCCATTGAGTCTGGCATCCTGTTCTCAGAGGATTATGAGGACTAGGAACTTGCCTCTTAAAAACAGCCCAAGAGGAGCCTGCTGGGTCAAGCCAATGGCCCATCTTGTCCAGCATCCTGTTTTCACTGTGGACAAGCAGATGCTCGTTATGGGAAACCTGCAAGCACGATTGGAGCACAAGGGCAACTCTCTGCTCCTGTGGTTTCCAGCAACTGGTATTCAGAATGGTTCTGCCACCCTCAGAGACGTGGGGAACGCCAGCCTAGGAGAGGGGCTTTCTCTGCAGGACCCCCTAAATTCTGGAAGTCCCTCTCTGCAGAGATCTACCTAACCATTGGTGGTTGGACCTTCTGAGGGACTCAACTCTATGGGTGCAATTTAGATGCCGCTCTAATCTATTTCGCTTGTTCTTTAATTGTAACGGCTGCATGAACGTTTTGGTAATTGCATAATTATAGGGTTGAAACCTGCCCCGGGACCTTATGGTAAGAAATCCTATTAGCAAACAAATGTATTTGGATGGAGGTTAAGTGCTGCTGTTGAAAAGCCACCTCAGGTGACTCTGCAACCTGGAGGCTGCAGGCAGGGAGTCTGCAGCAGGGGCAGCCAATGGGGCGCCCTCCGGGACTACAACTCCCAACTCCATCCCTGCCCACTGGCCGTGCTGCCTGCCAGGGCTGGTTGCCCACTCTGGAGGCTGACAGTACAGTCATGCAGTGCACACCCCACTCCAAGGCACCTCCAGAGGTCTTCTGTCCAGCAGATGCAGAGGCCGGTGGTCGGGATGGGCAGAAGAGGGGAAGCCGGGACGTCCCACACACTGTCCAAAGTTGCCCAGGCAGTTACTCTGGGCAGGAAGTTGGCCCTGCCTTGAGCCTCCAAAGAGGCCTGGCTTGCAAGCCCCCAAACCACCTGCTTCCTGCTGGAAGGAGCAGGGAGGGGGTGGTCCTGATCCTTGTGCCCTCCTCCAAAAGCATAGGTGGGGTGCTCCATCCCTTCTGGAGAGAAGCTGCATCCCCAACCTTGAGCACATGCCCCCCACAATTGTGGCCACTCCATCAGCTCTCCTGGAGGTGGGGGCACCTCCGGCTGTGCCTTCCCAGCTCGGCCCTCGGATCCTTGCCACGGAGCCACATATTTCTTTAATTTGATGTTAATTATCTCCTCGGAATTACCGTACGCAGCCTCTCTCTGGGGATCTGAGGCAATTAAGGGGAGATAAATTTCGTTCCGCGGAGCGAGCTGTCAAGCGGATGAAGCAATTCCATTCCCCCATTTGAAGTGGGAGCTCTGGGTCATGCCTGGTTTATTTGAAACGGTGCCATCACCTCAAGCGGCTGATCTTATCTCGCGCCTCCCCCCCCCCAACGGCAGGGGCACTGCCGCAAGTGATGACACCTGGCCGGCCGCCAGCTCCTCCCAAGATGCAGCTGACACAAGAGGGGCCGCTGGGTGCTCTGATCCAAAGGAGATTGGGGGGTGGGAGGAGCGCTGGGAAGGCTCAGGGCCTGAGTAAGAAAGAGTCTGCTGGATCAGGGCAGTGGCCCACTGAGCCCAGCCTCCTGTCCTCACAGGGGCCAGCCAGATATATGCCTGGGAATCTGTGAGCAGGACCAGAGCCCCAGAGCCCTCTTCCCTCCTGGGGTTTCCAGCGACTGGTTTCTGAAGCATGGCTGCCTCCAACCATGGTGGCAAAGCCTAGGCACAATGGCCAGTAGCCATCAATAGTCCTCTTGTCCTCCATGAATTTGTCGAATGCCATCCCAGTTGGTGGCCATCCCTGCCTCCTGTGGCAGGGAGTTCCACAGATTAACCGTGCCCTGCTGCATGAGGAATCTCTTCCTTCTATCTGTCCTGAATGTTCCAACTTTCCGCTCCTTGGATTTTCGCAAGTTATGAGAAGAGCAAAACTTTCCCCTGCCACTTTCCTCATGCCGGGCATAATTCAATGCACTTCTGTCATGTCAGCTCTTGCCTTTTCTCTAAATTAAAAAGTTGACCTTTCCTCCCAGGGGAACCGCTACATCCCCTTGATAGTTTCAGTTGCTTTTTTCCTGAACCGTCTCCTTGGAGGTTTTTAAGCAGCAGGTGGATGGCCCTCTGTTTTGGATGCTTCAGCTGAGATTCCCTTCCAACTCTATGATTCTTTGATTCTGTGAGTGGCCAAGCAGACGACCCAACAGGAAGCCCGAGAGCCATCAGGACCAGAGCTTAAGAGAAGGGCTCTCCTGCTAGGGATTCCCCAGTAACAAGGATTCAGAGGAATGAGGCCTCTGGTGCTGGAGACAGTATGCAGACAGCACAAGAAGAGCCTGGCTGCTGGATCAGGCCAAAGAGGGCCCATCTAATCCACCATCGCCATGGCCAACGAGATTCCCCCATGGGAAGCCCGCAAGCAAGCAGGACCTGAGCGCAACAGCAGTCCCCACTTGGGTGTCCCAGAGGCATTTACATCATCTGGTGCTGGAGGGAGAAGAGAGCCCTTGTGGTCACTGAGAGCCTTCCTCACCTCCATGAGTTTGCCTGGGGATCGGCCCTCTGTGAAGGATGCCTAAAGGCCTTTGGAAGGGAAGTCGATCCCTTGGCTCCTTTGCTCCCAGTCATAGGGAGGCCTACAAGGAGGGTGAGTGTCTGAGCAGTGCCTAATCCTCCTCCTCTCCACCTGCCCCTCACTGGTGCTCACGGCCCCTCCCCTTTCACCACTCCATTAAGCACTCTGGGATCCCCTAATGATCTTTCCAGAGGACCAACAGCCCCTGGAAGGGAGAGGGCAGAAAAGCTGCTGAGTCCAACATCATTCTTGGCCAAGAGGCTTGCTGGGATCCAAGCTGGCAAGGTGAGCGAGCTTTCGTGGGGTGGGATGCCACACTTTGCTAGTCCTCAATGACACACCCTCCTGCCAGATTAATGTCAGCTTGGGCACCCATATGTCCCCAGTTGCTTCTATTTAAAGACACCTGAGTTTGAAGTTTCAATCTGTATATACCTGCAGAGCCTCTCCACCTGCCTTGCGGAAAGCAGGACCAGAGTACCAGAGCCCTCTTCCCTTGGCTTCCTCTTTTTCTTGAAATCTTTCCATTCCAGCTGGCCATGACATAAATTCTGTAACTTTAAGGCACAGTGCCTGGTGCCTGCTTTTTCCCTCCTCCCTTCCGACAGCTTTTCCTTTCATGCTGTGACTTTTTAGATTGTAAGCCTGAGCGGAGGGACCATCTTATCACTGACATCTGCAAGGTTGCTCTGGTGGTTTCTATGAAGTAATGTGCATTTGTTGCCTGATTAACCAGGGGCGCCTTTTCAAAAGCGCATTATGGGGCTTTTGTTTTAGATTAAGCAACTGAACATCCCAGCCCTACAGTGTTCCCTCTGTATGCTACTATGCTAATAGCAACCTGCCCTTACGTGGCCAAGACAGGACCAGCCAAAGTGAAGAGGGAGGGGGGATGTCAGCAGGCTCAGACAGACCAAGGCTTGCAGAGGTACCAAAGCCAACAGAATTTCCCATAAGAGGCATCTGGTTGGCCACTGTGAGGACAGAATGCTGGCCTAGATGGGCTCCCTTTGGCCTGATCCAGAAGCTAGACTCTTCTTTGGTTCTTAAGAAGTCAGCAGGTGAGGCTCTGGAGAGCCACCGCAAGGCTGGGATAGAAAGAGGAGCCCACAGCCTGCAAGGTGAGCAAACTGGAGGGGGATTCAGCCCCTCCTCTCCACCCCCCAATTCCTCACAGTGCAAGGGGGCTCTTCCTCGTGGGCGCATGCCTGGCTGGGTGCCCCCTGGCAGGCACCCAGCCTTGTGTCATCGCACCTGGGTGCAAGAAGCACTCTGTTGCCGCTGGGCCGTTTCCTCACCCCCTCCCCGTCATCTTCCCGTCTTTCTACCTGCACAGCTGTTTCCTTCCTGGAGGCTGGAGCAGACCCCCCCCCCGCCTCAGTGGGACGCGAGAGGCTTCTGTAGGTGCTTGGGAACAAGACGGAACAGAAATCGCTTCACACCTGGCTCCGAAATTACAGAACGCTGGCGCCTGGCCAACGCAAGCCTGGCAGAGCCCCAGCTCCAGCGGACATCAATTACGAGGGGCCGACAGAGCCTCTGCTTCCCGCAAATCTGGGGCGCCCCAGAAAGGGAACCTTCGGCAGCCGCCCGAGACTTCCAGGTGGGAGCCTTTTCCCTCGGATTCCGCACCCGAGATTTATGGCTCAGTTCAGTCTGCCCCCCCCCCCAATCCTAGCTCCTCTTTCCCCTCCAAGTCAGAGGCGCTCCTGCGGGTTTTCTCCAGGGCTCGCCTCTCCTTTGTCTCAATGCAAGGCTGGCCTCAGATTTTAAAAATTTAATTTTCATAGAATCACAGAATAGTCGAGTTGGAAAGTATTTCAAGGGACATCCAGGACCACCGCCTGCAATGCAGGAATCTCAGCTAAAACATCCATGATTTTGATGGAAATGATAAATATTACAAAACAAACGATTGTTTGTCATCCAGAATTAATATTGCTGAACACTGTCAAAAGAATTGACCTCGGCAGCTGAAACAGTCATTGCAACTCAACAGAAAACAGCCCAAAATCTTATATTTGGTACCCTCTGGAACAAAGCTGGAATGGAGAAAATTAGGCACACTTTGAGTTTTTGAGAAAGGCTAGAACCTCTAGATGCTTTGAATATGGTTTGAAATTCCATTGTTACATATACAAAGGAAGTATCACTTTCAAGACAACTCTTGGTCCAAGCCTGGCAAATCTAGAAGATCAGACAAAACTGATATTCTTTACTTGGGACTGTGCAATTTTCACCCATGTGCAACTGTACTCATTCAAAGTGCCTGTTTCATAGTTTTGTTTTTCATTTTTTCATCTTTACCCGTTGTTGTAACTGTTCTCTGTCTTATATACATTATATAAATAAATTAAAGCTTTACAAAAAAATAAGGTTCCACTTGCCACAAGTCGCCCCTTGCTGAGTGCACAAGAAGTATTTGCCGGGGGTGTCATCCTGCCTCCCCCAAGCCAAAAGCAGAGGCAGCGCACTCAGAGGCTGCAGCATTCCCTGTAAGGGATATCTGCATCACAGAGGCAGAAAGGGCACCCCAGAGTTCATTTAGTCCAACCCGCTGCTGGAGAGAGGGACCATATGCAAGGCGCTTTACAAGCCGCAGAAACAACAAAATACATAACACAGGTTGTGTACCAGTCTGATCCAACTAAGACATAATTAAAAAATGTAACATTAAAATAAACAACTTCATATCAAATAAATGTAATATTCCATAATCCATTCAGGATATAATATTGCACAGGCCAAAAAATAAAAGCAGAGAGAGAGGAACTCTTGCTTCCACCCTGGATCTGAAGGAGGCCACCCCAGCCCTGGGCGCATTGCTTGCGACTGCACAACAAAAGGGGCCTGGTGCACGAAAAGGAGACCCCCCCTCCGTTGCCCCCCGTAGCAGATACAGCAGGCGAAACAGGCTGCTGCAAGGATATAGGGAGGGGGAGGGGGGAACTCTCCTCTCTGGCTGGTCCTGCAAATGAGAAAAACACAGCCTGGTTTCTGCTGGGGGCCTTTGCTGGGACCTTGGGGTGGGTGGGGAGGGGCTCCTGGCCTTTTTTATTATGGGTATTTAAAAACCTCTCTTTCCTTTATTCTTCCTTTTTTTTTTTTGCTATTGACATGTGACATGCTTAGGGGATGGTTCGGGTTTCAAGACCCCCTGTGCTCCAGTGTGCAAAAGGCATTAGCCCTTCTCGTTCCCCCGCACCTTGCCAGCTGGACTCTCGGTAGCCAAAGCCAGAGGTCTGCAGCCCAGAACGGGGCAGCCGCCACTGGCCTAGCCTCCTGCCCAAAGACTAGGATTCGAGGGGTAAAGCTCTTGGGGGCAGCCTCTTTTTTTTTTACGTACAGAAGGCAGGGACATGGGATGAAGTTGAGAGCTGGAAGATTCAGGGCAGATGAAAGCAAGTCCTTCTTCATGAGCTATGGACCTCTCTTCCACAGGAGGCAGAGATGGCCACCCGCTTGGGTGGCATTATAAGAGGATTGGACAAATCCATGGAGGAGGATAAAACTATTGATGGTTATTCACTCTAATGGCTCTGCTCCGATTCCACGGTCACAGGCGGTGATGCTTTTCAGTCTCAGGGTTTGCCTTTAGGGCATCTCATGAGTGAGAAGAGGGTGCTGGGCTTGATCCAGCAGGCTCTCCTTTTGTTCCTATCCAAGGTCCAAAGAGGAGAGCTCCCAACCCCAACTCAGGAGGTGTCATCTTCATAGGACATGGGTGCTAAGAGAGGCCTTGATTTGGGGCCAAGGGAGGCCAGTGTTGGCAGGCTGTGCAGGGTCCAGAATTGCACCAAACCAATGCAGAAATACCACAAGAGGCGAAGAGGGACTGCTCTTGCGCTCAAGTCCTGCTTGAGGGTTTCCTATTGGGGAATCTGGTTTGCTGATATGAGAACAATATGCTGGAGGAGATCAGGCCCGTTTTATGTTCTACAAAAGAGGAAAAGGAGAGGTAACACGAGAGCCAGCTTCAAATAAGGAAGGGCTGTCACATGGAAGATGGAGCAAGCTTGTATTCTGCTGCTCCAGAGGCGAGGACGAGTGACAAGGAAGGAGATTCTGACCGAACATCAGGAAGAACTTTCTGAAGTTAAGAGCCATTCAGCAGTGGCTGAAGGTTGTGGGCTCCCCTTCCCCAGAGGCCTTTAAATGGAGGTTGGGTGGCCACCTGCCAGCGATTCTTCAGCTGTGATTCCTGCTTTGCAGGGGGTTGGGCTAGAGGACCTTTGGGGATCCCTTTCAACTCTACAATTCTATGAACCCCAGAGAGCTGCTGCTGGTGGGGCAAGGGAAGCTGCAGGAGGTCTGGCAGGCCCCCCCCCATCGCCCGCACTGGGTGCTTCTTTTCACTTCCCCGCCAACCTTCTTTATCGCCCGGTCTTTAGAGGAAGAGAGATAGATCTGGCCGGCTTCCTCCTCACGCAGGGCTCTGCAGTCGGGGCGGGGAGGGGGGAGAGGAGGAGGCTGCTCGCAGGAGCGTGATGCAAGCCATTTGGAGGAGCTGCAGAGAGCTGCCAAGGCAAGCTGCGCTCTTTAAACAAGGGAGGAAGTGACTGTATCTACGGCATGCCAGCGAGCGCGCGCGCGCGCGCGCGCACACACACACACACACACACACACTCTCACTCTCTTACACACACACTCTTACACACACACACACACACACACACAGCAAAAGGAAGTCAAGAGGGTTTTTCATGACACAGAGCGGGATGTCAGCGGCTAAAAGGTCGATATTTTCCCTTAACACCCTTTTCTCAATGACTTAATCGTGTTCCGTTTGCACAAAAATGCTTCCCAAGAAGAAACGGCCTGGAGGGTTGCGGAGGGGGGAGACAGAGAGGAGGAGGAGGAGGAGGGGCGCCGTGCCCCGGCCCTGACCTTGTCCGAGGATTTCTCCACGTAGCAGGGCTCCTGGGGGGCGACCAGCAGCGGGACGAAACCCGAGAGCAGGCGGTCCTCCTCCAGGCTGAGCAGGGCCAGGTCCTCGTCCGAGTCCTTGTAGAGCGGCACCTCCGACTGGTTCACGGCCGTCAGGATGTTGCAGAAGTCGGCCAGGGTGGCCCACACGTCCACCGAGACCCTGCAGGGTGGGGAGAAGGAGGGGGGAGCTGAGCAAGGCAGGAGAGACCCCTATCCCCAGGACACCGCAGACACTCTTGCTCAGGAGATGCAACTTCCCTGCAGGGCTGGGCACTCTGTTGCAGGCAAGGCGTGGGCACCCCTTTCCCTTCCCCTAAAGGATGCCTGCCCCCCATCTCACATAGGCTGGAGAGGCCTCTTCCCCATTATCTATTGCATTTCTACCCCACTGTCTTCTCCAATGAGCTCAAGGGGATACATGCCATTCTCCTCTGTCCCAGCAAGGTGGCTCAGGCTGAGAGGCAAGAGTGGCTGGCCTCCAAGGTCACCCTGTGTGCTCCATGGCCGAGCGGAGATTTGAACCCTGGTCTCTCCCAGGCCCCAGTGCTGGACTCTAACCACGACACCGCCACTGTCTCTCAACTATTGAGCTCAAGATGGACTCTACGGAAGACAGCAGAGAGGAAAGGGGGAGGCCCAGGGACACAAGGGGCACACACACACGCACACCTTTAAGGCTAAAGGGGCCAAAACTAACAGGCTTTGTCCGGTTGGGGAAGGATCTCACAGAGAGCAAAGGGAAAGCACACCGCAAGGAAGGATAAGTTGCTCCGAGTTTGGTGGAGAGTGCCAGGCTCTTGGGCACCCACTGGGTGCCCACTCTCCTCACTTGCTATTGGAGCCATGCTGGCTCCTGGGGGAAGCATGACAACAGCTGTGGGCCAGTTGAGGGCCACACTGGGCTGGCCGTGGCCCCTGAGTACCTGCTCAGCATGTAGAAGGCTCCAGCTTCAAACCCCAACTGCATCATCCCTGGGGAGGGCTGGGAAAGACACCTCCAGGGGATGCTGCCAGTCCGTGTAGGCAAAACTGACCTGGATGGTAGCTTCCTATATCCAGCTTCAACTCCTGGAAGCATCCCCATTAAACTGTGGGTAGCAGTTGCCAGCAAGCAGCATTCGGAAGCACCAGTTTCCGACCGTGGAGGCAGAGCACAGCCACCTTGGCGAGGAGCCCTCCAAAGCCTCCTCCTCTTCCTCCATGTGTTTGTGCAATGCTCTTTTAAGCCATCCAGGTTGGCGGTCATCACTGCCTCCTGTGGCAGGGAGTTCCACAGTTCAACTCTGAAGAAGGGCTTTCTTTCGTCTGGCCTGACTCTCCCGACATTCAGCTTCAGGTATGTCGTGAGAGAGAGAGACACGAAAGGCGGGGTGGGGGTGTTTGCTGGCATCCTGACACCAGTTTCGCTTCTGGCCGCAGCTTCACCCTCAAAGGCACCCTGGGGAGGAGGGTGAGGGGTGTGTGCAGCATGTGGGTGGCTCTCACACCCCGCAGAGCCGAGGGTGAGAACAGAGAGTGCCATTTGGGAGCCCTTTCAAGTGGTGCAAAGAGGTGCCTGGAAGAGCATGTCACCACGGCTGGGGAAACCTCAGAAGCCAGGCTGGGCAGGGGAAGAGGAAGCAGAAAAAATGATGCAAAGCAATCAAAAAGGGTGGAAATGGGCCAAGCAAGTTGTGCTCCCTTTGCAGCACTTTTCGCAGAATTGTGGTGTTGGAAGGGACCCCCGAGGATCATCCAGCACAACCCGCTGCAACACAGGAATCACCGCTGACGCAAGCTCTGTTTAAAAGCCCCTAGGGAATCATAGGGTCGTGAAGGACCCCAAGGGTCCTCTAGTCCAGCCCCCTGCAATGCAGGAATTGCAGCTAAAGAAACCCAGGCGACAGACAGCCATTTTTCATTCCAATTCTCAAAGCAATCTCGCCTGGTTGCACAACGCTGGCGATGTCACCTGCAGCTGCCATCTTGGGCTCCAGAGGGACCTGGCACAGGAGCTCACTTTGAGGCCTTGCTCCCCAGCGAGCCTGCATTAAGGATTGCAGCCCCAAGAGGGAGTTGTGGACGATACTGACCCCCTGCCCAACGACAAAACGTTAACTGGGTGCCTTGCAAAGAACTGTATTCTTGAAGTGATGAAAAACAGGAGGCGTCTCAGTGGTGCAGGACGTGGCAGTCCTTCCTGAGGTGTAGCTGTGGTTGGGGGTGGGCGAGCAGGGAGAGGAAAGGGGCACAGCTGGGCATGGCCTTGGGGTCACTGCCTCTCTCAGCTCAACCCACCTTGCAGGGTTGTTGCCAGGATTAAAATGAGGAGGGGGAGAACCAGGGACGCTCCTCGGAGAAAAAGGTGGACCAGAAATGCCAAAAACGAATGAGTAAATAAATATTGTTGGAAGCAGCCGGCCAAGGACAATGAGGGTCAGTTTGCAGAAGCAGGGGGTCATGTTCTCATGCTCACTCCTTAAACCTCTTTTTAAAAAGTGTTCGCTTTCAAGAGGGATGTTTCTCGCCGTGGGACCAGAGAAAAGGGTCACTCCAGTGGTGGCAGGGAAAGGGAACCCCCTCCTTGCCCCCTCTCTCTGTGCCCGCTCACCCTGGGACCAGGGAAGGTCTTCCATCCTCGGGGCCTACGACAAGCCCCCCACCCCAACACCTCTCTCCCCCCCCCCAGCAAGTGGCTCCAGGTGGACAATCTGCACTCATTTATTTGCTGGAATCAACATGCGGGGAGGGGGGAGGAGAGAGAAAAGCCTTGCATTGAAACGAAACATCTTGTTTTCAAGAGTGTCCTGGGAGCTGGGCGGAATGAGCTGCCATTAATCAAAGCCCAGCACACCATCAGCGCCTGCCTGCGCCCCCAGAGCCTTGGTCGGAGGGAGGGAGGCAGGGAGGAGGGGGCCCCCAGATCGTGGCTCCCCCTCCCCACTTTGCCCCGGCCAGGTCTGGCTGTCAGAAACATTTAAAAGGTGGAAAAGGCACACAGAGAGAAACAGGAGTAAATATGTGGGGCTTTTGGGGGGGGCGCGCGGGCGGACGATGTCCAAGGGTCCCCCATGATGTAATGGGAAAAGGCTTGGCTTGCGCTACCAGCTTGAAAATAAACAGAGCCTGGAGGGTTAAAAGGAACTGAACTTTCCACGAACTGCCCCCCCCCAGATCCGCACCAGAGGAAACGTATATGAGCAACGGTGCTGCCCCCCCGCCCTGCGCTGCCCCACGGCCCTGAGCTTATCCTCGGGGCCTTGGCTGCAGAGACAAGGGCCGGATGCAAGAGGACAGCTCTGGGCCACCTCCGACGTGTGATGCTGCTGCCCATGGGGCACGGGGAGGAAGGATTTGGCAAGGCTTTAGGCGGCCTGATGCTCCCACCCCCGCTGGCAGCCCCCACCAGCAGTGTGAGTCCCCCACCATCACCCGCCTGGGGCAGGAGGCTGGGAGGCAGCAGCAGAGGGAGGCAGAGACCCCAGGCTATGAGCCACAATGGCTCTGCTTCCGAGGCTCTTGGGCTCAGATCCTGCTTTCAGATTCCCCCCTGAGACTACTGGAGGCTGGGCCAGGTGAACCACTGGCCTGATCCGGCAGGGCTCCTCCTATGCTGTCATTGCCTATATGGACTGGCAGAAGTGGCTTTCCAGGGGTCTCTGGCAGGGGCACCCCCAGCCCTTCCCGAAGCAGACTCCTTCTCCGTGCAATTCAGGCACTTTGTTCCTGAGCTGCACCTCCTTCCCTCAAAAGCAAGGTCCCAGGCCTGACGGTCCTGAATTCAGGGTGGATTTAACAAGAACAGCTGCTTGACCCCTGGCTGGACTGGACTGCCCCACCGAGCGCAGTACTTTGGCTGGCAGCAATGGCTCTCCAGGGGTTCAGAGAGGGGGGGACACTCCACTAGCCCTTCCCGGAGCTGCCCCGGGGGCTGAGCCTTGGGCCTTCTGCACACAAAGCGGGAGCTCTGTCCCCATGGCACCTGCTCACTACCTGACCTTGAGAAGGGTGTGAGAGCAAGGAAGGGCCCCCAAGAGCAATGCTCTAGGCCACAGGGCAGTTCTCCTTGGGGGAGGATGGGTGCACTGCCTTGGTGCTGGGCAACCCCGAACAAGGCAGGGAGAATAGCCGCCTTCTCCCCAAAGCACGCCCTCCTGGACAGAGCAGCAAAGACCCCGTTTGCTGGGATTGCCAGGCTGCAGGAGGAAGGGCCCAGGTGGGGCGAGGACTGCCCACCTTCCTCTGCCGCCCTTCTCCCAGCAAAGCCAAGCAATGTCTTTTCCTTCCTTCGTCTTGCATTCCTGGGCTCCAAGGGCAGGGAGACTGCCCAACCAGAGCAGGTCAGGGTGACTGGGAGGATGAAATAGGGGCACAGCCTGGAGACGAAGGAAGTGGGGCATGGATGGTCGGGGCGGGGGTAGGGGGAAGGACTCTCTTCCAAAACTAACCTGGGTTGGGGGTGAGGCCTGGGCTCCGGAGGCTTGCAGGAAGGGATCCCCGAGTGCCGTAGGGCTGCCTGGGGCCTCCTCGCACGCACCCCCCTTCCCACGCGCTGAACGCCAAACACAATGACCCCATGTTCCAGGCCTGCGGGGGCCCCATGGAGGTGGCCGTTTCCTGTGTAATACCAGCCTGTTTAAACACTCGCACTCACCAGCCCCACAGCTGCAGCTCAAACCCGGAAGGAGTGCGGTGGAAGGAGCCCAGCGCTGCGCTCCAGATGGCAAACCGCTCGGGCCTTTTGCTCTTGCTTTTGGGGGGGGGGAGGGAAGGCAGCTCAGCCCAGCCGCCTCTCCCAGCAGCTTCTTGCCAAGCTCCCATCCTGCTAAAAGCAGCCCCTACAGACAGGTTCTCCCCTCCCAAAAGATGGCAAAGGTGAAAGAGCAGGAGGTGACAACTGGGGGTCCTCCCTCCCCACAGCTCTCCTTGGGGCTTGTTCCTTGGGCCACAGGCAAGTCCAAGGCGGAAGGAAGAGAGAGCTCCATGTCACTGGGCTCCTGGTGGGAAAAAAGACTTCTGCGTGGGGCAGGGCTGTATGTGGGGTGTGTGCTTCTTATCCCTTCTTATCCCTTCCTTATATTATCCCTTCCACCTCTCCATCTCCCTGGCACATCTCCTCCTCAAATCACACCCAAATAGTACCTGCATTGTTCTAACCTTTGATAATAAACAAAAATATCAACAAATACTACGGACCGGCAGCAAAAGATCCCTTTTAGCAAGCAGTCTTTTTCAAGCAGTTGTTTCATCGGATGGCTCACTCCCAAAGTAAGTCATCGCTTGATGCATTCCAGCATTGAGGTGCGCTGGACTAGATGAGCTGGGGGTCTCTTCCAACCCTACAATTCTCTGGTAAGAACGCAAGAGGGGCCTGCTGGATCTGGCCAAAGGGGTCCTTCGAGTCCCGCCTGCTCTCACAGTGGCCAAGCAAATGCCCCAACGCTCAAGCAGCATTTGAATGCAGGAGCGCCACCTCTCCCCCCGAGGGCCACTCTCCCTCTTCCCCCAGGGAGTTTTGGCAAGGGCAGGAAGCATCCCTGAACGCTGACTATCCCTCTGGGTTACCTGGGTGAGGAGGGTGCATACCTGTCAAGTATCGTTTCGCTGTGATTCCTGCACTGCAGGGGGTTGGATTGGATGACCCTCGGGCGCCCCTTCCGACTCTAACATTCTATGCGCATCTGAACAACCCCCTGGCTGAAATGTCACTGTACAAAAAAGCCACATCCATTGCTCTGGCCACGCCTGCCACAAAACCCCACCGCATGGGGACCGTATGTGGGATGTGACATGGCCCTCCGGTCTTCCCTCTACCCCTCACCCCAAGAAAAAGCCACTGCCGCCCTTGGGCACAAAGGAGGCGTCCTTTCCTCTTTTTTCCTAAAGGGGTAAAAACAGTTCCCGGCTCTGGGCTAAGCGAAACACTGGCTGCCGGACACCGGCTTCCTTCCTAGGCCCTAGGAAATGCCTGCTTCCCCCCAGCGCGTTCTCCCCCCACCTGGCCTGAGCGCCAATGCCACATCCTCAGTCCCTGCTCCCCCCTCCCAGCAAGAGGGGAAGAGGAGAACGCCGTCCCGGTTTCCACTTGGAGGACTCTGGCGTGAAAGCTCCAAGCGGGTGATAAATGCATCCGAGGGCCAATTAGGAAGATATATGGCGGCAGAGGCAGCGGCAGGAGTGCAGGGGAATGGGCCTGGGCAGCCTGGCGAGGAAGAGGAGGGGGCAGGCGGAGGGGGGAGGCGCGGAGGGCTCTCCAGAGTCCCAGCTATGTTTCCCATTATGTAACCCTGGTCATGGGCAGGCCGCCAGGCGCTCCAAATGAAAAAGAGACTCTGGCTTGGCACCCGTTCTATTTTCCTATCCTCATTCAGGGTCAGCGGAGTGTCATACAGCTGCGGAGAAAGCTCCGGGGATTAAGCCTGGGAAGGGCTCCAAAGCCCGGGACCCGGGTTCAAGTACCAGCTGAAAGCAATAAACCAACTGCCGCAGCTGGGCTGAGTTTAGCCGGCCTCGGAGCCTGCGCTGGCTCCCTGGGAAACAGGCTGCCTGCCTGCCGGGGGGCAGAAAAGAGGGGTACCGGGGTGGAAACGACAGAGGTTGCCACGGCTTGGGCCTGGGGGGCAGCGGCTGGAGGGTAGCGGGGCCCTGATCCTCCTTTAGGGCCCTGTTCCTGCGCATCGGCAAAGGGGTGTGCATGTTCAGACTCCCCCCGGCCAGCAAAGACAAGTTGCTTGCATTCAAATTGTTTGGGAGCCTGGATGTTTCGGGGTATGTGTGTGTGTGTGTGCGCGCGTGCGTAAGGTGTCATAAGTCACACCCTGGCAGATTTTGGCAGGGGGAGCGCCAATCCTGTGCTCAAGTGGAGCTTCCTTTACCAGAAAGGCCCTGAAAACGAGTCCTGGGATGTGAAGCCCAGCCCTGTCCACCCCCATGAGGCTGACGCACGGTCAGTGGTCCTGCCACTCGCCTAAGTCCATTAGCCTCACCACCTGGATAAGGCTCCTCCCACCTGCGCTCCTGAGCAAAGTGAGGAGGACAGCCTGTCAGTGTCCTGGGGGGCCTCCCTGAGAGGAGACGGGACGGGGGGCCCTCCACCACCCATTGGCCATGTGTGGAGAAGCGAGGGCCAGAAGGGAGGAGGTGGCCTCAAGCAGCAGCCCTGGGGCAAACCTGCCTCTGGGATCTGCCCCTGCCGCAGAGTCACGGGGAGGCAAGCCTCAAGTTCTACACTAGCAAAAAATTGGGATTCCCTCGTGGGGCTGGTGCCCCCCTTGCCCCAAAGAGGTCAGGCAGAGGTTATTGTATTTTAGTGTTTTGTTGGAAGCCGCCTAGAGTGGCTGGGGAAATCCAGCCAGATGGGCGGGGTATAAATAATAAATTACTATTATTATAACATACCGCCCCAACCAATGCTGTTCCCTGCATTGTAAAGGATTGGGCTAGATGACTGTCGGGATCCCTTTTGACTATACAATTATATGATTAGGAACAAAGGGAGCTGTCTTATATGGAGCCGCACCATTGGTCTACTCAGTATTGTCTACACTGACTGGCAGCAGCTCTGTAGGGCGTCAAGCAAAGAGGCAGAGGGGTGTCCTTAGCCCTACTTGTGGATTCCAGCAAGGATTGAACCAGAGACCTTCTGCTTGCAACGGAAGCTCCACCACTGAGCTATGGCCCTTTTTAGTGACCAGGGATCCTACTGTGTTAAAGGGAGAGCAGTGAGGCTGGAAGAGGAAGAGGAGGAGTGGAACCCCACTGGGAAAGGAGTCGGGACTGGCAGGAGGTGGGCTCCTGTGAGTGCCCTCTCTGGGGGTCTGAGCTGCTGTCCAAAGATGGGCAACAGTTCACACAGACAGGCAAGCGCCCCCCTCCCCCCGCCAGCCTACCAACCAACCAACCAGCCAGCCAGCCAGCCGGCCCCAAGCAGCCAGCAAACAGAAAACAGACTCTTTTTCCCACTCCCCCAAAATGGGGCCCGGCACTTCCTGTGTGAGATTTCCATTTCCTCAGCCAAAATGAAGCAAAAAAAGAAAGAGAGTAGTAGCCATAAACGAGGGAAGAGGCTGGAGATGGACGGACATCCTGCCTCCTCTTGCCCCTGTGCAGCAGGAGTGCTGGGGAGCCATCTTTGAGCTGCAGCCTCTTTGCAGGATGAAGCCCCCCTCTGCTCCCGGGAGCCTCGTCTTCCCCATCATCACCCTCAGCCATGGCTCTGACAGATTAATAGTACTGGGGAGGAGGGGGAAGAGGCCGAGGGGATCCGGATCCGGATCCGGATCCGGGCGCAAAGGCCTGCAGGGAAGGGCGGAAGGGGAAGAGCATGCTGGGAGAAAGGCCTCTGGGCCCACCAAGAGCCTGGGGCAAGAGCGGCTCAGAAAGATGCAAGCAAAATGTGCATGGAACTGCCCAGAGGGTCGCAGCTTAGGGAAATTGGTACCAAGGGGTGGGGCTGTGGGGAATCAAAACAGCACATGCTCCTGGGTCCTGCTTGCTTCCGGCTTCTTTCCACTGGGGATCAGATTAGAGGCTGTGAGGACAGGATATGCTGGGCTACATGGGCCCCCTTGGGGTCTGATCCAGCTACAGGGCTCTTATGGAACCTCCAGCTCCAGAGGCAGTCTATCTAGACTCCCAGATTCCTAGGGGTGTTTGGCCACTGTGAGCACAGGATGCTGGACTAGATGGGCCCCCTTTGGCCTGATCCGGCAGCCAGGCTGTTCTGATAAAGGATTAATTCATAATTCAGTTAGTGGGCGCCCTCTGGATGATGCCAGGATCTGCCAGCCTCCATCTGCTCCAGGCACTGTGGCCGATGGAAAGGCGGTGGGAGTTGTAGCCCAGAACTTCCAGGGTGACATGCCAAAGTAAGACATGCCAATCACCACCCACTGTTAAGCTCATTGGGTAGTCTTGGGCCACCCTTTGACTCTCAGCTCAACCTGCCTTGCAGAGTTGCTGGGGGGGGGGTGGACAGAATTGGGGAGAGCATAAGCCCCACCCAGGGCTTCTTGGAGGAACGGCAGCAAGCAAAAGTCATAGGTAAAATAAACGGAGGCCGAAGAAGGTGCTTAGTGACTTACAGCCACCCGCATACATGGCAGAGGGAAAGTCCCTGCCTGGGTGAGGAGAGGAGAGAGGAGAAAGGGGCGCATGGCCCCCCAAGGGTGCTGACGTACGATCTGGGCAGCTCCAGGGTGCTGGGCGGGGGGTTCCAGGTGTCCGAGTGGCCCAGCATCCAATCCGACCAGACCTTGATGCTGGGCAGCAGTTCCTTCAGGTCCTGCGGCAAGGAGGAGACTTTGATGTCATCATCCTCAGAGCCTTCCTGGCCCTGAGCAGCTGCTGAGAGAGAAAGAAACGCAGAGTGGGCCGGGCAGCTCCTCTCAAGACACCCCTCGCCTGCTCCTCTGCCACCACCCCCTCTCCTGGCCCTCTGAAAATCCTCTGGGAAGGAGCGAGATCTGAACCAGGGACAGAATCTTTGCTGGAAGATTCAGGGCAGGTAAAAGAGGGCTTCCTCTCACAAAACTATGGAACTCCCTCCTGGACACCAACCTAGATGGATCGGCTTAAAGAGAGAACTAGACAAATTCAGGACAAGGCTATCGGTGGCTACTAGGCAGGATGGCTCTGCTTCCGCAGTCCAAGGAAGTACATGCCTCTGAATATCAGTTGCTAGGAAGGTTTGACCGTGGAACGGACTCCCTTGAGAGGTCGAGGTCTCTCCTTCCTTGGAGGTTTTTAAGCAGAGGTTGGCTGGCCATCTGTCTTTGGGTGCTTTAGTTGAGATTCCTGCATTGCAGGGGGTTGGACTAGATGACCCCTGGGGTGCCTTCCAACTCCACACAATTATGTGAATCACGTAGGAGAATTGCGGCTGCTGGTGGCCACTGCAAGGACAGAATCCTTGGGGCTGATCCAGCACCAGGCTCTCTTCTGGTGGTCTCTGCCCTTCAGAGCTTCAGCGTGGCCTTGCTCCTTCCTCTCTCAACTTGCAGAAACCATCCCAAGGACAGTCTAAGGACGCTCTGGGTTTCCTTGATGCAGCTGTGACTGCAGCTGAAAGGGGAGGGGGAACGGCAGAAGGGCCCCACAAAGGACAGGGACAAAGGAACTGGGCTATCCAACAGGTGGGCAGAGGAGGAGTGGGCAGAGGGCACCTGCTTTGTCGGAGATGGTCCCAGGTTCAGTCCCCAACTGCCCCTCCAGGCAGGGCTGGGAGAGATCCCTGCCCCAAAGCCCTGGAGAGCTGCTGCCCATTAGAGAAGACAATATGGAGTCGGCTGGAGAAAGCCCCCTGGCGTAAGGGAGCTTCCCACGAGCATAGCCAGAAAACAGTTCCTAAATAGAGGCTGAGCGTCAACTCCAAATCCGGGCGCAAAGAGCTGCAAAATTCCACAGACAGCGTAAAATCAGGCACACGTGCTGCGTCTTTTCTTAGTTTCACCCAGTGGATTCTGCCTCAGCTGGTCGCAGGGAGAGGCAGAGCGCCCCGCCAATGAACAGCAATTCTCCTCCTCTCCACCATCTGCCTTCTGCCAATCCATTAGGCTTCCTCACAGCCATATGGGCTGGGAACTTTTATATTTTAATAAATGAAAATTTAAGGCTTCCCGATGCCAAAACAGGGGGAAGAGGGTCCCTGCTAGTTGGTCCCCACCCTGAACACCAGGAGGAGGAGGAAGAGGAGGATTGGGCAGGTCCCAATCTAGGAAGACTGCAAGCTGCCTTTGGTCCCTCTGATGCAGCACTGTCTACTCTGACTGGCAGCGATGGCTCTCCAGGGCTTCAGAGAGGGAGTCTCTCCCCACCCTCTGGGGACTGAGGCTGAGACTGTCTCCATGCAAAGCAGGGTCTCCACCACAGAGCTATGGTCCTTTTCTCTGAAAAGAAGAAGATTCAAGCCTCATGTTTCTAAATACAGGGACGGCTTAAATGGGAGCAGAGGAAGGTGCCTTCTACTGAGTCACACTCTTGAGCCACCTGGCCTAGTACTTCCTGCACTGACTGGCAGGGGCTCTCCTGGGTTCTGGCAGGGAATCTTTCCCAGCTCGATGCTCTCCCAGGAGTGAACCTGGGGTCTTCTGCCCTCCCCCTGAGCTCTCCTGACCCTCCAAGGCCCTGTTCCATTAGCAAGAGTCCTTGCACTGGCTTCTGCTAGTGCCCTGGGTTCCCTGAATCTAGCCTGATTTCCCGAGGGTCTCCTCAGAGGTGTGTTGAGGGAGGGAAACAAGGAAAAAGCAGCCCTCCGTGGCAAGGGAAATATATGCTTGCTTCTGCTCACCTGGGGAGACGTCCCGCAGCAGAGCAGTGCAGCGCTTGACCAGCATGGCGAACATGGAGAGCCCCAGGGCCGTGGCCTGCTCCTGGATCACCGAGCGACAGTCTTCAGAGAGGCACTCTGCAGGGAAGAGGGGAAACGAAAGGAAACACTGTCAGCGCCCTCCCGTGAAACCTCGGACAAAACCCCACCAAAGTAGCAGCGACAGAAGTGCTTGTCCAGGGGGCAGTCTGGAAACCAAGCCTTATGAGGAACGGTTGAGGGAGCAGGGGATGTTGAGCATGGAGAAGAGGAGCTCGAGAGGAGAGATGAGTCACCTTCAAATATATCAAGGACTGTCACATGCAGGAGGGAGCAAGGGGAGGGGACCCAAACCAATGGATCCAAATGACAAGGAAGGACATTCTGTGTTCAACAGTGGAACAGACCACCTCAGAAGGCGGCAAACTCTCTTTCCTTGGAGGTTTTTAAGCAGAGGTTGGATGGCCATCTGTCAGGGATGCTTTAGTTGAGATTCTTGTGTTGCCAGGGGTTGGGTGAGATGACCCCTGCGTTCCCTTCCAACTCTACCATTCCGTGTTTCTATGAACCTCATGCCTGACTGATCCACCAAGGGAGCCCTGGAGAGTCTGCGCCAGACCACCACCATTGCCACCAAGCACGCTCTGGTTGCAGGGATACAGAGCAATGATGTGGGGTAGGAGCAGGGGTGGCATTGCCTAACCTGGACAGAAGGGCTCAGGCCATAATCATAATCAGGCCAAAGGGGGCAAATTTAGTCCAGCATCCTGCTCTCACGGGGTCCAAAGATGGCGGAACGCAAAACTCGCAAGCTGGACCTGAGCCCAAGAGCCCTCTCCCCTCCTGCGGTTTCCAGCAACTAGCATCCAGAAGCACGGCTGTCTCTGACCGTGAAGGCTGAGCCGAGCCATTGTGGTTAATAGCTATCAATTTGTCCTCTTTTAAAGGACAACTGGTGACCACTGCTGCCCCCTCTCCTCCATGCACCTCTGCAAATCTGACAGAGGCCAGCCTGGGCTGCCATGGAGAGCCTGGTGAAAAGGCAGAGAGTCTTAATAGACTGACCCATCGCACTTTGCCACCCAGGCCCTGGTGCGCCAGCGGGGAAGGGCGGCCACTCAGCCCGGCCCCTTCCCCTCGTGCCAAGAGGAGCTCTGCCGAGTGTCAGAGGGATAATTAGCGGTGCAGCCTGGCTCCGTCTCAAGTCACAGCTGCCGAGGCGGGAGGGGCAGCTCCTCCACTGCTGGACTTGACCAATGCAGATGCCAAGCAGCTTAGGCACTTCTGGAGGGAAAAGGGCAGGGAACCACCCCGCTCCGTCCCCCAGAAGCTGACAGAGGTGAGGGGGGGAGGATGCCATGACTCTGAAGCCGTGAGTGGAGGGCAAGAGAGGCAGCCCAGCAGTATCTTCGGAGGTGTCCAGATGCACAGTGGAGAGATAGGCAACTTTACAAAAGGCACAGCAGGCAGCATGATCTGTCCTGTTTATGATACGATCTCTTTATTGTCATTGTCCCATACAGAACAATGAAATTGAAAAATCTACATAAGACATTCAAAAACCCCTAAAAACTCTGAAACCCCATTTTAAAATACAATATACTATAGAGACTCTTTATACTGCATTTAGAACCAGAATTGCATTTGGGTAGAAACTGTTTCTCAGGCGGCTACTCCTGGTCTTTATAACCCTATACAGTGGTGCCCCGCAAGACGAATGCCTCGCTAGACGAAAAACGCGCAAGACGAATTTCCCTATGGGCTTGCTTCACAAGACGAAAACGTCTTGCGGGTTTCTTGAGTTGCTTCGCAAGACGAATTTCCCTATGGACTTGCTTCGCAAGACGAAAACGTCTTGCGGGTTTGCTTCCTTTTTCTTAAAGCCATTAATATCCGGGGAATCCGCGCTCCGCAAGACGAAAAAATCGCAAGACGAAGCAACTCGCGGAATGAATTAATTTCGTCTTGCGAGGCACCACTGTACCTTCTTCCAGAAGGCAGAAGCTGAAGGAGATCATTTCAGGGGTGCATACTATCATGCGCTATCTCTGCAGCTTTCTTATGGCACCTGACTGTTTGTCACTGAGGGCCAGCCAGGGCACAGCTACGCAGGGTCTTAACGGCTGGAAAACCAGCGGAGTCTTCTAAGACCCACACAGGTCTTAGGCCGACCTGCTTTTCAGTCTCGCTTCGCAGCAACAGGGTCTAGGCACTTGCTGCTTTCTCTCTCGCACTCGCTCTGAGGAAACTGAACTTGGGTGTTCAGATTCTACTGACCCTGCAGTTTTGTGCGGGAATCGCAGGACCCCCGCAGAGCGATGCAGGGGGGCGGCCTTTGCTCTGAAGCTGCTGCTCAGCCCAGAAATCTCTTCTCCTTTGCTAAGCGATTCTAAAGGTGGCGCTTGAATTTCTCACGCCTATGAACTGAAGGGGCGGCCAGGGAAGCCAAGCTGGGTGGGTAGCTGCCATTTATTTCCCTTAGGCACTAAAGCTCACCAATAATATCCCAATAAAGTGAGGCAGGGGAACCTGGTGCCCCTCCAGACGTTACTTGCTCCCAACAAGCGGAGATGAGTCCGGCAACAACCTCTTGTCCAGTGTTCTAAAGCGAGGCTCATTTATAGCACAACTCTGAATATTTATTTATTTAAAAAGTAAAGGACCCCTGACAGTTAAGTCCAGTCGCGAATGACTCTGGGGTTGCGGCGCTCATCTCCCTTTACTGGCCAAGGGAGCCGACATTTTGTCCACAGGAAGGGACGCGTTGAGGTCATGTGGCCAGCATGACTAAGCCGTTTCTGGCGAACCAGAGCAGCGCACGAAAACGCCATTTACCTTCCCGCTGGAGTGGTACCTATTTATCTACTTGCACTTTGATGTGCTTTTGAACTGCTTGGTTGGCAGGAGCTGGGACTGAATAATGGGAGATCACCCCGTTGCGGGGATTCGAATCACCGGCCTTCCGATCAGCAAGCCCTAGGCTCAGTGGTTTAGACCACAGCGCCACCTGCGTCCCCTATTTATTTATTACTTTACATTTATATCCCACTTTCCCTCCACAGAGTTCACGGTGGCTTCCATGACCCCTCCCCCCATTTAATCCCCACAACAACCCCACAAGGCAGCTTAGGCTGAGGGGCAGGGATGGGAGCAAGGTCTCCCCATGGGCTTCATGGCCAAGTGAGGCTTGGACCCCTGGTCTCCCCCAGGTCCTAGTCTGATGCTCTAACTACTGCACCACATTACACTGCCCCTCGCCTAGCACTGCAGGCCCCACTTGCCAGGCCTAGGGGGTTGCAGGGTCCAAAAGCAGCCTGAGATCAGCTGGACAGAGGGACAGCTGTAGGACATTCTTCTAGCACCCATAGAGCTGGTCTCTCTGGGGTGGCAAGATGGAAAGAGGAGACAACCAGGTGACCCAAGAAGAGAGCCCAAGAAGGGGCAACAGATCAAAGGATAGTCCTTCTTCACGCAGAATGGAGTTAAATGGTGGAACTCGCTCTACCAGGAGGTAGTGACAGCCACCCACTTGGATGATGATGATGATAACAGTAATAGTAATTGTAAATAATAATAATAATAACAACATTGCCCATCTGACTGGGTTTCCCCAGCCACTTTGTGCGGATTCCAGCAGATATAAGAACATAACGAAACATCAAACATTAAAAACCTTCCCTTTCCAGGGCTTCCTTCAGATGTCTTCCAAAGATTATATAGTTACTTATCTCCTTGACACCTGATGGGAGGGTGTTCCACAGGGTGGGTGCCACTACCGAGAAGGCACTCTGTCTGGTTCCCTGTAGCTTCACTCCTCGCAGGTGACTTTTGAAAGAGGATTAAACAAATTCGGGGAGGAGAGGGCCATGGATGGCTACTAGCCATGCTAGCTGCACTCTGGCTCCACGGTCAGAGGCAGCCAGGCTTCTGAAGCCACAGAAGCGAGGAGTGTTGCTCTTGGGCTCAAATCCTGCTTGCAGGTTTCCCATAGGCATCTCTTCAGCCGCTGGGAGAAGAGGAGGCTGGACTTTGGCCTGATCCAGCAGACTCTCCTTCTGTTCTCAAGTGGCAGAGGGGGCCTTGTGGGCGCTCCTCTCCCAGGTTCGCCCCGGCCAGTCTGCTCTCCAGAGCACAGGGGTGCTCTGGCACTCACACGCACGCCCTGGTGTCCGTCTACCTGGGAGCTGCCTCCCACTTGGCCGGGAAGGCCGCTTTCGTTTCCCAGAGAACAAAATATTCGTGGAAAACATAAACCAACTGTCGTCAAAGTTGTCGAGGCTCAGGAAGCGGAGAGGGGCTGCCATGTGGCCGGATGTTATGCCTTTCCAATTAGCGCTATACATCTTTCAGCGGCGGGAGAGTGTCCCCTTTTTCTGTGCTGGGAAACCGAGAGCGCGGCCCTTGTTATTGTAACTGTCAAGGAGTGCTTAAAACAGATAATCTCCAGGAAAAGTGATAAACACCCAGCGCTCCCCGCCAGGGTGTGCTGGACACCATCGGCCAGGCCTGAAGGGCAGCGAGAGAGGAAGGAGGTGGCCATGGAGGAGGGAGCCAGAGGAAGAGCCTGGGAAGAAGAAGCAGGAGAAAGCAGAAATGCCACTGACAGTGCCAGCTTCCTCCTCAATGCCCAGATGGGAGCAGCAAAGCAAGAAGAGGGAGCTACATGAAGGCCACTGCCAGGTCAGGGGAGCCAGTGGAAGGAGTGAGAGCAGCAGCAGCAGGGCTAATGCCCAGGCAGAAGGGGCCAAACGGCCCCAGATGGAGACAACTGCACAGTTAACCTATGGAACTTGCTCCCACGGGAGGCAGGGAGGGCCACCAAGTGAAATGGCTTTAAAACAGGGTTGGACAAATCCACAGAGGAGAAAAAGGCTACGGAGGACTACGAGGCACAATGGCTCTGTCCTGCCTCCTTGGTCAGAGGCAGTAATGCTTCTGAATCCCAGTTGCTGGAAAGCACAAGAGGAGAGAGGGCTCTTGTGCTCTGGTCCTGCTTATGGGGTTGCCTCTGGGGCATCTCATTGGCCACCGTGAGAAGAGGATGCTGGACCAGATGAGCCACAGGCCTCATCCAGCAGGCTCTCCTTTGGTTCTTATCCACAGTCCAAAGAGGAGAGTTCCCAACGCAGGAGGAATCATCATCATCTACCTGACAAAACACACAGGACGTGGGTGTTAAGAGAGACCTTGATTTCGGGCCAAGGGAGGCCAGTGTTGGCAGGCTGTGAAAGGGTCCAAAATTGCAGCAGACCACTTGCCAAGGCAGAAAAACCTTAACCCAGCAACAAAGAGGGGAGAGAGCTCTTATGCTTGGATTCTGCTTTTGGGCTTCCCGGAAGAAGCATCCGCTTGGCCCCCTTAAAAAGAGGATGGTGGCCTAGATGGGCCACTGGCCAGATCCAGAGTCTTGCACAGCCCAGGCTGAAGGAGACACACCTTTCCAGATGTTACGAAAGAGAGCTTGGCCTTTGAGAGCAGAAGGCAGCAGCACTCTGCTCCCAAAAGACAAGAGTGGATGTGTTTGGATGGCCAGCCAGGCTGGGGGAGCCACCCCAGGAGGCAACTTCTTGATGTCTCATCGACTGACTCTGCAGCCGCCGCTACCACCACCAGACCCCTCTCCACCAGCTGGCTGGCAGGAAGGCTGTGGGGCTGGCTCCCCCCCATCTCCCTCCCAGCTGACACCACCTGGAGGCGATCATCATTTGCCTCTTCCCTTATCACTGCTGCTCAGACACTCGCTGAGTTGTTGCCTTCTGAGTCACCCTCAGCCAGACAGTCCTGGCACCGCACCCTCCGCCTCCCCCCTTCCCAGCCCCACGGCTGGCCTTCTTGCAGGAAGTGGGCAGCCAGAGAGGAGGCAAGCACCCAGGAGGGCCTGTGGATGCTTCTAAGCCCCCACTGGGATGCAGAGGGATGGGGCGGGGGTGGGGGGGAGGCTGGTATGTCAACCAGACAGGAATGCAAATCTCTGGGGTGGGATGTTGGGGGGGGGGGAGGAAGAGTCCCAGCTGGGGGGCATTCCTCCAAAGCCCTAGCTTAATGTGTGCCTGACACATGGCTCCCTCCCACCTCCTCCCAAATGACAGTCTCCTGCCAGACTCAAGCAGCATGCGCACACATTGGCTGGAGCCAGGAATACCCATTGAATGCAAAAGTCTTGTAGCCCCACTGTCCAAAGAGGGGAGTGGAAAGGGAAATAGCGCCTGCATGGGGTGTGAGTGTGCAAAAGCCTTCACCAAAGATTCCCAGTCCCACTAAGTTCACCTGGCATAGTTACTCTTAGAGGGAGGAGGGAAGAGAGAGAGAAAGACAGGCTCCTTGGAAGTTCAGCTGAGCCCCTTCTCAATCTATTAAGACTATTACTTGAATAGGTCTTCCAACTGGTGGGCCAGGGCCTGATCCGAGGTGGGCCACAACAGGAGCACTACCACCCAGCAAATACAGTGTTTTTCGCTCTATAAGATGCACCAGACCATAAGATGCACCTAGTTTTTGGAGGAGGAAAACAAGAAAAAAAATATTCTGAATCTCAGAAGCCAGAACAGCAAGAGGGATCGCTGTGCAGTGAAAGCAGCAATCCCTCGCTGTTCTGGCTTCTGGGATAGCTGTGCAGCCTGCATTCGCTCCATAAGACGCACACACATTTCCCCTTACTTTTTAGGAGGGAAAAAGTGAGTCTTATAGAGCAAAAAATACGGTATATGGGATAAGACTAATAAATGGGTCTCCAAATGCATGTTTGGGTGAAAAGTGGGTCCTGGGTCTGAAAAGGTTGAAGGTACCTGATCTATCAAAAGCAGAAGGGGTCTACTTAAGAGCTCCCGCCCCCCGCCCCCCCGCCTGGATCACTGGCCTTAGAATAGAATGATAATATTATTATTATTTATATGTTGCACATCTGACTGGGTTGTCCCAGCCGCTCAGAAACAAAATATTAAAAACACAGAATGGATCCTGATGGATCCACAGAATCTCTCTCCCCCCCCCCTGTAACTTTCTAGTCCTTTGGGGCATCAGAGGACAAAAGCTCTTCTCTGTCTGGGAGTCAGGAGATTGGGAAAAGGGTCATGGTTTTCTGTGCTGGATTTGCACCCCCCCCCCGATGTCCTAGGACAGTCGCTCTGCAGCTCACACGTGGTCAGGATAATTGCACAGGGCTTTCACGGACTGGGGGGGGGGGCAGGTGTGGCCTTTGAGAGCCTCCTTTGCAAATCACTCTTTCTTGGAGGGAGGGGGGAGAGAAGGACAAGGTGAGGCCTGGTGGAAAGTGTGGAGCAAGGGGTGGGGGAGAGAGAACAGAGGGGCTCTCCCCATGGAAGCCATTAGATACTCAACACTTCATTTATTTCTGGCCCCCCAGCCCCCCCCAAGCCGGGGAGCATAGCTCTCTCTTTTGGCTCCAGGACGGGAGGCTCTCCTCTGACGTAACCAGGAAGCAGCTGCAGAATTAAGGAATCCCTCCTGACATCATAAAAAGGGTCGGTGGTTTACAGGGGAAAGTATAAAAATTAATGGCATATTCCCAGACGGGGCCTTGGGCCTGCGCGGGACTCGCACAGGAAGCCCGGCTGTGAGAGGGGCTTGCCCTGGCCAGGGTCCTGAACCCCACATCCAACCCCTGGAGCCCCACACGCTCGTCCCCTTCGGCCTGGAGAGCCAATAGGAACAGGCGGCAGGAGGGAGAGGTGACTTTGAGGACGGTCTCCAGGTTGGGATCCACAAAAGACCAGACCCGTTTCCCCTCTGCGAGGTGACTGAGCAGCGCTACATCCTTACACACACACACACACCCCCACACACCCCCACACACCGGGGTCTTCAGCCTCAAGCTCGCGTCCCCCCTGAAAGCGGAAAAGGGCGCTGTAGTGGCTAAAATTAACTCGGCCCTTTTCCCGGAAGCTATCCATGGAAAGCGGTTCTCCCATTTTTAGAACGTGTTATTCTCAGAAGTTTCCTGAAAAGGCCCCTAATGAGCAACAGGCGGAGAAGCCATTTCCACAGGCCTGCCATGGGGCAGAGCGGGTGCCGCCTATGGGGTGAGCAGGGAGGACACAATGGCCTTGCAGTCCCCCACCCTTGCCTCTCTGGAGAGCCTCCCCACCTGGGGGACCCTGCACGGACAGAAACACCCAGGCACCAGCAGCTCTCGGCGGCAACCCTCCAAGGCCCAGGGCATAGCAGCGTAATAAGCGCCTGCCGGGTCAGGCGGATAGTCCACCTGGCGCAGCCTCCTGTTCTCACAGTGGTCAACCAGATACTTCAGTGGGAAGCTTGCAAGCAGGACCTGAGCACTACAGCAATTCTCCAGTTGTTGTTCTCCACCATCTGGTATTCAGAGGTAGACTGTCCCTGGGCATGGAGGTTCTGCTATCAAGACACTTGTCCATAACCAGGCCAAAGAGGGTCTAGTCTAGCATCCTGTTCTTGCAGGTGCCCTCAAAGGGAAAAAGCCAACATGCGAAAACTGAGCGCACCAGCAACTCTCTCTACCTGTGATTCCCAGCAACTGCCATTCAGAGGCATTTGCCGTCTCCAACAGTAGAGACAGAACAGAGCCATATTGGTGTCTGTGCACACCTGCCGCTATTAACCCCACAAAACTGCTCTGGAGGGAATGCAACCGCTGGGGTCTGGGGTACGGTCTCCCATGGCAACATCCCTCACCAGGACTAGCAGAAACAGCAGGTTCTGCCAAGCTGCAAAGAGCAGAGACTTTTGCTCCCCCAGGGCTGCACAACTCATAGAATTCTGCTGGAGATCTGGGGTCAGTGTTTTAGTGCCGTTTGGGGCCTCCTCCAAGGAGGTGCTATTTGGGGCCCTTGCCGCCTCGCCAGCTCAGAAGAGGAAACGCATAGCTCCCGTATTTGAGCAAAGTGCGTCCACGTTTAACTGCAGGATGGCTAGAAGTGGGGTGGGGGTCAAGTTCCTGATGCGCAGCACCCGCATTTCCAGGGGGAAAGCGCAGGGGCTTCCTCTGGCAGCCCAACTGCAGAGAAAGCTGCCGGCCTCTGCAGGCTGCTTGGGATCACCTGCAGCCAGAAGGGAGCACCCATTCACCCTGTAGGAGGCTGAGACTCCATCGCTGGGTGGGAGAGGCCAGGCGGGATTCCCCCAGCCCTGCGCCAGAGGCTGTCTGGAGCCTGACAGCTGTGTGTGAATGTGCAGGAGGGAGACCCAGTTTCCTTGGAGACTCCTTTGTGTGTGGCTGGTGGGGTGGCAAGGACAGGGAGGCAAGGGCCCAGGGAGAGGGACAGCTCTGTCATCAAAGCCAGCAGGGCAAGGGCAGCCGCTGCCGCTCCTGTCCATCAGTCCTTCCTTCCTCACCCGCAAGCCCATCTGCCCTACCAGCAAGACTCTTCTGGCGACATGCCCTGCACCCTCCGCCTCTCCTGGAATCTGCGCCTATTTTAAACATCGTTCGGAAGCCACCTTTGGCGACGCAAAGCAGCGTAGCAGCTCAGTGCCAAAGACGGATATAAAAATAGTCGAAACTGAAAAAAGCTGCTATGTCAACGTTCAAAGGAACCCAGGAAGCTGTTCTAAACAGGTCAGCCATGGGCAGCAGCCACCCTGGGCTTCAGAGATGCCACTGGGGAGCTTCTGCATGCAAAGCATGTGCCCTCCCACTAAAAATAAAGCAAGATCCCAGCCCTCATGGTTCTGGCTTAAGGGCCGATTTAAACAGGAAGCTGGTGGGAAAGGGCTGGATCTCAGAAAGTCCCAGGCTCAGTTCCCAGCAGCATCTCCAGGTGGGGCTGGGAGAGCCTCCTGCCAGCCCAACCCCAGCGGGCCACAGCTGCCAGTCAGTGCAAGCAACACTAGGTAGATGACCCAATGGCCTGACTCGGTATATGGCAGCTTCCTATGGGAATTGCCTCTGGGACTTCCTGTGGTGTGTGTGTAATTTTAACAGCCCCCCTCCCAGCAGAAAGCCCTGCAGAGCAGACTCATCTCAGTGCAGATTTGCTCTTAAAAGCCCCACCCCAAAGTGCTGATTTGCGGCAGAGTCTCTCTTGGGCCGGCCGCAGGGCCAGTAGCCGAAGGGGGACTCCTCTTCCTCTTCCTCTCCCCCCCCCGGCTTTCCTTTCTGGGAGAGGAGAAGCTGCAGAGGCACTGGGAAAGGCCCAGCAAGCTGCCTGGGGTTGGCAGCTGCGTCTCCTAGCAGGTTTGGGGGAGCCCGATTCCGAGCCGGGGGCTTGGGTTTCAACTCTGACCAGCCGCTCCGAGGCTCCTCTCTCTTTCTGGAGCACACGGCCGAATAAAACATTTTTTCATAAATTTAACGCCAGCATGTCTGTGTTTGGAAACTCTTGAAAATCCATGTTGTATGGTTTACTGCGCTGGAAAAGGTGCCAGCAAGAGTTTCAAAGGAAGGGAAGTGTATAACTGTTTCCTTTCAAAATGCTTTTTGTTTTTTTCCAATGGGATCCATTGAGGGAAAAGGGCTGGAACTAACTAAAACATTATTAAAAACTGTTACGAAGAGAGACAGAGAGATGGAAAAAGATAGACCGGGGCGGGGGGGGGAGTAAACCCCAGTGTGGAATTGAGGAGGACTGCTGGGGGCGGGGGGAGAGCAGGAAAGGAAGGGCAGATGCCACTAGGAGGAAAAAAGTAAGTAAAAGCCCCCCTGGGCAGGGGGCATTTCTCTTGGCCCTGGCACCCACGGCTCAGGACGCCAGCACAGGGCCAAGCAGAAGGCCGGTGGGGAGGCCCCTCTGGCAGGCACTTCTGACCAAAAGTGTTTTTCTTTTCTGCAGGAGGGGAAGGCTCCCCTACTACCCTAACCCCCACCCAGTGCAGGAGATCCAGCCAGCTTTACTAAGTGGGGGCGTGCCTGGCACCCCCCCACAAGCACCCCCCGTTAACTCACAAGCACAATGCCAAGGCTCATCTAGTTCCAATTGAGAACTGCAGAGTTGGCAGGGTCCCCCAAAGGTCATCCAGCCCAGCCCACTGCAATGCAGGCAGCACAGCTCAAGAATCCCCAAAGGGTGGCCGTCCGACTTCTGCTTAAAAACTCCCCCCCCGCTCCAGCTTTGAGACTCCCCCCACTCGGGAGAGCATCAGACTGTAGCCAAGGAAACAGACTGGTCTGTGGCAAGAACTTCGTGAAGGAGTCAGAATCCTGCGCCGCGAGAGCCGCCTTGCCAGAATGACGGCTCTCTCTTGAGCAGCTTTTCAGGGATGGGCTTATTCTGAGCTAGAATTCAGGGCTCCAAAGTCCTATGGGCACACACACACACACACACACACACACGGATATACACACACACAGCTTGCTGCCCGCCTGCTTGTGTGGCATTACTGCTGCATACTGATCAAGGTCTTTGATCCACCCGCCTGGGCATTTGGGGTTTCCGCAGAATCATAGACTTGCAGAGTTGGAAGCGACCCCAAGGACCATCTAGTCCCGCCTCGCAATCCCAGCTAAAGCATCCCTGACAGACGGCCACCTGGCCTCTGCTTAGAAACCACCAAGGAAGAAGAGCCCACTAACTTCTGCCTTTTGCTAAGCCTTTCTTCTCAGCTTCTGCCCTCATCTTCCCCTGAAGGCAGAGGGGATCCACACCGCAGGACTCAGGAGGACACTTGCCTTCCACAAGCCTGACTGGCGGTTGCTACTCATGCAGCCGGTGCTGCGTTTGGGCTGGTGCACAGAACACTGCGTCCCCGAGCAGAGCAGACTTCAAAGGCCAAGTTCCTAGTCCTCATGGGACGGCACTGCAGCATCCTGCTCAGTCCCCCTGTCCTTCCCTCTGATCAGAGAGCTTCCTGCGCTTGTTACTGGGGCTGTGGATAAGTCTCAGCCTCCACCAGCCTGGCATTTTGGGACTGCTCCCTGGGTGACCCTGGGAGCTGATCACTCACTCTCAGCCTCCCCCACCTGGCAGGGCTGTTGTGGAGATAAAATGAGGGCCAGAACCATGGACCTTGAGCCCCACTGAGGAAAAGGTGGGATGTAAATGCAATGGAGTTATATTGTAGTGCAAGCACACCTGGAGGGCACCTGGTTGGCAAAGGCTGGTGCAACAGTCCTGGGCACTTGGGTCAGGGCCAGGCACCTTTCCTGGGTCTGTTACAGCTAACAGATATTGACAGACCAATTCCCCACCAGTGTGAAAGAAGAGTCCGGCTGCTGGATGAGGCCCAGAGGCTGGGGGGCCGATGGCAGCCTGCACTTGAAAACATCTCCGTTTGGCAGAGCCTTGACCCTTCCCAAGATTAAACCTAAGCTGAGCTGGCTTCTACTGCCCCGTCCTCCTCACTTGCAGCCTTGGGAGCCGCTGCCCGGCTGCGGAAAGAGGGGGTCCTGGCACAGCCTCCGCACCACGTTTTCCCAGCCTCCGGGTCTTGGGGGTGCCTCATCCGTGGGCTGCTGAGCACATGTGGAGGGATGAGGGGAAAAATAAACAGGCAGACAAAAGAATGAGGACACCCTGCCAATTCCAATCGAGCGGCGTTGCGTTCAAATGCTTATCAAGCTGAGAAAGAGCAGAGTTCTTGGAAAAACGGGGCTGCCTTTCTTCTGGTGCCAGCGTCAGCCACCTCTCAAGGATGGGTACAGGCCAGGCACAGCGGCCGGTGGGCCCACCCTCCCCAAACAGCCCCTTCCAGGGGGGCTGGTAAGCATGCATTTTTTAAAAAAAGTTAACTAAAGGGGTGGGGGACACACACATTTTTTATTGTTTCGAATCTCGGATCCTGCTGCTGCAGGAGAGCCAAGCAGCCCGCCATCAGTTTGTACAATAAAAAGATTTTCTTCCCCATTTTTTTTTTTGCTAGCCCCCCTAATTAATGGGAGGGATGTCTGCCCTGCACCAGATGTCAGCCCAGGGTGCTTGGGGATGTTTGCCGTGGGCCAGTGGCTGCCTCTTGCCGCTTTAGCCCATAGCCCAGTGTATACTGGGGTTGGGGAGAGTATCCTGTGTGACCCTTCCTGAGGGCCAGTGTTTCTCCACGCCCGCCCCCCCCCCCCGAGCCACACAAGAGACAGAGGAAAGCATCTCAGGGGGCCACACGCACATGTAATGGGTTTCAAAAAGAAAAGGGGAAGAAAATGTGCCTTTTCTGGATGGAGTTGCATGAGCTTCTGAGAAATCTTCCCCCCAAAAGGGGCAAAAGACCTAAAGCTCCATTACTAAGCTGGCAGGGGAATGGACTCCCTTGGCAGCCCTGTATAGGGAAGTTTTCAATGTCTGATGTTTTATTGTGTTTTTAATATTTTGTTGGGAGCAGCTCAGAGTGGTGGGGGCAACCCAGTTGGATGGGCGGCTAATACTAATACTAATACAAATATGAATACTACAGTGGTGCCCCGCAAGACGAATGCCTCGCAAGACGGAAAACTCGCTAGACGAAAGAGTTTTCCGTTTTGGAGGTGCTTCGCAAAACGAATTTCCTATGGGCTTGCTTCGCAAGACGAAAATGTCTTGCAAGTTCCTGCGGGTTCCCCCCCCTTTTTCTAAGCCGCTAAGCCGCTTATCTGCTTATCCGCTAAGCCGCTAAAAGCCGCTAATAGCGCTAATCCGCTAATCCGTCAATGGGCTTGCTTCGCAAGACGAAAAAACTGCTAGATGAAGAGACTCGCGGAACGGATTCTTTTCATCTTGTGAGGCACCACTGTAATTCCTTGGAGGCTTTTAAGCAGAGCGAGCGTGGCCATCTGCCAGGGAATATTCCGTTGCGCTTTCTGCATTGCAGGGGGTTGGACTAGATGACTCCTGGGATCCCTTCCGAGGCTACAATTCTATGGCAGCCTAGGGTGGGGCAGCGCAAGATCCTGTCTGACCATCCAGAGGATGTATGGGCACTGCAGACAACGGCCCTCAGCTTCTTGTAACTGTTTAGGGGGCTGGAGGCAGGGGAAGTGGCTGCCCCCCACGCCCCTCTGCTCCAGCCCCAGATGGCTATCTTGGAAAGGGAAAGAAGGGGGCCAGCCCACGCTCGCTGCCCTCCTTCACACGCATCCTGAACGCAGGGCCCAGGGCACCCAAGGCGGCCTTCTTCTTGACCAGGATTACTTCAATTTGCAAGCTAACAGTCTCCAGCTGCGAGAAGGCAGGAAATTTAACAGTAGTGCAAAGGCAGCCCTCTAAGCGCTGGTGTGAAGGCTGCTGAAGCCACACACAGGCACACACACAAACACACACAGACACACGCGCGCGCGCGCACACACACAAAAGGAGGGTGTGCTATAAAAAGAACAGGCACAGCCATTGCAGCCCCTGTTAATTCAAGCCCTGAAGACGCAGAACTTTGCAGAGCTGTCTCTTTTTTCCCTCAAACAACCCACCCCAAAATATTTTGGCTTCTTCAGTGCCTTTGGGTGCGTGTCTTTTTTGTGATGGTCAGAGGGAAGAGCAAAAAACAAAACAAAAACAAAGCACGCCCCCCCCCCAGTTGATAAAAGGAAACGAGGGAGACGCGGACAATTGAAAACTACCTAAAAGCTCGGGGAGAGGTTTATTTTATTAGTTCTTAATAAATATCTTGCAGATTTCCTGCAGGAAACACACCAGATCACATGTAGAATAGTTTGATACTGATGTCAACGGCATCGACATATGAAATCTATTAGGGGCGAAGCCACAGCAGGGCGATCAGCGAGCAGAAAAGCTTCGCGGCACCAAGGCGAAAGGGGGGGGGGAGGGACTCTCACGGCCCTTCCAAATTCTTCGAGAGGTAAAAAAGTCAGCCAAGACACAGAGAGAGAGAGAGAGAGAGAGAGAGAAATCCCACATCCTGCTTTGGGCTGCCAGCAATCTGAAGTGCCCAGAGATTAATTCTATGTCTGGCCTGGAAATGTGACTTTAAAGCATCAGTTGGGGGGTGGGGGGGGAAGGTTGGGGGGAGGCCAGGCTAACTGGGGCTGGCATGGTGCCACCGGCTCCCCCCAACCCATTCTGAGCCCCAGCCCCCCCCCCAGCCCCAGCCATGTTTCAATGTAGACAGCAGTAAACCCCAACAGACAGCAGATCTGGCTCCCTCCCTCTCTCTTGCGCTGCGCCAGCGACTCGGAGCAACAGCAGCTGCGCTGCGTCTCCCTTGGCAGGCGCAGATGGGCCGGAGTGCAGGGCTTCCGCTCACTGGCTGCTGCAGGCTTTTAAGAGGCAGGCGGGCAGGCAGGCTCAGCAGCCTGGGACGCAGCTCCCTCCCCATCCCATGTCCCCACCGGAGAGCTCCCCTCGGCTGCCGAGGATGCTCCGCTCAGGCCGGCATTGCTCAGGCAGGAAAATGGAGAGAGGAAAAGTTCAGGGGAGGCAGGTTGGATGCTGCAAAGAAAGGATGCTGCACTAGGAGGGCCTGATCCGGGGGGACTCTTTTCTTACAGAACCTCCAGGCCCAGAGGCAGTCTATCTAGAAGACCCCCAGGTTCTAAGGAGCACTGTGAGGCTAGGGTGCTGGGCCAGATGGGCCCCCTTGGGCCTCATCCAGATGCTGCAGGGCTCTTGGGGGTAGTGGTCCTGGGTCACACACACACACACACACACACACACACACACAGAGGCAGCATGGGATGGTGGTGAGAGAAACTCCCTCACAACAACCCTATGAGGTAGATCAGACAGAGGAAGAGCAGCCTTCTCCCAGGCCCCCCTTTGACACTCTAACCCAGCAGTTCTCCACCTGTGGGTCCCCAGATGTTGTTGGACTACAACTCCCATCATCCCTGAGCTCTGGCCTTGCTAGCTAGGGGTGATGGGAGTTGTAGTTCAACAACATCTGGGGACCCACAGGTGGAGAAAGGCTGCTCTAACCAGACAGGGCTTGCAAGGCAATCTGCCATGGCTTTTCAAAGGGGCCACCACAGTTCAGACTCTTCTCTGCGTAGCCCAGCATTGCAGGCTCTGACTGGCAGCAGCCCACCAGGGTCCTCAGGCAGAAAAGACCCCTTTCCCTACCACCAGCTGCCGAGTCCCTTTTTGGCCGGAAATGGTAGGAATCAAACTCTGGAGCTTCCACGTGAAAGGAAGCTGCTCTGCCAGCCCCTCATAAGAATGCAGCTGGATCAGGCCAGAGGGGACCCAGCGCCTAGTCCAGCTTTCTGCCCCATGCGGAAGCCCACAAGCAGGAGTGGAGCACCACAGTGGGACTTGCCCCCCACTCTTGCTCTGCTCAGCAAGATGTGAGATGATGGCAAAGGGGGGCCCAGGAGGATTCTGGGAAACAGGCCCCGACAGACAAGGCAGGATTTAAGGGAGTCAGCCCGGCTGCTTTGCGGACCCCAAAGGGGCTGCTGCCCACAACCAGCTGGCAAGCGGACTCAGGGGACATCCCCTTCTCACAGTCACATGATGCAGGTTTACTCCTCCCAGACAAATGTAGGAAACGGCCTTCCTACTGAGACAGGCCGCCAGCTCATTTAGCTTGCAAGCGTTTGCACTGACTCCCCTGTATTGCTCAGCTCTACCTGGAGAGGCAGAGGACTGAACCACTCTCCCCCCCCCAATTATCTTTTTAAAGCCATCTAAACTGGTGCCCATCACAAGCTTTCGTGGGAGTCAATTCCATAGCTTAACTACCCAAGCGCTGCAACAGGGACAGGTCTTCCAGAGGTGTGGTTGGTCCAGCCCGCCCCAGTCTGAACAACTGACGGCCTTGTGGGCACCTTAAAAGACGGTGGCACAAACCTCTGTGGGAACAGTGGGTACGAGAGAGGAACCTCCGCAAATAAAGCTTTCCTTCCATCACGGAAACAAGCAAGGAAACCTTCGTTGATTAGGGTTTTTTGTTTTTAAATGCATCCTACCTTTTAAAAAAAATGGTTTCAAGGTATCTCAGACCTTGAAAAATGAAATGCAACCTAAAAAGCAAAAAATAAGTAAAAATGCAGCAGGCTTTGCCACCCTGGTGAGCTGCCCATTCAGATATACTGAATGGAGACTTTCCTGCTCTGGCCGCCCAGAACTTAACTGATGAATCAGCCTTTGTCAGCCTGGTGCTCTCTGTCTGCCCTGGGCTAAGGCACTGCTGGCCGGGGCTGGTCAGAGGTCATTTGGAGGGCACAAGGACTGAAACTTCTTCAGCACCTACTTCTGCATGCAGAAGGCCCCAGTTTCAGCCACCAGCATCATCAGTTAAAAATGGATCTTGAGCACGTAGGAAGCCGCCTGATGCAGAGTCCATCTAGCTCAGGGTGATCTTCACTGACTGGCAGTAACAGCTTTCCAGGGTTTTAGGCAGGAGTCTTTTCTTCAACTCTACACAGAGAA
The DNA here is from genome assembly GCF_964252035.2 of Podarcis erhardii. Classification (NCBI taxonomy): domain Eukaryota; kingdom Metazoa; phylum Chordata; class Lepidosauria; order Squamata; family Lacertidae; genus Podarcis; species Podarcis erhardii. The sequence continues at coordinate 38,245,313 of NC_138514.1, forward strand.
GTTGCCAGGGATGGAACCTAGGACCTTCTGCATGCAAAGCATGTGCACTACCGCTGAGCTACGGATGAGCAAGCTTCCAGGAAGTTAGGAAGCTGCCGTATACTGAGATCGTTGGCTCCCTTTAGCTCAGTACTGTCTTCACTGGCTGGCAGCAATGGCTCTCCAAGGTTTTAGGCAGGGGATGCTGATGGGGACAGAACAGGGGACCTTCTGCATGCAAGACAGATGCTCTGCCACGGAGCTTCCCCAGTGATGGAAGGGTCCTCCTCCCCAGCCTGAGACCCTGGAGACCAGCTGCCAGTTGGAGCAGAGAACAGGGGGCTGCATGGACAAATAGCCCAATAAGGCAGCTGCCTCGTCTGCTGGCTGCAAGCAGGCGGCCCCAATCCCCGGCTACCTGCAAACACTCGGCATCCTCCCTGCTCCCACCCCAGCCCCACTTTGTCACTGCAGCTTTTCTGGTCCCCCCCCCCCCCGGCTCACCTGGGGTGTGGGTGAAGAGGTGCAGCGTGGAGACTGGGGTTTGAGAGCGGGGTTGGGGGCCACTTCCCCATGCGGCTCTTTCTGCTCCCAGGAGCCTGAGGTTACGCTCAAATACTCCGGAGGGGCTAATTTTAAAAGGCCACTAAACCAAGGCTGCAGCAGATGAGCCGTCGTTATTTTTATAGGCGGCTGAGAAAACTGGACTCAGTTTGGGGCTTTCCGGTCCTGGTAGATGCCGCGTGGTTTGCACATCGAGGAGGAACTGGTAAAAAGACGTTGTGGACAGGCCTCCGAGGAACTCTGGGGAACCACAAGGGCCCTTCAGAAAGGGCAGGAGTCGGGCCTCGGTTTGGTGGGAGGGCTGTTGATTTGATTTATTTCATAAAATTAAGGCACAGCTTAACTTTTTTTAAAAAAGAAATCTCTCATAACAATTTGCAAAAAGAAATGTTATCAGTAAAAATAGTTAAAGCCAACTATTTAGTTCCAAACCTAGACAGCACCTTAAAAAGCAGAGACATCACCTTGCCAACAAAGGCCCGTATAGTTAAAGCTCTGGTTTTCCCAGTAGTGATGTATGGAAGTGAGAGCTGGACCATAAAGAAGGCTGATCACCAAAGAATGGATGCTTTTGAATTCTGGTGCTGGAGGAGACTCTTGAGAGTCCCATGGACTGCAAGAAGATCAAACCTCTCCATTCTGAAGGAAATCAGCCCTGAGTGCTCACTGGAAGGACAGATCCTGAAGCTGAGGCTCCAAGACTTTGGCCACCTCATGAGAAGAGAAGACTCCCTGGAAAAGACCCTGATGTTGGGAAAGATGGAGGGCACAATGAGAAGGGGACGACAGAGGACGAGATGGTTGGATAGTGTTCTCGAAGCTACCAGCATGAGTTTGACTAAACTGCGGGAGGCAGTGGAAGACAGAAGTGCCTGGCGTGCTCTGGTCCAGGGGGGCCATGAAGAGTCGGACACGACTAAATGACAACATTTAGTTCCAAGAATAAAACCAGCAATGAACTGAGAAGAGATTAAAATGTAAATCAACGTTCTACATGCCTGATATTACAGGGAGGTGCCCACACGGGGGCAGCTGAACTGTGGAACTCACTGCCACAGGAAACAAGGATGGCCACCAACCAGGATGGCTTTGAAAGACAACTCATGGAGGGCTCCTAGCCATGATGGATGCTCTCTCTACCTCCGCAGTCGGAGGAGGCAACGATCCCAAACACAAGTTTCTGCAAACCGCAAGAGGGGTGTGTTGCTGTGGAGCACAGGCTTTCCACAGGGACACCTGGCTGGCCCGTGAGAACAGGTTGCTGGGCTAGACAGACCCACCTTGGCCTGATCCAGCGGCTGCTCTTCAGAGGCTCCTTCTCCACATAATACAGAGGGAGGGAGGGTCACCTGCTAAGCCCCATCGCCAGAAGGCCAGTGCAAGGCCTGCCATTTGTGCAACAGGGCTCCCCAACCCTGACCTCCCAAAATTGGCTCAGGGGAGAGGCTTCAGAGGAGTGTATGGGGGGAGGGGGTGTTGTTCTGCCCAGCAGGCCAAAAAGCTCGTGTGGACAGAGCAACTGCACCAGCACTATGCTGAACTCCACCCTGGGAGTTGCTTAAGAGCAGCCAGATGGAGCCACAGCCTGAAGTTGGCTGGTTCGGGGGGGGGGGGCAGCTCTTGCCCTGCTCAGCTGGGAAGGGCACAAAAAGGCCAGAAGATAAACTGCCTGGATATGTGTGTAAGACGTGCTGGGGGGGTGGGGATGGGGGTTTGCGGCGAAGGGAAGTGATCCCGGCGGTGGCCCTATGAACATCCCTCCAGTGATTTATAGGAAGTATAATCCAATAATATAGTAAAACAGAACAGTGTGTTTGAGATGGGTTTGATTCCAGGAATTATAAAACAAATTATTAAAAAGGGGAAAGAGAGAGAGAGAGAAAGGGGGTGGGCTTTGGGGGTGGGAGAAAAGCCCCACCGAGACCAGATTGGAGTAAATTGGGCACAGATGGGTGGGGGAGGGGGCTTGCAGGACTCCCCCCGCCGGAGATGCCCTGCCACAAGGCACGGCTTCAATTAACTCGCTTGCAAACTCCGTTCCAGCCACCCCTCTCTCCCTGTGCCCAAATCACAGATCTTCCCCTAAAAAACACACCACCAACCACATTCTCCACGCGTCTGCGGTCAGGATAAAGGCACCCCCCACTTCCCTGCCAGGCGGGTGTGCAGCTGGCTACCAAAGTGCCCAAGGAGGACACCTGGGGCAAGGTGTTGCGCTGGCCTCCTCCTGGACCTCCTGAGGGCAAAGGGAGCCCGCCAGCACCTTCTTCTGGAGAGAGAGACGGCATGCAAGGGACAGAGATTGCAGCTTCTGGGGTGGTGGTGGTGGGTGGCACTGTTCCGGACTGCCAAGGAAATACCAAAAGGGGGCTGGCCAGGCATCACCTTCCCCTACAGCACTTTGAGGCGGAGTGGGGTGGGGGACAGGATGGGACCGTCAGTCAGCAAGATGCTAATGGAGGAGCAAGGAAGGAAGACCAAGGCTCAAAGGAAAGAAAAAGGTTGCACAAGCAATACTTTCTGGGTGCCACAGAGGACGACACAGCAGGAGAGCCACAGATCTGACCTGCTGACCCCAGGTCTGCTGGTGCTGCTCTCCTGTGAGGATGGCAGCCACAGCAGGGCGGCTACAGGGGGAGAATTTAGGGGAGGCCCAGGCAGGGCTCTTTCGGTGTGTCAGAGACAAGCACTGAAGAGGGCCCTTCCTTGGACCAAACCCACTGGCTGCTTCTGCCCATGAGGAAGCACAAAGGCAGCCTGCCTAGAGGTACTACATTGGGAATGGCAGGTGGGGAGTGCCCTGCTGTAGCCCTCGGGTCCTGCTGCTAGCTTCTTCCCCTAGGGGGCACCTGGTTGGCCATTGAAAGAATAGGATGCTGAAACAAGGTGGGCCCCCTTTGGCAGCAGGGCCAATTGCGATAGCAGAACCTCCATGCCCAGGGACAGTCTACCTCTGAATACCGGGTGATGGGCAACAACAACTAGAGAGATGTTGTAGCGCTCAGGTCCTGCTTGCAGGCTTCTTCCCATTGGCTGGCCACTGCAAAAACAGGCCGATAAACAAGCTGGCCTGATCCAGCTGGCTCAGGGCTCTCCTTAGGCTCTTATAAGCGCCTCTCCACACAGGAAGCAAATGGTCCCATGGGAACCCTGAGCTGGATGCTAACCAGCAAGAGTTGCTCTCAATATCTCAGTTCTGCCCGCTGGGGTTTTGGAATTCAGCAGTTTTCTCAACCTGTGACTTCCAAAGGGCCTCCTGGGCACCAGAGTTGTGTCCTACCCACAAACCCAGCACCTGAGGACCGAGGCCTGGGGCTCCTTCCTGACTCCTTCCCCCACCTGTCCCCCTCCAGTACCTTTGGGCTGGGAGTTGTAGACAGCAAACATGTTGATGGCCATGAGTTGCAGCAGGCGGGTGCTTCCGATGGGCGAGGGGCTGTGCCCCAGCAGCACCCGGAACTCGCTCAGGACCTCAGCAGCCACAGCAGGGAAGGTCTCCATCCTGAAGAAACCAAGGAAGGAGGGGAGGCATTGTTTGCGTTGCTCATTATTTGCATTGCATTAGTAACAACGCCGTTTGCATTGCATTGTTATTTCTATTACAGTCATACCTCATGTTACGTTTGCTTCATGTTACATTCTTTCAGCTTATGTCCTGTGGCGACCTGGAAATACTGGAAAGGGTTACTTCCAGGTTTCGCCACTCGCGCATGTGCAAAAGTGCTAAATCGTGCTTTGTGCATAAGCGCCAGATCGCACTGCGCACCTGTGCAGATACGAAACTTCAGGTTGTGCTCTTTTCATGTTGCGAACAGGCCTCCGGAACGGATCCCATTCCAACCAGAGGTACCACTGTATTATTATTATTATTATTATTATTATTATTATTATTATTATTATTCACTTATCTCGCAGTACAATTGCAAATAGACAATAATTATCGTAACGACAACCTGGGAGCAGAGGAGCGCAAGTAAGATGATAAAAAGGGGGGGCAGGGAACCAAGTCTTGTGAGGAACATTTTAGGGAGCTGGGGATGTTTAGCCTGGAGAAGAGGAGATTCAGAGGAGAAACAAACTTGTTTTCTCCTGCTCTGGAGGGTGGGTCTCGAACCCATGGCTTCAAGTTACAAGAAAGGAGATTCCGACTCAGCATCAGGAAGAACTTTCTGACTGTAAGAGCCAGACGACAGAGGGATGAAGTCCCTCAGATGGTGGTGGCCTTTCCTTCCTTGGAGGTGTTTAAGCAGAGGCTGGGGGTGGGGGTGGGGAGCTTGTCAGGGATGCTTTAGCCACGATTTGTGCATTGCAAGGAGCTGGACTAGATGAACCTCAGGAGTCCCTTCCACCTCTACAATTCTACGGGGATGAAAGATAACGGCAGAATCTGCTAGAAAGCCAGCTGTTGTGGAGACGTGGAGAGGTGTCGAATTAAGACTAGAGAGACCAAGGTTCCAGTCCCCACTCAGCCACGAAACTCCCTGGGTGGCCTTGGGCCAGTCACTGCCTCTCAGCCTAGCCTACCTTGCAGGGCTGTTGATAAAATGGGGAGAAGAACCATGTACGCCACCTTGAGCTCCTTGGCGGCAGGGTGGAATATAAATGTAATAAATAATAATAATGGGGTGTGGGGCAAGCAGGGGAGGCTGTGTGGGACTGAGAAAAGCAGCTATTTCTCAGCAACACTGGCCTACTTTATGGGGCTGCCGTCGAGATTTGCCGAGCACAAGGAGGCAAAGTACTTTGGTGAAGAGAAATTACCACTTTGACCCTACACGTGGTTACCACTGGAAAGTGTGTGTGTGTGTGTGTGTGTGTGTGTGTGTGTGTCTCAGTGAGTGAAATCGCTTCCGTTGTTTTGTCACAGGAAACATGAGCACCTGCACTCTCATTCACAGCAGAGGGAGCTCTGCAGGTCGCCCAGATACGAAGCCAACTCAAACTCGGCCCTTGCAGGAGCTGGCGTGAACCCGTGGCCCTGCGGCCGTTGTTTGGACTCCAATTCCCAGCACACCCAGCAGCCAGCATGGCCAGTGGTCAGGGACGGTGGAAGTCCGAGAGGGCACAGCCTGCAGCTGACTTCTTGGGCATCCTTATGGGAGGCTCCTTCTTCCTCACACCCAGGGAGGCTTCCCAAGAGGGGCAACGCCAACTCCTCTGCCGTCACCCAAGAAGCAATGGCCACCCGAGGGAAAACCTGGGAGCCAAATGCTGTCCGGGGACAGCAGAATGAATGCTTGGCATGGGGGAGGTTCAATCCCCAGGCTTGCTACCCAGAATTCGGTAGCAAGTGAAAATGGGGGAGAAAGACGCTTCTCTGCCAGAGATCCTGGGGAGGCTCAGCCGGTCAGAGTGGAACATGCTGGGCTAGATGGACAAGACAAAGCGCACAGCAGAAGAGCCTGGTGGATCAGGGCCCTTGTGGTCCAGCGTTCTCTTCTCACAGAGGCCAACTAGGTGTTCCCCTGGGAAACCCACAAGCAGGATTGAAGCACAAGGGCAGCAGCCTCCCCTCCTGCGCTTCCCAGCAACAGAGACTCAGAAGCATCCCCATCTCCAGCTGTGGAGGCAGAGCAAAGCCCTCGAGAGCCTCCTCCTCCTCCATGAATTTGCCTAACCCCTTTAAAAAGCCACCCAAGCTGTTGGCCATCATGGCCTCATGTGGGAGGGAGTTCCACAGTTTAACTGTGCGCTGCACTAAGAGGGACTTCCTTTCCTCTGCTCGGCATTTCTCTGACAACCTGCCTCAGTTTGTCAGGAGCCAATCCCTGGAGGACACGATTTAGATCGGGGGGCATCAGACCTCAATGCTAAACAGAACCTCCACAGGCAGAGGCAGTCTAGCCCTGAACTCCGGGCGGCAGTGGGAAAATGGCACGAATGGACTTGGCTGGGGACGAATTTGTTCTGATAAAGGAGGGCAGCTGCTGTGCTGGACGAGGAGGGCCAGACCTGCGTCACTGCTGCGGTGGCGCTCCCAGCCCCGGCCGGAGTGCTGACCCTCTCCCTCGCCCCCACCCGCCCCGCCCTCCAGAGCCGGCCTGGGAGGGGGAGGGAGGAGGAGGAGGCGGCTTCACACCCTGTGCCCTCCGCTCCAAACACAAGCCCAGTTGCTAACAATATTGGAATTCCAAAAGGCCTCGTAATGTAGGAAAAATAAAACAAACATCCTGCAGCCTTACCCAATCCTGGTAAACAGCTTCCCATGGGCATGGAGAAAACTCAGGACGAACCTTTTGTTCAGCTGCATGGGAAAGAGGGGGGGAAAGCAGAGAGAGAGAGAAAAGATGATGTTGAAGAAGATGAGAAAACAATTTGAACGCTCCCTTTTCCTGTGAACGAGCCCAGAGTCCCGGGTGACAGGATAACCTGGCCTGGGATGTGCAGAGGGGGGTGGAGGGGCGGCAGATGGGAACCAAATGTCTGTGCCCCGGCCCTCCAAGCGCGAGGGCAAGTGCCAGACAGCTGCATTTTTTGAGGGGGGAGCCGTGCTAGGCCCACGGCACCCTCTGCTGGTGGACAAGGTTCTCTGCAAGTGACGGGAGCATGTGTGCAAGGAATCCCAGGGGTGCCCACCTACCACCACTTTCCAGAGGGGAATGCGAGGGCAACACGTAAGGACCTAAGAAGAGCCTTGAGGCTGGGTCAGGCCAGTCCAACAACCTGTCCTCAGTGGCCAAAGCAGGACCTGAGCCCAACAGCAGCAACTCTCCAGTTGTCCCCATCCTCTGGTTTTCCGAGGCAGACTGTCCCTGGGCATGGATGGAGGTTCTGATTTCACAATAGGGCTTCCTAAGAGCCTGGCTGGAGCAGGCCAAAGGGGGCCCATCCAGTCCAGCCTTCCCAGTGGCCTTCCAGATACCCCAGAGGGAAGCCCGAGAGTGGGGCCTGGGCAATGACAACTCTCCCCATCCTGTTATTCACACCATCCCCGTAACGCATTCTTAAACCACTTGAACAGTCACGGCTTCCCCCAAAGTGTCCTGGGAACTACAGTTTGCTGGAGGGCGTCCTACAGGCTTGGCCTGAGGCAAAGGTCATTCTTAGGCTGAATGGGAGGTGCAATCACAGAATTGCAGAGTTGGAAGGGACCCGAGGCACATCTAGTCCAGCCCCTGGCAATGCAGGAATCCTTTGCCCAATGTGGGGCTCAAACCCACAACCCTGAGATTTAAGAGTCTCACGCTCTACCAACTGAACAAAACAGAGCAATGTATTAAAACCAATACATTCACTGGAACGACAACAAACTGCACATGGAGGAAACGCTGCCAGACAGAGAGAATCAAGGTGGCTTTTCCTCTGTTTTTGACATATTCTACCACCACCAACGCCCCTTTGCTTTGCCAACTCTCCTGTACTGACCCAACTGTGGCACAAATCCATTTCCAAGACAGTAACTGGCCCAGGAATCCCATATCCTGCCCCTCCTCGATTGTGCAAGCAGGCTGCCATGCAATGCTTGGAGCATGGTGGCAGGGGGTCAGACCCAACCAATTCCTACAGTAGGGAGGGACACACACAGAGCATGCAAATCCTGTCAATACAGCTCCTTGCGGGGAAGACCTGAGTTCAAATCCCTCATCTGGCCACAAAACTCCTTGAGTGACCTCAAGCCATCCACCAGCTTTCTCCTTTGGCCAGGCCTACATTACAGGGATGGTTGCAAGGAGAAACGTGGGGAACAGGTGTCCATTGCCCCGAGTGCTTTGGGGGAAAGGAAGGGGATGTAAATTAAATATAGGTGAAGCCTCAGATAGTTGGGGTTGGGGTGCAACCTGGGAAGAATGGAAGAGAAGCAGTGCAGAGCAGTGGTCAGAGCAGGGGGTTCACGATTACTGCATTGGTAAGCTTTTAATGTTTGATGCTTTATTATGCTTTTTTATGTGTTGGAAGCTTCCCAGAGTGGCTGGGGTAATCCAGCCAGAAGGGTGAGGTGGTGTTGTTGTTGTTGTTGACTCCTTATCGCTCCTGGATGCTGGCCATTCTGGCTGAGTTGCAGTCCTAAACACCTGGAGGGCACCAGGTTGGCTACCCCCTGGGCTAGGATCTGGGAGGGGCCAGGGTCCAAAATCCCCTGACGCTCAGCCCTAGGTGAGTCACTGCCTCTCTCTCAGCCCAGCCTGCCTCACAGGGTTGTTGGGAGGATAACGTGAGAACTTGTGGACATCCAACAAAGCGGAATGTTGGAAGATTCAGGACAGATGGAAGGAAGTCCTCTCTGCTGCAGGATGCAGCGGCAATGGCCACCGACTTGGATGCTTTTAAGAGAGGATTGGACAGATTCATGCAAGAGGAGAGGGCTATCGATGGCAACCAGCCATGAGGCTTCCGGACAGCAGTTGCTGAAAATTGCAGGAGGGAAGAGGGCTCCTGGGGTGGGGTGGTGCTTGGGGGCTCCCCCTGTGAGAAGAGGAGGCTGGGCTCGGTGGGCCACTGACCTGATCCCGCCGCCAGGCTCTTCTGATATTCCTATGCTAGTGCGGGAGAATCGCACACACCACCCTGAGCTGCTTGGAGGAAAAGCAGAATATAAATGTTGCGATGATGGTGGTGGTGGTGCTCTGGGGAGGGAACAGAAGGGCAAGGAAAGCCCCTTCCCGGCTCCCTCTGAGCGTGCGTGCCTGCCGCCCGCCTCCCGCGTGACCCCGATGAGCTCAGCCCTGGGAAGAGGCCGGTGGGAAGGTTCAAGGGCAGGCCAGCGGCTGCTCTCCAAATGACTCTCTGCGTGGTTGTGCTCTTGGCGTGACTCACCTGCCGGCAGGGCCCCCCCTGGGAACCTCCTGCTTCTCACAGCCAGAGGGAAACGGAGCCCCCGGGAGAGGAAGTGGCACCACCTGCTGGTTGCGGCGGCTGCGCGAGGCGAGGGGGAGGAGGGGGGGCACACATGCACTTCCCCAAAGCGGTGGAGGGATGAGAAATGCGCCCCCGGTGCCCCCCGCCACAAAACACGGAGAGCAAAGAAGACAGCCCAGTGGCTGCCCTTTCTCATTGCCTCAACAACCCATTTATGCAGAGGGGGTTCCCCCATCTCCTGCTACCCCATACAGAACACACCAAAGCAGACTAGTCCTCAGTGAGGAAGAGGTCACGGACGGCACTTGTTGTTTGGGCGGGGTGTACGGAGGGGCAGCTCGGCTGAGCCCAGGCCTGGATATTCGTGTGGCTTTTTGTTTACATTGCGCTCCGCTTTGCAACTGTTAATGCATTATCTTGGAATGTTGTTTTATTTCAAATCTGTGCGTTCTCATGAGCTGCTTGCGCGTGGCTCCGTCATGGGAAAGCAGCACACAAAGAAAGACACTACGATAAGGCTGAAGATCGTTCACCCGCTCACGCGTTTCAATCTGAAACACTTGGGAGCAAAACTTCCCAGGGAAAGCTGATTAGGGGAGGTTTGTACAATCATGAGTGTGACTGATGGTGACGAGGGTGCCGTGAGCTCCTTTTCTAAGTAACTCTGATTCTGGGGGTGGGGAAGCGCCCAAAGCAGGCAATATGAATAAAAGCAATGCCATATCTACAGGAAGGACATAAGGACACAAGGTCAGCCATCACATTATGAATTTACCAAACGGTGGAGTCGCTCCTGAATGTGGTATCTAAAACTCTTGCTAATAATAAGAATAATTTTATTAATTATATAGCCTGTCCATCTGACTGGGTTGCCCCAGCCATTCTGGGTGGCTTCCAACAAAATACAAAAACACAGTAAAACTTCAAACATTAAAAACTCCCAATAGCTAAATGGTTATCAGACTTCGAAAGGCTGCTTTCGCAAGATTAGGTTCATCAGTTTTGTTGAAATAATAATTAAACTAGCTAGCTGTAATTGGATTTCAAATAAATGTGCAAGCAATTGTTACTGCTTTGAATTTTATTGTGTAATTATCTTCCTGAGTGTGTTGTGCATGTCACTATTCTGAATAATGCTTCTTACGGGGTAGGGTAGGGGGCCTTGAGCTTATGGAACCAAGGGGGCAGAAGCCCCCTCCCCCCCCCCCCATCGGGAACCACCAGCCTAATCCTTTACAGGAACCTAGGAAGAGTCCTGCAGCCGGTCCCCCCAAAGAGGACCATCCAACACAACATCCTCTGATTAGCAAGTAGGAACCGAGTGAATCAGCAACACTCTCCTCGCCTGCGACTCCCAGGAAGAGGAATATGGAGGCGTTTGTGTCTCCCAGAGGGGAGGCAGAGCACAGCTATTGTGCCGAGGAGCCACCGACAGCAACAGCCCCGGCTCTGAGCACTGATCCATCTGGCCCCAATCCGGGGGGCTGGGGCTCCGCGCTCGGCACCTGAGCCCCAGGATCCCTGGTGGGAATGAGGGCAGGCACCAAATAAGGGCAGGATTCCAGCACAGCTGCTCTGGTAGGGCTGGGATTAGGAGGAGGAGGAGGAGGAGGAGGAGGAGGAGGAGAGGCTGCTTCCAGTTAAAAATGGTTACTTCAGGTTTGGAAGCAGCACTCTGGTATCTGTTCTTTATCAAGCGAGGAGGCAAACTTTCCCCTCGGCAGCCACGACGCATCTGCGGAGCAGAGAAGGGTCGGCGGAACCAGCGCGGGGCAGCGGAAGGACAAGGCTTGTTTCTTTGCCAGGGGACCGGATGTGGGAGGGGAGGAAGCAGAGCCACGGATGTCACGGTGGGGGGTAGTTTGGGTGCCTGCTAAAAAAAAAAAAAAAAGTAACAAGGAAGAGCGAAGGGAGCAGATGCACCCAGGGACAAACCCAGCCGGGCTCAGTGGAGAGACGTGTTTGTCTGACCGGTTGGCACAAGAGCCCCCTCCAGCCTCAGGCCTCCCTTGGGAAATGGGTGGGCCAGGAGAGCAGCGCTTCCTCCAACCTCCTGAATGCTCACAAACATCAGGAGAGGCCTGGAGCAGCAGCTGGATCAGGCCCTCTTACCCAGGACCCTGTTCTCACAGTGGCCAAGCAGATGCCCCCATGGGGCATGGGGCACCGGAGGCAACAGCTGCCATGTTCTTCCCACTTGGAATTCCAAGCCAATTTTCACAAATGATGTTTTGGGGGGAAATCAGAATATTGTGCCTTTATTGTCACCCATCCTGATTATCCTGTGATGAAGGGCGGGGTGCATATCTTTTAATACATAAATTAATAAAACCAATGTATTGTGATTTAGTTATTCACTTAAAAAAAATCAAACTGTAGCACTTCCACATTAAGCAGAGCAACCTGCTACTGGCCCTAGAATCCAACATCCTAAACCTCTTGGTTCCTTCTTTCAAAAGAAAAAAATAGGTTCCTAGTCTGATGATTATTGATAAACTGGGGTGCATGTGGGGAACACTGAGGGAGGGAATGGATTCAGAAGCCAGAGAGGGAGGGGGGAGGATCCAGAGTGGCTGTGGCTACAGAAGGGAGGGATTCTGTGATCTACAGAGTACTCCCCACAGGTTGATGCAGAGAAGAAACGAGCAAATATAAGCCAACAACCAGGGCACAAAAATGGGACAGTTTTTCAGTTTACACACACACACACACAACCACAACACAACCACAATGCAAGTGGCTGCAAATGCCTGCACAGCCCTTGGAGCTGAGGGCCTCTGCAGAATTGGGTTCCTGCCTGGTCCTCTCCTGGGTCAAGGGAGCCTGGCACCCTCCTGCCATGCCCAGCGGCCCACTTCTCCAGCCAACCAGCTCCCCAGTAGTCACAGCAACCTGCCTTCTCTCCTCACTTTTAAAATTAAGACGCTGAGCCTCTTTTCTCTTTTTTTGGCCTTTGCGTGCCTGGAAACTCTCGCTTCACCTCACCCCGGCCTCCTTGTGGGTGGCAGCGAAAGGTCAAGTGGGGCCGGAAGGAAGGGGAAGGGGGGCAGGCTCCATGCAAGGCTGCCCTGAAGAGGGCTGCAGGCAGCAAGGAGCTCAGCCCCAGCAGGGAGCAGGAGCAGCGCTCGGTGGGACAGTTTCCCCAAAAGCCTGTTTCGCTCCCTAGACGCAGAGCACCAGGGAGGAGGGCTGGGTGCAGCTGGTGGCTGGGAGGCGGAAGGGGACGGGGGTGAGCCAGGCGCTGCCTCCAGCGCAAGGCGCTGCGTGCCGAGAGTCACGTCCCCAAGCCCGCGGGGGCCGGGCATGTGGTTTCCGCGTCTAACCAGCCCAACTGCAGCCTGGCACCCGCGGCTTCCTCCTCGGAGAACTTCTCTCTCCGTTAGAGGAAAGAGACCAAACCTCAGGGCTCAAAACAAAAACGGGCCGGGCGTAAAAATAAAAGCTGAGGGGTGGTTTTGGTGACCGGGTCAAAGGAGCTAGAGGAGGAAGAGGGGGAGAGAGAGAGAGAGATGAAGCACACACAGCAGCACTCTGGGTTGCCCGTCACGGCACCAGCGAAGGAGGCTGGGGGGAGCAGAGCCTCGCTCTCTCTCGCCTGGGAACCTGCTTCGCAAACAGAAAGGAGGGGGGAACCCCCAGCGCTCGCTGAGTCAACCTCCAGGGCTTTCAGCAACTGCTCTCTGCAGGCCTGGCACAGCAGGCCAAAAGCACAGTGCTGTCCCTGCCAGCAGGGCACCCACAGGGTGACCCCGAGTCAGTGGGATCCCAGGAACGCGCAAGTCCAGGCAGGTGGGGGTGTGTGAAGGGGAGTCCCCCCCCCCAAGGTCGGGCTCCAGTGCTATGAAGAAAGAGCTGTTCGAGTGTGGAAGGGACTCCCCTTGGGAGGTGTTTGACTCTCCTTCCTTGGTGGTTTTTAAGCAGAGCTTTGCTGGCCATCTGTCAGGGATTTTTTTAGCTAGCTGAGATTCCTGCATTGCAGGGGGCTGGACTAGATGGCCCCAGATGGTACTTTCCTACACTACAATTCTATTGTTCTATGAAAGCCAGGCACCCCAGGGAACCTCCATGAGCCCAACGGGCGGAAGGCTTAAAGTGACAGTTGAGCACCGACTCAACTGCCATTGGCAGAAGAAGGGCTAGAGGTCAGGGGCAGAGAGCACCTGCCGGGCATGCAGAAGGTCCCTGGCTCAATCCTTGGCAGCATCTCCAAGAAAGGCTGGGAAATGCTCCTTGCCTGAAACCCTGCTGCCAGTCCGTGTAGGTGACACTGAGCTAGTTTGACTTGGAATAGGAGCCACTAACCCGTCTTTTTTCCTCCAAGGAGCTCAAGGCGGTCCTACAGTTCTCCTTCCCACCTCCCATTTTATTCACACAACAATCCTGTGAGGTCAGGCTGAAACTGAGCGACTGTCTTCCAAGGTCACCCAGTGAGCTTCATGACAGAGGGCTGATTTGAACCTGGGTCTCTCCCAGGTCCTGGTCCAACACTGCTGTTGTTATTATTGCTACTGAATTGTATGTTAAATGCTTCTCTGTGCTGTGAGCCACGTAAAACATTTATCGGGAAGAAACACCTTTAGCAAAGGAAGTTATTCTGAGCTGGGGGTTGGGGTTGGGATAAGAGTGCCTGAAGGCCGTACGTGTCCCGGTCGACTGGGGTTGGCCTAATCCTGCAGTCAGCCTGCCTCCTCCGCACCTTGGAGCCCCTCCTGCCCCAGCGGGGACCAGAGCACCCGCGTGACTTTGGGCATGTGAGAGCGGAGGCAAGGCCTTGTCCCTACGTGCTACGCAAGACATTCTCCCAAGGCAGCTCGGGACGGGGGTGGGTGGGAAGGCAGAAGTGGCCAGGAACACCCCTGCCACAGACAGACCCGCCTCTGCATTCTGCTGGCTCCAGTTCCCCTGTGAGCGGCACAGAGCAGAGCATCTCAGCGGAAGAGGGTTGCCCCCCCCCCAGCAACATGTCAGCCTGTCCTGCATAGCAAGAAGAGCAGCGCCATCCAGTGGCCAGAGGGAGCCTGGCAACAGAAGCTCCTCTTGGCCGACTTGTACACATATGTATACACACTCATCTACCCATCCTGGGAAGTCATGTGGTGCAGCGGTGAGAGTGCCAGAGGACGGAGTCGGTGGAAGAAGATTGGAAAAAATTTAAAGTTTATCTTCAGAAATATTGTAAAATTAAGGAATGTTAGAAAGATGTTGGAATAGAAATATGTGGTTTTAGCAGAAAAGATATAAAGGATTAAGTAAAAATGAATTGGTGAAAGAAGAGAATGCAAAATCACAATATATTAAGATAAATTATTAAGATAAAAACAAAGCTGGAAAGGATTTGCTGAAATATCTAACTGAATTAGAATACAAAAATGGGAGGTGTGAGGAGGTCAAGGAAGTAAGTGAATGAAAGCAAGTGATGTAAAGGTTTGATCTGGTGTTTTTTTCAATTGTTTGTATTTTTTCTGTCTTTTTTCTTTTTTTTTTCCTTTTTCTTTTTTCTCTTTGTAATCTTTAAAATTTGAATAAATATTATAAAAAAAAGAGAGTGCCAGAGGACGAGGGCCTGGGAGAAACCAGGGTTCAAGTCCCCACTCAGCCACAAAGCTCAGCCCAAGTCCCTCAGGCTAACCCACCTTATGGGGTTGTTGCGGGGATTAAACGAGGAGGGCGGGGAATCCTGGGAGGAAAAGGCGAGACATAAGTGCAATAACCAAACCAATTCCACAAGGGGCAACACTCTTTACATGATGCTACACGGATTTCAGCCGCACGGACGGTACTCACATCGCTGGGGCTGAGGCTGCCGAGGCCGTTGTCCTGCTCCGAGTCCCGCCCGGACTCGTGCCCCTGGCTGGCGTGGGGGTGCGAGGGGTGGATCCAGAGCTCCAGGCGGGTGGCATCATCCCCAGAAGGCCGGAAGGCCGACTTCTTGCCTTTACTCTGCCGGCTGGGGCTCTTCTTCTGCTCCACCTGCTCCGGGAGGGAGAGGCACCATGGTCAGGGTGGGTGCTCCTGGGCAGAGAGGGAGGCTGGGGGCGAGGAAAGGGGTCCGCAGCCCTCCCCCCACCCCTTACCTTCCGCTTGGTCTCCTCGAAGAGGCTCATGAGGCTCTCCTTGGCAGTGAGGATGGGGTTGCTGGCCGCAAGGCTGCGCATGTAGTAGTAGACTGCATCCAACTTCCTCCTCTGCAAAGACAACAACAGGAAGATCCCCTTACAAGATAGTACCCTACAGAGGGGCGATTGGGGGGATCCAAAGGGAACACCCTCCTCCTTGCTGAGAAAGGGGAGGTGGCAATGGAAGGAGAGGGGAAGATGAAGCTTCTAGGACTGCAACAAACACAAGCCCCACAGGATAAAGCTCTTTGCCAGGGGCGTAAGAAGAACCTGTTAGATCAAGCCAATGGCCCAGCATCCTGTTCTCGCAGGGGCTGAACAGTTGCCTGTAGGCAACCAGGAGGCAGGATCCTCTCCTGTAATCTCCAGCAAGTGGAATCCGGAAGCATTGCTGCCTCTGACCATGGAGGCAGAGCAGAGCCATTGTAGCTAGTGAGCGGCTTTACATTGAGAGTTTTACTGCTATTTCTTTTAGCCACATTGGTCTGTATTTACAATTCTGAGTTATCACAAGATGGCCAATGACTGGTAATTTTCCTATGCCTTAGTTACCGTACATCTGTGGTAGGTGGAGCTTCATGCTCTTTTGGTGAATAATAATAATAATAATAATAATAATAATAATAATAATAATAATAATAATAATAATTTCTTATTTATACCCCACCCATCTGGCTGGGCTTCCCCAGAACACTAAAATTGGGCGGCTTCCAACAGAACACTAAAATACAATAACCTATTAAACATTAAAAGCTTCCCTGAACAGGGCTGCCTTCAGATGTCTTCTAAATGTCAGGTAGTTGTTTTTCTCTTTGACATCTGTTGGGAGGGCATTCCACAGGGCAGGTGCCACTACTGAGAAGGCCCTCTGCCTGGTTCCCTGTAACTTCATTTCTCGCAGGGAGGGAACCGCCAGAAGGCCCTTGGAGCTGGACCTCAGTGTCCGGGCTGAACAATGGGGGTGGAGACGCTCCTTCAGATATACTGGACCAAGGCCGTTTATGGCTTTCAAGGTCAGCACCAACACTTTGAATTGTGCTTGGAAATGTACTATATTAATATTATATAGTAATATTTTATGCTAGAAATGATTTTGTAAGGATGTGTAAAAAATATTTTTCACGTGATATTCTTTAGTGATTTTCATTGTGTTATTATCTTCCTTAGTGGGTTGTGCAAATTCTGAATAATGCTTTTTATAGAGTAGGGGTTCCTGAGAATGAGTTTTAGAACCAAGGGCTTGGGGCCCTGAAAAAGTTTGGGAACCACGGCTCTAGACTCTCTTGCAAAGGAACTCCTGCTAGCTCAGAGAATAGAGAGTAGTCTCTCCCAACCTTGAAACCCTAACAAGTTTTTGGACTACAACGCCCATCAGGAGGGACGCCAGGTTGGGGGAGACCGACACAGAGTGTTTCTGTTTTCCAGTGGTGCTACTAAGGACCTCAATCAGAAATGAAGTGGCTCCTAATAAATGGCATATATATTCCTGGGCACCTTGTTCCAACACCCCTTACGCTGATCGGGGGGGAAAGCAGGAAGCCCCGTTTCTGATAAAGTCACACAGATGTGACTCAGCCACATCTAGGGCTGCATCCTTTAGAGCAAAGGAAGTTGCTTTATACAGAGTCAGACCACTAGGTCTGCTTAGCTCACTGCTGTATACGCTGACCGGCAGCCGTGGCTCTCTAAGGTCTCAGGCAGGGAGCCCTTCCCAGTCTTTGAACCTGGGACATTCTGCACACAAACCTGGCACCTTGGTACCCAGCAGCTGGTCTAGATGGTTTAATTAATTTAATAACAATTAGATACTCCTTGCTTTAAAGAAACCAAAGGATTTATAAAAAAGGGGGGGAAACAAGAAACTTATCAACAAGAAAAAAATAGTAACAGTAATTTAAGACCTTTTGAAAAGCTAAAATAAAACCGCATGAACTAAAACCACATGAAAACTCATGCCAACTTAAATTTCAAAAATCAGTTTAATCATTAGTTAGCCTTCCACCAGAACAAGGACACGCCTTCCTAGCACCATGGTCTATCTACACGATGTACGATTTGTCCACGATAAGCCTCACCCAGCGAATTTATGTCCACAGACGTGGAGCTTCCTCATGCCAAGGTACTTGCAATGGGTTTTGAGTACAGAGGCCTGAAAATAAACGAGGGCTTCCGTCCCGAAGGGGGACCTGCAGCTCCCTCAGATCTTTGGACCAGAAGCTGTGCTGCATGGTCACGCTGCAGGAATAGAAAGCTAGCAAACTCTGTACATCTAATGAACCTTATTGACAGATGTTTGAGGAATTATCCATTTCAGTCAGTAAGTGAAAAAAGAAGTGATGCCCACATTTTCATAAATGCTTATAAAGTCTACTAGTAATTATTTTTGACAGCTGAATTAATTCGTCTAACGAAATATTAGCGATTTGGGAAATAGCTGCCATGCATCTGAAACACTGGCAAAATAATTAAGAAATGTAAGCATTTTTCACGAGTGAAGCGAGCCGATGCCTCTCCTGGTGCCGTGAGGCTCACAAGCCTCCTGTGCGTGGACCACCCCGGCTCTCTCCCTCCCTGCATCTCTCTTACCGTGTAGACAGCCAAGAGGGCCAGCTGGTTGTACGGGCGTCCGTTCTTGGGGGCGATGTGCTGGGCCTTCAAGTACCAGCTGGGGAGGCAAGAGAGCAGAGTGACTGACAGACTAGGCTGCATCGGGGCAGGAGACCTGGAGTGGAGAGGCTGCCACTGGCAGAGTCCTCTCCTAGGTCCTGCCAGTGGCTGTGGCAGAGATGGGGACAGCGTGACCCTGGGGAGCTGGAATTCCAGCTATATCTGAAGTGTGGCCACACGGACCCCGTCCCACGCAAAGAAGTTCCCCAAGAACCCCTCTGGGATGCTATGGTTCTCTCTCCTCTCAAAACCGACGTTTGTTATCCAGCCTTATCCCCTTCCCCACCACTGGCACCAAGTCCCAAAAGTATGTTGTAACTGCACCTGCTCATATCAACCCTTTTGCCCCTTCCCTTCCATCTACTCAACTTTCTCAACGTTTAGACTGCAGGCTCCTGGAAGGAGAGAGGGAGTGGCTCCTCAGGACAGTTTCAGGCAGCCCTGCCTGGAGATTGAACCTGGGACCTTCTGCATGCCAAGCAAGTGTTCTGCAGCTGAGCTACAGCCCTTTCCTGCCTTGTACTGAGTCTGACCAGCTGAATATTGTCCACATCGACTCTCCAGGTTCTCTGATTAGGAACAGTCGCAGGCCGACCTGAACCTGGGGCTTTCTGGACACAAAGCAGGAGCTCTATCCCATGAAGCAACACAGTCCCTTCCCCTCCAGAGGGGCCTCCAGGACTTCCTCCCTCCCTACCTGCGTGCCTTCCCGTAGTTGGCCGTGTCGCTGCTTTGCTCTCGGTATCTGCAGATGTCTCCTTGGCAGATCAGGCTCCTCTGGGCGCTGATGAGGGCATATTTAACCTGGGGGAGAAGAAACAAGCCCATCAGTTGCAAGAAGGAGGGAGGGAGAGCTGGGGAGAGGCCTCTGCCGGAATCCAAAAACTCTTCCCTCGTATTTTAGATGGAGGCTGTGAGTGGCAAGTCTAGTGTTCCAAAGGATATATGCAACCCACACAAACAGTTATTTTAAAAATGAAGCCAATCTCCTCTTTGCAGGTCTCAGCTGTGACATTGTTCCCTGCCTCCCTTGCAAGATTGAGCACCTGCCCCTTGCCGAGTGATGGGGAAAGGCAGGACTGCCCCCCCACCCAGCTCCAGCATCCTAGTTCGTTTTTGACAAGGGCAAAAGGAGATTTGATCTCCAGCTTAAAATGGAGACATGGCCAGGCTTCAGCACACCTGCTTCCTTCACCAGGGAAAAGCGCTGAGCTCCCCTCTGCCCAAAGAGGGGGTCTCCTTTACCATCCGTCTTCCAGGGACCCCCAGAGGGCCTGATCAACAAAGCTTCCCCCTGACAGACCCAGGCCCTAGCCAGGACTCACCACCTTCCGCAGGGGCTTGCTGCGCACAGCCATGCCGTCCATGTAGTCCTCCAGCTTGAACTGGTACGTCGCTTGCAGCTTCTGCAGCAAACTGTCGAAGAAATCGCTGCCCTGAGACCCAGGAGAGAGAAAGTGAAAAGGGATGGGAGAGTGTGTGAGTGAGTGGATGTGGAAGGAGTACTTGAAGAACACATGCCCTGGATTCAGAATCTTCTGATGGAATAACAGCACCCATAAGAAGAGCCCTGCTGGAGTTGACCCAAAGCCTGTCCAGCTCAGCATCCAAGGCATCTGTGCTTCCCACATTGCAGGGGGCTGGACTAGATGACCCTTGGGTTCCTTTCCAACTCTATTAGTCTACAATTTTACCTCTAGTTCAGAGCAATCCTGACCGCCACCAGTAATAGACTTGGGGGGAAGAAAAAAAAAAAGACTTGGGGACAAGCTGGTTCACTAACCAACTCCTGGGATTCCACCACGGTCCTTCTGGGTGCCCACAAACAAGAGTGCAGCCTTGGAATCACCCAACACAGGCTGTTTATGCCATAAAGTGGGAAGGGATCCAGAGCCTTTGTGCGTTCAGCACTTGTCAGTGGGCCACAGGAAGCTTTGTGAACAGCTTGGAGCTGAAGTCATCAGAATGTCAGAAATCCATGCAGCTGGATCTGGTGAAAGGGGGCCCAGCTCGTCCATGATCCTATTCAGAGGAGACAAGCAAATGCCCCCAAAGCAAAGTTCACCAGCAGAACTCCCTGCCCTTGAGCCCCTGCAGCTGGATTCAGAAACATGCTGCCTCCAACAGCAGAGGGAGAAGGAAGACTTAGCCACCCCTGTGAATTTGTCTCATTTTATTTTTTAAAAAAGCCATCAGTACAAATGTAATAGGAGCCCTGCAGCAGCCGGATTGGGCCAAAGGGGCCCCATCTAGTCCAGCCTCCTGTTCTCACAGTGGCCAATCAGACGCCCCAAAGGGAAGCAGGAGCTGAGGGCAACAGCTGAGCTCTCCCTGCTTGTGGTTTCCCAGGAGCTGGTTTTGAGAGGCAGGTTGCTGGTGACAGTGCAGAGGTGCACCAGGAGGTTCTGCTTGGGCTACAGCAGCCTGGCCTAGCCTGTTAGCCTCCAGACAGTTTGGGCTCCGATGTCTATGCTGGCTGGGGCTGATGGGAGTTGCAGTCCAAAATATCCAGAGAGGGGTGCCCGGTTGGGTAAGGCTAGGCTGCAAAACATTTCTGCCTTTACACACTATTTGCTATGTGTTGGGAGACAGACACAGCTTTTTCTTCCTTACATAACGGGGTCATCATGCTAACATAAGCTTTTCATTTCCGTGTGTTTTTAAAACCACCATATTTGGGGTCAGGCGTACTACCCCGACCCTTGGGACAGTGCACTCCCCCTGGCGCCAGGCCACAGGGCTCAGCCTCAGGTGTCCTTACCTCGTCCAGGATCTGGAGCAGCTTGGTGCGGATCTCCTGGGTGTTCTCCCCAAGGGGATCCTTGAGCAGCTGCCGGAACTTCTCGATAACCTGGTAGAAGGCGTTCTTCCACAGAAGCTGGTCCACGTTCTGGGCGTCAGCAAACTCGATGTCGGTCAGCAGGCAGCGCTTGTACAGCTGCAGCATCTCCACCCTGGAAAGGGCCACAGCTAAGCCCAGGGGCTTCCACCTCAAACACCCCCCCCTTACAGTTCATCTCTTCCACAGGACTCTACTCAGACCCACAATGGGGCAAATTTAAGAGGAGCTCAGTAGCTGAGTTGGATCAAAGACTCGCCCGAGTTCAGCACGCCATTTCCCCCAAAATGGCCAACCAGAGGCCTCTTCTGGGAAGTCCATTAATAGCACAACCCCAACTGTTGTAACTCCCCAGGCAAAAGCAGCAGATTGCCTCTCCGTGAGGGATTCCACAGACAGGACTTATCGTCTTCCACTAACCGGCTTAGCCCCCCTTTAAAGCCTCCTTGGACATCTTCTGACAATGAACCCCATTAATTAGCAATGCCCTGTTTTGGAGTACAGGCAAAATACATTATTCGCCTAGGCTTCTGGTTTTTAACTGGGAGGGCAGCTGGATACGTCCGTGACCTTGGTGGTTGTGTTCATCCTTTAAGAAAAGAGACTAGGGCTTGTTGCTTTTGAATGGATGTGTGGACCAGTATTTTAGGTTTCATTTACTGTTGTTTTTCTATCTGATCTTAATGTCTTTATTTTTGTCGCGTAAATCACTTTAAGACAAGCAAATGCAAAATGCAACTAATGAATATAAAAGCAATAATGACCTGCAAAAAGGCCTTCCTTTCACTCCTTTTATCTTCTCTTAAGAATCCAACAAATGAATGGAGGGTAAGGCTACCAATGGCTACTAGCCGCCTTGACTATGTTACACCCTCCACTGCCAGAGGCAGCATTATTGATTTGTATTCTGCCTTTTACTCCATGGAATTCAGGGTGGCCTACATGGTTCTCCTGCTCCTCATTTAATCCTCACAACAACCCTGTGAGGCAGATTAGGCTGGGAGGCAATGACTCACGGAGTGACTCAGCCAGTGAGCTTCGTGACTAAGAGGGGATTTGAACCCTGTTCTCCCAGGTCCTAGTCCAAGGCCTCTTTACTAAGCGCCTGGAGGCGACTTGCAGGGAATCTTAAATGGGGAGAATGCTGCTTTTATGCGATGGTCCCACTTGCTTTTGGCCTTCTCCTGGTGGCATCTGGGTGGCTCCTGTGAGGAGAGGGTGGTGGACACAATGGACCCCCTTTAGCATGATCCAGCAGCTAGGCCGTATCCTTATGGCCAAAGTTAAAGAGCACCCACCGTGGTTTCCCCTGCAAGCTGCCTGGCTCTTAGAGCAGCAGGTGAAAGCAGCTGTGATGCCAAGACCCCTCCCCAAACCCACCTCCGGCCAACCAGCTCCCGCCCCCTCTGCCAGCACCCACCCTCGTCCAAGCCCTCGCACCTGAGCTGCCCCATCTTCTCCAGGCCCTCAGGGCTGAGCCGGTCCCGGGACAGGAGGTTGCTCAGTTGCTGCTCCAGGTTGCTGGCTTCGCGGAGGATCTTGCTGAGATCCTGCTGCTGCAGGCTGCGCACCTGCTGCTCCATCTCGGGGCTGAGGGGCCCAGCCAGGAGGGGGCTGCACAGGTAGGGCTCAGCCTGCCCCGGGTAGCCTGGCGGGTAATAGGTGCCCGGGTAAACCCCGTTAATGGCACCGACCTGATAGGGGAGGGAGTACCCGGCGTAGGGGTAGGAGGGGGCTTGGCCTGCTGCCCGCCCGTAGTAGTAGGGGTTGTCCGAGTTCTGGAAGCGGTAGTAGGAGGCCTGGGCCTGGCGGGTGTCCCCCCGAGGCGGAGGGGCCGCCTCATCGTCCGTGTCGAGGAAGTGCAGCTGGGAAGCCTGGCTCTTCAGGGCTGGCTTCTGCTCAGGGTTGTTGGGGTCCCACAGCCGGCGGGCGGTGCCCCCTCTGCCCCTCCCCCTGGTCCCCTTGCCCAGGCCGCCGCTGAAGAGGAGCCGCGGCCCTGAGTGGGGGGCTTCGGGGGAGCCGGCACCACTGGCGGTGAGGTCCGTGTTGGCCGGGAGGACCAGGATGCCACGGCCCCTGCCCTGGGGCTCCCGGCTGGAAGAGCCCTTCCCCACTTCGGCGGCCTCCGTGGAGTCGCTCAGGCTGGCCTCCGAGGGCTTCCGCTTGCGCCACTCTGCCTCAGAGGGCTCCCCCCGCCCGCTGCCCCTGCCGCCCGCTGGGGCTCCCTTGGCCTCCCGCCCGCCGGTGCCCCGGGAGAGCCAGCTGTGCTCCAGACAACTCTTGGCTGCCTCCGAGTCCCTGCTGGAGCCACGGGCTGCCTCGGCCTCCTCCTCTTCCACCTTGTCTTCATCCAGAGAGTCCGTGGAGGAAGCGGAGAGCTGCTTCCGGGGACGGGGCCTCTCCTTGGGTGGTTCCTGGCGCTTCCGCCCGGCCTCTGCCTCCCCGCGGGCCCCGTCAGCGCTGTTGTTGCTCCCAGCCGAGCTGGTGCTGCAGGTGCGGTAGCGGTTCCGCCGCTTGTCCGAGCGCGAGTAGCGCTTTGGGGTGCTCTGGGCCTTGCTATGGGCAGCTGCCTCCTCACCTCCTTTCCGGACCCGCTCGGCCCGCCTGCCCTTCTCCCCGCCACGGAGGAGCTTGGCCCCCTCCTGGCTCAGGCCCCCTTCCTGCCCCTCAGGGGCCGCTGGCTTCCTGTAGCCCTTCCCAGCGTCCCTTTCGGGCTCTTCACCCCGCTCCCCCTTTGCGGGGGGTTCCTCGGCCGCCAGCTGGGGGACAGCGGGCTCCTTGGAGGGGACCTGCAGGCGCTTCCCTGGCTGGTAGATCTGCTGGTCAGGCTTCTTGGCTCGCCGGATGATACGAGGACACCAGTCCTCAGGGGAGACCCCCGGATCTTGTGGGGCCCCTGCCTCGGCAGTGCCTTCCAAGAGGCCGTTGGGCTGCTGCTGGCTGCTTCCTCTGGGAGGGTCCTGAGGGGCTGGGGACTCTTCCTTGCTGGGAGCAAGGGGAGCTCCTCTGTCGCCAGCCAGGGCGCCTCCTTTGGCCTCCTCCTGCTTGGCTGAGAAGCTGAGCTTGTTCCGCAGTCGGGAGAGGCCTGGCTTGTAGATCTCGAGGTCAGGGCGCCGATTGTCCTTGCGGTGGCGAGGCTCCTTTGTGGTCTCTGCAGAGAAGGAAAAACACAAGGAGGTGGTCAGCCTCGGAGCGGATAAGAAGCATCGGGGGAAATCAGGGACATGGTTGTGGGCTTTGCCTAGGGAGCAAGAGAGCCAAAGAGGCAGGGGAAACAGTGAGCTGTGACCAACACATAGCAGGACCAGCACAGGGCCAAGAGGAAGATGTCTGACTGAGCAGACCTGGTGCCAATTCACTTCCCTTCGGAGTCAAATCACTGGTCCACCCAACTCAGTACTGCTAACACATACTGGAAGAGCCTCTAGAGTAGTGATGGCCAAACCTGGCCCTCCAGCTGTTTTGGGACTACAATTCCCATCATTCCTGACCACTGGTCCTGTTAGCTAGGGATGATGGGAGTTGCAGTCCAAAAACAGCTAGAAGGCCAAGTTTGGCCATCATTGCTCTAGAGCAGTGTTTCCCAACCTTGGGCCTCCAGCTGTTTTTGGACTACAACTCCCATCATCCCTAGCTAGCAAGATCAGTGGTCAGGGATGATGGGAATTGTAGTTCAAAAACAGCTGGAGGCCCAAGGTTGGGAAACACTGCTCTAGAGCATTTCAAGCAGGACTCTCTCACAGGGCAGAGAGCGGGAATGCTATTTCTCAAGTAGCACAGCTCCCCATCGCTGAGGGAGGACTGGAAGCATCCCCTCCCTGACATCCTGGAGAGCTGCTGCCAGCCAATGTCGGCAATACTGAGCTGGATGGACATTTTCCTACGGACATGAATATGTTTCCTTCTGACCCACCCTCTTGGTCCCCACTTCAGTTCTTTGGGGTTCACCAAGTGGCTGCTTGGCCACCTCACAAAACTGACATTGACAGTTACAAACTTAAGAGTTTCTCTTTTATCTGCCCCCCCCCATGCATGGCGCTTCCCATCACATCCCACCCAAACGGCCACTTCCATGGTGACGTATTGTTATAAAGCTTCCCAGAGACGCATCAGGAAGCCGCCTCTGCCCTGCCAGGTGCTTTCTTCAGACACAAAGTATTTTTCACGGGCTTCTCCCCATATGCGGCCCAAAGACGACACGTGCAGCCCCCACCCCATAGGAACCTCTTTGTGCCAATTCATTCAGGAAGCCAGAACAGACCTCCCACAGGGGAGAACATCCTGAGAGTAGCAGGGGGCTCCCACTGGTTGGCTCCCTGTGCCATTGCCAGCTGCAAGGCTGCCAGGAATGCCAGGTGGCCCTCCTCAGGTGTTCTGAGCTGGCAGGGATCGGAACCCCAAAGGAAGCAGTGCCCGTGACAACAGAGCCTTGGTGGGGCGGGGTTCTGGAACCTTCCAGCCAAGGGGAACACTGGAAAAAAACAGGACTGCTGGCGGTGAAAGATGGCTCAGCTCCTGGAGTATTGGCTGAATGTGAGAACGCAAGACTGTAAGAACAGCCTAGGGGGTCAGGTGAGTGGCTCATCTAGTTCAGTTTCATCTTCTCATAGCAGCCAACCAGACGCCCCCAAACAGGATCTGAACCCAGGAGCTCTTTCCCCTCCTGTGGTTTCCAGCCACTGGTGTTCAGAACCATTGCTGCTTCCAACTGTGGAGGTAGAGCAAAACCATCATGGCTAGTAGCCCTCTTCTCTGTGAACTTGTCTAATAAAAACATAAGAAGAATCTGCTGGATCAGAGCAAAGGTGGTCCATGTAGTACAGCAACTCCCCCCTCAGCACTACCTGTGTATAAAACGACCCTAAATTTTGAACCTCATTTTTGGGTCAAAAAAGTTTATCTTCTACACGGAAAAATATGCTAATAAAAAGCAAAGGCCCAGCAAGGCACCCAGGCTTCCCACCATCCCGTCCTCAAGGAACATTAAGGTGAACACACAACCACTCCATAGAAACTGGCCCCTGAATGGCAGGAACAACTTTAGGATGACAGCTGAGCTTTGTATTTCAGGTAGGACTTCACTATAGACTGCAGAGGGGAGAAGAAATGTGGTCCACAGGCTGGAGAGCTGGATTCAAGTTCTACCAGCTCTTCAGAGGAGTTCCTGGCTGGCTGTGAGCAACGTCTCCATCTCTCAGCCTCAGTCCTCCGTCTGCTGTGAGCCACCATCCTCAATGAGAGAATCCTGCTTGCAGCCAGCTTCCATCATATTTACTTGAAAATCATATTTACAGCCCAATCAATGCAAGTATGGCTCTATACGTGTCTATCACCAGTTTCAATACAGACTGCAGCCTTACTAAAACTTATGTGAGAGGAAACAGCCACAACCCAATGCAAGAACTAAACGTTCACTGTCTTGGGATGGTGGACAAAAAGTGCATTACATAGTGAGGAGGGTCTTGATCCACGGGACCTCGTTTCAAGACTGATATATGGCACAAACCCACTGTGCAGTCTCAACGGGACACATTCTGTGCCAGTCTGTTTTCCACCTAATCTGTTTCTTTCACTTCCATGCTTGCACCCCATTTTTTCCAGCACAATCTTAGGGGGAGGCCCTTCTCTTGATCCTGCCACCCTCACAGGCACGCTTTGTGTGGACGAAGGAGAGGGGCTGCTGCTCCCCCAGACCACTTTGGAGCTCCCTTCCTAGAGAGATTAAAGCTGGTTCCCTCTTTGCTGTCCTCCGGAGGGTGGGTGAAGAAGACCTTTCTTCAACAGGCCTTTGGGGAACTGACTGCTTTTAAGGAAACAGCTCTTAATATTATTGATTGACTGCCCTTTCCCACAAGGCCCCAGGGCGAGTCACAACTCCAAGCACAACTTTAAAACTACAGTACTGTACTTGCAATCATCAAATGAGGTGGGTCCTTATTTTTAAACAACAGCCTTCTGTGCTGTTCTTGCTTTGCTTTGTTACTGCTTGCAGTATAAGAGATCAAGTTTCTTTCAAACATCGCTCTAACACCACTGATGTTTTAATCATTAAAAAAAACAACCATGGTCTTTTATGTTTTTAAAACATAATGCATGTGTTTTATGCATTGGTGAGTTTTTAACGTTTTATGATGTTTTTACATGTGTTGGAAGCCACCCATAGTGGGTGGGGTATAAATAATAACAACTACTATTATTACTATCATTATCTTCACGTATTCTGTGCTTCACCGCTGTGTTTTGTTTTTAATCTTTCGTGAGCCGCCTTGAGGGAAAGGCGGGGTGCAAATGAATAAACAGAATAAAAACGAAAAACCCCACCGAGATCAAATTAAATATAGAATAACGATGAGGATGAGGGTGACAATGGTGGCGATAACGATCCCCTCACGGTAAGAATAACGGCCGAGCGGTGAGAACCGTGAGAACCACGGCCTCCACGCGGTGGTAACGACAAGAAGCTCCCCGCAAACTCGCGTGTCGGCGGGCCGTGAGGAAGCGACCCCGCCCGGCGCGCGCCTCCCCCCGCCACGCCCCCCCGGGCCCGTTCACGCGGAGCGAAGCCCCGGGCGCGCGCCTCTCCTCCCCCCGCGGCGCGCCCCCGCCCGGCGCGCCCACCTGGTCCTCCGCTGCCCCTGGCCGCCCCCGAGGAGGCCGCCTCCGCCGCCGCCAGGACGCCTCTCCTCAGCTCCGCTGCCGAGACGCGGACGCGCTCCAGCTCCGCCGCCGCCGCCATTTTGGCTCCCCGGGAAACGAAACGGGCGGACGGCGGCCGACGCGGGACAAGTCGCGCCGCGGGCGAGAGCGAGGGGCGGGACGGAACGCGCAGGCGCAGCCTCCACGGAGGAGGGAGGGGCGGGAAGCAGCTCTCGGGTCTCGAAAGCGCTTCGCCTTTGCCCCGCCCACTGGGCCACGTGGTCAGCCAGGATGCGTAGAGAAAAGAAAGGGTAGAGCAGCAACTCAGTTCTCGGGGTAGACGAAGAAGGGGACGCCGGAGTCTTCGGTTAAATCCCCGGCCTCTCTCGCTCCCTAGCCTGCAATCCGGGAGAGCCGTTTTGCTGCTAGACGGGCTCAGTATAAGGCAGCATCCTGCTCTCCTGTTTAAACCAGCCTTGTATCTAAAACACTGAGGACCAGATTCCTATTTCATTCTCCCCCCCAACATGAAAAGAGATTTTTGGGCAGCAGCACGTTCAGCTGGTTTAATTTTTTTAAAGGTGGTCGCAAAGAGGGGAATTCCTGCTCTGTCTAGAGGGAGAACGTAGTAGGGATGGGAAAATGAGGATTTAAATGCCGCTGCATCTGTTTCCCCTTCTAGCAGGGTGCATGCCCTCTCCTCAAGCCCTCCAAAAGTTTCCGGCGACGGCTCCCATCACCCCTGGCAGCAAACGGGCCAGGCTGACTGGAGCCCTGAGCTGAAGGCCCAAACAGCTGTAGAGTAGCAAGTGAGAGCCCCCTCCTCCATGCATTTGCTTGAGCCTCTTTGAAAGCCCTCCCCATTGCAGGCCCTCTCTGCCTCTGGTGGGAGGGAGTTCCATAGTTTAACTATTTGGCGCAGCCGAAATGCAATTTTGGAAAACCTCAAGGGCTGATATTTTTACACAGAGATTTGAGCTAAAAAAGTTTTGCTCCTGCTTTTTGCAGGGGAAGGGAGTGTGGTGGGGAGATACATGCTGCTACCATCTGAAGGCAGCCCTGTTTAGGAAAGTTTTTAATGTTTGAAGTTTTATTCTATTTAATATACTGTTGGGAGCCGCCCAGAGTGGCTGGGTAAACCCAGCCAGATGAGCGGGCTATAAATAAATAATAATAATAATAATAATAATAATTAATTATTATTATTATTATTATTACCACATCCCATCCCCGGATGCCCCCACTGCTGTCACTAACCAAGAAAGAAACAACATGTCAGAAGGAGCTGACAAAATCTGGGCTGGAGGCAAAGCAATGATCAGTCTGAGCTAAGACTTTGGGACATAAAGGTCTGGAGCGACTCCCCATGCTGCATTCATGCACACGAAGGACCACACTGGAAAGGCTGGTCTACCTAGGGCAGGTCATTTTCAAGCTTTTCAGATCCAGGACTGTTTTAACTCAAAACATGCATTTAGAGTCCGGTTTCTTTTATATTTTGCCATATATTGGCATGGCGATAATGATCCTGTTGCAACCCACCAGTTGAAGACCAGTGGCCTGGGGACCTCCCCCCCCCCCCACGACACCAGGGCACACGGATTACTTCAACACTTTTTATTTAATAGCGTTTTTTTGTTTTTTGTTTACAGTTATTTACATGACACGCCCAGCTCCTCTGCCAGAGTCTGGAAGCACTAATGAGGCTAAGGAGAGGATTGCCTCGTCTCTTTTAGACGTGGGTGGGGAAAGTCTGCAACAAACACAAGTCCTCTCAGCCCCATGAGACCTGAGAGTGCCCTCTGCCTAAAAATGTAAAACAAAATCCCTGACACTTGGTAGGGAGCCCCCTTACTTCATGGCACTGCTGGCTTCAACACCTTCCCACAGCCAGGAGGGGGGCACTTCCCCAAAGGGACTGAGCTTTGCTCCAGTTCTGAGCCTCCGTGGGGTTTTGTTTTGGGGCTTAAATGAAGGTCAGCTGACAGGCAGAAAAAATTAAAGAGCAGCAGGATAGAAAGCAAGTGGGTGGTGTGGAGGTGGCTGGACTCCTCCATCCGCTTTGGCATTTAACATCAGCCCTCTGGTAGTTGGGAGAATGTTAATTGCGCCTGCAAAATATATAAAACCAGTTGAAGAAATGGGGGGAGAGTAGCAAGGAGCAGGAGTGAAGGGAAGCTTGCCCAGCCCCAGGCCTGACCTGCTACCATCTAGTCTCCAACGCTTGCTTAATACAGCATGACTGCTTCTTATGTGTGTTTAACCTGCACAGTTTCAACCATCCATGAATGAAGGCAGGCTGGTTGAAATTGCACAACTGAAACCCAAGCAAGGCGGAGAGCTTATAGGGTGCCAGGTCTGCTTGGGGCTAGCTGGTGCCTAAAGAGCTTTTAAGGTTTCTGCTTTGCTTGGGGGACAAGGCTGGCTCAGTGTGTCAGCTCTGGGATGCTCTCGCAGGGCCAGCCAAGTTCCTGTGAGATCTTGCCTGAGCATCTCTAGCTTCCCAGAGTTCGCTGGCTGAGTGGGCCTTGATCAGCAAGCAAAGAGTTTAAAAGTTCCTTTGGACCAGGTCCACGGCACAAAAGCCTTGTGAGGACTGGGGGTTCTCTCTTTCTCTCCCCACTCTCACCTGCTAGCTACAGGGCAAAACCAAGGGTTTGGGTAGATGCAATTTTAATGTAAACATGGAAATCCTGGAACTGAACTCCCATGTAAGGTGCAATCCTACTGTGCACTCTTCCAGTGACCAAAGAGGAGCTATAAAGCAGCTCTTGCTTTCACAGCTTAAAAAGCTTTGCCAACCTTGGGTGCTACAGATGTTTGGGACTGAACCTGCTGTCAGTCTGTGCCCCAGGCTGGCTAAGAAACAATTAACCTTCCACACGTGGCACTGTCCCTGCCAGGGAAGGCAGCACCAGGAGTGCTGTAGCTACACATCAGCAGAACAAGACGGTTAGCAGCTGCCCAACGGGAGGGGACAACAACAGGTTGTGGCTCTAACAGGACAAGACGACGCAGCGTCACCTAGACTGGCACTGCTGCAGCTCCCTGGCCTGTCTCTCATCTTTGGCCTTTGATTTGGAGCAGACCTCTTGCAATTTCTGTTCTGCTCCTAGCAGGGAGGGGACCAGAACAGGCTGGATCCTGAGAGGAGCATCCCTGAGGCTGCAAATCGACCTGTGGCCCAAGCCCCTGGGGTTGGGAGCCTGCAACATGACTGGCTCTGGAGAAGGAGGTGAGGCCAGATGGAAATGGGATCTAGAGGAAGCAACACAGCTGGAGGAGGGGGCGGGGGGACACAACATGTGATCTGCAACAGACACCATCACTTGAGGGCCAGAGGACAAGGACATGGAGCCTGTGGGGACCCTCTAGGCACTGCCAAACTTCAACTTCCAGCAGTTCTGGTGAGAGAGGAGGATGGGGAATCATAGCCTCGTGACAACCAGAGGGCAATAAGCTCCTGGCAGAGGCTGCAGGACAGAGGCCTCCTGCTCTGGCCTTTGCCCAAAAGGGAGGCAGGCTCACTGCTGGGAGGGGCCAGGCTTGGGATGGATGTAAATCAGGGCAAGAACGATGGCGGGCGGGATGGTGAGGATACAAAAGGAAGACTTGGGCAGTTCGCTGGGGAGGGCCTGTTTTATTCAGAGAAAAACACACACTACCTCACATTCCGGGGGGGGGGGGGAGGC
Source organism: Podarcis erhardii (assembly GCF_964252035.2). NCBI lineage: Eukaryota > Metazoa > Chordata > Lepidosauria > Squamata > Lacertidae > Podarcis > Podarcis erhardii. The sequence continues at coordinate 38,276,602 of NC_138514.1, forward strand.
GACTCCATGTGACAGTCAGCAGAGACCCTCCCCGTGGGCTCCATCAACAGCAGGTTTGTCCCAGGTCGCCCGGTACTCTCGAGTCCCTGGGGAGGGGGGCTGATGGCGCCAAGCGGCCATGAAACAAGCCAGGTTTGAATTCCAAGCAAACTCTCCAGATTCCGGCCATTGTGAAAAAGAAACGGAGGGGGGCGGGTTTCCATGTTTTTGTGTTTTCTTAAAAGAAAAACCAGAACTAGCGTCAGCCCCTGAGAGAGGAAGAAAAGGGGCTGTTTGTTTGTGGGTAAGTTGGGGGGAAGCCAAGCTGTCCTGAGGGCTGCTCTACCAGTGGAGGCCAGAAGGGGGTGTCTTCTCGTCCTTATTGCTTTCCAGGGAAAAGGGTGGGATCCGGACGTCGAAGTGGGAGCCGTCGGGCCGCTCAAAGCGGAAAGTGCCCCTACGGAGCAAAAGCAGAGCTCAGAGTGAGGGGTGACCCAGAGCAGGTTAGGGGGCAGGTGGGGGACACACAACCATGTCACTCTGTTCGGGGCCACTCCCGTTTATTATTTCTTAAACCTGATAGCTCAGGAGGACTGCACTGCCACAATAGGCAAGAGAAAATATATCTGTACTGCAATTTTAACTCCACCTCCTTCTTTCAACAAGACCATAAAGAGAGCTCTGCTGGGTCAAGCCCAAAGGGGCCCATCTAGTCCAGCATCCTGTTCTCACAGTGGCCGACCAGATTCCCCAAAGGGAAACCCACAAGCCCTCTCCCCTCCTGGGGTTTCCAGGAACTGATAATTAAAAGCATTTCTGCCTCCGACCATGGCAGCAGAGAGGAGCCATCGTGGGTAGCAGCCATCGATAGTCCTCTCCTCCTTGTTATCCGTTAGCTAGTCTCCTCTCCCTCCTCCAATACTTTCCATCTTTCCTTCCTTTATGCTTCCCAACGAGTCTGGCAGCTGATGCTGCACATTCTTTTTAAAGCAGCTCATCAGAACCAGGGTGGGTTGGAGGAACTGGGTTGCATCCAGCTGAATTTTACTCCTAGAGCGGAGTCAGTGAAATTAACAGACCTAATTTCAAGCAATCTGCTCTGTGTAGGACAAACATCAGATAAAACCTATTATTGGCAGAGACATCTAACAGCAAAGCTCTTCCGTTTATGAACACATTTCATAAACATACCAGGCAGGAAAAGGGAAACTTCCAATTGTGTGGCAGTTAACGTAAGAATGTAAGTAGCGGCTGCTGGATCAGGCCAAAGGGGGCCCAAAACAGTCCAGGTTCCTGTTCTCACAGCATCCTACCAGATCTCCCCCCTCCTGTGGTTTCTAGCCACTGGCATTCAGAAGCATTGCTGCCTCCAACTGTGGAGACAGGGCAGAGCCATCCTGGCTGGTAATAGGTGATACAGTATTAAGATTTGATGATCAGAAGTGGCCAGGGCCAACCTGAGGGACCTGTAAACACCAGCCCTCTGATTCAATACATTCCCAAGGCAAGTTTCTCACCCCACCTGGCCAACCCGCCCGTTCAGCCACCTGGCCGCCACCACCTTGGGGAGGCTGCCCCCAGGGAAGCTGGCTTCCCACCCTCCTCTCTGGTCTTTCCTGCTGTGGCTCTGGAAGCCTCCGGTTCCTTACCACATGTGGCCGCTGGATGCCTGCAGGGAGACATGGCTGCTGTACTGGAAGGCTGGCTGTTCTTTGGACAGGACTGGCTCCTGGGGAGAGAAAATGAAGCATCACTGGAGAGCCGTCTCCCGCCTCACCTCCTGCTCTGCAATAAGAACAGCCTTCACCAACCATCTGGGGGCTGATGGGAGTTGTTCATGCTAAACGGCTTTGTTCTGTTTGAGACTTCTTCCATGAAGAAGAACATAAGACCGGCTGCCAGACCTGGAAGACCTTGCAGGTCCTTTTCCACTTGGCCTGGGTGGGTGGGGACCTGGCTGACTCCAGCTACAAATGCTGAGGCCAGAGACGATCATGGCTGTATTTCAGTGCAGACCCAGGTCTTCCAGCCTGAGCTTCCACAGCCGCTGCCCGCCATGAACCACCACTGGCAGGACTGGCAGCAACAGCAGCAGACACATTCTATGCTTAAGACAATATTTCATTCTCTTGCCAATTACGCTGTTTTAAATGTGCATTTTATAGCTGACTTCCTTCAGTAATGTTTTCCTTTGATATGTTAAAGATTTTTTTGGGTTAACTTTGCTGCATTAAATGTGCATTCTGCAGCTGACCTCTTTTGCAATGTTTCATTTTGAAATCTTTTAAGATAACATCTCAGCTTCCTGTATTATGTGGCTTTGAATGTAGACTTTATATTTGACTTTCTTCAGTAATGTTTTAATGTAGGGTTGTTAAACCACTTTGAGATTTTGTGTTCTTAAAAATATAGATGCGGAAATGAAATGAATATTAACAATCATGGTAGGAGCCTGTGGCTGCATCAAACCAATGGCCCATCCTATGGTCACAGTAGCTCACCAGAAGCCCCCCTGAGTAGACCTTTAGCAAAACCCGAGCACAAGAGCCCCCTCCCCTCCTGCAGAGCCAGCCAATGGTACTCAGAGGCAAGAGATACAAGGCCAGCTTTAAACCCCCTCCGGGGGGGGGGGGGCACTTACTCTCCCCACGACCCCTCGGCCGCGGACTGTCTCCAGCGTGCCCGACAAGCTGAATATTCTCCAGTGCCGTTCCCGGAGCTGCACGACTTCGTTGTCGAGGTTCTCCAGGCGGATGCAGTAGCGCCACTTGACGCAAAAAGGAGTGAGGAGTCACAGTCAGAGCAGGAGAGCCAACAGCAAAGGGCTTCCCAGCCAGAAAGGGGGGGGGGGGCTGCCCACAGAGGCCTAGACACCCTTGCCAGGCCAGAGCCCTCTCCGCCACTCCACCCTCAGCATGCAAGCCCAGGAGAAAGAGCACTCACCCAGTAGACGTGGGAATTCTGGGCTTCCTGCAGGAGAGAAGAAGAGAAGGCGGCCTTTGTCATAAGCAGGGCACTCCATGTCAGAAACCCATGGCTACCGGCCGCTCCCCACGGGATTTCCAAGCCCCACATCCCTGGGAGAGACAAGGAAGGGCTGGCCAACAGAGAAATGATAGGCGCCTACGATGGGCATTGCAATCTTACTCGGCTACAAGTGATCGCCAAAGAGAAAGAAGACTGCCTTAGTGGCTTTTCAAGAAATCTGGAGGGGTCTCAGTCACAGCAGGTTTCTGTTTACTCATGGCAGCTACTGGGAATCTCTGTCTAAAGCCCTGACAACTGATATTGAGAAGACCCCTTTTGGTGCCTGCTTAGACAAGCCATAGAGAATGGCCAGTGGACTGAAGCCCAACTGACCCTTTTGCCTGACCTAGCACAACAGCCCTTTCGCCTTGCAACCCTGGGACAGTTTGGGAGAGAACCAGCCACACAGGATGGTTTCCTAAAGATCTGGACCCATTCGCTTTGCGACGCAAGATACAGGCCGGAGGATGGCGTATGAAACTTGCAGGGTGTGCGACACATTCCCCTGGAAGGGCCACCCAACCAGCTGCTCCCGTTTCAAGGTCCCTGAGGATCTGGCAGCACCACGACTTGTGTCGGAAACAATGGCTGCTGCTGACAGGCGTACCCCCAGCGAGGCCTCCAAGGGACCCCAAGGGGGCACGGGGCCAGGCACCTACCCGCATGCCCATGTAGAAGGGGATGACTGTGACTCGGATGTTCTCTGTGGTTTCCCGGTGCACGTCAGACAGTTCCAGCCACGGGTGGTTCTTCTCCTGCCACGCACACAGTGTGTCCCTTGCCACAAAGGGTGGAACTAGAGGGGAGGGAGAGAGAGAAAAAGGTATTTCCAAGGGAAAGTAAGCACAGAAGGTGTTTACCTACAGAAAGTAACGTGGACAAGACTTTTGGGGAAGCAAGTTGAAGTGGGAATTACAGTACGTGCTTTGCTATATGCGCTTTACAGTATACCGGAAACTACAACTAATCCAGAATGCGGCAGCTAGACTGGTGACTGGGAGTGGCTGCCGAGACCACATAACACCAGTCTTGAAAGACCTACATTGGCTCCCAGTATGTTTCTGAGCACAATTCAAAGTGTTGGTGCTGACCTTGAAAGCCCTAAACAGCCTCGGTCCAGTATATCTGAAGGAGCAATCTCCACCCCCATCGTTCTACCCAGACACTGAGGTCCAGCTCCAAGGGCCTTCTGGCGGTTCCCTCACTGCGAGAAGCCAAGTTACAGGGAACCAGGCAGAGGGCCTTCTCAGTAGTGGCACCCGTCCATTGTGGAACGCCCTCCCAGCAGATGTCAAAGAGAACAACAACTACCAGACTTCTAGAAGACATCTGAAGGCCGCCCCGTTTAGGGAAGCTTTTAATGTTTGGTGCATTACAGTATTTTAATATTTTGTTGGAAGCTGCCCAGAATGGCTGGGGAAGCCCAGCCAGATGGGCGGGGTATAAATAATAAATTATTATTATTATTGTTGCTATATAAATTGTACGTGAAGAAATGTGGAGGAAAAGAGTGTGTGAGTAATCTGTTTACTCAGGTGATATTAAGAAAGTGTCAAGAATCTTTGTGCAGGAAGAACTCATCCTTGAGCTCACCCGAAAAGGAGGGGAGGCACCCTGTTCCTCTCGATGAATCAGGCACCCAGCTCTGGTCATGCAGGAAGGCTTTTCCTCTCTCACAACATGACTTAATTCCTATGCGCTAAGCTAAGGCGAGGGAATGCCTTTTTCTTAAGCCTGCATGGTTTATAGGCCCAGGAACTCCTCATTTGGGGGTCCCCCAGTGGTCACTGTTGTTCCGACCAGGTACAGATGTCTCAAACGTCACAATGGTGTGTTTGTTGAACAAAAATCTGCCACAAAAGGTTTTAAAAATGTATCATTCACCTTGCATAAGAAGGGGGAAATCAGAAAAAAGGCCACATTTATTGCAGCTTCTGGCTGAGCGGGTGCAACTCTGAAAGCACTGAGCTGTGCTTCAGCCCATGTCTGCCTCTCTTAGAGGGGGGAGAACATATTGGCCTTTGCAGCCTTCCCCCCCAAGTAAGAACTCACCTTTTGTCTGATCGTACAGGAGGAACCGTTCGAACAACTCGTGCTGGATGGGCACCTGGTCGGTGGAGGTATATGGAAGGATGTCTTCGTGGCTTACATAGTCAAGTCCTAGAAGAGGATCCCAGAGAAAAAAACGCACATCTAGGTATTTGCAGAGGCCAGGTAACAGCAGCCAAGTGCATCAGTTATTATCCTCAGCTTCAGAATCAGAACACAATCCTGTCCAGAAGCCCCAGCTGACACTCCCACAAAAGACAACAAATTCTCCTACTCGGAGGAACATAGGAAGCTGCCTTTTGAAGTAGTGGCTCTAAAGATTCTAGTCCTCATGGTTCCAAATATAGACCAGGTTTCAAACGTTGCATAGGAAACTGCCTTATCCTGAGTCAGACCACTGGTCAATCTAGCTGAGTCCCGTCCACGCTGACGGGTTTCAGGCAGGAGCCCTTATGGTCAATCTAGCCGAGTCCCGTCCACGCTGACGGGTTTCAGGCAGGAGCCCTTATGGTCAATCTAGCCGAGTCCCGTCCACGCTGACAGGTTTCAGGCAGGAGCCCTTATGGTCAATCTAGCTGAGTCCCGTCCACGCTGACGGGTTTCAGGCAGGAGCCCTTCCCAGCCCTGCCTGGGGACTGAACCCAGGACCTTCTACATGCAAAGCAGATGATCTGCCACTGAGCGACAGGCTGACCGCTGGTCTAGGTGCCTGATGGGGGCCTATTTGCTGAATTGAATTAGATTTTAATATGTTTGTATTATATAGAACTGACCATAAGCACACAAATCAGGTAAACATGGAATGAGATTTAAAAAACTAGTCCGCAAAAGGAAAAAGGCTAACCTATTCCTTTATATCTCCCAGTAGATATGTGGGTTTTTTTTTTAAAAAAAAAGAAGACCACCACTTGATTGTAAAAGAAAAACCCCCGCAAGAGTTCACAAAGTAGACCCATTGAAATGAATGGCCACAATTCACATACTGTATTTTCTGGCGTATAAGACTACTTTTTAACCCAGGAAAATCTTCTCAAAAGTCAGGGGTCATCTTATACGCCGGCTACAGCAGAAGCTCCTGCAGCAACTCCCCACCAAAGGATAAAACGACAGCAAATTAAATCAGAGGACACCAAGCTCTCTAGATGAAGCAGAAATACGCTTGAAAATTGGCCCCCAAAGCCCCCGGCCACTGGGAAGTGGAGCGGATTTCTGAGCTGGACTGGAGACTGGTTTTTTAAATTTTTATTTGGTGTGCATTGGAAAAGGGGTAGTCTTATACGGCGAGTATATCCCAAACTCTATATTTTAACTGGAAAAGTTGGGGGATCATCTTATATGCCCTGTCGTCTTATACGCCGGAAAATACGGTAGATCCATTAATTTAAATGAGTCTACTCTGAGTGGAAGATGGTTGAATAAAACCCTAACAGAGCATGTTTTACCGCTTTGCTCTTTGCCCCACCCTGGAAGTGCAGGGAATAAATTTAATGAATAATAAAACCAGCTTCCCACTCCCCTGCATGAACACTTCAGGGATTTACACACAGAGCCTGGGGAAATGTTGGACAGCCTCCTGGACCCTCCCCAGGCAGCCACAGGGACACCTTGCTCACCTGGGATTGCATAGAGGGCTCTGCTGTCATCATGGTTCGCTAAGAAAGTCACTGCTTCCGTCTGCGATCTCTGAGACTGAGGAAGAAATGGCAGAGACAGCATTTGAGAGCTGCGATTATTTTGAGTTAATAAATGATAATACTGTAACAACAACAACAACAACAACAACAATAATATACCACCCTTAATCTAAGGATCACAGAATGGTTCACAGATTAAAAACACAAAAATACATACCACAATAACAAATCAAACAATAACACCCACAGTTTAAAAGGCCATGGATTTAATTAGCTAAAGGCGTGGAGGAAGAGGAATGCTTTTGCCTGCCATCTAAATACATGTAATGATGGCGCCTGACAAGCCTCGCCTGCAACTGGGGAGCCACCACAGCAAAGGCCAGCTCTCATGTTGCCACCATCCAGAACTGTTGTGGAGAGGAAGCACAGAGGAGGACACTGGATGAAGATTACATGGTCTGAGTCGGTTCGTATGGAAAGGGGTGGTCCTGAACATAAGAAGAGCCCTTCTGGATCAGGCCAATGAATCATCTAGTCCAGCATCCTGCTCTCACTGTGGCAAACCAGATGACAATTATGGGAAACCTGCAAGCAGGATTTGACCACAAGAGCAGCACTCTTCCCTCCCGTGGTTTCCAGCAGCTGGCATTCAGAAACACTGCTGCCTCTGACCGCGGAATCAGAGCATAGTCCTCCTGGCTAGTAGCCAACAATAGCCCTCTCCTCCATGAATTGGCCTCACCCTCTTTTAAAGTCATCTAGGCTGGGGGCCGTCGCTGCCTCCTGTGGGAGGGAGTTCCACAGCTTAACTCTTTGGAGGAAGGGCAGGATACAAATTTAACCAACACAACAATTAATAACAAAAGCCATGTGTTAACCACCTCTGGTGTAAGACACCCATAGATGGATCCTCCGACCGGCTCCCTCCCTACTCTGTATGGCATCCTAGTCGTGCATGGAGGGGGGGCAAGGGGAGGAAGGCTGAAGCACTTACTATATGTGGGCAGTCCCGAGCATCTATGAGAACCTGGTAGTACGTGTGTGTCTTGCCTTTCACTTCCTTGGATCCGTGCCCAGCTGCATTTTCGCCCCTGAATCAAGACACACAGCATGTTTTTGGAACCTCTTCTGTTAATATTATTACAATTGTTATTGTTATTAAAACTTGTGTACTGTCCTTCATCCAAAGATCACAGGGTGGTTCACAACATAAAAATACAAAATGAGGACACAAAATACATAATAGAGCAAAAACCAAACCATTAACCCCCCCCAAGAAACACATTTAAAAGGCGAAGGCCTGGTTATATGTTAAATCCACAACAGATTTCACATTTCACAGAGCAAGTGTGGATGGGCTGTCTCTGACACAGGGCAGCAGCTCAGCCTCATTGGAGAAGAAAAAAGCCTCTTGTACAAGAGAGGAGAGGAAATGTTACAAACCGGAAAATCCCAAAAGTCACATACAGTGGTGCCTCGCAAGACGAAATTAATCTGTTCCGCGAGTCTCTTCGTCTTGCGGTTTTTTCGTCTTGCGAAGCACGGCTATTAGCGGCTATTAGCGGCTTGGCGGCTATTAACGGCTTGCGGCTTTAAGAAAAAGGAAATAAACTTGCAAGAACTCGCAAGACGTTTCGTCTTGTGAAGCAAGCCCATAGGTAAATTCTTCTTGCGAAGCACCTCAAAAAACGGAAAACTCTTTCGTCTAGCGAGCTTTTCGTCTTGCGAGGCATTCGTCTTGCGGGGCACCACTGTATATACAGTGGTACCTCGGGTTACATATGCTTCAGGTTACATACACTTCAGGTTACAGACTCCGCTAACCCAGAAATACTACCTCGGGTTAAGAACTTTGCTTCAGGATGAGAACAGAAATCTGAACAGAACGGACCTCTGTACCACTGTATTCCACTACCTTGGTGTCTGAAGCTTTCTTAATGAACTTCCTTTATTTTAATTAGGTATGTTTTCACTGTGCTAATGAAATTATTTTATTGCTTATGTTAACTGTGTGTAAATATGTCATCATTGTTTTTTATACCTTTAAACTGATTAGAAGCTATTTTGGTGTAAATAAATAAATGCAAAAAAACCCCAGTGTCCTTTAATATGGCAGCAAATACAGTTAGGAACTTAGTTCTTGAACGTTTTAGCTCCCAAACTCCGCAAACCTGGAAGTGAGCGTTCTGGTTTGGGAATGTTCTTTGGAGCCCAAATGTCCGACGGGGCTCCCAATTGAGTGCAGGAAGCTCCTGCAGCCAATCAGAAGCCGTGCCTTGGTTTTCGAACGTTTTCGGAAGTCGAATGGACTTTTGGAACAGATTCTGTTCGAGAACCAAGGTACAACTGTATTTTTCAATGACTTAAAAAAATTGTTTGCTGTAAACCACTCAGAGTAAGCTGTATATAAATTGTATTCAACAAAATGATTAAATAAAGCAGGGCAAGCTCTGCCCACTGCCCACTCTAAATACCAACCACAACAACTTCTTAAAGCGCACTGAGCTTCTTAACATGCTCCTCTCCCTCCCCATTTCTGGCTGCCTGTGAGTGAAACACAAATCCTTCCTTACTTTTCAGGCACTGGGGAAGCCACGTCTCTGTCGTACAGCCTGGCTTGCCAAGGAAACAGGACTATCCCCCGGTATCCAAATACACTGTGGAGAAATAGCTGAAAGAAAAGAGCACAGGGGGCAGGACGAGAGAAAGCGTCAAGCGAGACCATTACGGTGAGAAATGGCAGCTCCAAGGAACCAGCTTCAGGAGGGAGGGAGGTGGGCAGCTTTATGGCATCTATTGTTACCTAATCCAGAGTCTAAAAGGGGTGTGTGTGTCAAAACAAACAACAAAGGCTCCAGTAAAGGTCATGTGAAGGAAGCCAAAAATGCAGCTGTGGGCAGGACCCAAAAAATGCTACAGGTCCTGACAGTCTTCACATATCCATACTGTGTCACAGCGATGGCTTACAAGAGCCAACATTCTTTTCCACTGAGAAAAGCTTCTCTGCCTGGTTGCCTTGAAGCAAAAAAATCTGCGTGTTCCTGTGGGCAACCAGACAAGGATCCCTTTATAAGGCTGGGCTTGCAGAATATGGTCCGGAGGTGTCCCTTTATAGCAGCACCAACTGCAAAAGAGATGGGGACACCAAAAAGAGAGGATCCCAAGCTGACCCAATCCGGTGTAGAGCAAGAGGCTTCCAATGCCTCTGATTCCACCCTGCCACACACAAAACTGACCTGTGTCATATTTCCCACTTACCTGACCCGTGTCATATTTCCCATGCTGCTTTGGCACTTCAAATACACCCACCGTCTCCAGCACTTTGCCCTCAGGGCGATTCCTAGGGTGAGGACAGAGAGAAGGCAGGATGTAAAGCTCGCCCAGAGTGTTGGTCACTGAGTTGCAAATCTGAACTGGCTTTGGACGTCACCCCCCCTCCCCCCTCCCAACCACAAATCAGCTTTCAGACTCCTATTCAGCTGGGAGCCCAGTGATGCTGATCTGCCCCACTCACAACAAATACAACAAGAAAGTAACAATGAATAAAGTAAAGCTACTTGTTTAAAGTTTAACTCCAGACAGAGGTAAGTGCAGACACGATGTCCAAGAGCTCAGATGACTTTGGAAAGGAAAAGATAAACTCGGGAGGGAGGGAAGTCTATTGATGGATGTTTGTCATGATGGTTAAAAAGAGCCTTGCACATCCCGAAGCAGCATAGCTCTGGGGACAAGAACACAGGGGACTGTGCCTGTGGGTCCTGTTTTGAGAGCTGAATTAGGTGCAAAGTGAAATCTCATTTTGCACTGGCAAAGTCAGGCAGGAGCAAGCAGGCCTCAAAGTGATTTGCGGGAGACCAGTAAGGGTTCCCAACTCCAAATGCTTTAAACCAGACTTCTCCAACCTGGTGCCTGCCAAATGTTTCGGACTACAAGTCCCATCAGCCCCCAGCATCCTACAGCCATGCTGGATGAGAGTTGCGGTTCAAAACATCTGGAGGGCCCTTGGTTGGTGAAGGCCAACTTAAACAATAGCAACAAGGTAGTGGCATCAATGACCAATGATAACTCACGTCATTCTAATAAGAATGGGAGAACTTCTCTCTCAAGGCACCTTTATGCATTGGGCTCCACCTTCACAAGCCACTATTTTGCCCCTTGGTGTGGTTGGCAGGCCTTCAGGCTCTCTCTTTCTCTCTCGCCGTAATATTGCACACACCCAGCGTTTGAAACTCCTGTTGTTCTAGGCACATTTTGCGGCAGGGAATTTCATTAGCACGAGCAGTTTCTGAGCTCTGGGCGCAATACTGTGCCTAAGATTTCAAACTAAAAATGCCGCTGCTGTTTTTCTTCCTCCCCATTTCCAGTCACTCTCTGAAGACTGGAGAAGAGACCCTCTTAAGAATATTATGGGGGTGGGCAGGGGAAGGACTAGACCATTTGAAAAATGAGCAAAAGATTTTAGCTGCAGTTCATTCATTTTCAGCTTTGCATTCTTGTTATTAAAAAGTGCGCCTAGACATTCTGTTGTTGCGCCCATAACCTACGTTTAAGGTGCCATTTAGCTCCTAGCTTTCATATCTCTGTTTCTAACACTCCACACACCCCACAAAGCAGAACCTACAAGTATATTTATGAACTGTTAACCTCCAGGGACAGATTCATCTCTGCAAAACACCTGAGCATACAACTCTGCTTGGGCCTCCTTTCTGTTGGCACTCACCACCTAAGTTTGCTATTAGAGGGAGCAATGGGCACAGACACACTCAGCAGCTATTTGGGAAGTGACAAACAGAAGGAAGCCCTGGCTGCTGGATCAGGCCAAAGGGGACTCACCTAGTCCAGCATCCTGCTTCCACACAACGGAAGGGCCCCAGTGGGAAGCCTGCCAGCAGGACATGAGTGAGGAAGGGGGGGGGTGTCCCACCATCAAATGCAAGAGCTGCAACATACCTATGAGAAGCTTAACGGGGTTTACCCAGTTGGCAACTGTTCATGCAAGAATTTGGGGGGGGGATCCCGATCAGAGCCCTGGTGGAATGTCCTCAGCCTCAATGGATTCCCTCACCTCCGCTATGGATACAGCTAGAAATCGTTGGAATGTGGGGGAGGAGGTCGTCCTGAAAAGTAAGGCCCCCCATCCCCCCACTGTACCCTCAAGCCCAGGCATCCCCAAACTCGGCCCCCCAGATGTTTTGGGACTACAACTCCCATCATCCCTGACCACTGGTCCTGTTAGCTAGGGATGGTGGGAGTTGTAGTCCCAAAACAGCTGGAGGGCCGAGCTTGGGGCTGCCTGCTCAAGCCCCCCTTCCCAGCTGTGGCCCCCGCCCCCTCCAGCTCCCCCTCCCTCTCCGCTCACCGTGAGGAAAGGGCCCTCCGGGGGACCAGACCAGGCCACGCCCACAGGCCCGTCCCGCGCGCCGCCCCTCGCAGCGCCGCCGCCGCTCCGCAGGGCAGCCCTGAGCCGCACGAGGACGACGACGACGAGGAGGAGGAGGCCCTGGCCCGGCTCAGCGCCGCCGCCGCCCAGCACCGGCTCCGTGCCGCCGCCGCCGCCGCCGCGCAGGCCGCTGCTGCCATCCCGCGGCCCTGGCGCAAGACAGGCCTCAGCGGGCGCCCACAATGCACCGCGCACCCGCGCCGCCGCCGCAGCCTCAGGCCCCGCTTCTTCGTCTGAGGGGCGGAGAGGACAGGGTCGCTCTGGCCCGCGCGTAGGCCATAGAGAGGGGAAGGCGAGGGGAAGGCTTCCGGGTTACTCGCTCGGCGCTGCTTTCTTCCCGACAGAGATAAGAACGTATAGAAGGAGCCCGAATAGGCATTTTCCGGAGTTGTTCCTCACTCCCTCCCCTCCACGCGGATTTAAATGATTATAAACATTTGTGTTTTCGGGAAATAGACCAGAGTTTGCAGAAAACTTTGGATGACGCAGGTCGCTTATTTATTCGGAGTGCTTCTTGCCCGCCTTTTGGCCGCAGAGTGAACCCGGAATATGCTTCTCAGGGCGACGAGGCTCCCTCTCTACCCTTTTGTTCCCTCTTTGTTCATCTCCCTCTTCGGGTTGCCGCGGTAACCCCAGTCAGATTCTTCCCCGCCCACTTCAGGCCCCGAGCGGTCATATGACCAGCGGCACTTCCAAGATGGCGTCCTCCCTGAAGGTGGGACCTGCGCTGCGGGGGCTCCTGCGGGGCTCCGAGGCGCAGCGGCTGCCGGAGGAGCTGCGGGCCGAGCTAGAGGCGGCCCTGGCCGAAGAGGAGCCCCGCTTGTCCTTCCACTTCGTCCGAAAGCTCCACCGAGCGCTGCGGGAGGCGGGTGAGAAGAGCCCCCCCCCGTAGACTTGAGGCTGGGGTCGTGATCTTTGACCTTCGAGGCGGGGGGGCAGTTCGCCCCCTCTAATCCCTGTCCGAAGAGAGCCAGTGTGGTGTAGTGGTTAAGAGTGGTAGTCTCGTAATCTGGGGAACCGGGTTCGAGTCTCCGCTCCTCCACATGCAACTGCTGGGTTAGCTTGGGCCAGTCACACTTCTCTGAAGTCTCTCAGCCCCACTCACCTCACAGAGTGTTTGTTGTGGGGGAGGAAGGGAAAGGAGAATGTTAGCCGCTTTGAGACTCCTTAAAGGGAGTGAAAGGCGGGATATCAAATCCAAACTCCTCCTCCTCTTCTTCTTCTTCTTCTTCTTCTTCTTCTTCTTCCGAAGGAGGCTGCCTTCTTTCCTCCACCCCCTGTGTGCTTCCTCTCGAGTAAACTAACCAACGCTTAGAAGGGGCACCTGCATATAGATATATAGGGGTACCTCGGGTTACATACGCTTCAGGTTACGGACGCCGCTAACCCAGAAATAGTGCTTCAGGTTAAGAACTTTGCTTCAGGATGAGAACAGAAATCGTGCTGTGGCGGCAGCGGGAGGCCCCATTAGCTAAAGTGGTTAGCTTCAGGTTAAGAACAATTTCAGGTTAAGAACAGACCTCTGGAACGAATTAAGTACTTAACCCGAGGTACCACTGTAATTGTATTCGTGTCACGTGTTTCCATAAAGGAGCTCAAGATAATGTACATGATTCTTCTCCCCACCCCACCCTGGTTATTTTATCGTCAGAACACTCCTGTAAGGTTGCTTAGACAGAGAGAGAGAGAGAGAGAGTGACTGACCCAGGGCCACCCAGTGAAGTTCATGGCTGAGTCGGCATTCGAACCTTGATCTGCTTGGTTTCTCTGCCCAAGACTCTTAACCACTACACCACACTGACTACACTCAAAACACTACTACACCATACATAGCATAGGGTGCACCATGGTATACACACTTATTGGGGAACAAAATACATTGAAATGGGGGTGAATAGTAAAGGGAAACAGAGCCCATTTGGTGCCCTAGTATAGTGTTGGACTGGAGGGTGGGGGGTGAGAGAGGCAGGACCCTTTACCATACCTTACAGGCTTGTTAGGATACAAGTGTTCAAATTTCCAACCAGTTATGAAGGGCTTGCTTGGTGACCTTGGAGCCAGTCACTATCTCTCAGCCTATCCTACTTTATAGGTTTGTCATGAGGATGAAATGGTTTCCCTCCTGTGCACATGTGGAAGGGCAGGACTTCAATCCTAAATTCTCCAGTTAAAAGAATCAAGGTGAAAACCTTATCCACACCTGAGACCCTGGAGTGCAGCTACCAGTCAAAGCAGACAGTACTGGCCTAAGTGGACAAAGAACCCGACCTAGGATAAGGCCATTTCCTATGTGCATAACATTATATCTTTCAAATTCCTTTGGCCTAGAATTCTTATTGGTGACACACCTTTTTTTACTCCTAGGTTCTCAGGTATATCTTCATGACCTGCTGGAAGGCAGTGAGATCTTCCTTCCTGAAGAGAAAAAGCCTCCCAGGGTTTGTATGAAGCACTTACCTTTTTAATAAAAATAACTAGGTGGTTGGAATCTCTGTGGCTTCTGATGTGTAAAAGGCTTTGATAAGGAGATAACTTTGCATCTCCAAACACACAGAAATCTCTAGTTACATGTATCTTAGGAAGCCTAAATCTCTCCACTCTCCCAACAAATATTTGGCATAAAACAGTGAAATTGCTGTTCCATTGCAAGTGTGTCTTCTGTTTCAGAATCCAGAATTAGTAGCCCGGTTAGAGAAGATCAAGGCCAAGCTAGCCAACGAGGAATACAAGAAGATAACAAGGAACATCAACTGCCAGGTGAGGGGAAAATATAAACCTGAGCTGTCCCAGCCTTAGCAAAGATCAGCCTGATCTTACTTAAGCCATCTATGTGATACGGCTCTGCTTTGAGGAAGGGTTGTGGATGTGGATACAGACCCTCAGTTAAGGGCACAGGGGTTCTGGAACTAAGAATTTGTATTAAGAATGCAAATGAACATAATAAAGATTAAGCTTCAGGGTGAGGCCCTTTCCTTTGGGGAGGGAACCGGAGCTCAGTGGTAGAGCCCCTGCTTTGCATGCAGAAGGTCCCAGGTACAACCCCTAATGGCTCTAGGTAGGGCTGGGAGGACTCTCTGCCTGAAACCCTGGAGAGCCTCTGCCAGCATATGCAGTATTGAACTAGATGGACCACAGATCTGGGTCAGTATAAGGCAGCTTCCAATTTTCTTGTTCGTAGAGTTGCTATATAGGCAGCTAATCTCCTATGCTCCAGAAGGTCATAACCACAGCCCAAAGGATTATTGGTCATCCTCTCCCATCTTTGGAAGAACTGTATGGTTCCCGTTGTCTTAGGAAAGCAAACAACATCCTGCAGGATTCATCTCACCCGGGATACAGTCTGTTTGCACTACTGCCTTCTGGCAGGAGATATAGAAACATCAAGTCAAGGACAAATAGACTGAAAAATAGTTTCTATCCAAGAGCTGTGGCCTTTTTGAATGCTGTAAC
The DNA here is from genome assembly GCF_964252035.2 of Podarcis erhardii. Taxonomy (NCBI): domain Eukaryota; kingdom Metazoa; phylum Chordata; class Lepidosauria; order Squamata; family Lacertidae; genus Podarcis; species Podarcis erhardii. The sequence goes on from NC_138514.1 coordinate 38,292,181, forward strand.
TCGATAGTGTGACCTGGAAGTTTGATGGGTGTGGGTGTGGGTGTGGCTGGAATGTGGTTTGTTTGGTTGTTGTTGCTGTTTTGCTTTTGTTGTTTTTTTAAGGGATGGCATCCAATTTCGTTGCACTGTGCAATGTTGCACTTGTGTAATGACAATAAAGAATCTATCTATCTATCTATCTATCTATCTCTAGTTAGCATTAAGTATATGTGATGTGACTAGCGCAGTTACTGTAGTTTCTGCCATGGGATTTGGGTCATGTTGTTGTTGTTTAGTCGTTTAGTCGTGTCCGACTCTTCATGACCCCCTGGACCAGAGCACGCCAGGCACTCCTGTCTTCCACTGCCTCCCCCAATTTGGTCAAACTCATGCTGGTAGCTTCGAGAACACTGTTCCACCATCTCGTCCTCTGTCGTCCCCTTCTCATTGTGCCCTCCATCTTTCCCAACATCAAGGTCTTTTTCCAGGGAGTCTTCTCTTCTCATGAGGTGGCCAAAGTCTTGGAGCCTCAGCTTCAGGATCTATCCTTCCAGTGAGCACTCAGGGCTGATTTCCTTGAGATTGGAGCGGTTTGATCTTCTTGCAGTCCATGGGACTCTCAAGAGTCTCCTCCAGCACCAGAATTCAAATTAATGGGTCATAGAGCAAATCATTGGATCATAGAGCAAATTGGGTCATAGAGCTCCACATTTTATATCTGACGGCCTAGGTGACATTTTCACACCGCACCTGGGAAGAAGGGAAGGCCTTTATTTGCCTTGGTCCTGAAGCTGCTTCGTTGCCAAGCAGAACAGAGGAAAGCCCTGTAAGAAGCTAACAAACTCTTCTCCCTCTTTCTTTTAGGAACTGAACCGATACGGCACTTTGGCTGACCTTGGAAGGCAAGGTGGGTTTCTGTGTTAAGATCAGGTGGCATGTTGAGACAAGGAGAGGACAGACAGATGGATGGTTGTGAGAGATGGAAAGTAAGGCATCCATTAAAGGTGACAGAAAGGGTGGGGTGGGAACTGCAGGAAGGGGAGAGGAGACTCCCAATTTAACCTTAGTTAAATTGATAGCAGCTCCTATGCATGTCTTTTCAGAAGTAAGGCCCATTCATTGGAATGGGACATATCTCAAATAAGTATGCACGAGACAGCAACTTTAGTATTTCAGTCTTGATTTGAAATTTATTCCATAAAATTTATACATCCTTTGATTGTGAAAAAAACAAAACTTTAAAGCAGTTTACAAAAAAAGGAGAAAACACAAAGAAAAAATAGCAATAAGCACTTTTTGAAAGTTTAAATTAACAATAGGAACAGATTAAAACTCACACCAACTTTCTTAATGTCTGAGTAGACTCGGGAATGAATTTTGCTTTTATTTAGTCGCTTAAAAAATAAAATAAAGTACAAGTCTTTGCAAACTAAGAGGGAAAACAACCCTTTTCATTTTAGAACCACGAAAATATGCTACTTCAGTGTGGGAGAATCTGAGGAGTTTCTTCAAGCTTCATCATCCAAAAAGGGGGCAACAAAGTGCAGCTGCCCCCTATGCTAGGTTCTGAGGGGGGTGAACTTTTTCCAGAAATCCTGCTCATTTTAATTTCAGGCAAGTTGACGTTGTGGGGGGCAGGAGTCACAGACAGAAGGGAATTGAAGAGGCAGGGAAGGCAGCACAAGATGGAAGAAAGAGCAGCGCAAAAAAGGAAAGGGAGAGAGAGAGGTGATAGTAGCAGCAGCTGAAAGGAAAGCAGAAGATGCTGAGGGAGAGCGTAGAAATGTTTGAGGAGATAAAGAGAACCTAAGAAGAGGCTGCTGGATCAGATCAATGCCCATCTAGTCCGGGATCCTGTTCTCACAGTTGCCAGCCAGATGCCTGTAGGAAACCAGTAAGCAGGATTCAAGCACAAGAGCAACTCTCCTCTCCTGTGGTTTCCAACAACTGGTATTCAAAAGCATTGCTGCTTGTGACAGTGAAGGCAGATCATAGCCATCCTGGCTAACAGCCCTCTAGGAATTTGCTCGGTTCTTTTTCAATGCCATCTTTTCAATGCCTTGTGGCAGGGAGTTCCATAGTTTAGCTGTGTGCTGCTTTAGGGGTTGGACTCTGGCTTTAGGGGTTGGACTAGATGACCCCAGAGGTCCCTTCCAACTCTGCAACTCCATGAGAAAGAAAGGAGGCGGTGAAGGTTATGGAAAGTGAGAGGGAAGCTTTTTGTTGTTGTTAAGGAAAGGCAGACATAATGGTGGTGATGGCTTGTCCTCTTGCTCAGTATCAACCACGGGCATAGAGAAAAGGGTTCAGAAGTTTTGGCCAACTACAGTGGTACCTTGGGTTAAGTACTTAATTCATTCCGGAGGTCCGTTCTTAACCTGAAACTGTTCTTAACCTGAAGCACCACTTTAGCTAATGGGGCCTCCTGCTGCCGCCGTGCCGCCGGAGCACAATTTTCTGTTCTTACCCTGAAGCAAAGTTCTTAACCTGAAGCACTATTTCTGGGTTAGCGGAATCTGTAACCTGAAGCGTATGTAACCTGAAGTGTATGTAACCCAAGGTACCACTGTATTAAATGAAAGATTGGTTCACTTGGTTCAAACTACTACAAATAATATTGGAAAAAACAATAGCATGCCAGTACCTCAATGTGTGTAATATGTGGTGAGACTCCAGCACTGTTAAGTTAAAACTGAAAGTCAGAATGGGTCCAGTGTTCCTGTTTGGGGGTCAGAGGTGGGTCTCTGGTCTGGATTGGTTAAAGACCAACAGGTGTAGAAGCTCTAGGGAACCATGTTCCAACTTGTATTATGGCAGCTGCCTTTGTTCCTGTTGAAAGCCAGTTCCTTTGGTCAGAACCATGAGGGCTGTTAGGGGAAGGGCTGCATGTCCCTGGCAGAGCCCCCACTTTCCATGCCTGTGGCCCCACGTTCAATTCCACAACATCCCCAGGTTGGGCTGGGAAAGAGCCCCTGCCTGAGACCCTGGAGAGCAACTTCTGCCGGTCAGGGCAGGCAATCCTGAACTGGATGGCCCTATTTGCTTATTTCATAACGTTTACACGCTGCTTGATTGTAAAAGAAACCCCAAATTCGCAAGCTAAAACTTTCAACAAGTTAAAATAACAATTGACTAAAAACTAGCGTAGGCTTGTCTAAAGAATGTTTTTAGCAGGCGCTGAAGAGAGTACAGGGAAGGCAAACTGCTTGATATCAACAGGCAGGGAGTTCCCAAGTTTTCAATGTTCTAACCCAGTATATAGCAGCTTCCTGTGGGGCGAGGAGGAGTACTGCAGTGGGGTAATGAGGTGGGGTGGGGGTGGGCAGGGGATTCCCTTTCCTCCTTAGGGTTTCAGTCATAGGGAATGGACCTTGCTGGGCCTGGGTCACACACTCTGCCTCTGCTTTTCCCAGTGAGGTCCACCAAAGCCTTGGTTGTCACCATCGTCAACTTCCTGGTCACTGTGGGAGCCACGTTTGCCTGCACCTACCTGGGCTCCCAGTACATCTTCTTGGAAATGGCACCGGTGAGTGGCAGCTGGGCCGGGGGGGGGGGGACCATACAGGGGGCAGGGAGAGACTTAAGGAAAGCTCTGGATATTCCGTGGGTGGGGGGTGAAGGGCAGCTCTCTTGAACAACATAGAGTTTAACCTTCCAAGGACACTGACAAGCTGGAACATGCGCAGAGTAGGGCAGCCAAGACGATTAAGGGTCTGGAGTCGAAGCCTGATGAGGAACAGTTGAAGGAGCTGGAGATGTTTAGCCTGGAGAAGAGGAGACTGAGAGGAGATAGGAGAGTCATCTTCAAATATCTCAAGGGCTATTGCACGGAAGAGGGAACAAGCTTGCTTTCTCCTGCTCTGGAGGGTAGGACTCGAACCCTTGGCTTCAGGTTACAAGAAAGAAGATGGCTGCTAAACATCAGGAAGAACAGCAAGAGCTGTTGAGAGGTGATGGACTCTCTTTCCTTGCAGGTTTTGAGGCAGAGGTTTGATGGCCATCTGTCCTGGATGCTTTAGCTGAGATTCCTGCATTGCAGGGGGCTGGGCTGGATGACCTTTGGGGGTCCCTTCTAACTCCACAACTCTATGATCCTGCAATTCCTTCACTAGTGCATTTTTATGTAAAAGGGGGAGAGGGGAAGCCTTTAGTTTTGAATCCAAAAAAACAAAGGTTCTGACTCTAATACTAGATGCAAAAAACCCCTCAAAGGGTACAGATGAGCCCCGACCCCCCCAAAAAGTCTAGAGCGGAAGCAAGGCAGGATGTCTCTTAACTGCAACTCACCTGGCAGAGGTGTCTGAGGCTGAGCTGACTTCCTTTCCCCCCTTCCTTCCAGCGTGTCCTGTCTGCTGTGGTCGTGGCCTCCGTCGTGGGCTTGGCTGAGCTCTATGTGATGGTTCGGAACCTGGAAGGAGAACTGGGGGAGCCGTAGCCAAGGAGCCCTCCCTGGCTGGCCTTTCTCTCAGCCTGCTCTCTCCATCCTTGCTGCTCCCCACTCGTGGCCGGGGAGGTGGGCTCGGCTGCCAGAGGCCACCTGCAAATCCCAGTACAAACTACCAAGGAGGAACAGGACGTTCTCAGTGCAACTTCCTCTTGCAGCTACAGACAAGTGGGCTCCTTTTCCTTCCCCTGAGGCCTCTGTGCTGTGAAAAGCCTTTCCCCAACAGGCCTCCCTTTTCTCTGGCACAAGTAATCTGGTGTGTTTTCAGTAGTGTGGGGTTTTTCCCCTGCAGGCCCTGAAGCTGCAAAGGGTCCAGGACCAGGGGATAGCAACTACACACCAACAGAAGGAGATTTTTCCTCATGTTTCTGTCACACCCGCAAGCTGCAAGGTTGCTATTTCCAAAGCGTTGGCTACCTGAGCTGGCAGTGCTAGAGAGGGTGCCCATAGCGATTACTTTTGTTGCCCTTTGGCAAACACAAAGGGACACACCATTTTGCTGTTACACCAAGCCCGGCAAGTAACCGTGAACGGCCACATCCTACCCCTTACAGTTTGGAGATGCTCCCCCCCCCTCCGCAAACCACCATCCCCCAGGTGTCGTCTTAATGTATAGAAATCAACCTTTGTTGTGTGCAATAAACGGATCGGAATCTGTTGAAGCTGCAATTCAGGCAGTTCTCTAGTAGCAGGTGTGGGGAGGTTCTGAGGGAGAGGAAGGCTACATACAGGGTTAAGTACTTAATTTGTTCCGGAAGTCCGTTCTTAACCTGAAACTGTTCTTAACCTGAAGCACCACTTTAGCTAATGGGGCCTCCTGCTGCTGCTGCACCGCCGCTGCGCGATTTCTGTTCTCATCCTGAAGCAAAGTTCTTAACCCGAGGTACTATTTCCTGAAGCATCTGTAACCCGAGGTACCACTATATTCTCATTGATGAAGGGATTTTAGATGGAGGTACTCCTTGTCTTCCATTTGCTGTGTAATGGTGACCAATATATATATAGGATGGGACGTGGGTGGCGCTGTGGGTTAAACCACAGAGCCTAGGACTTGCCATTCTGAAGGTCGGCGGTTCGAATCCCTGCGACGGGGTGAGCTCCCATTGCTTGGTCCCTGCTCCTGCCAACCTAGCAGTTCGAAAGCATGTCAAAGTGCAAGTAGATGAATAGGTACCGCTCCAGCGGGAAGGTAAACAGTGTTTCCGTGCGCTGCTCTGGTTTGCCAGAAGCGGCTTAGTCATGCTGACCTCATGACCCGGAAGCTGTATGCCGGCTCCCTCGGCCAGTAAAGCATGATGAGCATCGCAACCCCAGAGTTGGTCACGACTGGACCTAATGGTCAGGGGTCCCTTTACCTTTATATATATAGGATAACAAACTGTGTTTTGAGGCTGGAGGTATGAGCTTCGTCCCGTTTTAGATCCCTAGAAGCAAAATAATTGTATGCTTCACCTTTGTTGGAAGATTCAGGACAGAGAAAAGAAAGTCATGCAGCGCATATTGAAAGGATGGAACCTGCTCCTGCAGGAGGCAAAGATTCCCATCAACTTGGATGGCTTTAAATGGGGATTAGGCAAATTCAGAGGAGGCTCTCGTGATGGCTGTGCTCTTCAGAGGCAGTAATGCTTCCAAACACCATCTTGCTTGAGGGCTTCCCATAATTGGCCACTGTGAAAACAGGATGCTGGACTAGATGGGTCCCCTTTGGTCAGAACCAACAGACACTTCTTGTTTGTTTGTTTGTTTGTTTGTTTTGTTAAATTTCTATACAGTGGAACCTCGGGTTAAGAACTTAATTCATTCTGGAGGTCTGTTCTTAACCTGAAACTGTTCTTAACCTGAAGCACCACTTTAGCTAATGGGGCCTCCTGCTGCTGCCGCGCTGCCGGAGCACGATTTCTGTTCTCATCCTGAAGCAAAGTTCTTAACCTGAAGCACTATTTCTGGGTTAGCGGAGTCTGTAACCTGAAGTGTATGTAACCTGAAGCGTCTGTAACCCGAGGTACCACTGTACTGCCCTTCATCCGAGGATCACAAGGCGGTTTGCAATATAAAAACACAGAAATGCATAGCATAGTAACAAACTGAAACAGTAAACCTCCCACAGATTGTTTTATTAGCCAGAGGCCTGAGAGAAGTGGAACGTCTTCACCTGGCACCAAAAGGTGTACAATGAAGGTGCCAGGCAAGTCTTCCTGGGGAGAGAATTCCACAAGTGGAGAGTCACTGCAGAAAAGGCCTGCTCTTATGTTGCCACCCTCTGGACCTCCTGCGCACGAAGAAAAGCCTTAGATGGCGAGTGCTTGGATCTCAGTGCTCCCATCTTAAGCATATCATCTCTGAGATAAATTGTTTGATCGTGACAGGGTTAGATTTCAAGTAAGCATGCTGAGGATTTCCCCAGGGGTGCTGCAGTTGGGCGAGGGGGTTGTCAGGGATGAGGAGGTGATTAGCATGCCCTCTTGCCACCGGCTGGTTGCAGGCTCTGCTTGCAGAGGGTTCCAGGTTCAATCCCAGACAGCATTGCCAGGTACAGCCAGGTGAAATTTGAAATACTTTATTGTCACTTGTACACAAGCACCCCCCACTCAGCGCTCTCAGTCTTAATTCCCCTTGTTTACTGACGCACACCCACCAAACCCGAAAGTCAGTTGCCCTGTTGTTATCTTTTCATTCAGCAGCCTAACAGCCCCGAGATAGAAGCTGTTCTATCTATCACACCTGTTGGTGTGACTAATCATGCTTCTATATCTTCTGCCCGAGGGCAGGAGATCAAGAAAGTGCCGGCCAGGGTGTGAATCATCCCTGAGAATATATATTGTAGAAATATCTACAACCCTATGATTACTTCCTTTCTCTACAAGCATCACTGTGTGTGATTGCAACAGGTGGAGTCTACTCTCAAGTTCACAAGCCAGACTCTGCACCCCAAGGGCCTTCAAATAGGGAACAGGCTCAGTTTCAATAACAGCTGCTATGGGAAAGAATAGAAGAATTCTGGGCACCACAATTTAAGAAGGATGTTTGACAAGCTGGAAGGTGTGCAGAGGAGGGTGCCCAAGATGATCCAGGGTCTGGTCTGGAAACCAATCCTGATGAGGAGCGGTTGAAGGAGTTGGGGATATTTAGCCTGGAGAAGATGAGACTGAGAGGAGATAGGAGAGCCAAATATCTCAAGAGCTGTCACATGGAGGATGGAGCAAGCTTCTTTTCTCTGGAGGGTAGGACTCGAACGGGGGACGCAGGTGGCGCTGTGGGTAAAAGCCTCAGCGCCTAGAGCTTGCCGATCGAAAGGTCAGCGGTTCAAATCCCTGTGGCGGGGTGCACTCCCGCTCCTCGGTCCCAGCGCCTGCCAACCTAGCAGTTTGAAAGCACCCCCGGGTGCAAGTAGATAAATAGGGACCGCTTACTGGCGGGAAGGTAAACGGCGTTTCCGTGTGCTGCGCTGGCTCGCCAGATGCAGCTTTGTCATGCTGGCCACGTGACCCGGAAGTGTCTCCGGACAGTGCTGGCCCTCGGCCTCTTAAGTGAGATGGGCGCACAACCCTAGAGTCTGTCAAGACTGGCCCGTACGGGCAGGGTACCTTTAGGACTCGAACCCATGGCTACAAGAAAGAGTCCAGCTAAGAATACAAAAAAACTTTCTGACAGAGCTGCTCAACAGGAGGTTGTGGACTCTCTTTCTGTGGAGGTTTTTAAGCAGAGGTCGGAAGGCCTTCTGTCATAGATGTGCTAGTTGAGATTTCGGCATTGCAGAGTTTTGGACTAGATGACCCTTGGGTGCCCCCCAACTCTACAGTTCTATGACAACACCCACCTTGGATAACAGTTGCTCAAAACCACTGGGTCCTTTATGCTCCTGGAGGCTTTAAGCAGCTGGTGCTGGTCAGAGGCCCCTCAGAAGCGTTGATTAATGTTCTGATGTCTGCTAAGCCCTCGCCAGAAACACACACTCCAATATTAATATTGTCGCTATGTGCCATTCCAGCTGGCTGGGGCGGGGGGGGGGGCGCGTTATGGGAACCTAGACCTTTTCCCTGGGCCATCACTGGGATTAGGTGATGTCGTTCAATCATCCACGGATCCCCCTGGAGATTAAGGTATTTCCCCCCCCTGGGCAGATTAGGTGGCATTATCAAGCGATTGTGGGGTCTGAGCTCCCCCCGCTTCTGCATTTAAGGATATTGGATAGGCCTGTGGGGTAGAGAGCACCCCCCCCAACCGAAATCAGAAATGAAAGTGATCAGGCTAAGCTGTGAGGACATCACAAAACATCTCTTTTATTGGAGTTACAAGAGAGATTTGAGGGGAAGAGGAGAAAAGCCAGCAGATTAATGCGGCCAGGTGCATTTTTAAACGGGGAGGGGGGTGCCCAGATACAATTGGACTCCCAACAGAGACAGCCCTCTCCCCTTCCCAGGAAGGGGCCTGTTACACAAAGGAACGATGGTTGACAGAGGAGGAGAAACGCGGCTCTAGCCTTCCCCTTTTGCCGCTTCCAGCTCCCAACCAGCCAGGCCTCCAAACATCTCTCACCCAGCGCCAGATCTTCCTCGACGGTGCGCCCACGCGGGCGTCTAGAGGTCCCCGAAGTTGGCCACCAGCGCGGCGCTGTAGATGAGGTCCGAGATGCTCCCAAGGGAGGTGCGAGGCGGAGGAAAGGCGTCCCAGCGGCCCGACAGGGCGGTCCACGCCGCGGCCTCTTCCTCTTCTCGGACGGAGCTCCCCGGCCACCGAGGGGGCGCCGCCGCCTCCTCCCAGCCTAGGAAGACAGAGGCGCTGCCGGGCGGCGGCGTGGCGCTCAATCCCGGCTGCCCGTCGGGCTTGCTGCCAGCCTGAGCCCGGCGGGGCGCGGCGCTGCTCTTGATCCTGCGGGCGCGGCGGTTCTGGAACCAGACCTGGGGGGAGAGGGAGCCGATGAGAGAAGGGGCATTGAGAGGCAGGGGCCCTCCCGAGGCGGAGAAGCCGTCGGGGCTCACCTGGATCTTGGCCTCAGGCAGCTGCGTGAGCTCGGCCAGGCGCTCGCGCGTCCCGATGTCCGGGTAGGGCAGGGCGGCGAAGACGCGCTCCAGCTCGCTCAGCTGGCCCCGACTGAAGGTGGTCCGCTTCCTCTTCCTGGGGACGCCGCCGCCTCCCTCCGTCCGGGGACCTGGGGGTGCGAAAGAAGGCAGACGGGGCGGGCAGTGCTCGGGAGGGAGGAGGCGGCTTCTTCCTAGCCTCCCCCTCTCCAGGTCCCACCCCCATCCCCTCAGCACCCAGCGCCCCGCAACCCACCTCCTCCGCCAGGCTGCTCCCCGCGCACTCCGGCCGTCCCGTCGGGGAAGAGAAAGGGCGGCGGCACCCTGAGGACGCGCGCCCGCTCCCTGCTGCCCATCGTGGCGGCGGCGGCTCCTGCGGCTGCTCAAGCTGGTCGTCTAGCTTTTATCCCTCGGAGACCGACCAGCGTCATTCCACCCCCCCCCCGGGCGGGCTCACATCTGGGACCAGCCCCCCCCCCCCCGCCACCTAACGCAGTTCGGGCACCTGGAGACGGGAGGGGGAAGAGGAGGGAGCGCCCGTCGAGCGCGGGAGCTGTCCTTGGTACTGAAGTACCCGCCTCGGGCAGCGCCTCTAGGGACCAGCCTGGAGTCCAGCCGAAGAGGTGCGCTTTCCTGGAGTCCAACTTCTCGGGCACACGCAGGAGGCCTGTCTTTAGAGAGGCAGTGTGGCGTAGTGGTTAGAACAAGGACTTGGGAAACCAGGTTAAAATCCGCACTCTGCCATGAAGCTCACGTTTATGGAGACAGACGAAAGGATAGCTTCTCTGGTCAGAGGCTGTTTTTTGTTTCTTCCCCCATGGTAAATCTTTATTGGTTTAAAATACAGACGTAAACGATCATTTACAACCAAGGCAAGTATAGAAAAATTCAATACAGAAGAAAAAACATCACGACATAGGAGTAAGAAAAAAGATGAAAAGATGAAAAAGAAAGAAAAGATAAAGGGGAAAAAACAACCCAAAATTTATGCAAAATCATGTTCATCAAATAAAAAATTCTGCTTAAAACTTCCAATCGTCCTCATTATACTATTTCTATTATCATGGTTTTGTCACACAGTTTTGCGTTATATCCTTTTTCATATATTCCACTAAAGTATTCATTTCATTCATTTTTGTTCAGAAGTATCATTCAAGTTCTGCTAAGATGGTATCACTTGTACAATATAATCTTATATATTCCTTAAATATTTTCCATTCTCCATATGTTTTCTGATTTAAAGCTCCCCTGACTTTACCCGTCAGTTGTGCTAGTTGGAAATATTCTATCATAAGTGTCTGCCATTCTGTTATCGTTGGTGGTGTTTCGCTTTTCCAGTTTCTCGCCACGAGTATTCTTGCTGCTGTGATTGCATACATGAATAATGGTCTTATATATATATTTTTAAAAAATCTATTGGCAATATTCCTAATAAAAAAATCTCTGGTCTTTTTTTGATGGTAAATTTGAATAGTTTCTTGAGTTCGTTGTAGATATCATTCCAGAAATCATATATGATTGCACAGGTCCACCACAGATAGTATGACCCTATCTCCTGTGGGAATGTTCTGGGGTGCAGGAGAGGATATATTGACTAATTATATCCTTATCCAACTTGTGCTAACAAGTTCCCAAAATATCAGCAGAGTTTATAGACATTCCCCTTTAAGTTCGCAACGGTAACGCTTGCACAGGTTCGCTAGAACCTCTATAATAATTACTCTGGTAATTTCCCCTTTGTTCCCTCTTAAAATACAAGACACGACACAGTCTTTATAAAAGTATAAAAGAGTTTACTCACGTTCTGTTCACAATATGATCCCAGAAGGTAGGCAGGCTTAAAAAGGTTACATGCAGTTAGAATCTATCTTGTAGCAAGATATTACTGTCCTCTCTTGGCTGGGAGCCAAGAGGGCATGTTGCTCCTTCAGAAGATGAAGATGGCAAGAGGCAAGAGGCAAGAGGCAAGAGAGAGAGTGGCTGCCTGCCCTGTGCTTTTATCATTACCTGCACAGGTGAGGCCACACCCACCTCTGGTCACATGCGGAGGAAGTCCGTCCCCAGGAAGTTTACCTGCTTGCTGGACAGACATCCCTCCCCATGTTCTAACATGTACACTCTAGGAATGTTGTCATTGACTGCTCCTGTGTTTACATCCCACATACCCCTTCTCAGGCAATACAACATACACAAAAAATAAACAACTTTATTCAACCACCCAGAGTCCCAGCTTGACACGTAGATTCTGGAAACTCTCTCTTGGTAGGGGTTTCGTCAGGATGTCAGCAGTCATCTCTTGGGTGCTGCAGTAGGATAGTTCCACAAGTCCATCCTGGATCATCTGGCGTATGTAGTGGTATTTAACCCCAATGTGTTTTGTTCTGGCCAGGAACTTCTCACTCTGCGTCAGCTTCAGGCAACTTTGATTGTCCTCTAGCAAGCTGACAGGCCCTTTTCTCACCAACCCAAAGTCCTTTATGAGTTGATCAAGCCAGGCGATCTCTCTGCAGGCTTCTGTTGCTGCAACGTATTCTGATTCTGTGGAAGATAATGCTACACAGCTCTGTTTATAACTGCCCCATGAAACAGGTCCATCACCAAACATGAAAACATGACCACTTGTTGATTTATAATCAGCATTATCCCCAGCCCAATCCGCATCAGTATACCCAACCAACTTAGGATCTCTGACGGCTGGTAACCTTAATTTACAATTCATGGTACCCTTCAAATATCGCACCACCCTCTTTACACCTGCCCAATCATGCTCAGTGGGAGAATTCACTTTTCTGCTAAGAATCCCCACAGCATTTGCTAAGTCAGGTCTACATGTGGTAACTAAATACAAAAGTTTACCAATCGCCGACCTGTAGTCATTGTTGTCTGGCAACTGCTTCGAATCCTGCTGATTCTTCAGGAAGTCAGTAGCCATCGGTGTAGCAACTGGATGTGCGTCTTGCATCTGCATGTGCTCAATCAGCTCGTGGATCTTCTGTCTTTGGCTGAGAAGAAATGAGCCGTCCTCTTCTCTTTCCACCTGGATCCCGAGGTAGTACTGGACATCTCCTAGCTCCTTGACCTCCACCTCTTTGCTAAGGTGTTTTACTATTTGTGTATAGTCTTTCTCACTTGCTGTGGCAATAATCAGGTCATCAACAAAAGCTAAGATATATGAGAATTGTCCATTATTTGACTTACTGTACAAGCACTTATCAGCGTCGCCTTGCTTGTACCCAAGTTGCGTCAGCATTTTATGCAACTTCTGGTTCCAGGCTCTAGCAGCCTGTTTAAGTCCATAAAGTCCTTTCTGCAGTTTGCACACTAAATGTGCCTCATGTGGTTTCACAAAACCTTTGGGCTGTTTCATATAGATTTCTTCAGAAATCTGCCCGTGTAGAAAAGCGGTAGCAATGTCTATGTGTTTCACTCTCATTTTCTTGGAGGCTGCAATGCTTAAAAGCATTCTTACGCTGCTGTACCTCACGGTTGGTGCAAAAACTTCATCGTAATCTTCACCAAAACGCTGTGAAAATCCCTGTGCTACAAGTCTAGCTTTGTAGCGCTGCACTTCTCCTTCTGACCCCTTCTTAACCTTGAAAACCCATTTACTCCCAATGGCCTTCTTACCGGGAGGCAGCTCAGTGAGTGTCCAGGTCTTGTTCTGATGCAGTGCATCCATCTCCTCCTGCGCGGCCTTCCTCCAGAGACTGGCTTCTGCAGCTGGCATCTCCTGTATCTCTTCCCAAGTGGAAGGTTCCTGTGGAAACGCCGACCCTGCAAAGTAGGACAACCGTAATGGTGGGACACCTTTGTTGGTTCTGGACGAGCGCCTGACCTCTGGTTCTGGGACCGCATCAGCTTCCTCATCCTCCTCCAACGCAGGCATGTCCCCATCTGAGTCCTCATCTTCGTCTCTGGTGCCGCCAGGGTTCTGGTCCTCTGTGTCGCCTGTAGGGGGTGCTGTAACACTCGAAGGCAGATTAGTACTTTGTGGGGTCTCAAAAGGGAAATATACAAATTCTTGAGTCCTTTCTGACTCATCGGAAGAATCCACAACAGTGTTCTTAGTGTCTACCTTTCCATATTCATCAACATAAACCGCATGGTATGCATTTGTCTTACCAGTTTGTAAGTCCATAATTCTATATCCTTTGCCTCCAGAGGCGTATCCCACAAGGATACCTGCTTTTGCCCTGGAGTCAAGCTTGTGTCTGTGTTCCTTGGGCACGTGGAAGTAACACGGACTTCCAAACACACGTATGTGCGACAGATTGGGAGCTTTCCCATGCCAAAGTTCAAATGGTGTGCGCTCTGCACCTTTAGTTGGCAGTCTATTCTGCAAATAGACCGATGTGTACACTCCTTCGGCCCACAGCTTCTGTGGCAAACATGCATCCTTTAGCATGCACCTTGTCATGTCCATAATGGACCTAAACTTTCTCTCAGCTATGGCATTCTGCTGTGGTGTGTAAGGAATTGTGGTTACGTGTGCAATTCCTTCCTTGGCCAGGAGAGCCTGCATTTCATTTGAGCAGTACTCACCTCCATTGTCGCTCATTAGCACAGCTGGAGCTCTCTGGAATTTGTTCTTGACCATGGCAATGTATTCCTGGAACTTGTCCACTGTCTCACTCTTCTCTTTGAGAAAATATACAACACAAAATCTTGAAAAGTCATCCAGAAATATTAAAATATATCTATTCTTTCCCAGTGAGGGAACATTCATGGGTCCACATATGTCAGTGTGCACTATGTCAAGCACTTTGTTGCTTCTTTGTTCTGCACAACGTGGAAATGAAGGTTTTACAGCCTTCTCAGTAATACAGCTTATGCACTTTGCTGGAGCTTTGTTGCTCTGCTTTACCTGCAAACCTCTTACAAGATCTCTTTTCTGTAGATCCAGAATGACGTTGGTGTCTCTATGTCCAAGCCTTCTGTGCCATAGGTCCAGATCTGCTTCATCCTTCTGGCTGGAATGTGCCACTTTTGCAGACTGATTCTCTGAAACATCAAGCTCATATACACCATTGATTAGCTCTGCTTGAGCAAACACTTTGCCATTTCTAGTCACCTTGCATTCTCCATTTCCAAATGTGATCTGGAAACCTTTCTTGTCCAGTGTGGACACGCTGATTAAATTGCAGCTCAGCTCTGGTACATACAAAACTCTAGAGATTGTGTTCTCAATGCATTCATTGTTTATATTGCATTTCAGACTCATGGAACCTGCACCTTTTGCTTTAACAATGTTCCCATCTGCAATTTCAATTTCAGATCCTTCTTCATCATTTATCTCATTAAAATAGTCCTTTTTATATGAAAAATGCGAGCTGGCACCTGAATCAATTATCCATTTATTACGTCTATTTTCACAATTCTGGACAGCTAAATTCCTTTCTTGCAGTAGCCATGTGCATTCGCATTTCCCCTTCTTTTCCCCTTTTGGCTGAAAGGGGTGGGGTTTCTTGGCTTTAGGAGCCTTGCAATTCTTTGCAATGTGTCCTTCTTTGTTACAATTGAAACAAATCACTTTCTTAGGCATCTCTTTGGACTTTGTACATTGCCTAGATGCATAACTGCTGTCCTTGCTTCTAGCATTTCTCACTGGAGATTCAGCTCTATCTCTGCATTCTTCTTTTAAATAACCAATCAAGTCTTTAAAAGTCAGACCTTGTCTATGATCCATCAAACTTACAAATGCGCTAAAGCGTGGTCCAAGTGATGATAACAAAAATGCTATCTTTGTATCTTCATCAAAAGCTTTGGGAGTCAGATCAATTCTTTGAATAATCTCAGTAAACTTGTTGATGTGCTCTGTGAATTCCTCTTTTGAATTCATCCTCACTCTGGTTAATTTACACACCAGGTTTCTGAAGCAGTTTATGCTAGATTCTCCATACACGCGCTCAATATCTCTTAAGATTTGAGATGCATCATCTGTACTATTTATTAATGATAGCTGCTCATCACGAAGTCCACTCAAAATTATGTGTCTAGCTTCGCTGTTCATGCGTTTCCAAGCACTTATCTTGGCTAAAGCTTCCTCAGACGATCCCGTAGGTTGAGGGTTTAAAGCTTCCAAAATGTGCTTATAATCTAAACATGCTATCAAGCGCTGCTTCCAGTGTATGAAATTGTGTTCATTCAGCACAGGCATTCCTAGCTTTGCATCACTATCAAAAGCTGCTCTAGCCATCTTAAAATCCAAAAATTTCAAAATTCTTCAAAATTTCAAAATTTCTCAAAATTTTAAAATCAAAATCTCAAAAATCTCAAAATTCAAAACAATTCTTCACTGCCTTGGGTCACTGTGAACTCTGAGGGAAGGGGGGGGTGCTTAATCCCCACTGCACAATGGAACAAAGGACCATGTGCTTACCAGGAAGTTAACTCAGAAAAATACTACTCAACTCAAAATCACAATCCAACGCAATCCTTCAAAAATACGCAGAAATATGCAATACTGGGGCCAATAACCCTTTGTGGGAATGTTCTGGGGTGCAGGAGAGGATATATTGACTAATTATATCCTTATCCAACTTGTGCTAACAAGTTCCCAAAATATCAGCAGAGTTTATAGACATTCCCCTTTAAGTTCGCAACGGTAACGCTTGCACAGGTTCGCTAGAACCTCTATAATAATTACTCTGGTAATTTCCCCTTTGTTCCCTCTTAAAATACAAGACACGACACAGTCTTTATAAAAGTATAAAAGAGTTTACTCACGTTCTGTTCACAATATGATCCCAGAAGGTAGGCAGGCTTAAAAAGGTTACATGCAGTTAGAATCTATCTTGTAGCAAGATATTACTGTCCTCTCTTGGCTGGGAGCCAAGAGGGCATGTTGCTCCTTCAGAAGATGAAGATGGCAAGAGGCAAGAGGCAAGAGGCAAGAGAGAGAGTGGCTGCCTGCCCTGTGCTTTTATCATTACCTGCACAGGTGAGGCCACACCCACCTCTGGTCACATGCGGAGGAAGTCCGTCCCCAGGAAGTTTACCTGCTTGCTGGACAGACATCCCTCCCCATGTTCTAACATGTACACTCTAGGAATGTTGTCATTGACTGCTCCTGTGTTTACATCCCACATCTCCTTCTTGTGATCTGCCTTTATACATTTTAGCAAGTTTTGATGGGGTATGGTGCCATCTGTATAACCTCTGGTTAGAGGTTGTAGGTTCAGTCCCCGTATGAGATGGCTGCATATATCTACATTGCAGGGGGTTGGACTAGATGATCCTTCCAACTCTATGATTCTAAGTCCGCACAGCACAGAGTTAAACAGTGGAACTCCCTCCCACTGGAAGCAGTGATGGGCACCAACTTGGATGTTTTTAAAATAGGATTGGGCAAATTCATGGAGGAGGAGAAGGTTAGTGATGACTACCAGCCAGGATGGTTATGCTCTGCCTCCAGAGTCTGCTCCAGCGATGCTTCTGAATACCAGAGGGACCCTGTGCTCAGTTCCTGCCTGTGGGTTTTGCATTGGTTGCCCACTGTGAGAAGTGGATGCTGGACTAAGTGGGCCAATGGCCTGATCCAGCAGGCTCTTCTGGTGTTATTATGAGGGTCAAATGCTTAACGTGCAGCTCTGGCCCCCATGCATTCAGTTTCTCCGAGAGCTAAACCTGAGTTCAGTACTCCATAGTTTGTGTGCATAGAATATGCCTGGCAGTGATCCCAGAAGCGTCTGCTTCAACAGCAAAGCCACGCTTACTTCCAAGGAAGTGTGCATAGGATTGCAGACTAAACCCTGTGTCATGTTCCCATTATATCTGATTGATCAGCCCCATAAAAAGCCCTTAATATTATGTACTATTAAAGTTGGAAGAGACACTTCGGAGGCCATAGAATCACAGAAATGTAGAGTCAGAGTTCCCTGCCGAGGGTCATCAATCTAGTCCAACCCCCTGAGATGCAGGACTCTCAGCTAAAGCATCCACTGCAGATGGCCACCCAACCTCTGCTAAAAATCACCCAAGGAAGGAGAGTCCACAACTTCCCGAGGGAGACGGTTCCACGGTCAAACAGCTCTTCCTGTCAGAAATTTCCTCCTGATGTTATTTGTACTCTCCTTTCCTGCAACTTGAATCCATTGGCTCTGGTCCTCCCTTCCAGAACAGCAGATAACAAGCTAGCTCCTTCTTTCGTGTGACAGCGATTGAGATATTTGAAGGTGGCTCTCAGATCTCCTCTCAGCATGAGCGTAGCCAGGGAGGGGCAGCTGCCTCCCAAAATCAATAAAAATACCGTACATAGCTAAATGAGGTTCTGCCCCACCCCCAAAGGCCTGTCCCCCTAACAAAAATCCTGGCTACGCCCATACCTCTCAGTCTCCTCTTGTCCAGGTGAAACATGCTCCACTCCCTCAATCGTTCCTCACAGGGAACCATTCCTTATGATTCCAGTCCCATCTGCTGGAGTAACAGTGAAAGAGTCTGTCCCACTTCCTGCTCAACAATAGTATGGTGTAGTGGTTAGAATGCTGCCTAGGGTTGCACCCCCCCCCCCGAATCTTGGGAACTGTAGATTAAGGGTGCTGGAAGTTGTAGCGCTGTGAGAGGGAAACTACAGTTCTCTGGATGGGGGGGTTTGCTTTAAATGTACATCCCCAAGGACCAGAGAAAATTGGGCTTCAAATTCCCCAGTCAGTGAATGGTTGGTGACCTGCGGCCGGTCTCCCTCTCTCAGCCTCACCTGCCTCTCATGGATAAAACAGAGAGGGAGAGCCATGCCTGCCACCTTGAGTTTGGAGGAAAAGTGTAGAAATCAATAAAACCCTCTCTTTGTCAGGCGAAAGGTCTCTTTGAACCAGTCCTCATTGGACTTAAGGCTTTCCAGACACCCCCACATTCCCAAATTATCATCATCTTGATCACCCTAACTCTACGAAAGGGCTTGGCTACATGCTGGCCTGCTTCTTGATGACTGTGTGGGGCAGACAGAACACCCTCCCCTCCCCTCCACCAGCCTAAGGCTCCGAAGAGCGACTGGTTCCCCCCCTCCCCACCACTTGCTGGTCCCAAAGCTGACAAGGCATCCTAATTCCCAATTCCCCATGTTTGAAACAGAGTTATTTCAGATTTAGGTGCTGAGAAATATTTGCCCTTCTGGGCTCCAAAATTAGTGTTGGAGCACCCTGGGGAATATTTTCCAGTCTGAGGGCCACCCCTGGCCTTTAGACAGCCTTCCAAGGGCCATAGGCCAGGGGTGGGTGGAGCCAGAGGCAAAAGTAGGCGGGGTAATGGAGGCACCCCACCCCTCTTTCAGCAGTAGTCTAGTTTCTACACTGCCAACCCTTGATCCTCCATCCAGGCGAGCAAGAGGGGTGTGGCCAGTACTGAAGGGGCATGGCCTAGACAGAGGAGTGGCTGGGAGGAGGCGTGGCCTTGGAGAGGGGGCGTGGCCTGGTGGTAATTTCAAGGGCTGGGTGGAAGGACCTGGAGGACTTGGGTTCCCTCACCTCATGCATCACACATCTCCAGGACCTGAGCAAAATGTTGCTTTTGCACAATGCAATTCTACACATTACAACCCCAGATCCTGACCATGGAGTTTTAAATAAACATTGAGTCACTGCCAAATGACACGTGTCCCCTGTGAGGCAGTTTAGCATCACCGTTCTTTGTTTTGGTCCCCAAACTAACAGGTGAAACAGGTTGTCCAAACTTGGCCTGCAAAGAACCCCCCTCCCCACAGGCCTCTAGTCCCAAAAAACAAGCAGGCGGGTCCGGTCTTTGGAACTCAGGGCTTTATTTGGCCGCTGCCGACAGTGTGGAGGGCTTTCTGGCTGGGCTCAGGCAAGATCCTCGTCGGACGGGCACCCCAGCCAGTACTTGGAGATGGGGCGCGGGTACCTGGGGTAGACGAAATCCACACGTCGAGTGTTCAGGTTCAGGCGGTAGTACTTGTCTGAGAGGGAGGGAAGGAGGGAAGGAGGGAAGGAGGGAGGTGCAGAAAGGGAGGAAGGAATCATGTTAATTTGGCTTCTCACTTCTCCAACCTTAAATTCAACTCTCTGGATTTCTGCAGCAATTTGAGGTTTTTAAAAAATATCCTCATCAAAGTTCACCAGGCGCAGATCGCTTCTGTTTTGACCACATGTGCACCTTTTTTTCCTAACAGAAAGCATTTTTTGTTGGCATTTTTTCCACTTACCTTTGAATAGTTATGCACACTGTTCCCTAATACCGGTATATTCATTTCTGTACCCAACAGTTGGCTGGAGAACTGCAGCCCAAAATCTGGATGTAGGTGAATGCCGAAGGGCGGCTGCATTTCAATAGTCTTTATTATAATTTTTGAAATGCTAATCTGATAAATTTGAGATTGCCTTACCCCAGCTATTCGATCAGTGGACCTAACAGTGTTGCAAGTGTCCCATAATCCTCGTCATCGCTACCTGGAGATGCCACTGAGGATTGAGGCTGGGAAGTTCTGCATGCCAAGCAGATGCTCTGCCACTGAGCTACTGTGGGATAACCAGCCTCACGTAACCAGCATTCTTAAGTCTAAGTAATGCATGACGGGGTTAAGACCATAGAGTAAGCTGTCCTGCCAGGCTTAGCTCACCTTGGGAGGGACTAGGTCATTAAACCTCTGTTCCCTAAGTCTATTTTTTTAAAAATAATATTTATTGAGGTTTTAAAGGTTACAGATAAAACAGAAAAACACCAAATTAAACAAAAAACAAAACAATGTATCACATTAAAAAAAGAATACCATACAAAGAAAAAAAAAAGAAAAAAAGATTAAGGAAAAAGGAAAAACAAAAGCAAGAAACACATCAAACCTTCACATAATATATCTTTCATTTGCTTGTTTCCTTGCCCTCCTCCCACCTCCCTTTTTTGTATTCTAATTCAGTTAAATATTTCAGCAAATCCTTTCCCTCTTTATTTTGTTCTTATAATCTATCTTAAAGTACTATAATTTTACATTCTCTTCTTTCGCCAATTAACAATCTGTTTTTGCTTTTTTATTTTAATTTTATTTCTCCTTAAAATTAATATATCTATTTGAACTTAAACTCTTAAAACATTTCCACTAGGGTCATAAAAATTTCATTCCACTATTTTTCTCTCCCTCATTAAATTTTTACAAAATTTCCAAATATAAACTTTAAATTCCCAATCTTCTTCCACCGTCTCCTCTCCCTGGTCTCGGCCTCTGCCGTCCCTTCTGTCAACTCCAAACAGTCCATCAACCTGGAGATCTTATATCCGAGGCTCTTAACTCTTCTTCACGTCCCTTCTGCCGATCTTCTTCATAATCTTTAGTGCTAAAAAGCAGATCTCGGGGGAGCTCCATCCCAACAATGCCTTTATTCCTTCTTAACAGGACAGCCAGATTTCCATAGTTAAAGCTAGGATCCATAAAGCATTCCAAATCTTGTTTCAAAATTCCTCCAAATCCAAAGGCCCCAAAAGCTCCAATCTCCTCCTGACCCAAATCCATTTCCCAAAAGTCAGCTGATCCCTGCATTGGGGAATCTCTCCAACTTTCCTTTTCCAGACCAGGCCAGGCTCCAATCTTCAAGATCTGGCTTTTTATAGTTTCAATCATAAAGGGCCTCAGTTTGTAATCCTCAATTTGCATCTGTAAGGTTAAGGCTCCCCCTTGTATTACTTTAGGTTCGACCACAGCAACTTTCTCCTTCTCCTTTTCAACGATTTGTTCAGTCATGATAGATTCCTGTGCCGGATCCTTGACAACTTCTGTGTTGATACCCACTTTTGATCCCAAGATGTCAATTTTAGTAGCCATAGCATCTATCTGTTTATGAAGCTTTTCCAACAAATAGTTTGTCTTATAAAATGCAGACACTAAATCTTCCCTAAACGACATTCTTGGGATGTTCAAGGTCAAACTCTGGTTTCTCACAGTACTTATCTTACAGCTGGATGCCTCCGCTCCACTCTTGTAACAGTTTCAAAAACTCAGTCCTTTCCAACACAGTTCCAAAGGTACACAGTTCCAAAGGTAAACCTTTGTTCCCTAAGTCTACCAGAGAAGCTCAATGACTCTTACAAGCCACTCTTGAGTTCCTATACCAATTCTAGAAACTTTTGCCACTTTGTACCTAAGCCAATTTTTACTGCCTGTGCGTTTTTTTTCCCTGCACGCTAAATGGAAAAGCACATGAATTGGTTCAAAATTGGGAAAGGAGTACGACAAGGCTGTATATTGTCTTCCTGCTTATTTAACTTATATGCAGAATTCATCATGCGAAAGGCTGGACTGGATGAATCCCAAGCCAGAATTAAGATTGCCAGAAGAAATATCAACAACCTCAGATATGCAGATGACACAACCTTGATGGTAGAAAGTGAGGAGGAATTAAAGAACCTTTTAATGAGGGTGAAAGAGGGGAGTGCCAAATATGGTCTGAAGCTCAACATCAAAAAAACTAAGATCATGGCCACTGGGCCCATCACCTCCTGACAAATAGAAGGGGAAGAAATGGAGGCAGTGAGAGATTTTACTTTCTTGGGTTCCATGATGACTGCAGATGGTGACAGCAGTCACAAAATTAAAAGACGCCTGCTTCTTGGGAGAAAAGCGATGACAAACCTAGACAGCATCTTAAAAAGCAGAGACATCACCTTGCCGGCAAAGGTCCGTATAGTTAAAGCTATGGTTTTCCCAGTAGTGATGTATGGAAGTGAGAGCTGGACCATAAAGAAGACTGGTTGCCAAAGAATGGATGCTTTTGAACTATGGTGCTGGAGGAGGCTCTTGAGAATCCCATGGACTGCAAGAAGATCAAACCTCTCCATTCTGAAGGAAATCAGCCCTGAGTGCTCACTGGAAGGACAGATCCTGAAGCTGAGGCTCCAAGACTCTGGCCACCTCATGAGAAGAGAAGACTCCCTGGAAAAGACCCTGATGTTGGGAAAGATGGAGGGCACAAGGAGAAGGGGATGACGGAGGACGAGATGGTGGGATAGTGTTCTCGAAGCTACCAACATGAGTTTGACCAAATTGGGGGAGGCAGTGGAAGACAGGAGTGCCTGGCGTGCTCTGGTCCAGGGGGTTATGAAGAGTCAGACATGACTAAATGACAACAACAGGTAAACCATTTTTAACTTGTGAACCCACAAGTTTTTAAAGTTCTAACTGCCTATGTTTCTAAGCTTTGCCTTGCTGCATATTCTGCAATTTCAAAACTGGACTGGGGTTCTCTCCCTAAAATGTGCTTGCCCCAAACCTGGATCTTGGCATCCAGGGAGTTCTCTTTTTGTGTCTATTTCCCCCCCTCACCAGCAACAGCCACGGCCCTTCCTCCATGCCATGTACTTACTGCCAACGAAGAAGTAGACGCTCTGGAAGGGCTGGCACGGGGTGGTCCCGCCCAGCAGCCAGTCCAGGTCCGAGGACTCTGAGCTGGGTTCGCCTTGCCAGTCCCATGCATTCCAGCGCCCCCAGCGCTGGCGCTGGCGGTACTTCCTGCGGTGCCGGCGTGATGACTTCCTTGCTGGGCGGCGCTGGGCAGGGCTCTGTGCCACGTAGATCCGGCCGAGCATCACAGCGTCCAGGCCGCTGGGCACGCCTTTCCAGTCGCGGCTGATGAAACGCGCCCTGCTGGCCCCACCTGGAAATGGGGAGAGGGGACGTCAGAAGAGCTGGGCAGCAGGCAAGGCCAGGCTTTCCTCAGGCCATCCCCATAGGCAGAGGAGGGCACATGGGCAGAGGAGGGTGACCAAGTCAATCGTGGGACTGGCAACCAAGCCTTACGAGGAAGGGTTAAGGCAGTTGGATATGTTTGGCCTGGGAAAAGGGAGACTTGTTGCGGCAGCAAGCTCCCTAGTTTAACTGCACACTGAGCCAACAGTGTGTTGCAGCAGCAGAAAAGGCTCTTGCAATCCTAGGCAGCATCTGCAGAAGTCTAGCGTCCAGATCAAGGGAAGTGATATTACTGCTCTATTCTGCCTTGGTCAGATCCAGCTGGGCTCCCATGTCCAGCTCTGCACACCCCAGTTTAAGGAGGATATTGTCAAGCTGGAATGTGTGCAGAGGAAATGGGGTCTTCTTCTGACTTTTGACTGAGCTGAGCCCCTTCCCTTAAAAAATATAGTAAGATTCCAGTCCTCATGGGATGGCATCAACTGCTGGTTAAAATCGGAAGCTGCCCTAGACCATTTTGCTCAGCGTTTTCAACACTGACTGGCAGCAGCTCTCTGGGGTTTCAGGTGAGGAGACCTTCCCAGCCCTACCTGGTGATGCTGGAACCTTCTGCATGCCAAGCAGGTGCTCTGCCACTGAGCCACATCCCTCCCCAAAGGTATGAACAGGGCAGGAGTCCCATCCTCTCTTGCCCCTGGCGAGCACATCGGGCCAGCTCAGCACAGTGTGGCCCAGCTGTGGGTCCCTGCAGAGAGAGGGGCTCAGCCCGGACACCCCACACCCTCCCGCTGCTGCCCTACTCACTGCGCCGCGAGCCCCCGAAAAGCGCTTGGAAGATATCCTCCCAGCTGTCGCCCTTGAGCACGGCATAGTGGTCAAAGACCAGCGAGGGGGACGTGGTCTCACAGTCCTCCCGTGTCGGCTGCTTGGAGAAGTCGTAGGACCAGTACTTGCGCCCTGGGGAGGCAGAGGGAGAAGGGATTCAGCACTGGGCAGGGGAGAACAGATTTCACAGAGGGCTGTGCCAGGATCCACAGGGACAGCAGATCCCACTGCCAACCTCCCTTGTTCCTGGTGCAAATCTTCCCAGAACTCATCAACGGGGAGGGAGGAGGGTGCCAGCCCTGAGATGGGTCTTGCAATGGCGGCACCAACTTCCCACCATGCCATTGCAGGGGGTGTCGGTTCTAAACTTAAATTTATATGGCATCAAGAAAAGGTTCAGAAAAGGCTCTTCCATTTAGAGAAGGTCAGGAAAAGATGACGCGTTAGGCCATGTCAGCCTGGAGAAAGGGGACGGAGAAGAGTTCTTTTTCCCTGTCTCCTAATGCTAGAATTCACGGACGAAGCTGAATGTTAGAAGATTCAGGGCAGAGAAAATAAAGTCCTTCTTTGTGCTGTGCAGTATTAAACTCTGGAACTCCCTGCAACAGGAGCCAGCGATGGCCACCATTGTGGATGGCTGTAGAGGAGTATTAGGCAAATGGAGGGGAAAGCTACTGATGGCTCCGAGACACAGTGGTCCTACTTTGCCTCCTGGCTCAGAGGCAGCAATACTTGCTGGAAGCCGAACTTACGCTCGAATCCTGCTTGTGGGTTAAACTGTGGAACTCCCTCCCACAGGAGATGGTGATGGCCAACAGACTAGATGGCTTTGTAAGAGGAGTAGACAAATGCATGGAGGAAAAGAAGACAGGCAGTCAGGTTGTGCATCCACAGCAGTGACCAGAGGAGGAATGACCGCTGGGAGGAGCCCAGAGAGAAGACACTCCTTGGCACATCTGCAGCAGCACAACCAGACGCTTTCCTCTGCCCTGGCTGCAACAAAACATGTCTTTCCTGTATCAGTCGTTACAGTCACAGCAGGCACTGCAACTATCCAACCGCTTGACCTCACCCCCAAAGACACACTCCTCCATTGTCTCCCGAGACAGACGGCTGTCAGTCATTATTAAGCAAATCCATGGAGCATGGAGGAGGAGAGGGCTTCCAGTGGCTCCTAGCCAGGATGGCTCTGCTCTGCCTCTGAGTTTGGATTTGATATCCCACTTTATCACTACCCAAAGGAGTCTCAAAGCGGCTAACATTCTCCTTTTCCTTCCTCCACCACAACAAACACTCTGAGGTGAGTGGGGCTGAGAGACTTCAGAGAAGTGTGACTGGCCCAAGGTCACCCAGCAGCTGCATGTGGAGGAGCGGAGACGCGAACCCGGTTCCTCAGATTAGGAGACTACCGCTCTGAACCACTACACCACACTGCCATTGGAGGCAGCCATGGTTCTGAACAGCAGTTGCTGGAAACCCCAGGAGGCGAGAGGGCTCTTGGGCTCGGATCCTGCTCAAGGGTTTGCCATGGGGTCACCTGGCTGGCCACTGTGAGAACAGGACATTAGACTAGATAGCCAACTGGCCTGATCCAGTAGCCTCTTCTTATATTTCTTACGCTCGTTTGTTAAGGATTCTGGGAAATGTAGTTCTATGTCGCCTCTCAGTTGCCTTTCCTCTAAACTACACTTCCCAAAATTCTTTCGGGTTGCGGGAAATGCGTCTTAAGCACGCTTCAAAGGCAGCATAAACTCCCTAGTGTTTAGGGACCGCACCCCCAGCCTCACCTTGGAAGAAGTAGACCCTCTCGCTGGAGAAGTAGCTCTGGGCAGGCAGGGCAAAGGCAGCGTCCAGGTCGTCGGGGATGCCCTTGAACCCGTCCGAGATGTTACGGGGGAAATCTGGCTCCAGGACTCCGTCAGCAAAGCGCCAATACAGGCTGCCCTGGAGGAGAGAGGAAGCCATGGGCAGGCGGGGGTCAGGGATGCACGTCAGCTGAGGTGGGGGGCTGCCTGAACCCAGGGCCATCTTAAGTATATCCGGCGCCATGGTGCAAAGATCCCTCTGGCACACACACACACCCCCCGTTTCACAGAGTTGCCAACCTTTTTACGGCACTGCCGGCAGCTTTGCAGGGCTGGAGGAGGCGGGCAGCGGCTGGAGGGCGGCTCCTCCAGTGGGGAAGAGGCAGAGGCCCTGGGTGCAGTGCTGCTTCAGCGAGGCAGGCGAGGGCGGCGAGCTGATGCCAGGAGGTGCCACGCTGTGCCCACCCTCCGCCTCTTCCCTGGTGCCCTCCAGAACTTGGCGCCTTGGCACTCCACGCCACTTGCCTCTATGGGCAAGACATCCCTGCCTGATCCACAACCAAGTTCAGAAAAATCAAGAGGTGCCAGAGCTGACAGCCCCCTTCTCTGAGCTGGGACCCTCCAGAGGCCTAAAAGCTGTCTGGGGTTATCCCTCGTTTAGAGCTGGATAGGAAAAGGGCTGAGGCCCCACTTACTTTCCAAGCTCACATTAAGTTATCTGCATATCCAAATCAGGGTTTGTTTGTTTTTTGTGGTGGTGGGGAGAAATCATCATGAAAAGTCATCAGCGTTTAAGGGCGATTTTCTTCCACTCTACACCTTTTAACATGGAGTTTGGACTGAGAGGCCCATCTCTGCAAACCGATTTCCCCCAAATATAACACATTTTTGTAAGTTCCCCACTACTGAGATATGAAGTTTTGCATACTGTGATGTTCACTTCTGTGCAATTATTAATGATTATGATTTAAATCTATATGCCACAGTTCTTCAGGAGACCACAGGGCGGTTTACAATATACAATTCTATTCTTTTTTTATTTAATTTGCTCTAATAATCTCAATTCCTGCCAACCTAGCAGTTCAAAAGCACGTCACCCTTATGGCAAGGGAGGATGGTGGGAGTTGTAGTTTGAAATGTCTGCAAGGCGCCAGGTTTGGCCAAGGCTGGGCCAGGGGGCCAGGAGGGGAACTGGGGTGTGTGAGCCTCTCACCTGGAAGATGTAGGTCTTGCCCTCGCAGTTGACGCGGGTGAAGGCGGCATCGATGGGCCCCTCAATGCCCCACACTTCCTTGATGAGCTTGGGGTACCCCGGCCTCACGCTCTTCTCGTCCAGCTCATAGAAATACTTTCCTGGATCAGGGAGGGAGGGACAGGAAGAGACAGGCAGAGGAAGGTGAACATTTGTTCCCAGAATCCCTAACTTTGGAACTCCCTCCCTGGAGAAGCCAGATGGGCTCCCTCCTTGCTGTTCTCCTACCGGCACGTGGAGACCTCCTTGTTCCTACAGGCTTTGGGGAAGTCACTGTTTTTAAGGAAATGGATGGTGCTGTGATGTTTTAATGTAATGATCTGCATGCTTTAAAAAATCACACATGTACGCATAATTTGGGGTCACGCCAGATGGGTGGGGTATAAATAATCAAATTATTATTATTATTACATTATTAATTGCTATCTAAAAAATAAATGGACTTTAAAAATTTAAATAAAAAACCTCTCCTTTAAAGGTGTACCTTGTTCTGCACTTTGGAACTCAGTTTCCCCCGTGTTTCCCCTCTTTTATTGCTGGATTTTGCGGCAATGATTTATGTGCCTGTGTATAATTGTTGTGCTCCTTGCAATAAAGTCAGCTAATTATAAAAACAAAAGACAAATGGCTGCGTTTGCACCTTGTGCTCCTCCGAGATCCAAACGCCTGGGGTGCAACAGAGCCTGGGGAGTCGTACCCCCCTACAGGTCTCTGGGCCCCTCAGAGCCACGTCTGGATTGTGGGCCCTACCCCCCTGACCCAGACTGTACCCCGGAAAGCGTAGATGGAGCCGTTCTTCAGGCTGGTGAAGGCATCAAAAGGAGCCCCGCTGCAGGCCGCCTCCTCTTCTGGGGCGTCGGTCGGGGCCTCCGTCTCGGGGGGCAAGGGGGCTTCTTTGGTGGGCTCGGCCACACCCCCATCCACCTCCCTCGTCCACACATCGTCGTACTCAAACCACATGGTTGACTCGGTGGCTCCGGTGGTGGGCGTGGGCTCGGGGGTCGTGGCGTTGGGGAGGTCGTAGTAATCCTGGTAGTCGTCTTCCGGCTGCGTGAAAACGTCTCCGCGGGTCACTGAGGTTGGGGGGAAAGGAGAGACGCCAGGTGAACGTTGGCAAATGGATGGGGGGTGGCACTCTCCATGACTTCCTCTCAGAAGATCCAAGGAACTATAGTTCATCCCTTGCAAAACATTTCCCAGCACCCTTAACAAACCTCCCTTCCCACAATCTCCTGTCTCCTGTGCAAATGTGCTTTTGTTACAAGGGGCGTTTGGTCATTTAAAGTGCACAGCTTCCCCTCAGGGAATAACGGGAACTGTAGTTTATGCCTTGTGAAGCTACAATTCCCAGCAGTGGTTAACAAACTGCAGGGACAGAGGAATGCGCTCTACGTGGGGCTACCTTTGAAGGTGACCCAAAAACTACAACTAATCCAGAATGTGGCAGCTAGACTGGTAACTGGAGGTGGCTGCCAAGATCATATAACACCGGTCTTGAAAGACCTACATTGGCTCCCAGTACATTTCCGAGCACAAATCAAAGTGTTGGTGCTGACCTTTAAAGCCCTAAACGGCCTCGGCCCAGTAGACCTGAAGGAGCGTCTCCATCCCCATCGTTCAGCCTGGACACTGAGGTCTAGCGCCGAGGGCCTTCTGGCGGTTCCCTCACTGCGAGAAGTGAGGTTACAGGGAACGAGGCAGAGGGCCTTCTCGGTAGTGGCTCCCGCCCTGTGGAACGCCCTCCCACCAGATGTCAAAGAGAAAAACAACTACCAGACTTTTAGAAGACATCTGAAGGCAGCCCTGTTTTGGGAAGCTTTTAATGTTTGGTGTATCACAGTATTTTAATATTTTTTTGGAAGCCGCCCAGAGTGGCTGGGGAAGCCCAGCCAGATGGGCGGGGTATAAATAATAAAATATTATTATTATTATTATTCCAAGTCAGACCCGTGGTCCCTCTAGATGAGTGTTGTCTCCACTGTTTGGCAGAAGCTCTCCAGGATTTTGGGAAGAGATCTCAGCCAGGGGCCTTCTGCATGCAGAGCAGGTGTCCCGTGCCCCTGAGCTGCTGACGATACCTTTGGATTTGCAGGCAGTCCAGTAGTCACTGCAGCAGCTCTGGTAGTACATACAGAGATCGTCACACTGGCATTTCCTCTCCTTGTTGAAGCCGTCATTGCAGCGCCCCTCACAGGTCTCTGGGCAGGGGGAAAGAGAACCATCAACAAGGATGGAAGAAGGAGGGAACCCCGACAACAGAAATGGATGAACTACGCAGAACTGGCTAAACTGACATACAAATTGCGAAAGAAGGACAATTGTGACTTCAAAGAAGAATGGGAACTTTTGGCAGGTTTTGAATATACAAATTTATTGATTGTTAACATAGTAGATAGATAATATAAGGACTGATACAATTTTACAGTATGCAGAGAACAATATGAGTTGAGAAATCAGAGAGAGGAGCTGAGGGACGTCTTGGGGGGGAGGGAGGGGGGTTTGATGGGGAGGTGGGGAGAAATAATGAATATGAGATGTTTTGATATTTTGTTATGTTGAAATTGTTAATTAAAAAAAATTAAAAAAGAAAAGAAAGAAGAAAACCAGCAAAACAGCAAGGAGTAATGGGAAGAGTTAAGAGTTAAACTATGGAACTCCCTCCCAGGTACATATTGATATAGGAATGTATTAGATAAAATGTAAAGAAATATACAATAATAAGAGTACATTCATTTGTAAAAAAAGGAATATACAACGGGATAGACAAGAAGTCCAAAGTGTTGGTATATATATATGATTTTGGAATAGTTTTTTGTCCTTTTGTTTTGTTTTCTTTTAAGTATATAAACTTTGTATACATGCTGAAAATTACAGTATAATAAGCCTTGTGATGTAATATGATAATGTTTACCGAACTTTAATAAATAAATAAAACTTGGGGGGGACCTATGGAACTCCCTCCCACAGGAAGCAGTAATGGACACCAACCTGGATGGGTTTAAAGTGTCCTGAGGGTAAGAGCCAGGGCGGTCTCCCTCTGAAGGTGGTGGACTTTTTAAGCAGAGCTTGGGTGGCCCTCTGTCAGGGATGCTTTAGCTGAGATTCCTGCATTGCAGGGGGTTGGACTAGATGACCCTATGGGGTCCCTTCTAACTCTACAATTCTCTGATTCTATGAAAAGAGGATTGGACACATTCCTGGAGAATGCTATGGATGGCTCCTAGCTATGATGGTTCTGCTCTGCCTCCACAATTTCTGGAAACTGCAGGAGGGGAGGGTTGCTCTTGGGCTCGAATCCTGCTTGTGGGTTTCCTATGGGCGTCTTGGGTGGCCCCTGTGAGTACAGGATGCTGGATCCGGTGGCCCCCGGCCTGATCCTGCAGGCTTTTCCTAGGTTCTTACATCCAAAGACCAAGGCAGGTGGTCCGCTTGTCCCCGGTCAGGGCTGGCACCAGGGGGCGCCACACAGCAACTCCACTGCAACTGCCATTTGCACAGGATAGGCACTGTGTGAATTAGGTAAGGGTAAAGGGACCCCTGACCATTAGGTCCAGTCGCAGACGACTCTGGGGTTGCGGCGCTCATGTCGCTTTACTGGCCAAGGGAGCCGGTGTACAGCTTCCGGGTCATGTGGCCAGCATGACTAAGCTGCTTCTGGCGAACCAGAGCAGCGCACGGAAACGCCGTTTACCTTCCCGCCGGAGTGGTCCCTACTTGCACTTTGACGTGCTTTTGAACTGCTAGGTTGGCAGGAGCAGGGACCGAGCAACGGGAGCTCACCCCATCGCGGGGATTCGAACCGCCGACCTTCTGATCGGCAAGTCCTAGGCTCTGTGGTTAATATGTGCCAATTCAGGCTCGCTCTGGGAGGAAGGGGGAGGGAACCGACTCCATCTCTTGCTTTCTGGGCCAGTTGGCGAGCTGCTTTTGGAGCCTGGGAGACCTGCAGAGAGATTGGGGCCTCCACTTGGCTTGCAAGCCGTGGGCAAGAATTGCTGTAGATTAAAACCAAAGCGAGGACGCGGGTGGCGCTGTGGGTAAAACCTCAGCGCCTAGGACTTGCCAATCGCATGGTCGGCGGTTCGAATCCCCGCGGCGGGGTGTGCTCCCGTCGCTCGGTCCCGGCGCCTGCCAACCTAGCAGTTCGAAAGCACCCCTGGGTGCAAGTAGATAAATAGGGACCGCTTACCAGCGGGAAGGTAAACGGCGTTCCGTGTGCTGCGCTGGCTCGCCAGATGCAGCTTGTCACACTGGCCACGTGACCTGGAAGTGTCTGCGGACAGCGCTGGCTCCCGGCCTATAGAGTGAGATGAGTGCACAACCCTAGAGTCTGGCAAGACTGGCCCGTATGGGCAGGGGTACCTTACCTTTTACTAAAACCAAAGCAAGTTTCATCCGGTGGATGGAAGGGTTTGGAAGAGTCATCTGGTATTGAGTGAGAAAGTGACACCACGGAGGCCGCGGTATCAAGGATAGAATCACAGAATTGTAGAGCTGGGAGGGACACCCAGAGTCATCTAGTCCACCCCCTGCAATGTAGACCCTCTCCCTTTCTCTATTCCTTTAATGGCAGAGAATTGGGGCCGAAATCCACCATCCTTCCTGCGCTTCATTCCTCAAGGGGAAATTCTCCATTTTCTCTCTTGCAACAAACAGTTGCGAATTGCAAGCAAATATCAAGCAATCTGAATGTTTGCTAAGCGCACGTGAAATAAAATTGCAAAATTAGATTGCTTCCTAGGGCAAGGACAGCGAGGAGAATCTTTTTCAGGCCTGGGGGCTGCAATCCCTTCTACTTAACTTTCCAGGGGCCACGTGACAGTGGTGGGAGGGGTCCTCAGGGACAGCGGGTGGCGCAACACAGGCTCTGTGCTGTAGGCTGGTTTCTACACAAACACCCCTCCTCCCTTATCCTCCATCCAGGGAAACTAAGAGGCAGGATCAGGGTTCAAGGACAGATTCCCAGCTGGGCAAAGACCCTCATGGGGGGGGGAGGGCAGGGCTGGTGAGGGCCGTGGCAAGTCCCAGGGACCATATTCAGGCAATTTTGACATTTCCCAAGGCAATTCAGCATGCCCTGCCCCCCTGAAAACCACATTATTGCCTAACAGGAGGAATTTAATCAATCTTTCTGTGTTTTTTTTTGTCCTTTCTCATTCTGATTGTCCCCAGTATCATCCGTGTCCCTGAAACCCATGGGGGGGCACTCAAAGAAGTTTTACTCAGAGTAGAAACTCTGAACATTAAATGACCGTGACTCAGAGAGGGCCACTGACCTCAACAACTCTGAGTAAAACTCTGTTGAAAGGCACCCCGCTTCCAAAGCTTCCCCAACAGTTGGACTTGGCAGCCCCTTGTGGCGGGGAGTTCCAAAAGCTAACGCTCCCCTCCCGCTCTGAACAGTTTTATCATGGAGACACACCTAGGCTGGTTGCAAGTTCTCTTGGGATTCCACAGTCAAGAGCTCAAATGGGGGGGGGGGGAGTTATTGGGGGGGGTCATGGTACTCACCCTCGGCAGCAAAGCTCCCCCACAGGCAGCCCAGCAGCAGGACCAGGCTGAGGAGCTTCATGGCGAGTGGCTGGGCAGGCGGGTGGCCGTCCTCCTCTGATGGGACCCCAGGGGTTGTGCCAGGGATCCTGTTTGCTCAGCTCAGCCTCCCTGCTTCAAAGGGAACACGCAAGGTCACTGGGGTCACCAGCCTCCTCCTCCTCCTCCTCCTCCAACTATCTCTTTCCCTTTGTCACCAACTTTCCCTCCAAAGTCACGGGGGTCGGCGACTGGACGGCTCCACGGCTAAGCCTGCCCTCCTCCACCCTTTCAGCCTTCGAGGGCAAGACGTGCGAAGATGCACTCCGAGTATGGATACATGTTCACACCAGTCATTTAAAGAGCTGCAGTACCCCTTTAAAGCAGCCACGGCTCCCCCCCCCCCGAAGAATCCTGGGAGTTGTAGTTTGCACAGGGTGCTGAGAGATGTTAGGGGAGACCAGGGGTGCCAACTTGAATAAAACATTGTGGGACCCCAGGTAAGCCCCACCCTGAATAACTGACCACATGACGCAGTGCACACACACCATTTGAATGGGAATGCCCATCAACTTTGAGGGGCCCCAGGACCCACAAATATTTTATTGTGGGGGCTAGGAGTTGGCTCCTATGGGGGCTATTCCTCTGCTGGAGCTACAATTCCCAGAGCAGTTTAACAATCAATCCCCCTTCACAAGGAAGTCTGGGAATCGTAGTTCTGTGAGGGGAAGCGGTGTGTGCGTGTGTGTGTGTGCGCGCGCATATCTTAGCACCCTTAACATACTACAGCTCCCAGAATTCTCTGGGGGAAGCCATGCCTGTATAAAATAGTATCACCGTGCTTTAAATGTTCGGTTGTGCATGTGACATTCTTTTGCTTTGAGGAACGTGACTGGAAACAAGTCAGCTCCCCAAATATCTGACGCAGTTTTACAGCCACTCTTTCCCCCGATGGAGTAGCCCTGGAAGGGCCTGTCAAAATGCAGGCAGCTTGGGGCAGAGCCCTACGAGGGCCACGCCAGACTCCCCCCAACCTGGTCCCGAATTTGGGGCTGACTCTAGAGCTTACGCCTCCCGCAAGAGCAACCCCACAACATGTCTAGCTTCTGGGAAGCCACCAACCCAATATCTGACCAGTGGTGTCTGATTGGCGGCCATTATTAGACACACAAGGAAGGCACTTGGCACATGCTCAGAGGCACCTCCGGTATTCAACATGCTGTTGTGTGGTATAGTGGTTGGAGTGTTGGGCTAGGACCTGGAAGAGACAAGGGTTCAAATCCACACCTCCCCCCACCTCAATCATGAAAGTCACTGGGTGTGATCTTGGGGGTTCGTCAATGCCTCCCTTGGCCTAACCTGCCACACAGGGTTGTTGTGGGGGTTAAACGAGGAGGTGGAGAACCATGTAGGCCACCTTGAGCTCCTTGGAGGAAAACGGTGGGATATAAATGCAACCAATGGATAATAAGAGCTGGGAGTCCTAACTGTGACACCAGGTCCCACCGGATTCAAGTCCAGCCCTTGGGTCCGTGCCATTCCTAAGGAGCCCAGTTGAGGTGTGTGTGATAAAACGGGGGGGAATTCAGGGAAGTTCTTTCTCTGTGGTTCTTTCTCCACATCCTGGTCTCAGCCGTGAACGGAAGGTCCAGAGGATTCACTTTCCATGGAAAAACATCCCTCCCTGCTCTCTCCCCCTCTGCAAACAAAACCTGGTGGAATTTGCTCCCTGATTCCGCCTGGTTACTAATTAATATGAACTCCATCCGGGGGGCTCCCCCCACCCCCTGATGTGACTCTGACTCACTTAGGGGGCAAAGGGGACCCAGAGAGGCTGGGGCCTCAGGACTCCGAGTCTGCGCCCCAGCTCGGCAAAGGATCCCCTCTCCCTGTGTCCATAGAATTGGAGAGTTGAAAGGGACCCTAAGAGTCATCTAGTCCAGCCCCCTGAAATGCAGGAATCCCAGCGAAAGAATTCCTGGACGGAATCCCGGACAAGAAGAGCTGCTCCACAGAGGAGCAGACTCCCTCGGAAGGCAGTGGACTCTCCTTCCTTGGATGTTTTGAAAGCAGAGGTTGGATTCTATGATTCTGTAATTCTATTCTATGTGAGCTGAGCTGGAAGCTGGAGACACAGAGAACTGCTTGCTCTGTGCTGAATCCAAAGCTGTGGCTGATGGAGACCTGCTGGTTGTTAATGCTGTGAGCGCCTCCATCCTATGCTCAGCTTGTGGGGTGTAGGGATTAGAGGGCTGGACCTTAGGAGACCAGGGTTTGAATCCTCTCCATTGGCCGTGAAGCTCACTGGGTGACCTTCTGGGGCAGCCAGTGTTTGTTGTGGGGGAGGAAGGGAAAGGAGAATGTTAACTGCTTTAAGACTCCTTAAAGGTAAAGGTAAAGGGACCCCTGACCATTAGGTCCAGTCGTGACCGACTCTGGGGTTGCGGCGCTCATCTCGCTTTATTGGCTGAGGGAGCCGGCGTACAACTTCCGGGTCACGTGGCCAGCATGACTAAGCCGCTTCTGGCGACCAGAGCAGCGCACGGAAACGCCGTTTACCTTCCCGCCGGAGCGGTACCTATTTCTCACCCCAGTACCTTGGCGGTACCTATTTCTCGCCAAGGAGCTCACCCCGTCGCGGGGATTTGAACCACCGACCTTCTGGTTGGTAGTGATAAAGCGGGATATCAAATCCAAACTCCTCTTCTTCTTCTCTCAGCCTAACCTACCTCACAGGGTAATTTTGAGGATTGATTGAGGAGTGGGGGAGGGTTGCGAACGTGCTTCCCGCACGGATCACATTCGCAACCCGAGCATCCACTGTAAACACAGTAAATGGGGGAAATAAACATATATGCATCAATAAAACCATATACCCTATGATAACACCAAGGTTGCTGGTTTGATCCCTGTATGGGATTAATAATAATAATAATAATAATAATAATAATAATAATAATAATAATAATAAATATTATTTATATCCCACCCTCCCCAGCCGAAGCCGGGCTCAGAGCGGCTAACAACAACCTGCACTGCAGGGGGCTGGACTACATGATCCTTCCAATTCTATGATTCCGAGACCACACAGCACAGAGTTAATCCGTGGAACTCCCTCCCACTGGAAGCAGTGATGGCCACCGACTGGGATGCTTTTAAAAGAGGCCTGGGCAAATTCAAGGAGGAGGAGGAGGAGGTTATTGATGGCTACTAGCCAGGACCGTCTGCTCTGCTCAGGGTCCTCCCAATGTGACAATTCAACGCCCCGTTGACCATTGTCCTGTGGGAGCCGACAGCCCCGCTCCCCTTGCAATGCGGACTGCCCACACCTGGTGGGGGTCCCATCTGGCACTAGCGAGGGAATTGAGCGAAGGGATTTACACACCACCCTGATTCTTTAATCGGCAGGTGCCAAAGCCAGCTTCCCTCGCCCTCCCCAGGCCTGGAATCCACTTAAAGGCTCTGCCTGAAAATCCTCTCTCCTGACACTCATCCTCCGTTCTGCCAAGGAAAGCCCCTGCCTCTGCCCCCCCCCCAGTACCCACCCACCTGGCGGCTTTGCTGCTACTGCAGAGAGAATTGGTGAGGAACTCTTCCCCCATTAAAAGACTCAGACTCAGGGAAGGGGAGTCAGAAAATATTGAGTCAGACCATTGATCTAATTAGTTCAGTAATGTCTGCACTGGCTGGCAGCAGTGCCTCCCCAGGGCTTCAGGCACAGAGTCTCTTTCCCAGCCCTGCATGGAAATGTCAGGGACCAAGCCTTCTGCATGAAGAGCAGGTGCAAAGTAGGATTCCAGACCTCATGTGTCGGAATAAAGGGTTGAAACTGGAACACAGGAAGTGGCATTGTCTCAGCAGGTCGGTGTCACCTGGCACTGACTGGCAGCAATGGATTGCCAGGGTTTCGGGCGGGGAATTTCTTACTAGGGATCGAACCTTGGATCTTCTGCCCCTGAGCCAGAGTCCTTTCTGAAGCACTTCCCCCACCTGACAAAGACTCTCCTGCTCAGAGAGGTGGAGGGGCAGGGGCGGGAATCCCTGCAGGCATAAGGCCCCACATCTCTTGCTTCAGAAACCCAGAGGGGCAGCCCCCAGAGACCTCCCTACAAAGCCCCCCTCTGACTGCAGCAGACCCCACCCACAACCGACGGCCGGAGGCCAAACTTACCTGCTCAGGTGTGGCTTGAGGGACCTGCCGTGTCTCTGGGGGTCAGGCTGCCGCCTTCCGGGTCTCCCACCTTCCCTCCTTGCCACCTCTGGGATCTCTTTCTCTGCAGACGGCAAGAGGATTAGTGTCTCTGCAACGGCCCCCAAACACAGGCTTGGCTCTAAAGCTGCAGAGACAGGCAGGGAGATCTTGAATGGACAGAGATAAAAATAAGTTGTGTGTGTCTGAGAGAAAGAGAGAGAGAGAGAACAAGGCTGCATTACACATCGTACGTTGAAAGTGCATTATTTCCCCACTGGGAACTGTAGTTTCTGCTGGGAACTGCAGCGCTGTGAGGGGTGAACTACAATTCCCAAGATTTTCTTGTGGGAAGTTGTTTTATTTTATTTTATTTTTTAAAATGCATGTTGTGTATGCAGCCAGAGTCCTCAGAACAACAGGCCATTTTTGTGTTGGCAATAAGCTACAGAATAAGGCTGGGAAAATAATAATCTAACTACAGATCTTAAACTACAAAGCATCTTAAAAAGCAGATAGCATCTTAAAAAGCAGAAACATCACCTTGCCAACAAAGGTCCGCATAGTTAAAGCCATGGTTTTCCCAGTAGTGATGTATGGAAGTGAGAGCTGGACCATAAAGAAGGCTGATCGCCGAAGAATTGATGCTTTTGAATTCTGGTGCTGGAGGAGACTCTTGAGAGTCCCCTGGACTGCAAGAAGATCAAACCTCTCCATTCTGAAGGAAATCAGCCCTGAGTGCTCACTGGAAGGACAGATCCTGAAGCTGAGGCTCCAAGACTTTGGCCACCTCAGGAGAAGAGAAGACTCCCTGGAAAAGACCCTGATGTTGGGGGGGGGGCACCAGGTGGCGCATTGGAAGATGGCCGACAATAACATCTCTCCGACCCATACGAGGTAATTAAGAGGCTGCTATGGGAAGTATGCAGTCTTCCTGCCCCCCCTCGGAGATGGGGGGGACTGCCTTGCCAGTGGTGTCCATAATGCACCCCTGGATTCGAAAGAAGGGGGTGCCGGTCACTTGGCACGAGCCATCGATGAGGTCGGCTCTTCCTGACGCCATTTCCAATCAGCACGTGCTGGTTCGCTTTAGCTTGAAAATATAATTGGAAACATATAATTGGAAAGAAGCTAAAGCACATACATCAAGCAAAGTTCGGGAGATAAGACTGCTGATTAATGGATCTATGTGACCGGAGCAACGGAGGAGACAAATAAATCAAGTGAAGAACCACCATTAAGAGACTGGTATGTTTGGAGTGAAAAAGAGGGGGGGTGGAGGAAAAAACTTTTCTTTTCTTTGCCTTATGTGAATATTAATAACCCTCCACCCCAGAAAGAAGATCGTTGTGTTTTATTAATCACAAGCAGGAACTTAAGAACTGTGTAGAGTGGATTATAGTTAAAGAGATGATTAGTAAACAATGGAGAACGGAGGAAAATTTTATGACGCAGCTTTAAATGGCGTCTCGCTAAGACAGGCTTGTCTAAGAAAGATGGGAGGAGGAGGATCAGGACTATCGGAATGTGAAGGATGACTGGAATGTGATCTTAACCTGACAGAGCCCTCCTGATATACTTGGCAAGCCTGAGAAAATTAAAGGACAGACCGAAGATAAATTTTTTATGGAAGCGTGGAATGGTGGCTGTCCCTGATCTTTGGAGAGTGTAAAACCCACACAGAGGATGTCTGTCTCTAATCTGCTTGTGAAGATTATTAGAGAGATCGCAAAGAAAGGAATATATGATAACAACAAGAAGATGAATTGATCTGGATTGAACTGGATAGAACTGTTTAATTAAAGCAGCAATATAAGTGATGCTTGGACCCCCGCTTGGAGCTTGATGTATGGGTACCCCCAACAAAATTTAAAAATTTGGCCGTATAATTTGGAAATAATGTGATTTGGAAATAATGTGATGTGATTGGCCTGTTAATAAAAATTAATTTTTTTTTTTTAAAAAAAAGAAAAGACCCTGATGTTGGGAAAGATGGAGGGCACAAGGAGAA
Source organism: Podarcis erhardii (assembly GCF_964252035.2). NCBI lineage: Eukaryota > Metazoa > Chordata > Lepidosauria > Squamata > Lacertidae > Podarcis > Podarcis erhardii. The sequence goes on from NC_138514.1 coordinate 38,330,857, forward strand.
GGGGACGACAGAGGATGAGATGGTTGGACAGTGTTCTCGAAGCTACCAGCATGAGTTCCACTGTGGAAGGCAGTGGAAGACAGGAGTGCCTGGTGTGCTCTGTTCCAGAGTCGGACACGACTAAACGACTCAACAACAACAAACTACAGATACCTGAAGAGTTGTTTGGATGGAGCAAACTTGCTTCCTGTTGCTCCAGAGAGTAGGACCTGAACCAAAGGCTTCAAATCACAAGAAAGGAGATTCCCACTCAAGCTTAGGAAGAACGTCCTGAGGGTGTGGGCTCTCCTTCAATGGAGGTTTTTGAGCAGAGGCCAGATGTCCACCTCCCAGGGATCCTTTAGCGTGATTCCTGCCTTGCAGGGGGTCGGACTAAATGACCCTTGGGGGTCCCTTCCAACCCTACAATTTCATGATGGTGGGGCTGGGAAAGACCCCTCCCTGAACCCACGACTTGCTGCTGAGGAGCGTATGCTCGCTGAGGCTGATGGGAGTCCTAGAACTGAGTTGAGGAACGATGATGTCCTAACCACAAGTCAAACTCTCGTCCAATCGTCGCTCCCCGCCAACTTCCCAAACGCTCCTTTCCCTCCCCAACCCCACACCTGAATCCCTTTCCATTCCCCTTAACTGCTCCACTATTACTGGGGCGGGGGCGTGCAATGTCATGTGCCTAAAGCCCGGAGCGTCGCCGAGGACGCGACCACCATGCCTCGTCCTCTTTGTCTCACCAGGAGGAGAGGAGAGAGGGAAGGAAGGAGGAAGATGCAGTTGCCACGGCGACAGGCCCTCCTTTCAGGGGGAGGTGACTTCATTCCGCGGGGAAGGCGAGGCATCGCCGGAGGGGATGGGCTTGGCCGCCTCTCTGCCGGCAGAGAGCTCTGCATCCCACATCAGGAGGACGAACAGCTCAGCTGCCCGGCAAGTGGACCGCTGCCAGCTTACTGCTGGTACCCAAGAACGCGCCCGACTCCTTCCTCCAGCCCTGCATCTCTCCATCTCTCTCCATCACTTCTTCTGCCGCGCCCAGACTCACCTTTGCCGCGCCTCGCTGTGCCAGCCTCCTGCCAGCCGGACCCCAGGCTCCCAAGCCCGCCCTGGGCACATCCCCAGATCCGGGGATGCAGCTTTAAGGTGCCCCCCTTCCCTGACGCCCACCCCCACCCCCGATGGTGCTCCCTCTGCTCGTCTCTGCCTATAGACTGTGCCGCTTAGCCATGTCCGATGCGGAGAGGCTGACGGTCGACTGGTGGGGAGACAGCCCCCGGGCGCCCCAGGAGAGCTCGCCGGGGGCCAGCCCGGCCATCCAAGCGGCCCTGAACAGGATCCTGCCCGACCTGCACCAGGCCATCTCGGCCACCAAGCAGGCGGCCGGCCCCGAGGACCTCCGCAGCGGCCTGGCCGAGATCCTGGCCCTGGTGGAGGAGGCCTGGCTGATGCCCACCGTGGGCAGGGAGGTCGCCAAGGGCCTGTGCGACGCGATTCGCCTGGAGGGGGGGCTGGACTTGCTGCTGTCCTTGCTCCAGACGGCCGACCACGAGACCAAGTGCCAGGCGGCCAAACTCCTGGAGCAGATCCTGGTGGCGGAGAACAGGTGAGCCAGGCAGGGGGACCGGGGAGGGAGGAACGGGCCGAGGCGTCTGCAGGGGGCCAGGGCTGGCGAACCTTTCCTTCCAGATCATGGGCCACATTCCCTTCATTGCAAGCTTCCAGGAGCCGCATGCCAAGGTGGGCGTGTCCAGAGGCAAAAGGAGGCCAAGCAATGAATGCCAGGGGTTTTTTTGTGGGGGGACGGGCAATGAGCTAGTGATTCCTTAGTTGTGATTCCTGCGTTGCAGAGGGATGGACTTAGAAAATGCTTAAGGGGAAGGCACAGTCCCTACCAGAGAAGAATGGCAGATTAAGATGATGCAGAAATGGCAAAAGTGACCCAAAGAATTAGGAATCGGGAAGACCAAAATTTCAATAAGGAATGGGGAAAATGCATAGTTTATTCTAAAAATCATTGTCAACGATTAAAATTATTAGTAGGACTGGAATGATGCTTGTAGTCAAAAGTTCAACTACTGTATGGTTTTATTGAAGATTTCGTAGAAGTGGATTAACAGAGAAGTTGCAGGAGAAAAAGTTAAGAGAAGAACCCACGCAAGGGGAGGAAGGAAGTCAAAGGGACCTCATTGGAGGCTGTTAAGCAGAAGTTGGACAGCTGTCTGTCAGAGATTATTTAGCTATGATCCCTGTGCTGCCCCTGGGGGGTCCCTCCCAGCTCTGCCTTTCTATGTTTTTATGAGACAGGAAAGGGGAATGGGCATGTTTCCTGCCAGCAAAGAAATGAGGGTGTGAAGCAAGGGCCAAACAGGTGTGTGGCCTAGGGAGAGGGGGTGTGGTTTTGGATGGGGGGGTCGCATTTGGCCCCTGGACCTCCGGTTCCCTGTCCTTGGCAATGGGGAAACATTTGTGTAGGGAAGAAGTGACACACTCACCGAAATTCCTCCTTCCTATACTCCCTTTCTGACAGCCTTTCTTTGCCAAAGCGATTTTCCCACCCGCCTTTAAAAGGTTTGCTTTTTGAGTGTGCAGGAACCCCCAAAAGGAGCCCACCCCTGTGGTTCTCTGCATGAGTCTCTGTTCTGGGCATGCCCTTGCCTGAAGGTGGGTGATCACTGTGTCCCTGCCTCCAGAGAGATCCCCACCACCTCTCAATGGCAGAGGGACAGCTGAGGTGGACTGAGAAGGAAGGCAGGGCAGGTTTTCGTGCAGAGACACAACAGTCGTTTTATAGTGGGGGCTCCCAGGGGCCTTCCCGCTCCTGTGAGGGCTGTCGGTGGCACTACAAATGAAGGCTTGCCAAGAAAGGCACCTGTCCCTCCTGCCAATGGTGCACTTAGGCAATGCATAGTTAATCTATGGGACTCAGGAGGATTGGACAAATCCATAGAGAAGGAGAGGACTATCAGTGGCTCAGCTCTGCCTCCACAGTCAGAGGCAGCAGTGCTTCTGAATCCCAGTTGCTGAAAACTGCAGGAGGGGAGAAAGAGCTCTTGTGCTTGGATCCTGCCTGCCAGTTCCCCTTTTTGAAATCTGTTTGGCCACTGTGAGAACAGGATGCTGGACTGGACGGGCCACTGGCAGGCTCTTTCTTAGGTTCTTAGGGAACCTGCCCTTGATGGTCTTTCAGGGGTGGCAACATGTAATGTGGGCACATTCAATTCTTTGCTTTCCATGAAATGGGCCAAGCCGGGGCTGTTGCAAATCCTGCTCACGTTGCTGAATGAGACCCTGGATTTTGACCCCGTCTTGCCCAATGCAAAATGGTTCTTTTAAAATTTAGATTCAGAAGCAATACAAGTGCAATTGGGTGAGAAGATTAAATATTTTATTCCAAACAGCAAGCAAAAATATACATTACCAAGCAAGTACTTCAATCAGCCATTGAGGAGCCCAGAAAAGGTGAAGAGACTCCCAGGTCTTTTGCACAGCACTCTGGCCATGAGTCTGTGCTGAACTCCTACTTGGCATGCTCCAAAACTAGATATTTTATAGACCTGTGTCCTATTGGACTAACACAGGCTCAACCAGAGCTACTCTACATCAAAGGCTTTGCTGGACCAGTTTCATCAACACAACAAGGGCCTTTTCACAAAGGATATTGAAAGCAATAAAACACAGTAACCAGATTCAGGAAGGAATAACCAGAGTTGGAAGAGCTGACCATGCCAGATCACTATCTCCTCGAATTATAATAATCTTCTGCGATAATTATCCCATACACCCCCCAAGTCCTGGCCTGACAGCGCTGCTGACTCCTGCCCCCCCCCCCAATTCTGGAGTCATATCAGCAGCCATATCTGCCCTGTGTCATACCTGGATGACAAACTATTCGTTGTTGATGTTCATTCAACTTGTTATTGTTGTTTAGTCGTTTAGTCGTGTCCGACTCTTCATGACCCCGTGGACCAGAATGGAGAGGTTTGATCTTCTTGCAGTCCGTGGGACTCTCAAGAGTCTCCTCCAGCACCAGAATTCAAAACTGTGAATTCTTTGGCGATCAGCCTTCTTTATGGTCCAGCTCTCACTTCCATACATCACTACTGGGAAAACCATAGCTTTAACTATACGGACCTTTGTTGGCAAGGTGATGTCTCTGTTTTTTAAGATGCTGTCTAGATTTGTCATTGCTTTCCTCCCAAGAAGCAGGTGTCTTTTAATTTCGTGACGGCTGTTTCATTCAACTAGCTAGGAGAAAATGCCATCATAGCAGCTGCAGGTGTCTCTAGGTACGGCTAGAGAATAAGACCCCCTTGCCTGGACTCCTGGGGAGCCATTGCTGCCAGTCTGTGTGGGCAGTACTGAGCTAGGTGGACCACTGGTCAGCACCCTATAAGGAGGCTTTGTATGTTCCTATTTAAAGCACTGTTTATTTAAATTCAGAACCATGAAGACTAGCATCTTGCTTTATTCCTAGGGAGAAGAAGCTGCTTTGGTAGAACAGACCTTTGCAGGCAGAAGGTCCCAGGTTCAACCCTGCAGGGATTAAATGAGGATTTGGGCCCGGGAGAGACCAGGGTTCAAATCCCTACTCAGCCACCATGGAGCTCACCGGGTGTGACCTTGAAACCCAGTTGCTACCTCTCAGCCTAAGCTCAATCACAGGGGTGTTGTGGGGATTAAAGGAGGACTTCGACCTGGGAAATCTGGGTTCAAATCCCCACTTGGCTATGATGCTCAGTATCAATCAAATAGAAATCAAAGTTTGCCAGGATCTGCTTGAGAACAAAACAACCTGCCCTGGGGCACAATGTCCTTTCTGGAGCCCCACAGGAAGGGCCGAGGCAGCCTCTCCCCTCTGCCAGGTGGGCTTTTAAGGGCCCACCGGGGCTTCTAATTGGGAAAATGCATTAGCCGAGACCCAGAAAGACTTTGGATCCATCGGATGAGCTTCCTGGCAGGAGGGAGCGGCTCTTGGCCTTTGCATCTCTCCGGATAAACCACACACCTCTCCCCTTCCTACCGCCAGCCTGGGTGGCGGATCCAAGGCAGGGCAGGGGGTAGGCGGAAGACGCCTTGTTCTGTTCCATGTGGCCAGGACAAGCTGTGCTGCTGCTGCTGCTGCTGCTGCGTGCTGATTGCTCGTCACCACTCTGGAGGATGAATCAGCTGGCCACTGTGCCAAGATGAGGTGGTCTCCAGAGGCAGAGGGGGGGCCCTACCAGTGTGTCCCCTGATGGGAGCCGGGCAGAGAAGGAGGGAGCTGGAAGCCGCAGGAGGGGAGAGTTGCTCTCGTGCTCAAGTCCTGCTTGCGGGCATCCCATAATAGGCATCTGGCCGGCCACTGTGTGAGAGAACAGGATGCCGGACTAGTGGGGCCACTGGCTAGATTAACAGAGGCAATCAGAGATCACACTAGACAAGAGTTTCAAAAAGCACGGGGAATATGCAGAGAATACTTCGCAAAACAGTGCCTTAAAATACATACTTGGACTTGTTTTGATTAATGTCTGCAGGAGACTTTGTGGATATTTATAATTAGAAAAAGCTTAATAATTATTCATAAAGGAAACAGTTTATAAGAAGTAAATAAGGAGGCCAAATACAGGATAAAGGAAGTCTTTTATTTGGTTGTTTGTATTATTGTATGTTATGCTTATTGTATGTTATGTTCACGTTTAATGAGGGTGGAATTCTGTATTGGGGGTGGGGGTTTATGTTATGTTGCAAATAAAATTTCCAATAGAAATTTAAAAAATTAAAAATAAAGAAATAGATGGGCCGCTGGCCTGATCCAGCAGGCTCTTCTCATGTGTGTTTAGCCTGGAGAAGAGAAGAGAGCCATCTTCAGATATCTCAAAGGGAAGAGGGAACAAGCTTGTTTTCTGTTGCTCCAGGACCTGAACCAATGGCTTCAAGTTACAAAAAAAGGAGATTCCAGCTAAATATTAGGAAGAACTTTCTGAGTGTCAAAGCTGCTGGACAGTGGAACAAACTCCTTGGAAAGTGGACAACTCTCCTTCCTTGGAGGTTTTTAAAACAGATGGCCATCTATCCTCTGCTTTAAAAACTGAAAATAATAATAATAATAATAATAATAATAATAATAATAATAATAATAATAATAATTTATTTATACCCCACCCATCTGGCTGAGTTTCCCCACCTCAAATGGCTGTTGCCCTCAGAGGTGTCTTTCTAAGGTTTATTTGGGATTTTCTTGACACTTGAATCCCTTGGTTCTCTGGAGCAAGACAGAACCAGCTTGCTGCATCTTCCACGGCACAGCGATTCAGGTACCTGAAGATGCAGAATTTGGCAGGGCCAAGAGCATAAGAAGAGGAGCCTGCTGGCCAATGGCCCGTCTAGTCCAGCCCGTCTAGTCCAGCCTCCTGCTCTCACACTTGCCTCTGGGAACCTGAGTGCAAGAGACTTCTGCATCAGCTTCGGAGTCAAGTGATAAAAGGAGGATGACGAAACTGGGATGAGTTCGATCTGGCACCACCTCCTCCTGTTGGGCTGCCTGCCTTCTGCCCCAACAGCCCCCTGTTGCCACCCCATTGCCCCAGACTAATGGCCGTCCTTCAGAGATCCTGTAGCTCTCTGGATTCCCTGTATTGAACGGGGACCACGTGATCTCTAAGTCCCTCTCTAGTTCTTACGGTGACAGTTCTGTTCTCGTATAATTTATCTGGGGGCGGCAGGTCCAAGCTCTTGAGATAGGCCCATCTGGCTGGGCCAGGCAGGTCCTGAGTGCAGGACCCAGCCTCCTGCAGAGATGGCATGGGAACCCTGCCAGGGCTGGCAGATGCAGCGGCTGCCAGATTTCGATGGAGGCCGACGTCAGTCGCTCACAGAGGGAGCACAAGTTTTCCCAGAACGGGGCGCTTCGCTCACTTCCTGGAACAAGCCAGCCTGGCAGAATCTGATGGGTGAGGGGGGTGCTGTTTAGCCTTGCAATGCAAAAGTTGTCCCCCCTGCTGGCATTGATGCTCCACATTCCGCCCAAGCTATGGGTCCAAGCACCAGCTGGAGCAAAGTCCCTCCTTCCTTTCTTCCTCCACCCCCATAGATGCTGTCTTCTGTATGGCAGCTACACACACACACACAGTTAACATAGAATATTCTGCAGAGCCAGTGGTGTCAGCCCTGGAGTCCAAACATTCCTGCATTGCAGAGGGTTGGAATAGATGCCCCTTGCGATGCCCTCCAGCTCTGCAGTTCCACAATTCTGTGCTACCTGCCTTCCAGTCCAGCTGATTTGTGATTGTTCCACCCACTCAGGCGACGTGGGGTGTAACAAGGAAGGTACCTCTGAGTACTTTTTGAGTGCATAAGTACTTTTTGCATTTTCCAGCAACTGGTATTCAGAAACACCAATGCCTCTGATTGTGAAGGCAGAGGATGGCCAGGAGCCATTGATACCTCTCTCCTCCTTCCTGGATTTGTCTAATCCTCCTTGGCGCTGTGGGTTAAACAACAGAGCCTAGGACTTGCCGATCAGAAGGTCGGTGGTTCAAATCCCCACGACGGGGTGAGCTCCCGTTGTTCGGTCCCAGCTCCTGCCCACCTAGCAGTTCGAAAGCATGTCAAAGTGCAAGTAGATAAATAGGTACTGCTCCGGCGGGAAGGTAAACGGCGTTTCCGTGCACTGCTCTGGTTCGCCAGGCTTAGTCATGCTGGCCACATACCCGGAAGCTGTACGCCGCCTCCCTCGGCCAATAAAGCAAGATGAGCGCCGCAACCCCAGAGTCGGCCACGACTGGACCTAGCAGTCAGGGGTCCCTTTACCTTTACCTTTTTAAGTTAGTGGCCATCCCTGCTTCCTGTGGCAGGGAGTTCCACCGTTTAACTCTGGGCCATGTGATGAAGGGCCTTCTTTCCACTGCGTCCTCCCCCCACCCAAGGCTGCTTCCCTGACTCCGTTCTGCCTCCCCCCTCTCTGCCCCTAGGGACCGCGTGGCTCGCATCGGCCTGGGCGTGATCCTGAACCTGTCCAAGGAGCGCGAGAACCTCCCTCTGGCGCGCAGCACCTCAGGGATCCTGGAGCACATGCTCAAGCACTCTGAGGACACCTGCACGCAGCTGATCTCCGACGGCGGCCTGGACGCGCTCCTCTACTGGTGCCGCTGGAGCGACCCCGTGGTCCTGCACCACTGCGCCGCCGCCCTGGCCAACGCGGCCATGCATGGTGGGCCGGCCAACCAGCGGCTGATGGTGGAGAAGAAGGCGGCCGAGTGGCTCTTCCCGTTGGCCTTCTCCAAGGACGGCTTCCTGGTGCAGTTCCACGCCTGCCTGGCTGTGGCCGTCCTGGCCACCAACAAGGAGGTGGAGAAGGAGGTGGAGCACTCGGGGACCCTGGCGCTGGTGGAGCCCTTCGTGGCCACGCTGGACCCGGGGCACTTCGCCCACACCTTGCTGGGCAGCAGCGACAACAGCCAGGGCAGGACGGCAGAGGACCTGCAGCGCCTGGTGCCCCTCCTGGACAGCTCCCGCCCAGAGGCCCAGTGCCTGGCTGCCTTCTACCTGTGCGCAGAGGCCGCCATTAAGGCCCAGCAGAAGAAGATGCAGGTAGCTTGTTTGCATGCAGAGCCATGAGGACTAGCACCTTACTTCCTCTCTTAGTTCAGGGACAGAGCCTCTGCTTTGCATGCAGAAGGTCCTGGGTCCAATACCTGACTAGAATCTGGGTTCAAATCCCCTTTCCGCCATGAAGCCCACTGGCAAGCTGGTTGCTCCCTCTCGGGCTAACCTACCTCACAGGGTTGTTGTGAGGGCCAAATGGGGAGGAAGAGGAACCTTGGAGGACAGGGTGCAGCCCCAATGCACAAAGTGAATAAATGCTTCGCCTTGCTCAGATTTTCACAGAGATCGGGGCCATCCAGAGCTTGAAGAGGATTGTCTGCTACTCCCCGGATGGCACCACCTCCTCGCTTGCCAAGAGGGCGCTCTGCACGATGGGCGAAGAGGTGCCCCGGCGCCTGCTGCCCACGGTGCCCAACTGGAAACCCCTGGAGGTGCAGAAGTGGCTCCAGCAGATCGGCTTTGTCAAATACTGCCCCAGTTTCCTGGTAGGGCTTGCAAGAGGGCAGTGGTTGTGCGGGGAATGGGAGTCAGGGCTCCTGGAGAGAGGAGAGGGCCCCTGAGGAGACTGCAGGTGTCTGTTGGGGGGCTCACAGCTCACTCCTCACGCAGGCCTCCCCCCAAAGCTGCCTCCCTAGCCCACCCCTGGCTAGGGATGATAGAAAAAGAGTCACTTTTTCTATTGAACACCACAACCTTTTTTCATAGCGGAGTCCCTCCATCCCCTGGATCATGTTGCTTTCTCTCCCCTTGCTCTTTGGATGTGAAACTGACCCCACCCTTCCTCTCCCCCCAGGAACACCAGGTGGATGGAGACCTGCTGCTGAGGATGACGGAGGAGGATTTGCGGGTGGACCTCCAGATGACCTCTAGCATCACACGCAAGCGGTAAGGAGCTCTCGGCGCCCAGGAAGGAGGAACCCCTGAGCCGAGAAGCGGGGTTGAGCTGGATGATCTCTGAGGGAACCCACCAGATCAAAAACGGCAGCTGTGCTATTGCTCCCTGAGTACAGCAGTGCTATAAATCTGCTCATGTTTGCCATTCCAACTTTTTTAAAAGCACCCACCATGTTTGCAGGAAATTCAGCTGTGCAAAAGGGTTTTGAGCACCTTGAGGGCCAGCCTGTTCCACCTCCAAAAGTGGCGTGCCTCTGCTCCAACCTGGCAGGAGGTGTCCCCCCCCCCAGCCCTACTGAGCTGCCCCCTCCTTCCCCCAGGTTTTTCCGGGAGCTGACGGAGCTCAAGACCTACGCCAACTATTCCACATGCGACCGCAGCAACCTGGCCGACTGGCTGGGCTCCGTGGACCCCAAATTCCGCCAGTACACCTACAACCTGGTCACCAGTGGCATCGACCGCAACTTCCTCCACCGTGTGACGGAGCAGCAGCTGCAAGAGGACTGCCAAGTCCACATGGGCTTCCACCGCGTCCGCATCCTCTCGGCCGCCCGAGGTAACCTCTCCCCTTGCTCTGCAGACCCCCCAGCCCCCGGGAAGGACATCCTGAGGGTCAGAGCCATTTGGTAGTGGAACGGCCTCGCTCGCCAGGCGGCGGACTCTTCTTCACTGGAGGTCTTAAAACGGGGTTGGGCTGGATGACCCCTGGGTGCCCCTTCCAAGTGTACAGTATGATTCCATGTAACAATTTGCTGTTGGAAGGGAGGGAACAAATGGACCTAAGGTGGGGAACAGTGGCAGAGGAACTCTCTCCGGCACCCGGGGCGGCGCAGCCCATACGGCCACCCACCCCCTTTCTGTCTCCTCCCAGAGATGCTGCATTCGCCTCTGCCCTGCAGCAGCGGAAAGTCCACCTTGGAGGGGACGGACGTCTTCATCAGCTACCGGAGAGCCACTGGGGCGCAGCTGGCCAGGTGGGCAGGGGAACGCCAGGGAGCAGCGCGAACCATTCACACATGCGGGCGTGTCAAAGAGAAAAGCCTTCCTTTCTCCTTCTGTAAAGAGCCAACTATGTGATGCAGCAGCAGAAAAGGTTAATGCGATTCTTGGCTGCATCAACAGAAGTCCTGTGTCCAGATCAAGGGAAATAGGAGGACCGCTCAATCCTGGCTTAGACAGATCACACCTGGAATACTATTAGGAATAACATTCTGGCAATAAGAGCTATTTGATAGCGGAACAGACACCCTCAGAAGGTGGTGGACCTTCATTGGAGGTTTTTAAAGAGAGCTTGGGTGGCCATCTGAAGCGGGTTGGGCTGGATGATCCTTGGGGGTCCCTTCTGTCTCTATGATTCTATCAATTGCTTCTAATCTCTCAACCTCTCTGTGCAAGGAAACAGGGGTTGGCCCACGGCGGCTCTCCCCAACCCAATGTCATCCAGAGGGTGTTGGACTCCAACTCCCAGCAACCCAGGTTGGCCGATGTTCAGGGATGAAGGGAGTTGTAGTCCACGTGACCTCTGAAAGGTTGATCCAAAAAGGCTGCTCTGTGGTTAAGGTGGTCGGCAGGATCTCTGACAAGCTGGGCTCAGAGCAAGGCTTGCAGCCTTGATTGGCCAGAAACATGTAAGGGCACCATGGGATGGTGTAGAATTAACCTGTGGAACTCACTGCAACCGCACTTTGCGCTACCGTTAGCAGCAGTAGTAGATTTTTATGAGTTGCATTTCTACAGGAGACCTGCATTCTCTAGAGGGGACTGAATGAGAATAAAACGCACCCATTAAGACTTAAAAATAAGACCGTGAAATGGATATAATTATACTTAGCACTGATATTGTAACACTTTGGAGGCGTTCAGAGCCCTTGCTTATTAATTATGCATTTATTATTCTGCTTTCTGAACAATTGCAGTCTCCCAAAATGGCTCATGTTAATTAAAGAAGGGGAAGTGGGAGCGGGCGGAGGGCTGAGAAACCACAAGCACACACAAGGGGAGGGGGAGACGAGGGCACACATACATAATTTCCTTTACAACAGCCCTGTAAGGCAGGCCAGCAGCAGCAGTGGGAGGGTGCAGTTTGGACTGAGGTTGCAGCTGGAAGGGAAAGGTTGTTCTCTAACCCTTTCCCTTTATGCCATCGCCCTAAATCTCTCCGGAGACGCAATCAGAGAGATCCCAATTATTTGTGCCTGGGTCAAGCCCCCCCTTCCTTTCACACACACCCCGCCCTGTTTGCGCCTCTCCAGCCTCCTGAAGGTCCACCTGCAGCTGCACGGATTCAGCGTCTTCATCGACGTGGAGAAGCTGGAGGCCGGGAAGTTCGAGGACAAGCTGATTCAGAGTGTGATGAGCGCCCGGAACTTTGTGATGCTGCTTTCGCGCAACGCCCTCGACAAGTGCGTGGGGGACACCGAATGCAAAGATTGGGTGCACAAGGTGAGAAGGCTTCCCCCTGCCAGGGACCGTCGTGTCTCTGTGTTTGGGGGGGGGATGGGGATGAAACTCTGAGAATCCTAGAAGAGTTGGGTGGGACCCCCCAAAGGACATCTAGCCCAACCCCCTGCAATGCAGGAGACGCAGCCCAATTCACAACAAAGGGCTTCTCCTTGAGCTGAGCTGCCAGCCATCTGTCTCAGGAGACAACAGAGGAGTGTGCCTTGGGGAGTCAAAACGTTGGAGAGTCGCAGCACCTGCTGTGGCTGCGGAGGCCGATACGGGAGAGACATGTTTTGTTGCAGCCGGGGCAGAGGAAGGCGTCTGGTTGTGCTGCTGCAAATGCACCAGAGCGTTTCTTCTCTCTGGGCTCCTCCAAGTGGTCATTGCTCCTCCGGTCACTGCTGTGGATGCATGGCCAGTCTGCCTGTCTCCAGGCACCGCGGTCATCTGCAAGGGATTTCCACAGGGCAGGGATCTCCTTGGGGATCCTGCCATCTTCCATTCTCTGGACATGACCAAAACAGCATACAGTAGATGTCACCTAGTGCAAACAGGCCGGGAATGTTTGCTTATTGAGAGGGCACATCTTTTGGGGAGACTTTGTCCCGCCACGTGATGCCCAAAATCTTCCTGATATAATGTACGTGGAAGCCAGCAGGACAAGAGGAAGGGAAATCATATTGAACAAACTCACCCCTCCCTAAGCAAGATTTCCTTCTCTCTTTTTAAATGCATATCCTTCACAGGAAATTGTCACAGCCCTGAGTAGCGGGAAGAACATTGTCCCCATCACAGACCACTTCGAATGGCCGGATCCAAAGACCCTTCCTGAGGACATGAGAGCCATCCTGAAGTTCAACGGGATCAAGTGAGTGGGATCAAGGAGTGTCCCTGGGGATAAGGCGGGAGGGCAATTTCTGGAAGCTGCTGCAACACAGCCAGCTGCTTGGGGGGGGGGGTGAATCTGGGGAAACGCGGAGAGACGAGGCTGAATCTGAAAGGGTTTGAAACTGATTTAATGCTAATAGCTTCAGGTGCAAAGGATGCTTTGAAGCACCAGGCTTGATGTTGCACCCTTTCCCCTGCCCCTTTCCAAACTGGTGCTCCAGTTCATGCAGGAAAAAAATTGGGAGCCCTACAAGAGCTGTAGATTCCCCATGGCCCCTTCCACCCCAAGCACCGCATGGCTTGGGTCAGCTCAGGGGTCCTCAAACTTTTTCTGCAGGGGGCCGGTCCACTATCCCTCACCAGAGGTCAGCAAGGTTTACTGGACATTGTTCCCACAGAGACCGTCCGTGGGCTGGACTGGCACAGTGCAATGCTGGAAATTGTGTCTGCGCATGTCTGCGGTGCCGGAAATCGCTTCTGCACATGCGCAGACGCCGAAAACCACGTCTGCTCATGTCCAGACGCTGGAGATCGCTTCTGCGCAGACGTGATTTCCGGTATCTGCACACGTGCAGACGTGATTTCTGGCACTGCTCTGTGAGCGCCCAAGCCATGCAGCGCTGCTTTAGTGCAGCGTGGACTCGCCGAGTGTGTGGCTCAGTTCGAGGGCTGCTCATGGGCCAGTAAAACGGTCTTCATGGGCCGCATCAGGTGCATGGGCCGCACGTTGCTGACCCCTGCCTCAGACCTTGTTGGGGGCCGGACTATATTTTTTGGGGGAAATGAACGAGGGACGATGAGCGGCGTGCGAAAGGGTCCAGAGAGGGGCTGCTTAAAATGGCGGCCGCTCGAGCACTGCTGCTGATGGCACCAACCAAGCCCAGCCCCCTGCCTCCTCTAGGCAGGGCAGGGAAAAGCCAGGAGGAGGGAGGGAGGAGGCGCCGCCACCATAGGAGGGAGAGGGAAAGAACACGCACTGGCAATCCATGCAGCGATTTCTGGACCGTCCGCGGGCCAGATTTAGAAGGCTATTGGTCCTGATCCGGCCCGCGGACCTGTTTGCCGACCTGTGGTTCAGCTGTTTCATTTCCACTTCCCATGCAGATGGTCCCACGAATACCAAGACGCCACCATTGAGAAGATCATCCGCTTCCTGCAAGGCCGCTCCTCCCGGGATTCCTCCGCTGGCTCGGAAAACAGCCTGGAGTGTGGCCCCCCTCAAAACTAGGGAACTGGAAGGTGCTCCCCCCAACGGAGCAGAGGAAGGGGGTGGTGGGTTGGAGTGGGAAGAAGAGGGTGACCCTTTGCTTCTGTCCCCAAGTCTGCACTGCCCTAGAGAGGGCACCTCACCCCACTGCCCCCCCCCAGCTTTTGCAGGCTCAGCCACAGCTGTGTCGGTGCCCCCTGCTGGCTCCCTTTGGGATATGCCGATTAGGTTATGCAAAACTGCAAAACTCCGGAAGAAAATGCTGCTTGCTGCCTGCCCTGCCAGGACAGTTGGAGCAGCAAACTTTCTCCCTCCCTAGTGGCCTTTCACCAGAGGCTCTTAACTCTTTGTGTGCCTGGGTAAGATTTTTGGTTTCTCAACCAATTAGGTTATTACTTGGCTGTTGGGAAGGTGGGCTTTGTAGTGTTTATCTTGTATTAAAGTATTTATCAGATTCTAGGCTCCAGAAGCTTCCTTAGGTGTCTGCTCATCTATTTTTAAGCTAAGCAAATGGTAAGAGGTTTAGGAAATGACTGCTTTTCAAACCCCTTCATAAACCATCTAGAGCTGGGAAGGAGCAGCAAAGTGGCCAAGTTTGCTGATGGTGCTCAATTGTTCAGGACGTTTAAACACAAAAGAGATTGCAAAGAGCTCCGAAAGGACCTCTGCAAATGGAGCGGATGGGTGGCAAAACGGCAAATGCAATTCAATGCAAACAAGTGTTAAATGATGCATGTTGGGTCAAAAAAGTCTTAATTTCATGTACCTGCTCCTGGGGCCCTGAATTGCAGGCGGCAGACTTGTGGTCCCAAGAGACAGCTCAGTGAGGTTGACCGAGCGACAATGCGCATTCCATGCAAGGGATGGTTAGGAAAGGAACTGAAAACAAAATGGCCAGGATCATGATGTTGTTATAGAAATCTATCATGCGGCCACATTTGGAGAACTGTGTACAGTACAGTCCTCAAAAAAGCGATGTTCAGAAAAGGGCAGCCAAAACAGCTAAAGGGGTGGAACAATTCTCAACGTGAAAAAGGTTGCAGCATTGGGGATGTGAGAAAGAGGCGCCATGATAGTTCATAAGGTTATGTGTGGCATGGAGAAAGAGCAGGGCTGCTCACTACTCCTGGAAGGGCCCCCCAAGGCTCATCTAGTCCACCCTCTTGCAATGCAGGAATCGCAGCTAAAGGATCCCTGACAGAGAGCCATCTGACCTGTTGCAAAAACCCCAGTGTGCCTTAGGAGTAGCAGCAGAACAAGCCAGGCTTTGCTGTGGCTGAACACAGCCCCTTATTCTTCCTTGGCTTTTATATATCTGATCTTTTCGCTTTCCGGGGTGGACTGCTCTCAGCCGCCATCCCAGCACCCAGCCTTTTCTCCCCGTGCCAGGCTTGAGATCTCTCCTCCGTGGTCCCAGAGCAGCGTGGAGTTTGTAGAGTCAGGAGGAAACTTGAGCAGGGTTGGAAGGGAGCATCAATTACACAGGCGCCCAAGTGAGCCGTTCTCCTGAATTATGGGTGCCTTTCAGTTGGAGGGTTTGCGGGAAGGGGGGGACAAGGCAGCGCTTGGGTGGGAGACAGGCAACCGAGTGCCCAGGGAAGGTCCCCCCTCAGCCACCACCAAGTTCCCCCACTCAGGGCCTTGGTCTTGATGACCCCCAATAATTGCAGTTTGCACCCCTGCCAGTCAATTTTAAGAACCAGATTCATGGGTCACTTGGAAGGTGCCTCTGTACTGAGCCAGACCACTGGGTCTGCCTGCAAGGACATCCTTGAGAGCCAGTGTGGTGTAGTGGTTAAGAGCGGTGGACTCGTAATCTGGGGAACCGGGTTCGCTTCCCTGCTCCTCCACCTGCAGCTGCTGGGTGACCTTGGGCCAGTCACACTTCTCTGAAGTCTCTCAACCCCACTCACCTCACAGAGTGTTTGTTGTGGGGGGAGGAGGGAAAGGAGAATGTTAGCCGCTTTGAAACTCCTTAAAAGGTAAAGGTACCCCTGACCATTAGGTCCAGTCATGGCTGACTCTGGGGTTGCGGCGCTCATCTCGCTTCACTGGCCGAGGGAGCCGGCGTACAGCTTCCGGGTCATGTGGCCAGCATGACTAAGCTGCTTCTGGCGAACCAGAGCAGCGCACAGAAATGCCATTTACCTTCCCACCAGAGTGGTACCTATTTATCTACTTGCACTTTGATGTGCTTTCAAACTGCTAGGTTAGCAGCAACGGGAGCTCACTCTGTTATGGGGATTCGAACCGCTAACCTTCTAATCGGCAGGTCCTAGCATCCTGCATCCCTTGAGACTCCTTAGGGTAGTGATAAAGTGGGATATCAAATCCAAACTCTTCTTCATCATCATCCTGCATGCAAACGGGCTGGAAATCACAGGAGGGGAGAGGGCGCTTGGGTCCTGCTGGGGGGCGGTCCCACTGCGGCATCTGGTTAGCCACTGTGAGAAGAGGACGCTGGACTCGGTGGGGCCCTTTGGACCTGACCCAGCAGCCTTTTCTGATGTTCTCATGATGTTCCTGAATTGCCAGCTCTTCCTTCTTATCTGTTCTGGGTGCAGAAGGACAGGGGAAGGAGTGGAAAAACACTCCCTCCCCCCCCCCCCCAGGCTGAGATGCATCTCCAAGGCCGCTCTTTAGGGCCCCAGCTGGCACATCTCAGAGTGCCAACGTGCCGCAAAAGGGCAAAGAGAGAAGTGAGCATCTTATCAGCACACACCTCCAACTTTATTGCGACATGTCCTTTGAGGACACCCTCGCCCAGGTGGGGCCAGGAGCAATTTCCCACCAGCAATTTCCCCTCCAAGTACGAATGGGGAAGCAAACTTGAGTGGGAGGGGGGCACCACCTCCCTTGGCACAGGAGGGTCAGCTGTCATCGAGAGATGGGCTGCCTCCCCCTTGGCACCCAAGCCCATCCTAGGAGCCTGCTATCTTGGGATGAACTCGCTGTCTCTCCGTTTCCTGGAGACAGGAATCCTCTTGCAACAGACAGGGCTGGAAAGAGTGGCAGCTGCCCCACTGGGAAAGGAAAATACTCCCCACTGCTGGGGTGGGTGATACCCCCAGAACGAGCAAGGAAGAGATTCGTGGGAGAGAAAAGGGGGCTTTCTTTGTGATCTCCCCTAAAAGCCAATGTAAATGGCACACACAAAGCCCACTAACACACACTCTCTCTCTCACTCTCACTTCCCTGGTTAGGATTCCTACTTCCAGCTCCACAGATCTGAAGAAAGGTTCTAGTCCTCATGACACACCCAATCCAGTAACACAGAGATCAAGGCATGTCTCAGAGGAAAGTTAACCCCCCCGCCAAGTTACATTAAAAGGCCAAACATGAAGAGCCAAGAGGAAATTGTTTTCAAGTCATTGGAGAGGCATGTGCAGAGATCAGCTGCTGGTTTCCGGAAGGGTGGCAACTCAGGTTCAGCTGGTCATTGTTCCGCCTCCTGCAGCGGACCAGGAGTGTCGGCAAAGTGGCTGTAGTCAGGTTTTGAGTCCTGGATTTCGATCCACCTGGGGCGGGGAGGGGGGGAGAGAGAAAAGGGGCAGAGTTAAGGACCTCCGAGGAATGGAGCCGATAGAGCCCAGGGCGTGCAGCAGCTGCGGAAAAGGCGAGTGCCAGGCCAGGCATTATTAGGAAAACAAAAATTAAAACTGCAGCTCTTATAATGCCACGATACAACTGCATTTGGTATACTATGTACAGTTCTGGCTGCTCACCTCAAAAAGGACATTGCAGAGTTGGAAAATGTTTCAGAAAAGGGCAGCCCAAACGGATATCAAGGGGGGTGGAAGAAAAATTGTGGTGTTTGGGACTTTTTAGTTTAAATGGCAACATTACAGGAATTTATAGAATTCTGCATTGCAGGGTGAAAGTGAATAGAAAAGACTGTCCCTCCCTCTCTCAACACTGGAACTAGTGGAGATCCAATGAAACTGATTGATGGAAGATTTGAGACTTCTTCACACAGTGCAGAGTTACACTGTGGAACTCCCTCCCACATGAGACAGGGATAGCCAACAACTTGGATGGCTTTTAAAGAAGATTAGACAAATGAATGGAGGAGGAGAGGGCTCTGGAGGGTTCCTAGCTAGGAGGCTCTGCTTCGCTTCCATGGCTGGAGGCAGCTGGAATCCCAGGAGGGGAGAGTTGCTCTTGTGCCTGGATCCTGCTTTTGGATTTCCCATTGGGGCGTCTGGTTGGCCTCTGTGAGAACAGGAGGCTGCACTAGATGGGCCCCTTTGCCTGAACAAGCCAGGCTATCCTTCTACTCTTATCCCATTTCTTCCTATATAAATAACAACGGAAGGCTGTCGTCACGCTGCAGTTTGAGTAGCTGCCACTAGGGCTCCCTTTGGCCTGACTCAGCCACAGCCAGGCGGCTCTTATGGGGTTTGAGGTGACCGTGCGATGCCAGGATGGTCAAGATGGAGAGAGGAGGACTTACCCGATGATGGCGGCTGGAACGAGGAGGATGACGGCCCCAAAGAGGAAGGGGAAGCCTTTCATGAAGGAGAGGCTGGCGGGGTAAAGGGAGTTGAAGACCCCTGTGGCCACCAGCGAGCAGAGACCTTCCACGCAAGCCACGGCAGCAAAGAGAGCGCCTGGAGGGGAGAGCAGAGAGCTGAAGCACGCATGGGACACCCAGCGGGCATGCCCCCAACCCCAAACGGTGGGTGTTTTCATAAAATCATAGAGCTGGAAGGGGTCCCCAAAGGTCCTCTAGTCTAACCCCACGTAATGCAGAAATTGCAGCTCAAGGATTCCTGACAGGTGGCCCACCTGACCTCTCCAGTCAAGGAGAGACCATCTTATGAAGGACTCTGCTCTTCCCAGGGTGCTGAGAACTGTAGTTCTGTGATGTACACACACACACACACACACACACACACACACACACACGTCAGCTGATTTGGGAGCCTACCCAGGAGGGGTGTTTGGGAGAGAGGTGAGGCCCTCAAGTCTGCTGGAGAAACGACTCCCACCAGCCACTCAAACAACGCCTGAAACTCATGTCGTGCTTCTCCAGTAAATGCACAACCGCTGATTCTTGCAGCTCGTTACCAGTGCAATTATTTAAGGATTTTGCTCGTGGGAGAAGAGAGAGAGATGTGGGGCAAGGGATCTCTGCCCTCTGCCACCCCCTGCAAATCTTATATTCTGCCACCTGGGCAGGCATGCTCCCGAGCGCCTCCTTGCGCCCACAAGACAGGAGTGGGGAGCCCTGGCCCCTTCCCAGACATTGCTGAGCCGCAACACCCGCCATCCTCTGTCTTCTGCCAGGCTTGCTGGGGCTGGGGGGAGTTGTAGCTCAGTAACAGCTGGAGGGCCAAAGCTTCCCACTCCTGCCACGAGGACTAGGAACTTTTGAGTTTGTTTTTGTCTAAGTCTCTAGTCTTTATGGTAGCAGTGAGAAGCTTTGGCCCTCCAGATATTACTGAACTACAATTCCCATCAGTCCTAACTGTTGGCCATGTTTGCCCCAATGCATTGTGGGTCAGGTGATCTGGCTGTGGGTCACTGAACCCTTGCTCTGCTTACCTTGCTCCTTCTCATCAACCAGCCTGGATAACTTGGAGCGGATCACAGGCGTGACAGTCATAGAGAGGAAGAGGAGGCCATATCCTGTTGGGGAAAGGAGAAAGAAAATGAAGAGACCCACTGAAATGAACTAACATGGCAGACTTCAGTTTGGGGCAAACTTAAGTGTCCTTGGATGTCCCAGCAACTGAGACCCAGACACACTGATTGTCTCTGACACTGGAGGGGGGACACAGTGCTCTCTAGGAATCTAGATAGCCTGCCTCTGGGCCTGGAGGTTCCACAAGAGCGTCATAAGAGCCTGCTGGATCAGGCCCAAGGAGCTCTGTTGGTAGGAGATGCTTAATCTCAGGGTCCTGGGTTCGAGTTGGGCCAAAAGATTCCTGCACTGCAGAGGGCTAGATGATCCTTGCGTTCCCTCCAAACTCTACAATTCTGCAATTCTAGCATGGCTTCCTGTGGCAGCCAGATAGCCCAAAGGGAAGGCCGCAGTTGCGCTTGGGTCCTGAGTGTGATCTCCTCGCTTGAACTTCCCACCCATCTTATAATCTCCCGAGGTGGAGGCACATGCAGGGGTCATCTAGTCCCACCCCCGCAGTGCAGGAATTCAGAGGCACGCTGCCTCCCGACACTGAGGGCACGTAGCACAGAACAAAATGGATCAGGCCAGTGGCCCCTCTAGCCCAAACCCCTGTCCCCACAGTGGCCTACCAGGTGCCCCCACGGGAAGCCCACAAGCAGGAGCTAAGGGCAACAGTTCTTCCTTCCTGCACCGTCTGGTCTTCAGGGGTAGGCTGCCCCCGAGCATGGAGGTTCTGCTCCCACAGTAGGTCTCCATGCGGAGAGCCCGGCAGCAGGATCAGGCCAGCTTCCTGGTCCAGCTTCCTGGTCCAGCTTCCTATTCTACACAGCTGCTTGGGAGATGGACTCCCATTCCCTGGACGCTTTTAAGCAGAGGCTGGGTGTCCATCTGCCAGGGACTCTTTAGCTGCGACCCCTGCGCGGCCGGTGGGTTGGGCTAGATGACCGCCGGGTGCCCCAATTCTCCAACCCTCAAGCAACGCCTCCTCTCCCAGGAGCAGCACCTGTGAACATCAGGGGTGTGCTGCTCGCCAGCGCGATCGTCCCCAGGCCCAGGACGTTGGAGAGCAGGCCAGCTTCGGCCACCCAGCCGTCCTCGAGGCAGGTCTGCAGCAGGCGCAGCCCTAACAAGCTGGATAGGTAGGCCAGGTAGTGAGCGGCCGAGCCGTAGCCGATGAGCTCCGAGCCCCAGCAGAGCGGGGTGCTCAGCTCGTACAGCACCAGCAGGTCCGAGGCCCCGAAATGCACGCTGACCACCAGGAAGAAGGCAAGGGAGTAGAGGAGCAGCTTGCGCCACTCCCAGCCCTGGGCGCTGGGCGCATAGAGGCGGAGGACGGAGGTGTAATGTCGGAGGGTGAGGAGCCTGGCGGGCCGCCTGGGCACCACCGATTCCCTCAGACAGATGGCGGCGTAGAAAGCGGCGGCGAGGCTAGCGGAGAGGGCCAGCCAGAAGGGAGCCGCGTAGCCTTGGGCATGGAGCCACTGCCCGCCCAGGAGGCTGGCGCCCATCCCTGCCAGGCCCAGGCAGGCCTCCAGGACGGCCACACGGAAGGTGCGCCCTTGCCGGTCGCTGACGTCAGCTGCGTAGGCGAAGGAGGCGGCCAGGATGAGGTTGTAGTCGCCCGAGAGGCCGGCCAGGATGCGGCCCAGAAGGAGCCAGCCCACGGGGAGCCGGAGGGACATCACCGCCAGAAAGATGGCCACCTGCAGAGCCATGCCCAGCGAGGCGAGGGCGAGGGCTGGGCGGCGCCCCGCGGAGTCGCTCCAGGGGCCGAGCAGAGTGACGGAGAAGAGGCCCACCAGGAAGCCGGCCAGGTTGAGGTAGAGGTTCCAGTGGGCCACCAGGGTCTCCAGCTCCTGAGAGAGAGAGGAAGGCAGAGGGCCGTGAGGCCGGAGGAGGGAGCTGGACTACTGCAAGGCGCTCTTTGTGGGGCTGCCCTTGGGCCTGGTTCGGAAGCTACAACCAGTGCGGCAAGATTGCTGGCGGGAGCTACTGGCCAAGAACAAAGGATGCCCACCTGCTGCCGAGCTGCGTTCAAGGGTCTTGCGTTAATGTACAAAGCCCCAAGCGACTTGCGTCTACAATCCCTAAGGGGTCGTCTGAACCCTTCTATCCCAGCTTGCTCACTGAGATCACCCATGGTGCGGCTCACTTGACGACAACAACAAGAAACCAAGCCTCTAGGGTCCTGTGGAACTCCCTGCCACTGGAGATGCAGCGGGCACCTACTAAAAACCTTTCTATTCCGCCTGGTCAAGGCAGGCCATGAAGAATACAAGGGTTGGCTGGTGTTTGCTTTTTGTTCTTTGTTTGCTTTTAACTCAGTTTCATTTTTTTACTATTTTATCGTACGGTTTTATGTTTTTACATTGTTGCAAACCGCTGTGATATATTTTTACGATACAGCAGTATATAAATATCTATTATAAATAAATATCTTAGAACTGGGAATGTCCCCTGCCCGGAACCCTGCAGAGCTGCTGCCAGTCAGTGTAGGCAATACTGAGCTGGGAGTCCAGAGGGTCTGACTTGGTCTATACGTCTGCAGTCTCTTAGGCATGCCATAAAGGCTGATGCTGCTATTATTATTGTTGTTGTTGTTGTTGCTTTTAAAATTTGTATACCGCCCTTCATTTAGAGATCTCAGGTTGGTTCCCAGCATTAAAATCCAAGATAAAAACATGAAATACATAATAAAAGTAAGAACAAAAAAAGCCACAGACCCCCTATTATCTTTTATACACTCAAACATTTTTCTTCATTTTCTTTTAAATATGTGGTTTCTATTCAGTTCCTATTTAAAAACTTTTTAATGGCTTTTCCCTATTTTATCTGTGTTTCTGCGTTTGTTTTTATCTGTAGTCCCACCTCGAGTCCCAGCCTGGAGCAAAAGGTGGGAGAGAAACAAACGCAGCAGCAACAACAGCAGGACCCCCAGCCTGAAACCCAGAGGAGAACTGCTGCCAGTCTGTGCAAGCAGTCCTGATCCTGATGGAGCAAGAACGTGCCTGGCTCTAAGGCACCTTCCCGGCTGCAGAGAGCCTGGCTGCCCGGTGAGCTTCCCCGTTCAGGCGCAGTCTACCCCAGCCAAGCCCCAGCTCCCGGGAAGAGGCTGCCCGTTGCCGCCGGGCACCCACCGGGGTCCCTGGCCCTCAAGGCGCCCGGAGAGTCCCTCGGGGCCCGGCCTGCGCCTGGAAGGGCGACGCACCTCCTCCTGCTTCGCGGAGCCGCTCCCGTTGGCGCATCCTCCTCCCTGCCGGGCGGCGCTGCCGTTCCCGGCGCCGAGGCGCTCCCACAAGTACTGGGTGCAGAGCGGACCCTGCAAGCCCATGGCCAGCGTGGCCAGCAGCAGCACCGGCTCCACGGCCCGCGGGCGCGCGCAGCCGGCCCGCCGCGCCCCCTCCTCCGGCTCCGGCTCGTCCCCGGGCGGCTCCGCCGGGGGTCCCGCCGTCTGCTCGGCCATGGCGGCGGCAGCAGCGACCAAGGGGCGGAGCGGCCACCAGCTCCGCCTGGCCCGACGCGAGGACGAAGGGCGGGCCATGGCAGGTCGGTAGGAGGGAGGGAAGGAGGCGGCCGGGGCGCCGAAGGCGGAGGAAGGCGCTGCTGCCGCTGCCGCCGCCGCCGCCGGAAAGGGAAGCGCCGCGGCTCTCGCGGACCTGCCGTGACGCCACGGCAAGACGACGGCGTCCAGAGAGCCTGGGGAACTGGGAAGAATCCTGCCTGCGTGCTTGGCTTCCTCTCTCCTCGATTAATAGGGACTAGATACTTGGCTGCATTGTTGTTGTTGTTGTTTAGTAGTTTAGTTGTATCTGACCCCCTGGACCAGAGCACGCCAGGCCCTCCTGTCTTCCACTGCCTCCCGCTGTTTGGTCAAACTCATGCTGGTAGCTTCGAGAACACTGTCCAACCATCTCGTCCTCCGTCGCCCCCTTCTCCTTGTGCCCTCCATCTTACCCAGCATCAGGGTCTTTTCCAGGGAGTCTTCTCTTCTCATGAGGTGGCCAAAGTCTTGGAGCCTCAGCTTCACGATCTGTCCTTCCAGTGAGCACTCAGGGCAGATTTCCTTCAGAATGGAGAGGTTTGATCTTCTTGCAGTCCATGGGACTCTCCAGAGTCTCCTCCAGCACCAGAATTCAAAAGCATCAATTCTTCCGTGATCAGCCTTCTTTATGGTCCAGCTCTCACTTCCATACATCACTACTGGGAAAACCAGAGCTTGAACTATACAGTGGTGCCTCGGGTTAAGTACTTAATTCGTTCCGGAGGTCCGTTCTTAACCTGAAACAGTTCTTAACCTGAAGCACCACTTTAGCTAATGGGGCCTCCTGCTGTTGCCGTGCCGCTGGAGCACAATTTCTGTTCTCATCCTGAAGCAAAGTTCTTAACCCGCGGTCCTATTTCTGGGTTAGCGGAGTCTGTAACCTGAAGCTTATGTAACATGAAGTGTATGTAACCCGATGTACCACTGTATGGACCTTTGTTGGCAAGGTGATGTCTCTGCTTTTTAAGATGCTATCTAGGTTTGTCATTGCTTTCCTTAAAAAGAATGAAAGCTGAACATTTAATGGAGATGGGCCAACAACATATGCCCCACTGGATCACGTCCCAGGGGGCTCCTCTGGTGCAGCCACCTGTTCTCACAGTGGCCAGTGGGAAACGCTGCGAGCAGGATCCCAGTGCAACAGCCCTCTCCTCTGATGCGCCTTCTAGCGCCTGCTCTTCAGAAGGGTTAATGCTTCTGCAGGTGGAGACTGAGCATAGAAATCACGGCCAATAGCCCTTGATTGCCAAGATCAACATCCCAAAATGGTTTTTGACCACAGTGATTTTCACCGCTCGACAGCTTCAAGAAAAACACAGAGAGCAAAACCAACCCCTTGATAAGGAAAAAATCCTGGGGTGCGGATTTACTCCCCTGCCCAGCACGTTGGGGTGCAACTTCCCGTGGGTCTTTCTGGGACAGCAAAGAAGGAGTCTCCAGCCAAGTTAAAGAGGCAAATAGTGGTCAGTAGACCTGATTTTTATTTGTCGCAACAAGGTTCAAACACACAAACCCCTGAGCATGGGGTTGCATGAACTTCTAAGACCTCTCCCATAATACAGTACATTTTTCAACAGCATCATTGAGACATCACAAATATGTCACAAAGTAGGAGTGTTTGTCATGTAGAAACATGAGCCCATCACCCAACCCTGTCAATCACCCCAGTTCTTCCCAACACCTTTTAACCACATTCTTCCCCAAAGAACAATAAAAGTGTTTACACATCCCCCTAGTAGCTGAGAGACTTTCCTGCACTTCTCCTTTGAACGTATCAGGATTCAATCAACCATCCTGATGGATTTCTTGCTTAAAAATCAGGTGTGAGGAGGTGCCTCCGTGTGGCTTTGGAGCCTGTTCTTTGCCCTCTGAGGAGATGCGGGTGTGCTGGGGGCAGAGCCCAGTGGTCGTGCCCTCCTTGTTCCTTGGGGCTGTGAACCCAGCTGAGGCTGCAAGCAGGGCCAGGGTGCAGAGAGCCCCTCCCCGGCCTCAGCCAGTGAACCCGACCAGGCATTTATGACCCATAATTGCAGACTGCAGGGCCTGACTTTTGCCAGGGACTCTATGTGCTCCTCTCAGCGCTTCCGAAGAGACAGGAGGTTGAGAAACAGGGAAGCAGCTGTTCCTTTCTCTCGGGACAGCTAAGGGTTAAAAGGGGTCAGGCAATCCGGCTGTGGAAAATAAGGCTCTGTTCTCCAGGCTCTGTTCTTGGAGTCGGTAAATGCTGGAATCTCAAGTGGTGAGAGTTTCTGCTGTTGGACTCAGGTTCTGAGCATCTGGTTTGGTCTGATCCACTCGCAGGGCTCTCCATATGGAGGTTTACGGTGGCAGCAGAACTTCCACACCCAGGGACAGTCTACCTCTGAATTGCTGGTCTGATAGGAATTTTGAGGTCTTAAAGGTAAAGGGACCCCTGACCATTAGGTCCAGTCGTGGCCGACTGGGGTTGCGGCGCTTATATCGCTTTACTGGCCGAGAGAGCTGGCATACAGCTTCCGGGTCATGTGGCCAGCATGACTAAGCCACTTCTGGTGAACCAGAGCAGCGCACGGAAATGCCGTTTACCTTCTCGCCAGAGTGGTACCTATTTATCTACTCGCACTTTGACGTGCTTTCGAACTGCTAGGTTGGCAGGAGCAGGGACCGAGCAACGGGAGCTCACCCCGTTGCGGGGATTCGAACCGCCGACCTTCTGATCGGCAAGCCCAAGGCTCAGTCTTAGTTATATGTTAAATGTTTATAAGTGTACCAACCAAGCACATACATAGATCAGCACAGGAAGATCAACCTGGAACCATTTTTGATTCCCAAACTGTCCCAAAGTTACCAAATGTTTTCTCTGCAAGGTCAAAGGAAAATGGACAAGCCTCCCCATTGTTTTTTCCTTCACAAATCCTGTCTTAAGGGTATGTCTGTGTTTGAATAGGGTGTGAGCCTGCGACATGGCCCAGGAACTAAGTACCGGTATTTATCACTACAAAAGACTGGCCAGGCTCCCCAGGCAATTCAATCAAGTAACGTGCCAGACAGGAGATAAACAACAACAGGAGAAAAACAACATTCAAATTTCTGTTTTAGACCACCTTTTCTGTGATGTAGGTATGATTTATCTAAGGGGTGGTCTTAGGTTACACCCCTTCTGTGATGTATGTATGATGTTTCTGGGGGTGGTCTTGATCTACAGGGTGGCAATTTCAAAAGTCTTTATAAGGCCTTGCGCACCATTGTTCTGGGTTCCTCCTCCCTCCTGCGTGTGAGTGAGGACCCTGTTGCAAGAGATCAATAAAGATCAGGCTCACTAGCTGCTTTGCTTCCCAATATTCTCTGGTTGGCCTCTGTTATTTTCTCCTGCCAATAGGGAACTACGTAAGGACTCTATATGGGCTCTTGGGTACCCCCATAAGGGAAAAGGGCAATTTTTGTTTACAACACTGGGAATCGCAAGTGGAGAAAGTTGCTGCTGTTGAGCTCAGGTCCTCCTTGCTTGTGCGCTTCCCACTGGGGCAACACTCCAACCTCCGCTTGTCAATGGGGCCATTTGGCCTTTGGCCTGATCCAGCCAGGCTCTTCTTCCAGATGTCTGCTGTGATAGCAGAACCTCCATGCCCATGGGCAGTCTACCTCTGAATGCCAGGTGACAGGGAACACTTGCTACTGTTGCCCTCAGGCCTTGCTTGTGGAATTCTTCCCTCTGGGACTTCTGGTGAGTCACAGGGAGAATGTTGGGTTAGACCCTTTGGCCTTATCCAGGTGCAGCCAGGTGCTCTTCTGGAATTCTTAGAGCCCACCCTGGAAAAGACCCTGATGTTGGGACAGATGGAGGGCACAAGGAGAAGGGGACGACAGAGGACGAGATGGTTGGACAGTGTTCTCGAAGCTACCAGCCTGAGTTTGACCAAACTGCGGGAGGCAGTGGAAGACAGGAGTGCCTGGCGTGCTCTGGTCCAGGGGGTCACGAAGAGTCAGACACGACTAAACGACTCAACAACAACAACAAAGAGCCCACCTAGTCCAGTGCCCTGTCCCCACAGTGGCCAATCAAGTGTTAGGGGAAATCAGCCTCTGACCATGGAGCAGAACACAGCCATTGTGGCTAGCAGCCCTCAGTTGCCCTCTCCCCCTCTGTGAATGAGTCCAATCCTCTTTTTATTTTATTTTGAATTCTTAGAAATATTTTAATGGAGAAGCACACACAGGTTTTACACTTTTCTATTTTTAAAAAAATAATATTTATTAAGGTTTTGAACAAAATTAAACAAAAAACAAAACAATGTATCACATTTTTTAAAAAACCATACAAATAAGAAAAAAGAGAAACAAAAAAGGTCAAAGAAAAAAGAAAAACAAAAGCAAAAAACACATCAAGCCTTCACATAGTATATCTTTTATTTGCTTGTTTCCTTGACCTCCTCCCACCTCCCTTATTTGTATTCTAATTCAATTAAATATTTCAGCAAATCCTTTCCCTCTTTTTCTCCTTAAAATTAATATATCTATTTGAACTTAAACTCTTAAAACATTTCCACTAGGGTCATAAGAATTTCAATCCACGATTTTTCTCTCATTAAATTTTACAAAGTTTCCAAATATAAACTTAAAATTCCCAATCTTCTTCCACCGTCTCCTCTCCCTGGTCTCGGCCTCTGCCGTCCCTTCTGTCAACTCCAAAAAGTCCATCAACCTGGAGATCTTATATCCGAGGCTCTTAACTCTCCTTCACGTCCCTTCTGCCGGTCTTCTTCATAATCTTTAGTACTAAAAAGCAGATCTCGGGGGAGCTCTATCCCAACAATGCCTTAATTCCTTCTTAACAGGGCAGCCAGATTTCCATAGTTAAAGCTAGGATCCATAAAGCGTTCCAAATCTTGTTTCAAAAGTCCTCCAAATCCAAATGACCCAGAAGCTCCAATCTCCTCCTGACCCAGCTCCATATCCCAAAAGTCAATTGATCCCTGCATTAGGGAATCTCTCCAGCTTTCCTTTTCCAGACCAGGCCAGGCTCCAATCTTCAAAATCTGGCTTTTTCTAGTTTCAGTCATAAAGGGCCTCAATTTGTAATCCTCAATTTGCATCTGCAAGGTCAAGGCTCCCCCCTGTATTACTCTAGGCTCGACCACAGCAACTTTCTCCTTCTCCTTCTCAACGATTTGTTCAGTCATGATAAATTCCTGTGCCGGATCCTTGACAACTTCTGTGTTGATACCCACTTTTGATCCCAAGATGACAACATTAGTGGCCATAGCATCTATCTGTTTATGAAGCTTTTCCAGCAAATAATTTGTCTTATAGAGTGCAGACACTAAATCTTCCCTAGCCGACATTCTTGGGATGTTCAAGGTCAAATTCTGGTTTCTCACAGTCCTTATCTTACAGCTGGATGACTCCACTCCACTCTTGTTTCAAAAACTCAGTCCTTTCCAATACAGTTCCAAAGGTGAAAAAAAGTATCCATTTTCAGTTACTTTTTCTTCTTTTAAAACGCAGAAGCGGACAATGGAAACAGTATCTTTCTCTTGTAGCTAGCTGTCAAATACAGTATGTACTGTTCACTGTCAATGGACTTTTTCCTTTTTTTTCTTTTTGCAGCCCGTTCCCAGGTTCAGAGACGTGGTAGTTTAATTTCCCACTCTCTCCTGCAGGCACGCTTGGTCAAAATTTTTCCCCTCTTCCCCTGCTTCCAAGGGGGGTTTTATAGTTTCAATCAATGGAAGTTTGATACTTTACATGAAACTTTCCAAAACCTTAGCTTACGAATACTTTGCTTCAGTCTATTTACAAAAAGGGGAGGTGGACTTCCTGTTTTGAGCCTTCCCCGTTCGATGCCAAATTAAAGTATTTAGAAATCCAATTTTCCGTTCTACTCACGGGTTGTTGTTTAAAATCCAATTGTCCACAGGAAAAAGTCAGCACTCTCCGGCAGCAGCAATGCGGCTTCACTCCGTGAAAGAAGCGGTCAATTCAAAGCACCGCGCCACTCACCCCACGTCGCTCCGGATTCCCGATACCGGGTCTCCCCACAAGTAGGGGGGTGCAAAAGGTGCCAGGCGAATCCCAAGTTCACAGGCTCTTCCGCCTGTGATTTCCAAGGGTCTCCGCCTTCGCCGTGGCGGTTCAGACCCTGCTTTCCACGGAGCAAGTTCCTCCCGATCGGAGGAGCTCCGCCATTGCCGGAGGCGCTAACCCGGAAGAGGTTTTACACTTTTCAATGCCAACATCACATCTTTTCATTTTAAGGTTTTAAAGTTTATATTAGAATTGTCTTTTTAAAAAATTTAATTGACCCATATATATTCAGAATGCTTAATCCTGCATAAGTTTATCTTTTTCTTTCTGAAGGTTCATTCCATCATCTTTTATTAATTTTATTTCACAAAGTTTATGCACTGCTTGTTTGTAAAGGACACCTCAAAGCGGTTTACTTATTTCAATTCCATTTCCAAGATATTGTTGGAAAACCAGGGCTGGCCTTGTCCTCTTCTTCCTGATAAGAGTCCAGTAGTTGCAAAATCTTATATAATCTTTAATAGGGAATCTGTCACCCCACTGAGTGCCAGGGTTGATTCAGCTGATCTGGCTGGCTAGGCGGGTGTCCCCTTCCTTCCTCACCACTCCATGTGCATCCCTCCTGAAGCTACGCGCTCCGTGGAAGACGACAACCATCCCAGATAGAAGGAGTGTACCGTTCTTCGGTCAAGGGTATACAATAGCTGCGCTCCCCTGCTAGAACCTCCAAACAAGCTCAAGATCCAAATCCTCTTTTCAAAACCTTCTTGGTGGTGGCACCCACCCTTTGGAACAGCCTCCCTTCAGATGTCAAGGAAATAAACTAACACCTGACTTTTAGAAGACATCTGAAGGCAGCCCTGACAGGGAAGTTTTTAACGTTTGATGTTTTATTGTGCTTTTGGTATTCTGTTGTGAGCCACCCAAAGATAGGCAGGGTATAAATTATTATTATTATTATTATTATTATTATTATTATTATTATCCTGTGGCAGGGAGTTCCACAGCTTAACTCTGTGCTGCACAGTTGGGCACTTAGATCTGGAGAGCCTCTGATGATCTTGATGAAACAGTGGAAGTGGCCCTGCTGGACCTTCCAGATGTTCTTGGGCTGCAGCTCCATTGTCCCTGACCATTGGCCATGCTGGCCACTGAGGAAAACTGGGGTTGGGTGTTGGAGGGGGATTTCCAGCTGGTGGCAGAGGACAGAGTGACTCCAGGAGACATAGGTGTAAAAACCCAAACTAAAACGAAGACTTTATTGCAAAACAATAAACACAAACTCTGGTGGGTGTTATTCCTGCAGGCAGGCTACAAAACTCAGCTTTTTTCCTTTATAGCAACGGCCAGCTGCAGCCAATTAATCCCAGAAACTTCTTAAAGGTATACACACATGTTTCTGTGCCGAATGTCCTCTAACATTGGGGCCCAGAAACACCCATGAGGCCACAGGGGTGTGCTGAGAGAAGACATTTCTGGTGGCCATGGAGCTTCTTCACCTGGTTGATATCAAGCAGACCCCTGCATTCTTTTCAGCCCCTGCTTAAAACATTCTTGCTTAGACAAGCCTCTCCAGGCACTTATAAAGCCGCTGCAAGTTTCGTTCTTAGTATTTTAACTTTTCTGGTGTTTTAAAGTATTGCTGCGATTTTTCCTTGGTTTTATTGTTTAATCTTCTCGTAAATCGCTTTGACGACTTTAAAAAACAAAACACAAGCGGCATATAAGTTTTACGAAATAAATAAATACTCCCGGGCGGTGACTCTGCTCCTTGGCCCTGCTCCCAGCTGCAAAAGATAAATGATCCCTTTTCAAGGTTTGACAGCCCTCCTCCCCTTCTCCTTATTATTCCCAGAAGTAATTTATGAGGCTGATTTATGATAAGGTTTCTTGGCTTCTGGTGAAGGGGCAGAGCAACACTCTTGCGACTGGCATTGTCCTTCGGAGAGCGCAATGTTCGCCTTGTTCGGAGGGGAGCAGGGCTGTGATAATTGCTATAGGAGCAGAAAAAGGCTTCCTCCTGAGCAGCTCTGAAGGCGCAGAGTTCATTTGGAGGAAATGAAAACCATCACAACCACCCCATTACCGGCTAGGATGGGCTGGAGACAGATGTTTGTGCTTGTGACGCCCTTAAGAGTGGAGGGCGCGAGCTCTGGGATCCTTTGCACAATGACTGGCCTTGTGCACGCCCCACATGGAGGGCCAACGTGGGGCAACGGCTCTGGGGCTGAGCCCTTGCTTTGCAGGTCAAAGGTCCCAGGTTCCTTTTCCTGGCAGCACCTCTGGTGACAAAAGGTGCTGGAGAGGAGAAAACATAAGGAGGTTGTGAACTCTCCTGCTCTGAATAAACAAACAAATAAATAATTTTTTATTTATACCCCTCCCTTCCCGGTTCAAAAACCTGGCTCAGGGCGGCTAACAACAAATTTAAAACACTTAATTATAAAAGCAGCATAAAATACAGTGTAAAAACATGAATAACAATAAAATTCAAAAATCAATTTAGGGGAAATAAGCATTAGATAGGGACGTGGGTGGCGCTGTGGGTTAAACCACAGAACCTAGGACTTGCTGATCAAAAGGTCGGCAGTTCGAATCCCCGCGCCGGCGTGAGCTCCTGTTGCTTGGTCCCTGCTCCTGCCAACCTATCAGTTCAAAAGCACGTCAAAGTGCAAGTAGATAAATAGGTACTGCTCTGGTGGGAAGGTAAACGGCGTTTCCGTGCACTGCTCTGGTTTGCCAGAAGCGGCTTCGTCATGCTGGCCACATCCCTCGGCCAGTAAAGCGAGATGAGCGCCGCAACCCCAGTCTGCCATGACTGGACCTAATGGTCAGGGGAACCTTTACCTTTAAGCATTAGATAATCCCCAGGGCTAGCTGGCTGAATTGGTCCTACTTGGGCCAGCAAGGAGGCCAGGGGAGAATTAGCTGTGGGGTCTCAGAGTGGGTGATCTTCATAAAAGGGGAGGGGGAGGGAAGAGAAGGGAAATAAAAGATCAGGCTGAAATCAAATTAAAGGCCAGGTGGAATAGCTCTGTCTTACAGGCCCTGCAGAAGGAAGTTAAATCCTGCAGGGCCCTGGTCTCATGGGACAGAGCATTCCACCAGGTCGGAGCCATCACTGAAAAGGCCCTGGCCCTGGTGGAGGATAGTCTGACTTCCTTAGGGCCCGGGACCTCTAAACTATGGTTGTTCATGGACCTTAGGGTCCTCTGTGGGGCAGACCAGGAGATTTGGAGATTTGGAGATTTGCTAGCCCTGATCTAGTTGCCATTGCCACCCTGGAGCACCAGAGGTCAGGTGGCAGCCAGTAATGGCAGCAGGCAGTGTGTGGCAGCACAAAAAAGTGGTGGGTGCCCAGACCCCCAGACCCCCCTGGCTTTGGCACCACTACGACACATTAATTATTATTTCTTTGTTCAGTAACTGAGCTGCAGAGGCCTCTGTGGTTTCCAAGGTGTGGCTGCAGAGGAGCGGGCTAGGGGGAGCGAAAGCAAAAAGCCACCCCCCCTCCCCAGACAATCCATGACCTTGGACAGGATCCAGCTTCCTGCTCACCCTTGGGATGGCAGGTTTTGTTTCCCTCCCTCTTCCATCCGTTTGCTTCTTGAAAGATCTGTTTGGAACATGAACCTCAGCCAAGCAGAGCAAAGGGATGTGATCTCTCTTTCTCTTTCACACACTCACAAGTTTGATGGTTTAATTATTACAGGGATATTTTTAATGGATTTATGATCTTACATAATGTGTTGACTTTGCACCATAATGTTGCAAAAGGCGTCAGATAAGGAAATTATCAGATCAGAGAGAGAGAAAGAAAGAGAGAGCGAGAGAGAGGGAGAGTGAGAGAGCGAGAAAGAGCTCTTGCGATGGGAAGCCTCAGTCCTGGAAGTCAAAGCTGGCCCCCCAGGCCCTTCAATCTGGACCTCAGCACTCTCCCTAAGCCACACCCCTTCTCTCCAGGCCACACCCCCGGTCGCCCCTGCTCTGCCCCCTTTTTGAATGTTTTTGCTGGATGGAATGCGGCCTTGAGCTGTGATCCTGCCTCGCGTTCCTGGAGATGTGCCTCTCTAACTTTCCTGCGGCTGGAAATATAATCTAACGTACAAAGGTTAGAGTCACATCCGTTCCTCTGCTGCTTTTGCCTCTGGCTCCACCCACTTTGGCCCCCAGCCCATTCATGTCTGACCCTGGCCCCCAAAACATTTCCCGTGAGACAATGTGGCTCCCGGGCTTAAAAACACAGCCAGTGGGGTGTAATGGTTGGACTCCTGGACTAGGGACCCGGGAGAGAGCAGGGTTCAAATTCCTGCTCAGCCACAAAACTCACACACGCTCCAACTTTTCCTAACTAAATTTGGGACACCCCCTGCCCACCCACTCTTGCCACTTGCCCTCCCCACCCTCACCCCCTGCTCGCCCGCTCTCGCCTGGCGCTCTGGCAAATATCCGCAGAGTCGTGCCACAGCTCTGGACGGGAAAGTGCTTTGATGCGACGCTGCTGACGACCATCCGAGGGAGTGTCTCTTGGTCCAGGACTTGCACCAGAGCCCTGGACCCCAAAACGGGACATTCTGGGACCAAAACAGAAGCCGGGGTTGCCTTCTGTGATCCAGGAAGACCCGGTAAAGCCAGGAGAGTTGGTGGGTCTGAGCAGGGGCGAAGGAAGGCGTCGTGACGCCCGGGAGGATGCTCCGTACGCAGAGGATCCCGGCGCCGCCGGCAAACCGCTATACAGTTTGCTACAGTTCCTGGGATTATTTGAGCGTGCGTTGAACGTGCTTTAGGTGCCGAGCGGGGCGATGCCGTGAGAGGGGAGGCTGCCTCTGGGTATTCAGTTTCAGCCCTTACAGAGAAAGCATGCAGTTGTGTTTCACTTCCTTGTCCTTTTCCCAGGAGTTGGCACACGGGGCCTTGCGACACCCGCCCCACTCTGCACGTGCACCCGCACCCCGAGGATCAAGTGTTGGAGAAGGGTGTGTCTTTCTCTGGGGATTAACCCCCTCCTCAACCTTCCTTGGTTGCAACAGGAGCACAAGGAAAGGGAATCCCCAATTTGGACCTCCTCCCACCACGAGCAGATAGAGGCCAGATGAGAAGGGCAAGCTCTGAGTACATTGGGAGCTCTTCCTCCCCAAAACAAGAACTACAGGGTGCTGGGAATTGTAGCACAGTGCAGAGTAAACTATAGTTCCCAGGATGGGGGGGGGGGTTTGGGGTGTGTGTGTGATAAGATATGGTGTGTATGCCGCCCTTCAGAAGTAGAGCCAGGAAGCTCCACCTTTAACCCCAGCCTGCAAAATGGGACCCTTTTAGCTGATATTCTTGCATTATAGGGGGTTGGACTAGATGACCCTTGGGGTCCCTTCCAACCCTACAGTTCTATTATTTTAAATTTAGTCTTGGAGGTGGAGGTACTTCCAGAAGCGGAGTTAAAATAACAGAGTCGTTCAGAAATTGCAAAGCAGGCGCGGTTTGAAATTTTAAAAATGCAGGTTTTATGGTCAATGGTTTCTAGCCACGAGGGCTCTGCTCTGCCTTCGTAAGAGGGGGTTCTTGTGCTTGGATCCTGCTTGAAGGTTTCCCATAATAGGCATCTGGTCGCCTGCTGTGAGCGCAGAAGGATGGGCTGGAGGAGCCACAGGCCAGATCCCGCAAGACTCTTCTGGTGTTTTCCTGAGTTTGCAATCTTTGCTATTTTATCTCACTGTGCCCTGCTTGATAACTTGGTCATGAAGCAGATAATTAATAATAATAATAAACATTGGATTTTTCCTCGAAAGGTTAATTCTAGGTTAAATTGGTGGGTAAGTGAAGGGGAGAATGCAGGTCGCCATTCTATGCCAACCAGGCTGTGATAATATTTTCTGCATGATCACCCATCCCATAATAAACACAGCCCTCTCCCTCTCCCTCCCCTACCTATATTACAGACATCTTGGTTTAACCCATTCCCAGAAACCTGGGAACTGTAGCTTTGTGGGAGATGGGGGGGGGGGGACCAATTCCAGTTCCAAAGTTTTGTGGTTGGGGCCGAAAGTTAGACTGAACCAATACAAATGCCTAATGTTGCCTAATGTTGGCAGAGGTTGGACCAGATTCCTGTATCTAAACTTTGCCTACCTCCCAGGGTTGTTGTCAAACAGGGAGGGGACTTTGGGGAAAGAGCAAGGGGCTCTGCAAATATTACTGGCAGTGTCGCTCCTCTAATCTGGGGGGGAAGTGGCTGCTGATTCCCTCCAGTGAATGACAGCATGCAAAAAAGAGAAAAACAGATCCCCCTAAAAAATAAGAATACAGAAAGTCTCTTGCAGCCCATTTTTATTTCAAATTACACGTGCAGAATTTTAAAAAAAGCAAAACAAAGAAGTTTCATACTTCTGGAAAGCATTCAGGAGTTCACGATGGAGCTGAACGTGTGAAAATGCAGAGTAGACCCTCCTTACCCCCGCATTCACTGCCTCCAACAGTGGAAGGAGCACAGCCATTGTGGCTAATAGTAGCCACTGATGGCCTTCTCCTTCCGCACGAATCTGCCCAATCCTCTTTCAAAGTCCTCCAAGTTGGTGGCCACCGCTGCCTCTTGTGGCAGTGAGTTCCACGGTTTCAGGCCAAGGCGCTGTGTGTGTGTATTGGGGCTGCAATTCGGCTTACAGGCGCATCCTCCCCATCGAGCCTGCCCCCAGCCTGGTGGTGCGCCTCCCGATATCTTTGGGAACACCTCCCATGCGTCTCGGGGAGCATCTGCATCCCGGACCCCAAACTTCTGGAGGGCGGCACTTTTGGGGGGCGGCAAGTCTGGCCTGGAAGTTGCTGCCAGCAGACGCCCACAAACTGAAGCGGCCCCGCCGCCGCCTCGCCGAGGCTCTTGCCAGCTGCCGCGCGTGGGAACTTGGAGGCGGGTTTCGCCAGCCCGACCTGGAGAACGAGATCCGCGCACCTGAGTCACAGGTGTGCGCCGGAGAGCGTTGAACTGGGAGGCTGCCAAAGAGTTAACTTGGCGAGCGCGCAGGAGTTTCTCCCTGGGAAGATTTCGAGCAGCTCCTGATTCTTCTTCCTTGGCAGGAGGGCGCTCAGGTGCCAAGGTCGGCTGCCAGGTGCCCCGGAGCCTTTATAAAGCCTCGGAGGCGAGATCCAGAGCTCCTTTCGGCCCCAGGCAGGCAGCGTCCCCCATCATCATGTGGAGGGAGATTCTGGCGCACAGGAACTACCTGATCGTCCTGCTGACCCCTTTCCTCTTTCTCCCCCTGCCCCTGGTCCTACCTTACAAGGTAAGTCGCTCTCTGGGTCCTGTGCCCCTCGCCATGGAAAAGGAGAGTCGTCGGGGATTCACAGAATCCTAGAATTGTAGACCTGGGTGGGACTCCGAGGGTCATCTATCCCAACCCCCAGCAATGCAGGAATCTCAAGCATCCATGACAGAGGGCCGCCTGTCACTCAACAAAGGAGAGATTCCCTTGCCCTGTCCCAGCGGCTGCAGGATCCAAGCAATGAAGCCATCAAGACACAGTTTTCTTTTATGGGCAGTGCTTAGGGTGAAGGATTAGCTGTTGAGCTGCACAGGGTTTCGCTCCCAGAGGAAAAGTGGGGGGTCGAGGTTGTGACACCACAGTCCCTTTGCAGAGGGACCCCCCCCCCCCATCTTCCAGGCAGTCCCCAAAGACGGCAATAACAATAGAGAGAGAACACCATGTTCCGAAGAAGCAATGTTTCCTTTGCCATTTCCGGAACACGCTGAAGAGGGGAGCCACCTCAAACTGTGGCACCTGAAAAGCAGCTTGCCTCTTCAGCAGGAGGAGCAACAACTGCTGGGGACGCTGCCGATAAGCCCCTGTTGGTGTTGCGCTGTACAGAGGGCAGATGTGACAGGTAATTTAACATAATACGTAACAGGAATTGGAGGCCCTCCAAGCATCTTTTAACCCAGGGGTCAGCAACATTTTTCAGCTGTGGGCCGGTCCACCGTCCCTCAGACCTTGTGGTGGGCCGGACTATATTTTTTTTGGGGGGTGGGGAAATGAACCAATTCCTATGCCTCACAAATAACCCAGAGATGCATTTTAAATAAGAGGACACATTCTACTCATGTAAAAACACCCAGACTGTCTGTGGGCTGGACTGAGAAGGCGATTGGGCCGCATCCAGCCCATGGGCCTTAGGTTGCCTACCCCTGTTCTAACCTGACGGCCACAGTGTGCAGGGCCGGGAATCTAAATGAAATGGGAACCAACAAGGTGGGAGAGCCCTGCAGGTGGAGCAAAGTGTCTTTAGTTGTGAATCTTACATTGCAGAGGGTTGGACTAGGTGAACTTTGGGGTCCCTTCCACCTCGATTATGAGTCTATATGAAGTGGGAGAAATGGAAGCACTAGCTTTCTCTTCCTCTGGTTTTGCCCAGTCCTCTTTTAAAGCCATCCAAGTTGGTGGCCATCCCTGCCTCTTGTGGCAGGGTGTTCCACAGTTTAAGGTCAAGCCTGGGTTTCTGTGTGCCTTGGAATGCAACTCGGAGGGTTTGCATGCAGTGGCCTTCATATTTCAAACTCCAAGGAGGATCCAGGGAGAAAGTTTGGCAGCTGCAGGAGCCTTTCAAATTGCACCCCCCCCCCCAGCATCCGTGGAACCATCTCCCATAACCTGCTCCAGTCCAAAGCGCCTCTTTGAGGGAAGGGCTGAGTGGTGCTGAGCACCTGTTTGGCATGAAGGATGGTGTCCCAGGTACAATCCCCAGTGGCAGTGCTGATAGCAACACCAGGTATTCTCCCCAAAGAGTCCCTGCCTCATTCCCGGGCAGCAGCTTCCTATGCTGGAACCTTCAGAGAGAAGTAGAGAAAAGTTAAGAGGCGTTTGTGAGGAAAGGAAAGGAAAAATAGCTTGATGCCTGGAAAAGCAGGTAAAACCCAGTGTTTTGGAGAAAATAAACTACACCATTCATTGGTAGCAGATGATCGCCTCCCATTAAGGAATCCTGGGAACTGTAGTATGTTAAGAATCATAGAATGGTAGAGTTGGGACCCAAGGGTCATCTAGTGCAACCCCCAAAGAACACACGAGTCAGACATTTGTTCCCCACCCAGTGGTGCTTGCACTGGCTGGCAGCAGCTTTCCCCAGGTACTCCCTGCCACCAGCGACTGACCCTGGGACCCTCTGCAGGCGAAGCAGGTGCTTTGTCACGGAGCTGTGGTCCTTTCCTTCAAAACCCCAGCCTTTGCAAGAGTCTAGTCCTCAGTGATCTGGAGCAATTTGGGCACAGGACGGCATTTTTACCAGGACCACCTCCTTCCGTTGAACTCTGCTGCTGCTGCTGCCTTCGTGCCCATTTCCCAGTTATATAAGCAGCCTGGCCCCGGAGCCAAACCGCAGCCAGCTCCCATTCTGGACGCTGAGTTTCCTGCTTGGACCCCTTCCAGCTCAGTCCCCGTCTTGCCCTCCAGGTGTGAAGGGACTCTGGCTGCAGGGAAGGTGTCAAAAGAAATGAATGCTGGGCAAATAGACCGGAGAGAGGGTTCCCTGGGCCAGATGGGCCAAGCCTTGATTTAGAGGAGGACACTCCCACTCCCGACCCACTGCAAAATCCTGACCTTTGGATAGGAAGGTCCCAGGAGCGGAGATTGGGGACTCTGGTCTCCCAGGTCTCAGTTTGATGCCCCTAACCACTAGACCACACTCCTTGCATGGCAGAAGCTGTGGCTTCTTCCTCACCCTCTGAGATGATCACCTGAATATTTCTGAAAGCACAACACCCCCACTTTGGGAAGCTTCTTCAGTGCTGAGCTACAGAGCAGAGATGCTCGCTTTTCCCACCTCCCCAAATTGGCCCTCAGGAACATTGGAATCTGCCTCACACCGAGTCAGACCAGGGGTCCATCTAGATCAGGGGTCAGCAAACTTTTTCAGCAGAGGCCTGGTCTACTGTCCCACAGACCTCGTGGAGGGCCAGACTATATTTTGGAGGGGGGGAAATGAACAAATTTCTATGCCCCACAAATAACCCAGAGATGCATTTTAAATAAAGGGACACTTTCTACTCATGTTAAAACACGCTGGTTCCCAGACTGTCCACGGGCCGGATTTAGAAGGCGATTGGGCCGGATCCGGCCCCCAGGTCTTAGTTTGCCTACCCATGATCTAGATCAGTGTTTCCCAACCTTGTACCTCCAGCTGTTTTTGGACTACAATTCCCATCATCACTTGCTGCTGGTCTTGCTAGTCAGGGATGATGGGAATTGTAGTTCAAAAACAGCTGGAGGCACAAGGTTGGGAAACACTGATCTAGATTATAGATTCGGGGAAGATGAAAGGAAGGTGCGTCGATCACATGGAGCATCGCTGAACTGTGGAACTCCCTGCCACAGGAGGCAATGATGGCCAGCAGCTTGAATGGCTTTAAAAGAGGATTGGGCAAATTCATGGAAGAGGAGAGGGCTGTTGAGGATTGCTAGCCAGGATGGCTCGCTTCTGCCTCCTGAATACCAGTTGCTGGGAACTGCAGGAGCAGAGAGTGGCCTTTATGCTTGGGTCCTGGGGGTCTCCTATTGGGGTATCTGGTTGGCCACTATGAGGACAGGAGGCTGGACTAGATGGGCCACTGCCCTGATCAAGCAGGCTCTGCTTATGTTCTTAGGTACCAGTATTGCCTGCACAGACGGGCAGCAGCTCCCCAGGATTTCAGTCAGGGGGTCTCCCCCAGCCCTACCTGGAGATGCCATCAGGGATTGAACCTGGAGCCTTTGTGAATGCTCTAGCACAGATGTCTGGTTCATCCCACTAGAAACACAGTAAGATTCTAGTCCTCATGGTTCTGGATAAATGGATGGTTTCA
Organism: Podarcis erhardii; assembly: GCF_964252035.2. Classification (NCBI taxonomy): domain Eukaryota; kingdom Metazoa; phylum Chordata; class Lepidosauria; order Squamata; family Lacertidae; genus Podarcis; species Podarcis erhardii. The sequence goes on from NC_138514.1 coordinate 38,370,854, forward strand.
ATAGAAACATAGGAAACTGCTTAAGGCCGAATCAGTCCATTGGTCCATCTACCTCAGCATTGCCTACACTGACCGGCAGTGACTCCCTAGGCTTTCAGATGAGAGATTTCAGTAGTCCTGCTTGGAGATGCTGTTGGGAGTTGAACCTGGGGCCTTCTGCATGCCAGACAGGTGCTCTAGAATAAAGCTCTTATTCACCCTCCTAAAGCTTTAAGCAAGTCAGCCTGGATAGCTCAGTTGGTTAGAGCGTGCTGCTGATTAATGCCAAGGTTGCAGGTTCGATCCCCATAAAGGACAGCTGCATATTCCTGCATTGCAGGCAGGGGGTTGGACTAGATGATCCTTGGGATCCCTTCCAACTCTACGATTCTTTGATTCTAAGTTTCTGGTCCTCATTGTTCTGGTTTAAACAGGAATCTGCTTTATACTGAGTCAGAGCCACTGCTCTGTCTTGCTCAGTGCTGTCTGAACTGACTCTCCAGGGCAGGCAGAGGCAAACTCAACCCTCCAGATGTTTTGGGACTACAACTCCCATCATCCCTGACCACTGCTAGGGATGATGGGAGTTGTAGTCCCAAAACATCTGGAGGGCCGAGTCTGCCTATGCCTGCTCCAGGGTTTCACACGAGCGCTCTCCCCAGTCCTACGTAGGGAGGCCATCAGGGGTCGAACCTTCTGCATGCAAGGCAGGTGTTCTGCAACTGGGCGATGGCCCTCCTTAAATCAAAGTCCTGCATGGTCTCTTTCAACCCACAAAGAAGGTGACAAGGGAGCGTGGGAGAGCTGTCTATCAATTTTTAAGCCTGGGATGCTTTGACCCCTGGCAGGGGTCAAGAGGGCAGCGGCTGGGCAGACAGAAGTTACACTTTAAGGGGCCAGAGTTCACCTCTTTGCTCCGAGGAGACCAGAAGAGTCCGTGACTAACCTGATCTCCTGTTTCCACGCCAGCAATTGGCCCAGAACTTTTGTCCTTTATTACCTGCAGGTTCTCCTCTGCCCCGTCCCAACTCAAGTCCAGATTCTGGTCTTTATGGTTCTGAGTTAAGGTCTGATTCAAATAGGGACTGAGGAAGTGGCCTTATTCTAAGCCAGACCCTTGGTCCACTCCGCTCAGTATTGCAGACTCTGGCTGGCAGCAGTGCCCCGGGTTTTCAGGAAGAGAGTCTTTCTTCGCTGGCCCTACTTGGAGATGCCACCGGGGACTGAACTTGGGACCTTCCGTACACAAAGTTGGAGCTCTGCCACTGAGCAGTGGGCCTTTTCCTAGAACTAAAGTAAGATTCTAGTCCTCATGAGTTCAGATAAAGGGCTGGTTTCAAGAGGAAGTACCTGGGGGTATTGAAGGACCTTAGCTCGGTGTTAGAGCCCCTTGCATACAGAAGAGCCAAGGTGAAATATCCTCAACACCTCTAGTTTTTTTAAAAATAATAATAACCCAAAGAGATGAGTTCTGCCTGAGACCCCAGAGATGTGCTTCTAGCCCCAAACTGTTGGTGAGCTGCAATTTAGAAAAAGACAAATAAAAAGGGAGCCATGGTACAGGTTTACTTTACAAGATGAGGTTCTTCCTGTGGCAGGGAGTTCCAAAGTTTAACACCATGCTGTGTGAAAAGAGTCCTTTCTTTTGTTGGTCCTGGAGAAGAGGAGAAGATGGCGGCGCAAGCACTTGCAGCGGCTCGGCACTCCGAAGACCGGTTTAGTTTCTATCCAAGAGCTCTGATTGCACTAAATAATGATCTCAGGGCCAGTTGTAAGAAATAGCAAGCAGTGAGTAGTAAGGAATGAGATAGGTTTTAGGTTATGCTATGCTTTTAATAGGTTGTGTTATATTCTGGATTATGTATGTTTTAATAGATTATGTCTGAATAGGATGAGAGTGTTGGAGATACGTGCAAATGTGTATGTGAATCCGGTCTTGGGTGTTTGATTTTCGTTGTTGTGTATACTGTGTATATACGGACAATGACAATAAATTTATCTAATCTCCCAGCAAGGGAGGTTTTCTTCTGCCTCTTGTCATAGCGAAAAGAGAGACAGATAAAACTTTATTCGCATTAGCCAATGGCCATAGCAACCGTAAAACATTACAGTATACGCAGAAAAGGAAATTTGATATAAAAGCACAATTTAAAGTCCCGAATCAGCAGTTAGTTAGTGGCCCTTATTCTGATTGCCCCTGTCATAGCAAAAAGCAAGTTTTGCACAAGGCAGAGTAAACAGTCCCGTTTTAAAAGCAAACCCAGAACTGCTCATTACTCATCCACCACAGGCTGAATCTGCCAAGGTGATAAAGCAGCCATAAAGCGGTGATGGACCATAAATGAGGTTGTGTAAATCAGCGAAAGTTGTTTTTGCCTTGAGCCAATTAAACTCTCCAAACAAGAGGGCAAAAACTGCCAGGCAGTGCCTCCTAAACCACGTCCACGAGACACAATTAAAATGCACTTGCAAGCCTGCTTAAATATCACGGCCCTCAGCCAAGGAATGACTCCGACCTTCTTTCCTAGAGGCAAAGTGGCCCCTCTCAGGATAGGACCACCTGTAATATCCTGTGAAGTGAGGGGGGGAATCCAATTCCGTTTCCATTTACTGTATCTGTTGCTGTTGCATTTCAAGGGGTTGGACTAGATGACCGCTGGGGTCCCTCCCAACCCTACAAGTCTATGATTGTGTGATTATCGATTGCATTTATATCACAGCTTTAAGGTGACATACATGGTACTCCCCCTCCTAATAATAATAATAATAATAATAATAATAATAATTTATTATCTGTACCCCGCCCATCTGGTTGGGGTTCCCCAGCCACTCTGGGCAGCTTCCAACAGATTAAAAACACGATAAAACGTCAAACATTAAAAACTTCCCTGAACAGGGCTGCCTTCAGATGTCTTCTAAATGTCAGATAGTTGTTTATCTCTTTGACATCTGGTGGGAGGGCGTTCCACAGGGCAGGCACCACCACCAAGAAGGCCCTCTACCTGGTTCCCTGTAACCTCACTTCTCGCAGTGAGGGAACCACGAGAAGGCCCTCAGAGCTGGACCTCTGTGTCCGGGCTGAACATGAACATAGGGCCTTGTTTAATCCTCACAACAACCCTGTGAGGCAGGTTAGGCTGAAAGGCAGCGACTGAGCCCCAAGACCCACCCAACATGACAGAGCGGGAGGATTTGAACCCTGGTCTCTCCCAGCTCCTATTCCAACACTCTAACCACTGCACTACACTGCCTCTGGCTGCAGTGGAGTCAAATTACCAAAAAAAGGAACTTTCTAATGGTGAGAGCTTTTCAGCAGTGAAACGGACTCCCTTGGAAAGTGGGGGTCTTGCTTTCCTTGGACAATTTTTAACTGAGGACGACCATCTGTCAAAGATTCCTTAGCTGCAATTTCTGCATTTCAGCAGGTTAAACACTTCCAGACCTACAATTCTAGGATTCTGTGGCTGTTTAGCCTCGAGGGCATTAGGCATCGGCCGGCCCTCAGGGTTTTCTTCCAGCAAGAGACCCATCTCGGGTGGCAACAGGGGAGGAGAAACACCAACCCTGCGGGGCGGGCAGTGAACTCTTCTGCCCTTGGCAGCACGCTCATGCCGCAGAATGGGCAATAAAACAGAGCATTGTGCTGAAGTCAGCTGAGGAGGAGGAAAACAGAGATTAATGGGGATGATGTGACTGATAAGAGGCTGTTGGTTTCAGGAAGTTCTTCACCTGTCTCTCGCTCTGTTGCTACCCAGGAAGCAGGATCCTGAGCCAAGGCAGAGAGCACAACAATTTAGAGAAACAAAAGAGGCTTCCTGGTCCACAGCCCAAAGAAAGGGCTGGATCTGTCTTGTTCCAGAGGTTTCAGAATACCAGTTCCTAGAAACCGCAAGAGAGGAGAATGTTGCTCTTGTGCTTGTGGATTTCCCTTGGGGGCACCCGGTTGGCCACTCTAGGAACAGGAGGCTGGACTAGGTGGACCACTGACCTGATCCATCTAGGTTCTTCTTAAGGAGGTCCATTGTGATAGCAGAACCTCCATGTCCAGTGGCAGTCTACCTCTGAATACAAGATAGTAACATCTTGGAGGTCCTGGGCCTCAAGGAAATAAGACTGGCCTCAACCAGGGTCAAGGCCTTTTCGGCTGTGGCCCCGGCCTGGTGGGCCGCTTTGTCACAAGAGACCAGGGCCCTGTGGGATTTGGCATCTTTCCGCAGGGCCTGCAAGATGGAGCTATTCCGCCAGGCCTTTGGCCGGGGTCCAATCTGACTCCCCCTCTCTCCTTATAAGAACTTGGCATGAAAGTGGCCCCCCAACCTTTCTCACAGGCTCATATGAGATCAGTATAAACAGTCAGGCCTGGTGAGCATTTAAGGTCCTCATTCCTATTTTGCGGGTTGCCATCTGATTGGATTTCACTTTGATTCTGACTTGATTTTAAGATGTGTTTTAACTGATGGCTTGATTTTATGGTAATGTGTCATATATTTGATGTTAGCTGCTCTGAGCCCAGTTTGGGCAGGCAAGGCGTGGTATAAATAAAATTTATTATTCTTATTATTATTGGGAACAACAATTGGAGAATACTGTTGCACTCGGATCCTGCTTGTGGGCTTATCTTTGGGGCACCTGACTGGCCACTGTGAGCGCAGTGCTCTTATTACATTCCGATGGAGCCTCCAGGTCCAGAGATAGTCTATCTGGATTATTTGGAGGTATTTGGCCACGGTGAGAACACAATGCTGGGTTAGATGGGCCCACCGCCCTGATCATGATGTTCATAGAGATGAGAGGCCCATCCTTCCTCGTCAAAAGAAACCAGAACATGACCAGAACAACAGGCAAGCAGCCTTGTCCACCTTTCCTCTCCACCCAGCCACGTGTGGGTAGCTGGCCATTGGGGCTCACCCTAAGCCACCCCCCTTGCAAACAGGTACATCAGAAGAACCAAGGAATCGTAGGTGGAAGAGACCACGAGGGTCATCTAGTCCAACCCCCTGAAATGCAGGAATCTTTGCCCAACGTGGTGAGACTTGAGCCCATGACCCTAAGATTAGGTGCCTCATGCTCCACCCTCCAGGATCAGGCCAATGGGAACTTAACTAGAGAAGCATCCTGTCCTCACTCACAGTGGCCACCTAAGTGGTCACAAGCAGGATATCTGGGTGCAAGAGCAGCTCTCTCCTTCTGCAGTTTCCAGCAACTCGTGCTCAGAAGTGCTGCTGCCTCTGACCACCAAGGCCCCCCCCCCCAATAGCCCCCTCCTGCCTCAAGGGCTCCAGTCTTCTTTCCAAGCCCCGCAATCCTGCTCCACGCTCTCCCTGAGTGCCCCTCCTGCTTGCAATGGTGAATTCTTGAGCTTCTGTAATAATAACCTGGGTGGAGAAACAGAGGGATGGGTTGTATTGTATCTGAGGGCTCCCTTGGACAAAAAACAAGGACACCAGCCAGGAATACCAGAGCAAAACAGCAGCCAGTCGGCTTGGTTTTGATTGAAGATTGTCGTGACAGGACTCCCACCTGCCACCAGGTGGAACAAGATGGAAGCCCCAAACAAAAGAGAACCCAAACTTTTATTAGCTGCTAATCCCCATGTTACACCCCCCCCCAAACCACATCACTCATACATCACAGTTACATCATGAAAGGGGAGGTCTGGTGGCGTAATCTGAGCATCCTGCACCCTGCCCCATGGTTCTCCTTGCCCTCCACCAAACACCTATCAAGCGGAACAAAAGAGATCTTTACATTTCCCTGTTTCCCAGCCAAGTTCATCACACCCTTTTGTCTTCATCTGGGTTTGGCATTTCTGGATTGGCTACCTGTCTGGCACTCAGGTATCAGGATGCCAGGGATTATCACTCAGGCAGAGGGGCTGCTGAGGAGCTGAGCTCACATGTCTATAGGAATTTCTGAAGTTTTCCCAGTGAGCCAGTACATAGATACATTTATCAGTGAATTCTTACATTTGGTATCATGCCGCAAAGGCTCTTTGAATAGATAGGAAGAAACTGTGATGAAGTGTTTTGTGGGGACAAATCACAAAAGTCACAAAAGTGATTGTGCTGGTTTTGGTAGTGGGCTGCATGTGCATGATATCTGCTGGAGGGGCAAACCCCCCCCCCCCAACCTGTACATAAATTCCTGCAATAGTATGTATAGAGACCTTGGACTTTTGCGTGGCTTGAATGAGGGCAAGGAATGCAGGACCGAGTCGGGCCATCCATTGCTTTACCTGTGCTTGTCTGCAGCCCTACCCACACCAGGCATGCGGTCACCGGAAAATTCCCTGGGAAGGAAAGTGGACCTTGAGGCAAGAGTTTTCTCGCTCATGCTCTGCATTGTTGACACAATCTCCAGCTACAAACCTTAAAAACAAATTACGGTATGCAGTCAAGCCTTGGGGGGGGGGGAGTGGAATCTGAGGCACAGCTGAAAACAGAGAGAGCTGGCAACTTCCTTCTCTCTGCCACCCCCCCCTTCAAGCAGAGCATGACATCCTCAGGAAAGCCACACCCTCTCATTTGCCAAGAAGGGGACTCACTCTACCTTGCAGGGTTGTTGTGAATGTGGCGCCCAAGAAAGAAAGAAAGAAAGAAAGAAAGAAAGAAAGAAAGAGTAATAAACAAAAATCTGCCCTTATTCCCTTATGGGGGACACAAGAGCCCTTATAGAGTCCTTTGTAGGTTCTCCATCGGTCGGAGAAAATAAGAAGCCAACCAGAGAATATTGAGAAGCAAAGCAGCTCGTAAGCCTGATCTTTATTGATCTGTTGCAAGAGGTTGCTCCCCTCACACACAGGAAAGGAGGAGGACCCAGAACAAAGGTGTGCCTGCTCTTATATAGATATTTTAAATTCCCTGCCCTGGAGCTCAAGACCACCCCTCCATACATCAAACATACATCACAGAATGGGTATAACCCAAGACCACCCCCCAGATACATCATACCTAAATCACAGAAAAGGTGGTCTACAACAGAAATCTGAGTGTGTTGTTTATCTCCTGTCTGGCAGAAAGAAAACCCTTCTCTTTAACCCCCACCCCCAATTTCTGGGCCATTTCAGGGACTCCCCGTTATTTATTTTAACCAAAGCAGAGTTAGGTGCAGCAAGATCACCACCTGCAGGCCAAATTGGCCACACACATTTATAATCAGGGGGTAATAGACAAGAAGCCCAACTCTACTCATTTCAAGCACTTGTATTCGTATTCAACTCCTCCCACAAGAATCCTGGGAACTTTCACCCCCAAAGGTACTGGGAATGGTAGCTCTGTGAGAGGTGAACTATAGTTCCCAGGTTCCTTTGGGGGAAGTCTTAAATAGAGTGTGCATTGGTCACACCCAGCGAGAGCTTCGCAGCTGAGTGGGAATTTGAACCCTGATCTCCCAGGCCCTAGGCCAACACTCTAACCACTAAGCCATCCTGGCTCTGCAAAGTGTCTTACTTTGCAAAATCTCCTGCTTCTTCTTCTCTCCCAGACACTGATACAGACATGGACCCTTTGCAAAACTCCCTTCCCCTCCCCACTTTTTTGGGTAAATATTTTTTTAAAAATAAAATTCATTTTATATTGTATATAAAACAGAGAGAGCGGTTATGTCAACAGGTGAAAAGTAAAGGATGAAAAACAAAACGATAAAACAGGCACATATAAAACAGAGAGAACGGTTATGTCAACAGGTGAAAAGTAAAGGATGAAAAACAAAACAATAAAACAGGCACATAGAATGAGCACAGTTGCACGCGGGTTAGAATAACAAAGTCCAAGTGAAGAATATCGGTGTTATCTGATTATCGAGTCAAGTTCCAGATTTGCCAGGCTTGTGCCAACAGTTATCTTGAAAAAGATGGTCCCACTGTGCATGTCACAAAGAAATGTCCTCACCGAAATTGCAATCTTTGTGTGATTTTCTCCATTATCGTTTTGTCATGACCAGATCCAGGTGCTGTTGGCGGAAATTGATTTTCTAGATCGATTTCATTTGGGGTTTCAGCCTGGCTTTGGCAAAGAAACTGCCCGGGTCGCCTTGTATAATGACCTCTGTCTGGACAATCTTTGGCTAAAGAGTGGTATATAAATTCAGATAAATAATAATAAATAGAGTCATAGAATTGTAGCAGTGGAAATAAGAACAACAATATTCCCAAGTGAGTGCTATCAAATGGTCAGTGTAATATTTTGGGCTGTTTTCCATTGAGTTGCGATGACGACTTGTGCTGCCCAGATCATATATGAGACCAATTCTTTTGACCGGTGCTTTTATTCCTGGGGGGTACACAGGGGTATGCATACCGCTAAACATTTTGTGAATCTAAGTTTGGCCTCATTGAGGGCCAGAATTTCAATATGAGTAGGAAAACGCTAAACATTTTTCTTTTTTTAGGAAAAAAAGCACTGCTTTTGACAATGTGCCCCCAAAATATCCAGTAACATTAATTTTGGACCTTGGTTCCTTTGGTAACATTTCTCATTTCTGTCAAGATTAAATTCTGAGAATCTTGAAGCAGCTTACATCCCCACCCCCTATAGATGGCATGTTCTGAGTTTATTAGGGACGCTGGTGGCACTGTGGGTTAAACCACAGCAGAGCCTAGGACTTGCCGATCACAAGCTCGGCGGTTCGAATCCCCGCGATGGGGTGAGCTCCCGTTGTTCGGTCCCTGCTCCTGCCAACCTAGCAGTTCGAAAGCACGTCAAAGTGCAAGTAGATAAATAGGTACCACTCTGGCGGGAAGGTAAACGGCATTTCCGTGCGCTGCTCTGGTTTGCCAGAAGCGGCTTAGTCATGCTGGCCACATGACCCGGAAGCCGTACGCCGGCTCCCTCGGCCAATAAAGCGAGATGAGCGCCGCAACCCCAGAGTCGGTCACGACTGGACCTAACAGTCAGGGGTCCCTTTACCTTTACCTTTTTACTGAGTTTATTGCAAACTCCTCCAGCAATGAGCTCATGCAAAATGACCCTTCTCATTTCTTCTGCCTCTCCCTTGCAGGAAGCGCAATGTGGCTACACCATCATCCTGATGGCGCTCTTCTGGTGCACAGAGGCCCTGCCGCTGGCCGTCACTGCTCTGCTGCCCGTCATCCTCTTCCCGCTCATGGGCATCATGGACTCCACCACGGTAAGGAGACGGCCGGACCAAAGAGGCTCTCGGTTTTGCAACTGGCCAGCCATGCAGGGCTGACATGACCTGGCGCCCTCTGTTTGCACCTGGACCACAACTCCCATCAGTTCCAGCCAGGGGAGAACAAAGCATGGCCCTCAATAACCCCTCAGGGGCTGCAGCGTAGTGGGAGAGCGTCTGCTTGGCATGCAGAGGGCCCGGGTTCAAGCCCTAATGGTGTCCCCAGCTGAGACTGGGAGGGACATCTGCCTAAAACCCCTGCCAGTCAGTGGACACAAAACTGAGCCAAGATGAACCAATGTTCTGACTCAGTCAGCTTCATTTTAATTAGGCCTTCAAGAGGACTAGAATCTTAATTTGTTTTCAGAATAGCTGTAGCTCTGTGGCAGGACAACTGCTTTGCATGCATAACGCATAATCCCTAGTGTCTCCAGAGGGGCTGGGAAGACCTCTTCCCAGCAACCCTGGAGAGCTGCTGCCGGTCTGAGTGGACAATACTGAGCTAGATGGACTACTGCAGTGATTAAGCGTAAAGGCAGCTTCCTCTGTTCCTCTTTAAATCAGACCTTCAGTTTAGAAAGCTGGTGTGACTTTTAATCTGTTTTTAATTTGCTGTTTTTTCACTTTTTGAAAGTGTTAAATTATTGTTGTTACTTCTTCTTATGGGTAATATTATTGTCTTATTGTTTTTTGGAAACCATTTTGAGATTAGCTTGGTTTTCTTCATTATCAAGTGGCATATAAATTTCAGTATTTTTATTAATCAGTAAGTGGCCTGGAAACTCTGGCTCAGCGCTAAAAGGGCAAGAGAGAGGCTTATAGCAGGGGGGCTGGCCCACTGTCCTTCAGACCTTGGGGGGGGGGTGGACTATATTTTTTTGCGGGGGGGAATGAATGAACTCCTATGCCCCACAAATAACCCAGAGATGCATTTTAAATAAAAAGACACATTCTACTCATGTAAAAACACACTGATTCCCAGACTGTGTGCGGGCCGGATGTAGAAGGCGATTGGGCCGGATCCGGCCCCCGGGCCTTAGTTTGCCTACCCATGGCTTATAGCCTCTCCTGGCTGTCAATGCCCCCCCCCACTGCAAATTGAATCCCTGATCTGGACCTTGTGCAGAGTAGAAATGAGTGCTCTCCACCACAAGAAAAAGTTCCAAAAAGTTTTACTGCAAAACAGTCTTAAACTAGTTACAAAACAGAAACGCAAAGTAACACATTGCTCTAAACAAACTAGCAATGGGGTCAGTCTTCTTTAATTCAGTCCAGGATCTATCCTCTCTCCGATCTCAGAGGGAGCTCCTAAACAACTTCCTTGTTCAACACTGCCGCTGCTGCTGGTGGTTCCATCTCTTGCTGTGACGCCACCACTCACCATGCTCACCGAGCCTCTCCTTGCCGCATTTACCTAGAGTGTAACCTCCTGCCTGATGCAAAGCTCTCTGCAGAGCATGTTAAATACAATGCATTCAAACATAGGCTTGATTAAACTGATATATTTAACACCCCCTCCTTCCCCACAGGTGTGCATGGAGTACCTGAAGGACACCAACATGCTCTTCATCGGGGGGCTGCTGGTGGCCATCGCGGTGGAGCACTGGAACCTGCACAAGCGCATCGCCCTCCGTGTCCTGCTGCTCATCGGGGTCCGGCCAGGCCTGTGAGTCATGCTGCCTGGAGAGAGGGAATGAGGAAGGGGGGGGGCAGGCTCTGGAGGCGGCCCAGAGTCAGGGCACCCCACCTGCTTTGCATGGTTCAATCCCTAGTGGCGTCACCATCTCGGGCCGGGAGAAATCGCCCCTGCCTCTAAGTCCCTGAAGAGCTGCTGCCAGCCAGTGCAAGAAGCACCATGCCTCACTCAGCATAAGGCAGTTTCCTTCCTATTTAAATCAACCCTGAGTTCAGATCCACAGGGAAAGGAATTTTGCCTTTCTTGTATGAGGAGAGCTGTGGCTCAGCAGGAGAGCATCTGCTTTGAATGCAGAAGGCCCCCCTGGTTTGATCCCTAGCAGCATCTCCGGCCTCCCAGTCCAAAACCCTGGAGAGCTGCTGCCAGTCAGTGCAGGAAATCCCAAGCTAGTTGGGCTGACTCGGCATAAGCCAGCTCCCTCTGCTCCATAGCTCGGTGGCAGAGCAGCTGCTTTGCATGCAGAAGGTCCAGGGTCAACCCCCATCCTCCCCAGGTAGAAAAGCCCCTTGGAGTGTTTGCTGCCAGCCAGTGCAGACAACACTGAGCTGGCTGGGCCCAAGTTCTCTTTAAACTGGCTCTTAATTCAGAGCCATGAGGACTGGCACCCTGCTTTATTCTTAATGTCAGAGACCAGACTGAGGATTACAGCTCTGGTGAGGGATGGTGGGAAACTCCCCCTCTTTTTGCTCCTGACCAGGGTCCTGAAGCTGCCCAGGAACAGTGGAGCAGCATACATTTAGAGCATGGGTAGGCAATCTAAGGCCTGGGGGCCGGATGCGGCCCAATTGCCTTCTAAATGCGGCCTGCAGACAGTCCGGGAATCAGCGATTATCCAGGGATTTTCACTCAGGCAGAGGGGCTGCTGAGTAGCTGAGCTAACCTGTCTATATGAATTTCTGAAGTTTTCCCAGTGAGCTAGTACATAGAGACATTTATCAGTGAATTATTACATTTGGTATCGTGCAGCAAAGGCCCTTTGAATAGAAAGGAAGGAACTGCGATGAAGTGTTTTGTGGGGACAAATCACAAAAGTCACAAAGGCGATTGTGCTGGTTTTGGTAGTGGGCTGCATGTGCGTGATATCTGCTGGAGGGGCAAACCCCCCCCCAACCTATACATAAATTCCTGCAACAGACTCTAATGGCTTTGTTCTGCTGATGCACGGCCAAAGCTGGGGAGGGAGCCATTTCTCCAAAGCCCGACACTTAAGGGCCATGGCAGGCGGCCCCTTGGCCTCCACCGTCCAGCATCCCCAATTAGGGCTGAGCCGCCCTGCTCTGGTGGCGAGAGGAGCTGAGTGCCAGCCTTCTGCCCACCCCATCTCAGGCGGGGTCTCCATCCATGGCAGGTGTTGTAAACAAAAATTCCCCTTTTCCCTTATGGGGTATCCAAGAGCCCATATAGAGTCCTTACGTACGTTCCCTATTGGTAGGAGAAAATAACAGAGGCCAACCAGAGAATATTGAGAAGCAAAGCAGCTAGTGAGCCTGATCTTTATTGATCTGTTGCAACAGGGTGCTCCCCTCACCCGCAGGAGAGAGGAGGAACCCAGAACAATGGCGCGCAAGGCATTATAAAGACTTTTGAAATTGCCCATCCTGGAGCTTAAGACCACCCCTCCATACATCATACCTACATCACAGAAAGGGGTGTACCTCAAGACCACCACCCCCAGATACATCACAGAAAGGGTGGTCTACAACAGAAATCTGAGTGCGTTGTTTATCTCCTGTCTGGCAGACCACCTGTTAATGGTCACTTGATTGGATACCCTGGGGAGCCTGGCCAGTCTTTTGCAATGATAAATACTTAGTTCCTGGGCCAGGTCACAGGCTCACACCCTATCCAAACACAGACATAACCTTAAGACAGGATTTGTGAAGGATAAGACAATGGGGAGTCTTGTCCATTTTCCTTTGACCTTGCAGAGAAAACATTTGGTAACTTTGAGACAGTTTGGGAATAAAAAATGGTTCCAGGTCGGCCTTCCTGTGCTGATCTATGTACGGGCTTGGTTGGTACACTTATGAACATTTAACATCTATCTAAGACCTCAAAATTCCTGTCACACAGGCTCCTGATGGGCTTCATGGGCGTCACCGCCTTCCTCTCCATGTGGATCAGCAACACGGCCACCACCGCCATGATGGTCCCCATCGCCCAGGCCGTCCTGGAGCAGCTTCACAGGTCCGAGCTGGAGCGGCTGCAGGCCAAGGAGGCCGTGGCCAAGAAGGGGACCGTCAATGGAGGCTTTGAGCTGCAGGAGACCGTCCACCAGCAAGGTAGGGTCGGGTTCAGGACCGTCACTCAGCCCTCCTTCCTCTGAAGCCACCGGAAGGACGTCAGAAGAGCCCCGGAGAAGGATCAGGCCAAAGGGGGAACATCTAGGCCGGCACCCGGCGCTCTCCAGTTGTCGCTCCCCATTGTCTGGTATTCAGAGGTAGACTGTTCCTGGGGATGGAGGCTCTGCAATTGCAATGGAGCTCTGTAAGAAGAGCTGGATCGGGCCATAGGGAGCCTGTCTAGTTCAGCCTCCTCTTCTCACAGGGACCAACCAAAAGAGAAGCCCCCAAGCAGAGCCCCCTCCTCTCCTGTGGTTTTCAGCAATTCGCATCCGGAAGCACTGCTGTTTAGGGAAGCTTTTAATGTTTAATAGACAATTGTACAGTGGTACCTCGGGTTACATACGCTTCAGGTTACATACGCTTCAGGTTACAGACTCCACTAACCCAGAAATAGTGCTTCAGGTTAAGAACTTTGCTTCAGGATAAGAACAGAAATCATGCTCCGGCGGCGTGGCAGCAGCAGGAGGCCCCATTAGCTAAAGTGGTGCTTCAGGTTAAGAACAGTTTCAGGTTAAGAACGGACCTCCGGAACAAATTAAGTACTTAACCCGAGGTGGCTGGGGAAACCCAGCCGGATGGGCGGGGTATAAATAAATAAATAAATAAATGATGATGATGATTAAATACCCTGCCCATCTGGCTGGGTTGCTCCAGCCACTCTGGGTGGCTTCCAACACACACACACACACACACACACACACACACACACACACACACACAAATCAAACATTAAGAGTAACAATCAGATCCTATATAAAAAGTCACGATAACTTTAAAATAAACAACTTATACCACAAATCATACAAAACGATGTAAAAGGTGGCCGAAATATTGGGAAATTTTGGAACAAGAGGGAGATAAATTAAAATTGCAGAGCTTTGAAAAACTAAAAAACAAAGTGCGAGATTGGCTTCATTATTATCAAATAATGGAGGCATATAATTTGGATAAGAAAATTGGCTTCCAGGTGGAAAAATCAAAATTAGAAACAGAACTGTTAGATCCCAAAACTAAGATTTTGTCAAGAATGTATAACTTGCTGTTGAAATGGAACACTCAAGATGAAACGGTGAAATCTGCTATGATTAAATGGGCTCAAGATGTTGGACACAACATTATGTTGGCTGACTGGGAACAGTTATGGACCACAGGTATGAAGTTCACGGCATGTAATGCCTTAAGAGAGAATATTATGAAAATGATATACAGGTCAAGCTTGCAAAAATATATCAGTGATACACCAGTCAAGCTTGCAAAAATATATCATTTGTCTGATAATAAATGTTGGAAATGTAAAGAGACTGAAGGAACATTCTTTCACCTTTGGTGAAACGTGCCCAAAGATTAAGGCTTTCTGGGAGATGATCTATAATGAAATGAAAAAGGTATTTAAATATACCTTCCTGAAGAAACCAGAGGCCTTTCTCCTGGGCATGGTCGGCCAACTGGTGCGAAGGGAGGATAGAACCTTTTTTATGTACGCTACTACAGCAGCAAGAATACTCATTGCAAAGTATTGGAAGACACAAGAACTACCCACCCGGGAAGAATGGCAGATGAAGGTGATGGATTACATGGAACTGGCGGAAATGACTGGCAGAATCCGAGACCAGGGAGAAGAGTCAGTAGAAGAAGACTGGAAGAAATTTAAAGTCTATCTACAGAAACAGAGATCTACAACCTCTCCTGGACAATGACAGTTCTCTTTCTCAAGCTCTGGGAGGAAGACCTTTCATTGCCTACAGACAGCCACCCAGTCTTAAACAACTCCTAACCCACAATAATACTACAACCAGACCTAACACGGACACTGGCACCAGAGCCTGCAATAAACCCAGATGCCAACTTTGCTGCCACATACACCCGGACAACACCATTACTGGCCCCAACAACATCACACATACCATCTCGGGACTATTTAATTGCTCATCGTCTAACATTGTGTATGCCATAAAATGCCAACAGTGTCCTTCAGCTCTCTATATTGGACAAACAGGCCAGACCTTACACCAAAGAATAAACGGACATAAATCGGACATCAGGAATCACAAGACAGAGAAACCAGTAGGAGAACACTTCAATCTCCCAGGACATTCTATACAAGATCTCAAAGTAGCTGTTTTACTACAAAGGAATTTCAGAAATAGACTGGAAAGAGAAGCTGCTGAATTACAACTTATCACCAAACTTAAAACCATGGAGAAACCTGGTCTGAACAAAGACCTTGGATTCTTATCTCATTATACATGACAAAGCCATTTTTCACCTTTTCACCCCTTGCTTTTTCCTGTAAGACCTATTGCAGTCGTTAAGAGTCGTCAACAGGCTCATCACAGCTATCTGCCAATCACCCATTCCCACCACCCTTCTGAGTAATACCCCTCCCCACCTTCTCACTATATAGAAGGGTCTGGAAACTTCTGTTTCAGTGTATCTGAAGAAGTGTGCATGCACACGAAAGCTCATACCAAGAACTGACTTAGTTGGTCTTTAAGGTGCTACTGGAAGGAATTTGTTTTGTTTTGACTATGGCAGACCAACACGGCTACCTATCTGTTACAGAAACATTGTAAAATTAAGGAATGTTAGAAGGATGCTGGAATGAAGCTATGTGGTTTTAGCAGTAATGTTATAAAGGATTAAGTAAAAATGGATTGTCAACAGGTCAGAATGTAAAGTTACAATATATTAAGATAAATTAGTAAGATAAAAACAAAGAAGGAAAGGATTTGCTGAAACAACTAATGAACTAGATTACAAAAAAGGGAGGTGTGAGGAGGTCAAGGAAACAAGCAAATGATAGATAAGATATGGAAAGATGGATTTGTTTTTAATTGTTTTTTATTTTTTCTGTATTTTGTATTTTCTGTTTTTTCTTTTATTCTTGTAACTTTTTGAAACACCAATAAATATTATTTTTAAAAAAACACAAAACGATGTAAAAGGGTTAAATGAAGAAACAAGGTCCTCACCCAATGCTCCAGCCACTAGGCTACCGCTGCCTCTCCCCCAACCTTGCTTGGGCCAGCCTTACTGCCCCTCTCTCCCCCTCACCAACCCCTCTCTCGCCTCCCGCAGTGAACGGACACGTTGTGACTGTGGAGAAGGAGAAAGTGTCCCACGAGCAGCAGCAGCTGGAGAAGAAGCACCTGACCTTGTGCAAAGGAATGAGCCTTGCGGTGTGTTACGCGGCCAGCATTGGGGGAATCGCCACCCTGACGGGGACCACGCCCAACCTGGTGATGAAGGGGCAGATGGACGAGTGAGTACCGAGTCAGGCTCTGGCCCTGGCCCTGGGGGAGGATAGCCTGGCTTCCTTAGGGCCCGGGACCTCTAAACAATGGTTGTTCATGGACCTTAAGGTCCTCTGCGGGGTAGACCAGGACATAGCTGTCAACCATCCCTTATTTGGTGGGAAAGTCCCATATCCCAGCGCTGTGTCCCGCTGCTGTTCCTTATTGATGATGTCCCTTAAATTTCCTGGGTTTCAAAGGAAGCAGCTCCTCTCCCTCCCTCCCTGCCGGCCAGGGAGGAGGGAGGTTCCAACTGTGTTGCTTGGCTGCGTTGCTCACCCAATAAGGAGTTTAAGAACGACTGGGAGGTGGAGCTTGCATGCCTTGTGCCGATCAAATCGGCTGCGTTGCCTGGGGACTCGCCTTTGCTCAGCGCTTCCCAGCGGAGAGGGGACGGTGGTTTTCCTTGCTGCATCCCCTTTGCCGGGTTGCTGCGCTGTGGGAACCACCGCTTGAGGCTTCGTTTGGCTGCTGGCTGGGCTTTCTGCCTTTGGCTCGGAGGGGCTCAGAAGTTGAACATACCTGTGCTCGCAAAATCCCTTATTTTGGCTGCTGATCCCTTATTTTCGAGGCTGCTGGTCCCTTATTTTCAAATCTGTAAGTTGACAGCTATGGACCAGGAGAGGCGGTCCCGCAGATACGAGGGCCCTAAGCCACAAAGGGCTTTAAAGGTCAAGACCGGCACCTCTTGTGGGTTCCTTCCGATTCTATGACCCCCATTTGTTCTCTGCTTGAGCTACACTCATAAGGAGAAGGAAGAGTCCCTGACTCAGAACCAGGGATGGATGAGAATCTGTCCATTTCAGCTTCTCGTTCTTCTTCACATGGTTGTATTGGTTTGGTTAAAGAGAGATTGGATAATCGCCTGTCAGGGAATGTTTAGCTGCGATTCTTTCCATGTATAGAATTGTTTTCTACAACCCCCCCCCCAAGTATTTCTACGCTGCCCCATCATGAAGTATCAAAGCAGCGGGCAATCTTATTAACTGCAATTCCTGTGTTGCAGGGATTGGGTGAGATCACCCATGGGATCCCTTCCAAATCGACTGTCCTATTATTCCTCCATATTTTGTGACGCGATTCAGCAACCGAACAAAATGCACCCACTGCGGGGAGGGGGAAGGTGTGCAATAATTAAAATGCACAGGGTTAACGACATGAATTGCAAACCCACCTCCAAGCCAACCAAGCCGCTCGCATTTCACGGCTCCCCTTTCTCCTCGCCAGCCTCTTCCCCGACAATGGCAACGTGGTCAACTTTGCCTCGTGGTTCAGCTTCGCCTTCCCCACCATGGTGGTCCTGCTAATCCTCTCCTGGGTCTGGCTGCTGCTGCTGTTCCTGGGCATGGAGTAAGTCAAAACCCACAGGTGATAATGCGGTGGGAATGTGGGTGGGAGACTCGTGCAGGTGTTAATGGAGAAATCTGAGGGCTCCCTTGGACAAAAAACAAGGACACCAGCCAGGAATACCAGAGTAAAACAGCAGCCAGTCGGCTTGGTCTTGATTGAAGACTGTCGTGACAGGACTCCCACCTGCCACCAGGTGGAACAAGATCGAAGCCCTGAACAAAACTTTTATTAGCTGCTAATCCCCATGTTACACCCCCCCAAAAAAACTACATCATGGTTACATCATGAAAGGGGAGGTCTGGTGGCAGTAATCTGAGCATCCTGGACCCTGCCCCATGGTTCTCCTTGCCCCCCACCAAACACCCATCAAGTGGAACAAAAGAGATCTTTACATTTCCCTGTTTCCCAGCTTCATCTGGGTTTGGTATTTCTGGAATGGCTACCTGTCTGGCACTCAGGTATCAGGATGCCAGGGATTATCACTCAGGCAGAGGGGCTGCTGGGTAGCTGAGATCATATGCCTATATGAATTTCTGAAGTTTTCCCAGTGAGCCAGTACACAGATGCATTTATCAGTGAATTCTTGCATTTGGTATCGTGCAGCAAAGGCCCTTTGAATAGATAGGAAGGAACTGTGATGAAATGTTTTTTGGGGACAAATCACAAAAGTCACAAAAGCGATTGTGCTGGTTTTGGTAGTGGGCTGCATGTGCATGATATCTGCTGGAGGGGCAACCCCCCCCCAACCTGTACATAAATTCCTGCAACACAGGAGAGACCCACATGGAAGAAGGTCACTCCTGTCTCTCCACCCAAGACCAGCATGTAAAAAAGAAGGCATCAGATGTCAAAGCGATAAATAACTACCTGACATTCAGAAGACATCTTAAGGCAGCCCTGTTCAGGGAAGTTTTTAATCTGTGATATTTTAGTGTATCTCTGGTTTTTATGGAAGCCGCCCAGAGTGGCTGGGGAAACCCAGCCAGATGGGCGGGGTACAAATAATAAATTATTATTATTATTATTATTATAGTCCTTATGCCTTATGCAGAGTCAGACCATGGGCCCATTGACCTCAGAGTTGCCTGCACTGACTGGCAGCCATGGCTTGCCAGGGTTTCAGGCTAGGGAGTCTCTCCTGGCCCTACGCAGAGATGACGTTGGGGGTTGAGCCTTCTGCATGCATGCTCTGTCCTCAGGTATGGACTTTTGCAGTGCAGCTGGTGTAAGGCAATTTCCTGTGATCCTAAATCGGGTTGGGGTAGGGGGTGAGTCTGAGGCCCCCAAAGAGCCGCTGCCAGCCAGAGCAGACAATGCAAGGCTAAGTGAGCAAAGAGTTTGAGTGGGTCTAAGGTAGCTGCTGAGGTTCATATGTTTGGCCCAGTGACACCCACTCTGCCCAGCTGGCTAGGTCTTCTTTTAGGGACTGGTCACAAGGCATTTTGAGATACTCAGTGTTGGAGAGACATTAAGCTCTGCCAGCCATACACCAGCTCATGGCTATCTATCTATCTATCTATCTATCTATCTATCTATCTATCTATCTATCTATCATCTCTCTCTCTCTCTCTCTCTCTCTTATCTATCTATATCTATCTCTCATCTATCTAATCTATCATCTATCTCTATCTATCTATCTATCTATCTATCTATCTATCTATCTATCTATCATCTATCTATCTATCTATCTATCTATCTATCATCTATCTATCTATCTATCATCTATCTATCTATCTATCTATCTATCTATCTATCTATATCTATCATCTCTCTCTCTCTCTCTCTCTATCATCTATCTATATCTCTATCTATCATCTATCTATCTATATCTCTATCTATCATCTATCTATCTATATCTATATCTATATCTATCTATCTATCTATCTATCTATCATCTATCTATCTATCTATCTATCTATCTATCTATCTATCTATCATCTATATCTATCATCATCTCTATAATCTATCTATTTATCATCTATATCTATCTAACTAACTATCATCTATCAATCTCTATCATCTATCTAATCTATCTATCATCTATATCTATCTCTATCATCCATCTATCTATCTATCTATCTATCTATCTATCTATCTATCTATCATCTATCTATCTATCATCTATCTATCTATCTATCTATCTATCTATCTATCTATCTATCTATCAGTGCTCTCATAAAATTTATACTCTGCTTGATAGCAAAAGAAAACCTCAAGATTAACCTAAAACTTTCAATAAGTGAAAGTAACAATAGACTAAAAGCAGATTAAAACTTGCATCAGATTTCTAAGCATCTGGACAGGCTTCTGAATGAAATTGTATTGAACAGGAACCCAAAATGTACAGTGAAGACGTCTGCTGGATATCAATAGGCAGGGAGTTCCCAAGTACAGCCACATTAAAAGGGCAATTTATTTCAAATGTGGAACAGGGAATTATGTGGCCTGAATCACAACGCAGATCGAAGCGGCCAAACGGGTGTACACGGGTTCAGGTCAACTGGCAGGTCAACTGGCCCCAAGTTGTGAAAAGGGTTTGCACCGAAATAGGAACACCATGAAGTTGGTCCATGATGAGCAGCCTGTGCAGATCTCAAATCTCACTGCCATCAGCAATTATGCTGCAGCATCCAGCAGTAATTGCAGCTTCCGGATCGAGCCCGAGGAGAGTCCTACATGGAGCTCATTGCAGCAATCCAATGACTGTGGCAATTTTTTTTGTGGCCGGAGCTGCGCTTGGTCAAAGGCACTTCTGGCCACGGAGGCTCCCCGAGTCTCTAGGGATGGAGCTGGACCCAGAAGCAGGGAATGGCCCCTCTTAAATGGGTTTTGTCCCCCAGGGGAACCACAACCTGCCCCCATCTTATTTCTCTCTTCCTTTCCAGCTTCCGGAAGAACTTTGGGTGCGGCACCAACGATTCGGAGAAGGCAGGCTCTCGGATGGCCTACCGCATCATCAAGAACCAGCACCAGGCGCTGGGGCCCATGAAGTTCTCTGAAATCACCGTCCTGGTCCTCTTCATCATCCTGGTGCTGCTCTGGTTCACCCGGGAGCCAGGCTTCATGCCGGGATGGGCGAGTGCCGCCTTCACCTGGGACGGGAAGAGGTGAGAGAGGGGCACACCTTCCCTGCTCCTTCCTGCCCTGGCCTAGAAATGTCCTGCCTGCTTGTGGATTTCCCTTGGGGGCACCTGGTTGGCCACAGTGAGAGCAGGAAACTGGGCTAGAACCTCCAGCTCCAGAGGCAGTCTATCTGGTCCCCCAGGTTCCATGGGGCATTTGACTGCTGTGAGAGTAGAAGGCTGGGCTAGATGGGCTCCCTCTGGCCCGATTCGGCCTCAGCCAGACTCATCTTCTGATCCTCGCCTGCGATGCCCATCCTTTCCCCCACAGCTACGTCACCGATGCCACGGTCGTCATCTTCATTTCGATGCTGCTATTCCTCATCCCCTCGGAGGTGCCCAGATGCAGCTTCCGGAGCCGCACCCCACCAGGAGGTGAGCAATGCTGCCCCCATGCTGCCCCCCTAACCTGCAAGTGGTTCACAGAATTGCAGAGGTGGGAGGGACCCCCAAAGGCCATCTAGTCCAGCCCCAGGGGCTCACAGACCCTTTGCATTGCAGGGCAGATCCGGGTGACCCCGGCCCTCCTGGACTGGCCAACCGTTAATCAGAAGATGCCCTGGAACATCGTCATCCTCTTGGGAGGAGGCTTTGCCTTGGCCAAAGGCAGTGAGGTGATCCCCCTTGGGCTGCTGCTATTGTTGTTGTTGTTGTTGTTGTTGTTGAGTCGTTTAGTCGTGTCCAACTCTTTGTGACCCCCTGGACCAGAGCACGCCAGGCACTCCTGTCTTCCACTGCCTCCTGCAGTTTGGTCAAACTCATGCTGGTAGCTTCGAGAACACTGTCCAACCATCTCGTCCTCTGTCGTCCCCTTCTCCTTGTGCCCTCCATCTTTCCCAACATCAGGGTCTTTTCCAGGGAGTCTTCTCTTCTCATGAGGTGGCCAAAGTCTTGGAGCCTCAGCTTCAGGATCTGTTGTTGTTGTTGCTTTTTTCTGGGGAGACGCAGGGGTACGCATACCCCTAAACATGTTGTGAACCTTTGTACTTTTGTCCGTTTATTGTACAGTGATACCTTGGTTTACAACCATAATCTGTTCCAGAGGTCTGGTTGTAAACCAAAACAGGTTGTAACCCAAGGCGCACTTTCGCCAATAGGGCCTCCCAAATTTTTTTGTTGTAATAATAATAAAAAGGGTTGCAATAATAAAAAAGGGACACACACTTCAGGGTTTGATGTGGTTGTAATCCAAAACGGTTGCAAACCAAGGTACCACTGTATTTATTTTTCCCGATTTGAACTATAAAATGGTGATTTTCTTGAGTCAAAATGAGAGTACCCCTAAGCATTTTTTAAGAAAAAAAGCACTGATGATGATGATGGTTTTCCCTCCTCCCCCGTCATTTAATCTCCACAACACCCAGTGAGCGGAAGAGGGACTCAGTGAGCTTTATATCCAAGTGGGGGATATGAACCCTGATCTCTCACTGGTTCCTAGTCTGATGCTCTAACCACTACACCGCCACTGCCTCTCACTTTCCCACGAGGTCCCACCGAGATGGGTGAGTGACCTGACTCAGATCAACATCAGCAATGACTCATCCAAAGCACTAGGGGGCGCACAAGCCGTGCTGAACTGGCATTCAAGGGATGAATGACTTGGCTGCTCTATTATCCCCTGGGAAGCTCAGCTGCAACAATATTATTTTAGGAGCCCACCCTATACTTGGGGCTGCAGGTTGCTCTGAAGTCTTTTTAATGCTGCGGGGTTTTTTAATTGCTGCAAGACACCGCAGAACCTTATCGTGATGGGTGGTTAAGAAATAAGAATAAGAAATAAAAATCATAGAACAGGAGAGTTGGAAGGGACCTCCAGGGTCTTGTTGTTGTTTAGTCGTTGAGTCGTGTCCACCTCTTTGTGACCCCCTGGACCAGAGCACGCCAGGCCCTCCTGTCTTCCACTGCCTCCCACAGTTTGGTCAAAATCATGCTGGTAGCTTTGAGAACACTGTCCCACCATCTCGTCCTCTGTCGTCCCCTTCTCCTTGGGCCCTCCATCTTTCCCAACATCAGGGTCTTTTCCAGAGAGTCTTCTCTTCTCATGAGGTGGCCAAAGTCTTGGAGCCTCAGCTTCAGGATCTGTCCTTCCAGTGAGCACTCAGGGCTGATTTCCTTCAGAATGGAGAGGTTTGATCTTCTTGCAGTCCATGGGACTCTCAAGAGTCTCCTCCAGCACCAGAATTCAAAAGCATCCATTCTTCGGCGATCAGCCTTCTTTATGGTCCAGCTCTCACTTCCATACATCACTACTGGGTCTAGTCCTGCCCATACAGGAATCTCAGCTGAAGCGGATTTGGGGAGCCGCGTTTGTGTGAGAAGCCAGGGTCTGTGCCCCTCTGTCTGGTCCTCCATCAATGACACCCCCCCTTGTCCTTTTTCCTTCCAGGCGTCTGGCCTGTCCAAATGGCTGGGGAGCAAGCTGACCCCCCTGGAGAGCATCCCTCACCCAGCCATCGCCTTTGTGCTCTGCCTGCTGGTTGCCGTCTTCACCGAGTGCACCAGCAACGTGGCCACCACCACGCTTTTCCTGCCCATCCTGGCTTCCATGGTAAGCGTGGCAAAAAGGAAGGGCTCGTTCGCGCAGCAAAAAGGGGTTAACCTACGAAACTCCCTCCCACTTGGAGGGGTTGCAAAGAGAGATGGAGACATTCGCAGAGGAGGAGAGAACTAGCTGGAGGCCACAATGCTTCTGAATGCCACTGGCTAGAGACCACAAGAGGGAAGAATTGCTCGGATCCTGCTTGTGGGTTTCCCGTTGGGGCATCTGCTCGGCCTCTGTGAGGACAGAAGGCTGGACTAGACGGGTCCTTTAGGGCCTGATCCAGCTCTTCTTATGGAAGTCTCTTGTGATAGCAGAACCTCCATGCCCAGGGACAGTCTACCTCTGAATCTCAGACAATGGGGAATGACAGCTGGAGAGTTCCTGCTGCTTGTGGGCTTCTTGGGCCCTCTTGGGCCTGATCCAGCCAGACACCCCCCCATCTCCTCCTGCCTTTTGTTGCCCCCAGGCCCAGGCCATCTGCCTCAATCCCCTCTACGTGATGCTGCCTTGCACCCTCTCCGCCTCGCTGGCCTTCATGCTCCCAGTGGCCACCCCTCCCAACGCCATCGTCTTCTCCTACGGGCAGCTGCACGTCATAGACATGGTGAGTGAGGGTCACGCCGTTGTAATAGTAATAGTAATAGTAATAGTAATAGTAATAGTAATAATAAATTATTTATACTCCGCCCTCCCCAGTCAAGACCGGGCTCAGGGCAGCTAACACCAGATATAAAACAAATTGATTGAAATACAACTTAAAAACAAGATTAAAAGACAACATTCAAACATTCAAACATTCAAATGCAGCCTCATTTCAGTGGAAACTCAACTCAAAAACTTTTTGGGGGATAAAAACGTCAAGTCTTCACCAAGGCTAACTATCCAGACTGGTCCTACATGGCCAGAAAAAAAGCCAGGGAAGTCCCAAAGTAGGAGTTCCATCACAGAAGGAGAAAGGGGAAGAGGATCAAGTTGATTCCAAGCCAAAGGCCAGGCGGAACAACTCTGTCTTACAGGCCCTGCGGAAAGAAATCAGATCCTTCAGGCCCCTGGTCTCATGAGGCAGAGCATTCCACCAAGCCGGAGCCAGTGTTAAAAAGGCCCTGGCTCTGGTTGAGGCTAATCTGACTTCCTTAGGGCCTGGGACCTCTAGGGCGTTGCTATTTATGGACTTTAAGGTCCTCCGCGGGGCATACCAGGAGAGGCGGTCCCGTAGGTACGAGGGTCCTAGGCCGTGTAGGGTTGGAAGGGACCCTCTGGGGTCATCTAGTCCAGCCCCCGCAAAGCCAGTGCCATCACCTCGGGCTCTGCCCATCCAGGAGCTTCCCTGGGCAGGGGGTGGCAGAAAGAGAGGGGGGGTTGTCGACTCCAGCACCCTCTAATGGTCCCTCCTGCAGTGGCGCCCAGTTGCCTATTCGGACTGGTGGGGAGGATGGCAGAGGCCAGCAGTGGGTGGAGCTAAGGCCAACAAGAGGCGGAGCCAACTCATTCCAGCTTTGCCCCCCCCATCCTCCTGCGAAGAGGAAGGTGGAGGAAGTACAGTGATATCTCAAGGCACATCTAGGACGGCTGCTCTTTCTTGGGGCAAGGGGGATAGAGCCCCTGCTTGGCATGCAGAAGGGCCCTTTCCTGAAACCCTGATGAGCTGCTGCCAGTCAGTGCAGGCAGAACTGACCTAGATTCTGTCTGGCTCACTCTACGGCCTCTTCTGGCATCCTGATCTCCTCTCCTTGTGTCCTCAGGTCAAAGCCGGCTGCATGCTGAACTTACTGGGGGTCTTGACCATCACTCTGGCCATCAACACCTGGGGCTTCCCCATCTTTGACCTCCACAATTTCCCAAGTTGGGCAAACGGCACCGCAGGTCAATGCTGAGCCCGGGGAAGCGACTCTCTCGCAAACGCGCTTCGGATCCTCGAGCGGCAACTCCTACGCTCCGCCGAGGGGCCGGCTCGCTTGGGGGGCCGTGGAGGCGCAAACGCAGCCTTCCCAAGCCGGCAGCGGCTGTGGACGGGGCTCCCCTCCCTCCCTCGCTGGGATTTCTTCTGCCCCAGTTGTAGCACCCGTGTGGAGCTTAGCAGTGGGGCACCTCACCTCACAGACCCAGCGTTGTGGGGCAGGAAAGAAATGGCCCCCTCCCAGATCTCCACCCAGCACCATCTTCCCTGGGCAACACACCACAGGATCATAAAGTTGGGAGGGGGACACCCAGAGGCCATCTAGTCCAGCCCCCTGCAATGCAGGAATCACTTCTCAAGAATCCCTGGCAGGCGCCCGTCCAACTTCTGTTTAAAAGCCTCCAGAGAAGGAAAGTCTGCTCCCTCCTGAGGTCATGGAATTGTGGAGGAGGGAGGGCCCCCCAAAGGTCATTTAGTCCAACCCCTGCGATGCAGGACCGTTTCATCAGACGCAGAGCGCCGGCGTGTCTGGGCGTGTCTTTCTGCCGCTGGTCCTTTTTACAGGTTGCTGCCGAGTAGTTCTGTGTGAGCCACCAACAGCGGGCAGGCAGAGCCAAGACACCCCCCCCAACCTCCTTGTGACCCCCACCAGCCGCTGGGCACCATGGGCACCGTGCCCCGTTGGTGCCTCCCATCTTCCAAGGAGGTCGGGGCTTCCAGGCCCCCGGGAAAAACACAACAGCTCTTTTGTGCAATAAAGAAAGTGTGGGCCAAAACCGTATTGTGGTTGTTCTCATGCGTTTAAGGGGATCTGTGGATCACACACAGTCACACACATACACAGAGTCTATTTAAAGTGCTTTTATCTCACTCCAGGCCCAAAAATAATAATCCATAGTACCTCACAAATATCAGTGATAACAGAGTCGCCGAGCTCAAGTTTTAGAGACCCAGCACAGAAGGAAAGAGCATCCGGAGGGAAGAGGAAAAAAGCAAGTTCTGGCACTAGGTCTTATCTATGGTTATCAGGGCTGGATTTAGGTTTGATGAGGCTCTAAGCTACTGGAGGTAATGGGGCCCTTTATATGTCCAGCTGTCCTTTGTCAACCACAAATTGTCGCTGTTTTTTGTGTTGAATATATGCTATATGATAATTAGTGGACCTAATAGGGATCTAAAGCCATTTGCACATGTTGTTGCCATGCAACCAGCCCATGCAGAATGTAGGCACCCTATATATAGAAATGAGCAAACCAGGGATATTTTAGGGAGCAGGCGAGCAGGCGGGGCCCATTACATACATCACAGGAGCCTACACAACACAAAACACTGTTACTGTATGTAGGTTTTATTTCATTTGTTTTTTATCTTATATTTTGGAAATGAACATCCAGGTTTTTTTTCCTTTAAATTTTTTTGGGGGGCCCCAGAAGGTGGGGCCCAAAGCTATAGCTTGTTTAGCTTATATGTAAATCCAGCCCTGATGGTTATGCATAATAGGGGGGAAAGGGGAGGGGAAACAAATTTAATTATGCTGAGAAAGCAAGAGGCTGTGACTGGCCCACTGTCATCCAGCAGAAGTCACATGGCCGAGTGGGGATTTGAACCCTGGTCTATCTCTCAGGTACAGTGGTACCTCGGGTTAAGTACTAACCGTATTTTTCGCTCCATAAGATGCACCTAGTTTTTAGAGGATGGAAACAAGAAAAAAAATATTCTGAACAAAACAGTGGATGTATGATTTTTGTGGTTCATGCTGTGGCCACAGACATGTGATCTGATGGTGAATTTGGGGTGACCCAATGCAAAAAGCCTGAGGATCCATGTGGATCCGTGCTTTGTAACCACTTTTTTGCACCATTGCGGCCCCCTCCCAGGCAGCCTCCTTTATCTCTAGCGTCCCTTATCTCCCTCCCCGATCGCTTGCGCATTAGCAGCTTTGTTTCAACACCCACTTCCCTCTTTCAAAAAGAAAAGCATATCTGTTTTTTGCCGCTGGGCAATTTGGCTCCAGGGACCACGCATTCGCTCCATAAGACGCACAGACATTTCCCCTTACTTTTTAGGAAGAAAAAAGTGTGTCTTGTGGAGCGAAAAATACGGTAATTCATTTCGGAGGTCCGTTCTTAACCTGAAACTCTTCTTAACCTGAAGCACCACTTTAGCTAATGGGGCCTCCTGCTGCCGTTGCACCGCCGGAGCACAATTTCTGTTCATATCCTGAAGCAAAGTTCTTAACCCGAGGTACTATTTCTGGGTCACCGGAATCTGTAACCTGAAGCGTATGTAACCTGAGGTACCACTGTACTAGTCTGGCCCTCTAACCACTGCTGCATGGACCTTGCTCGCCCAGGAGGCAGTGACAGCCAACATCTTGAATGGCTTTAAAAGAGGATGGGACAAATTGATGAATGAAAAGGGCTTTTGATGGCTCCTAGCCAGAATGGCTCTGCTGTGACTTCACAGCTGGAGGCGCCATGCTTCTGAATCCCAGCTGCTGGAAGCCAAAGAAGAAGAAGAAGAAGAAGAGTTTGGATTTGATATCCCGCCTTTCACTCGCCTTCAGGAGTCTCAAAGCAGCTAACATTCTCCTTTCCCTTCCTCCCCCACAACAAACACTCTGTGAGGTGAGTGGGGCTGAGAGACTTCAGAGAAGTGTGACTGGCCCAAGGTCACTCAGCAGCTGCATGTGGAGGAGCAGGGAAGCGAACCCGGTTCACCAGATTACGAGACTACTGCTCTTAACCACTACACCACACTGACTCTCGGAGAGGAGAGGGCTCTTGGGTTCGAATTCTGCTTGCCTGTTTCCCATGCGGACGACCATTATACTCCAACAAATCCAAACCCTGGTTCAATCAGGAATGCCTCGCTATGACGCGCTCTTTGTTGGGAAAATACAGGAATTAGAGGTCTGCCAATCTACTCCCTGCAGAGTGGTTTGAAGCTGAACAAAATTATAAAGCTTTGAACAAAAAGAAAAAGCCTAAGGCCTAACGGGAAGAGTGGCAATATTTAATAGAGGCCTCTTGAAGGAGAGACGCAGTCACCTTTGGAAAATAATTGCAAAAGGTTGGCAAGATTCCCCTTCCAAAGGGGAATATACCATCTCTGTTGGGGTTTGGGAGTCATGCTTCCAATCCTTATACACAACTAACCAGCATCTTCAGGCTCTGTCCTGACCTCTAAGTGATCCTGGTGCTGAGTGGCCCCTGGTGTCAGCGGAAGAAGCTCCCAGGCCCATTCAGTCTCTCAAACCTGGCAAAGCTCCTGGTGCAGACATTATTTCACCTGAGCTTCTTAAGGCCAATGCAGACTGGTGGGCCCCAGTGCTTGCTGCCTTGTTCACCAGCTTGTGGGCTCCTGCTGGCCCTGTGAAGACAGGAGGCTGGACCAGGTGGGCCTTGGGCCTGATCCAGCGGGCTCTTAGGTTCTTAACTCCATGACGCTATCCTCTGCTTGTGCTCCGTTTCTGAGTTCACCATCCTTAAAGTTCAGTTCTCACCCCTTTTCTTTATTAGTTTGCAATATTTTAAATTGAGTTTGCATGAAAATTCACACAAACTTTTGTACGCCTCTCTGCTGATCTATGCATTTCTGTAGGCAGGTTTATTCAATATATTCACCCCCCCCCCAAAGTCATCCTCCCTAATTTAATGTTTGTTTGCACATTGTTTCCCTTGAATGCATGCACTTTTATACACTTTTTTAAAAAAATCAAAAACTACTTTTGCAAAATTCAGAAAACATCTCCTGATGTTCTCATATTTTACATATTTTTTCACATATTTTACATATTTTTTTAAGGAGTACTCTCATTTTGACTAAAATAAATCATTTTATAGTTCAAATCAGGGGAAATAAATACAGTAAATGGACAAAAGTGCAAAGTTTCACAAAATGTTTAGGGGAATGCATACCCCTGTGTTGCCCCCCCCCCGAAAAAAAGCACTGGTTCTGCCTATATTTTAAATTTAAAACAAACGCAGTTGCCCATTTTGCAGCTGCCTTCGGTCTCAGGCTTACGACTCCCTCCGCGGAGGATTTACATGGGGAACCCGCCTCATTCGGGAACTGCAGCTCTGAGCATCTCGGGGAACGGCCTGGGCACACGCCCTTTCTCTCCCTCCGCTCCAGGCCTGATCCTTATCGTGCGGCTGGTAAAACAAGTACCAATTTGGCAAGGTGCAGAGCATGGCAGGCGGGGAAGAGAGGCAGGTGCTTCCAAGGAGGAAACCCCAGGCATGGCTCTAGGGATCCCCCTGCCCGTTAGGATCCCAGCCGCTGCACCCCATTGGTGGGGGGGGGGAGGATCATGGAATTGTTGAGTTGGAAGGGGCCCCCCAAAGGTCATCCAGCCCAACCCCCCTGCAATGCAGGAATCTCAACTAAAGCATCCATGGCAGGTGGCCATAACTCACCTCTGTCATCTCTAAGCTATGGTGCAATGGTGGGGAACACCTGCCTTGAATGCAGAAGGCCCAGGGTTCAACCTCCAGGCAGGGCTAGGAAAGCCCCCACTGGCCCCTCCCAGATCCTAGTTCAACCCTCTCACCCAGCCACTGCCCCCTTGTTTCTGAAAACTCACCCCCTGCCCTGTGAAAAGCGTTATTCAGAACAGCAATTAGCACGATCCGCTAAAGAAGGTAACAACACAGTAAAATTCGAAACAGGAACCCTCTATCACCCACTGATTCCAAATCCAGTTGAAAGCTATTTAGTTCAGTTAAGTCAACCCAACTGATGCAGGTGATCCAGTGGACTACTGCAATGTACTCTACGTGGGGCTACCTTTGAAGGTGACCCGGAAACTACAACTAATCCAGAATGTGGCAGCTAGACTGGTGACTGGGAGCAGCCTCCGAGACCACATAACACCTGTCTTAAAAGACCTACACTGGCTCCCAGTACGTTTCCGAGCACAATTCAAAGTGTTGGTGCTGACCTTTAAAGCCCTAAACGGCCTCGGTCCAGTATATCTGAAGGAGCGTCTCCACCCCCATTGTTCTACCCGGACACTGAGGTCCAGCACCGAGGGCCTTCTGGCGGTTCCCTCACTGCGAGAAGCCAAGTTACAGGGAACCAGGGAGAGGGCCTTCTCGGTGGTGGCGCCCGCCCTGTGGAACGCCCTCCCACCAGATGTCAAAGAGAAAAACAACTACCAGACTTTTAGAAGACATCTGAAGGCCGCCCTGTTTAGGGAAGCTTTTAATGTTTGATGTTTTATGGTATTTTAATATTTTGTTGGAGTGGGCTCATTATTATTATTATTATTATTATTATTATTATTATTATTATTATTATTATTCCTGGTAATTGGCTGCCTTGGGAAAACTCAGAATCATAAATGCAAACGAACCAGGCCAAAAGAAGCGGGTTTGAAAGGGACAATCAGATTTTAGATGCAAAGTGAGGAAGGTGTTTCACTCGAGGGTCTAGCCTAGTAAATAAGTGATCCCAGCTCTCAGAGGGGGGGGGCCTCCAACACCCCTCGGCTGCCCCCTTGCCTCTTACTGCCCCCTAAGCAATCCCACTGCTGCCCACTTTGGGCACCGCGGGGTGAAGCATTTGCCCAGCATGCAGAAGGACCAGGGCTCCATTACCAGGTAGGGCTGGACTGTCCCCATGGTTTGAAAGCCCAGAGAGCAGCTGCCAGTCAGTGTCGACAATACTGAGCTCGATGGACCAATGGACTGACTCCGTATAAAGCAGATCCCTACATTCCTATTTAAAGCAGACCAAGAGGACTAGAATCTTAGTTTATTGTTAGAGGAATGGCTGCAGCTTTGTATGCAGAAGGTTCAGTCCCTAGAGAGGGCTGGGAGTGTCCCTTTCTTGAAACCCTGGAGAGCCACTGCCAGCCAGTGCAGGCAGTGCTGAGCTAGGTGGATCCATCCATCTGACTGAGGAGCAAAGGAAACTCTCTTCCACCATTTAAACCATCCACACAGCTGCAAATAAAACAATTTAAGTGTGTGGTAAAAGTGCATTATGCAAATTTGACACTAGATGGCGATGGTGGGCAATGGCAAATTTAATATATTTTTCAAAACGCTTTTTTAAAACAGCATTTTCACAGCGTTTTTTAAATATGTGTCTAGATTCCACCTTTGTTTAGCACCATGGGGACTAGAATCTTGCTTTGTTTTCAGGGGAGGGCTGCAGCTTAGGGGTGAAGCACCTGCTTTGCATGCAAAGGGGCCCACATTCAACCCTCAACGGCCTTTCCAGGCAGGGCTGTGAAGGATCCCTTACCTGGAGAGCTGCTGTCAGTCCGTGCAGGCCGTGCTGAGCTTGATGGATCAACAGCCTTTGTGTCCGAGGTGCAACACAACCACAGACACAGCAGAAACACCACAAGTGTAACCCCCCCCCCCAAATCCCTGTCTTTCTTTCACACACTCAGGCCCATCCCAACACCCTACAAACTGATCCTCTGTTCCGACGGGGCACCCATAAAAACTGCTCGCAGGCTGACTCACGCCGCTTTACAATGGGAGTCAGCCAAGGCTCAGGTGCCTGGCATGCACTGATCAGGTGCCAGGAGCCCAAAATAACCCCCGTTTATTGGGTGCTAATCACCACTGCCAGCGCTGCCAGCCCCTGTTAAACACAGGCTTAGAGGGCGGGTATTTTAGTCCTTTCCTCACACATCCAGCCCAGCATCCTGTCCTCACAGGGGCTGACCAGATGCCTCAATGGGAAGCCTGCAAGCAAGATTCGAACACAAGAGCCCTCTCCCCTCCTGGGGTTTCCAGCAACTGGGGTTCAGAACCATGGCTGCCTCCAACCAAGGTGGCAGAGTGTAGTGGTTAGTAGCCATCGAGAGTCCTTCCTTCAATCTAATCGTCTTTTAAAGCAATCCAAGTTGGCTGCCATCGCTGCCTCTGGTGGCAGGGAGTTCCATAGTTTAACTCTGCACTGCATGAAGAAGGACTTCCTTTTACCTCTCCTGAATCTCGCAGCAGTTCCAGGGTTAGGAGAGAGGAAGAAAAGCGTTTCTCTATCCGCTTTCTCCATGCCAGGCATGAATTTATAAACGTCTATCACTCTATCATGTCGCCTCTTCCTTGCCTTTCCTTCATCCTAAAGAGTCCCAAACGCTCTAACCTTTCCTCTAACGCTCTAACCTTTCTTACAAACAAAGAATTGTAGACCAAGGGTCATCTAGTCCAACAATCTGCAAATCAGCAATCCCACCTCAAGAATCCATCTTAACCTCAGAAAGTTCTTCCTAGTGTTCTGCAGGAAGAGCAGTGCCAGATCCTGGGGCCTCAAGTTTCAGCAGCACCCCTGGGCGACAAAGAAATTTGGCACCCCTCGGCCTCTTGTCTTCCATTCCGCATCATAGTTGCAGCCCCCCCCCCCAAGGTCTCTGCTTCCAGTACAGTGGTACCTCAGGTTAAGAACTTACTGGTAATTCGTTCTGGAGGTCCGTTCTTAACCTGAAATGGTTCTTAACCTGAGGTACCACCTTAGCTAATGGGACCTCCTGCCGCTGCTGCGTGATTTCTGTTCTCATCCTGAAGCAAAGTTCTTAACCCGAGGTACTATTTCTGGGTTAGCAGAGTCTGTAACCTGAAGCGCCTGTAACCCGAGGTACCACTGTACAACCAAAGCAATCCTGCTCCTCTAAATCTGCCCCAGAGGAGACTTCAGTCGTACCTCAAGTTACAGACACTTCAGGTTACAGACTCTGCTAACCTAGAAATAGTACCTTGGGTTAAGAACTTTGCTTCAGGATGAGAACAGAAATCGCACGACGGCAGCAGGAGGCCCCATTAGCTAAAGTGGTACCTCAGGTTAAGAACAGCTTCAGGTTAAGAACGGACCTCCAGAACGAATTAAGTTCTTAACATGAGGTGCCACTGTAAAGAGGTTTGATCTGGCAGAGGACCCTCTCTCCAATTCTGCCTGCGTTTAAAAACAAATCTACGAAATGCACACATTCTAAGATTTGTGGGGTGCAAGGCAACCTAAATTATTGGGTCCAGCAAATGTCAGAATTAATCAAGGTCTGGGTAAAGTCAGGCTGGCCTGGTGATCTCTTGCGGAGTCCGGTGTTGTATGGGAGTCGGCGTCGTGAGATTCCTGCATCGCAGAGGGTAAAAAAAAAAAAAGAATTGTAGGGTTGGAAGGGACCATGACGGTCATCTAGCCTGACCCCCTGCGATGCAGGAATCTTTCCCTCAACGCGGGGCTCAGACCCACAACCCTGAGATCAAGAGTGTCCATGCTCTATCCCCAAATGATCAATCCTACCTTTCTGTGATTCCCTGATTTATTTTTACCCTGCCTCAAGGCAGGATGCCGGACTAGATGGGCCACTGGCCTGATCCCAAGAAAAAAGCACACCAAGAACTCAGGCCAATATAAGTTTCCGTAGTGGGAGTGGTCCCTATTCACAAATCAATAGTTAATTGTAACAAAAACTAATCCATTCAAAAGTATGTATTCTGACAAGGATTACAGCCTCAAATAGAGATTACAAACTCAAACTCATAAGGATTGTTGTTGTTTAGTCATTTAGTCGGGTCCGCCTCTTCGTGGCCCCCTGGACCAGAGCACGCCAGGCACTCCTGTCTTCCACTGCCTCCCGCAGTTTGGTCAGACTCATGCTGGTAGCTTCGAGAACACTGTCCAACCATCTTGTCCTCTGCCATCCCCTTCTCCTTGTGCCCTCCATCTTACCCAACATCAGGGTCTTTTCCAGGGAGTCTTCTCTTCTCATGAGGTGGCCAAAGTCTTGGAGCCTCAGCTTCAGGATCTGTCCTTCTAGTGAGCACTCAGGGCTGATTTAATTAAGAATGGAGAGGTTTGATCTTCTTGCAGTCCAGGGGACTCTCAAGAGTCTCCTCCAGCACCAGAATTCAAAAGCATCCTGGCAGCTCTGACACATCCATTCTTTGGCAATCAGCCTTCTTTATGGTCCAGCTTTCACTTCCATACATAAGGATATGTATATCCAATTATGGATCAGAGACCAGTAAGTTCATGTTAGTCCATATATATATATATATTATATTTATACGAATTCTTCAAACTTACACGACCCTTTAAAGATTAGCTGATGAAGAGGAATACATTGAAACACGGCCCTGTCCTGGTTTCTGATCCATATTGACTTCTGACTTCTGCTCAATGATTGAATCGGACTGTGGACTAACATGAACTTACTGGACTGTGATCCAATCCTGCTTGGGGCCTCTGACTGACCCTGGTGAAGGCAGGAGGCTGTGAGTTCCACAGGTGTCCTAGTGAGTCCCATGACCGAGGACCCCACCACGATGTCACCTTCTGAACAGACAGCCTTATAGAGACCCCAACTTGGGACTGGATCCTGCCCGGGCAGAGTAAGAAAGAAACAGCGCAGGTCCGTCCTCCCCCCAACTCTGCTCCACCAACCCCCGCTTCGCTACAGGCCTGTCCTGATGAGACTTGCAAGGGAATTCAAAAGGATTCCCCCCCCCCCGCCACTGCCGCTGCGAAGGTGCCGTGTCCCCCAGAGCAAAGTCGGCTCTCTCTTCCTGCTTTTTCATTCCTGCCATGGGAAAACGAACACTCATAAATCACTTGTCTTCTTGGGGAATGGCGGCTCAGCCCCCCCTCCTGTCACCGGCCCCCTCCAGCCCCTGCTCACACCTGGGACCCCCCCTTTCCTGATCCACCCTCAAATGGAGGCCATGTGGGCTCAAAACATCAGAACAGCCCAGCAGAATCAGGCCAGTGGTCCGTCTGGTTCAGCGTTCTGCTCTCACAGCGTCCAAATGCCCCTGAGAACCTAGGGATCGAGATAGACTGCCTCTGCACCTGGAGGTTCCATAAGGAAGAGCCTGGTTGCGGGATCAGGCCAAAGGGGGCCTGCCTAGGCCAGCATCCTTTCCTCACATGGGCCAAGCAGATGTGTTACAGCAGGCAGAGGCAAACTCGGCCCTCCAGGTGTTTTGAGACTACAGTTCCCATCATCCCTGACCACTGGTCCTGTTAGCTAGGGATTAATGGAGTTGTAGTCCCAGAACATCTGGAGGACCGAGGTTGCCTATGCCTGTGTTATGGGAAACATTCAAGCGAGGCCTGAGCACAAAGAACCCCTCCTGCGCTTGCCAGAAACATTGCTGTCTCTGACTGCGAAGGCCCAGCCCAGCCCTCTCCTCCTCCATGGATTTTTCTCATCCTCTTTTAAATCCATCCAGGTTGGTGGCCCTCACTGCCTCCAGTGGCAGGGAGTCCCATGGGCTCATTCAAACTTCCTTTCGTGCTGGATTTCTAGGCACAGGTCTGTGCTGTCTCTGAGACCTTCATTTGGTCACAGCAATCCATGGATCGCCCATATTGCTGTTTGTTGTGATTCAGCATTAAAGACCGGGTTTTCGCGGGGAAAGAGCCCAGGCAAAAACAAAAAGCACTCTGGCATGGTGCTTTAAAGTGCTAGAAGGAGTCATAGAGTTGGAAGAGATCCCCAAGAGTCATCTAGTCCAACCCTCTGCAATGCAGGACAAAGGGTAAGTGACCCTGTATGTTCCATGAAGAAGGACTTTCTCTTATCCATTCTGAATCTTCCAGTATAGTGGTACCTTGGCTCTCAAACTTAATCCGTTCTGGAAGTCTGTTCCAAAACCAAAGCGTTCCAAAACCAAGGCACACTTTCCCATAGAAAGTAATGCAAAACGGATTAATCCGTTCCAGACTTTTAAAAACAACCCCTAAAACAGCAATTTAACATGAATTTTACTATCTAACGAGACCATTGATCCATAAAACGAAAGCAATAAACAATGTACTGCAGACACACAATCAATCATCTGAAGGCAGCCCTGTTTAATGTTGAATAGATTATTGTATTTTAATATTTTGTTGGAAGCCGCCCAGAGTGGCTGGGGAAACCCAGCCAGATGGGAGGGGTATAAATAATAAATTATTATAATAATATTATTATAATCAATCCATCAGTAGCTGAACTGGGTTCCACCAGTTACAAAAACAAAACAAAAAGAGCAGCAAAAACAAAAATGCAAAATAAAGAGCAAAAACAGACAGACCTCAGTGTAACACTCAAAACGGAAGCATGGCACTCAAAATGGAGCACGTTCGGCTTCAGAAAAATGTTTGCAAACCAGAACACTTACTTCCGGGTTTGCAGTGTTTGGGTTCCAAGTTGTTTGAGTACCAAGGAGTTTGAGAACTGAGGTACCACCGTATTCAGCTTCATGGGATTCCCGGGAGTTTTCATGTTATGAGAGAAGCAAAAAGTTTCTCTCTCTCTACTTTTTTCATGCTGGGCATAATTTTAGAAACCTCTGTCATGTTGCCTCTTCCTCACCTGAAAAGTCCCAAACTCCTCCACTTTTCTTCATAAGCAAGCCCCTCCATTCATTCCCTGAAACATTTTGGTTCCCCTTTCCTGATCTTTTCTCTGCAATCTCCTTCTTGAGGCAACTGGAACTGCACACAGTACTCCAAATGCCACAAATTTGTATAACAGCATCATGATAGTTCACACACACACAATGCGTAAGCTTTTGAGTTTCACTGAACTGTTCAGCCTGTGGAATCTCTGGTATACGCAACGTAGGGTGCAGCAACTGGCAGCCCAAGCCTTTTTGAGGTGATGTTGCAAACGTCAGTCAATTCCACTTTCTCAACCCCCTCCCCCTAATCTTAAATCCAGTCATTCACATTTCCACACCTGTTTGTGAATTATTATTTTTAATGCCTCACGAAAATTCAGCAGCGTTTCAATGTGAATTCATCACAGTATAAAAAAAAAAGCACATAGATTCATGACCGCAGACATAAAAAATGTTTTATATTATGGAGAATGGCAAATATACATATTTGTACCACAGCCAAAATCACATGCAAAACTTCTTTGCCCTGTGTCTGGAGAAGAAATCAACCCACGAATTGTTTCCAGGCTGCCAATGATACAGAAAATTTGTGCTAGAAAGCGATGGAGGTTTTTCACGAGGACTTTTTAAAGTTGCAAAATGATGCAGGAAGGTAGAGGTTAGGTTAGAGAATTCAGATAAGCCAGATATGTAAATTAGATAAATAAAGTCGAGGAAGCAAATAAAGTACTGTGAGCAGAAACTGCAAGTGTGCTTGCGGAAAGACTTAACATTGTGAGAGTTATGTGATGTCGCCACAGCAGAAAAGCAAGACGAAAAACGTCGCTTTTAGGGAAAACATGAACTGCAGCAGAATGGAAGCAGCTCTGCTGGGTGGGAAGGAAAACTGTGGCCCCACAGCGCAGCCTGGCTCTCCCCTTGAGATCTCGGAGCTGCTGCCAGCCAGAGCGCGCAAGGTGACGGGCAACAGATCCGAGCAGAGGCGGCCATTTCACCCTCTCTGAAGGCTTTCAGAGTGCTGCTGAGGGCAGGAGGGCATGCCAGGATCTGGGAGAAAGCAGGAGGGCAGTGGAATGGGGGGGGAGACCCAGAAAGCAACCCACCCTTTGTTGTGGCAGGGATCTCACTTGCCACACCAGAAAAAGCAGCCTGGCACCGCCTGGCAGGCGCTTAATCACAGTAATTACAAAGGCAATAAACTGTTTACTGAGAAAGCAACAAATTGCTGAACCTTTGAACGTCACTCGGGCCCCGGGCAGGACACACCACAACTGCTGCTTCCCAAGGAGGCGCCAGGACATAGGTAAACTGTGGAACTCCCTCCCACTGGAGGCCACCAACTCGGACAGCTTTAGAAGAGCATTGGGGCAGGTTTGTGGAGGGTAAGGCTTATTGGTGGCTACTGGGAACCCTGGCTCTGCTCTGCCTCCACAGTCCGAAGGGGCAATGCTTCCAAAGACCAGTGGCGGGAAACCGCAGGAAGGCACAGGGCCTGTTTGTGGGCATCTCATTGGCATCTGGTTGGGCTCTGTGAGAGAAGGAGGCTGGACTAGAAGGGTCATTGGCCTTGTCCAGCAGGCTCTTCTTACGTGCTCATGGAACATCCAGGCTCAGAGGCAGTCTATCCAGAATCCTAGGGTCTTGGGGGCATTTGGCCACTGTGAGAGCAGAATGCTAGGCTAGATGAACCATTGGCCTGATCATGCAAGCTCTTCTTAAGTTTGAAGCAAGAAAATTTCTTTGCATAGCACAACAGCCAAGGCTCTCCATGCCCCCAAAGATCTGCACCATTGCTCTCAAGTAAGGTGCTGCTTAAAGGACGTGGGTGGCGCTGTGGGTTAAACCACAGAGCCTAGGACTTGCCGATCAGAAGGTCGGCGGTTCGAATCCCCGTGACGGGGTGAGCTTCCGTTGCTCGGTCCCTGCTCCTGCCAACCTAGCAGTTTGAAAGGACATCAAAGTGCAAGTAGATAAATAGGTACCGCTCCGGTGGGAAGGTAAACGGCGTTTCCATGCGCTGCTCTGGTTCGCCAGAAGCGGATTAGTCATCCTGCCACATGACCCAGAAGCTGGACGCCGGCTCCTGAGTGCTGCAACCCCAGAGTCGTCCGTGACTGGACCTAATGGTCAGGGGTCCCTTTACCTTTACCTTTACACATTCATTCATTCATTCATTCATTCATTCATTCCATAAAATGTATATTCTGCTTGTTCATTAAAAAACCAACAAACCATAAAACAGCAAAGGTTTATGAAAAGGATTTAGAAACAAAAACATTACCCAAAAAGAAGAATTAACAAGTATCATGTAAGACCTCCAGCAGCTAAATTAGCAACCGGCTGAAAGCAGAGCAAAACTTGCACCAGCTCTCTAAACATCTGGACAGGATAAAATGTTCTTGGTGACCAGTGAAGAGAGTTCAGGGAAGGTGACCACCTGCTGTCAAGTGGCGGGGAGTTCCAAAGTATAGGCATTGCCATCTGTTGATGGACTGCAGCTGCCACGCTGGCTGATGGGGAGTGTAGTCAGCAACAACTGGAAGGGCACCAGCTTTCCCAGCCTGCCCCAAAATGGCAGGTCAGGAGGCTTCAGTTTTTGCTTACGGATTCAACACACAAAGCAGCACGCCCCGTCAGAAGCAGAATCACTAAATGCACCATTAAGAGAAAACCATCTGATTCCAGCTTAGCTTTGGAGTCGCCTGCGTTTCCGGTCCTCCGGGTGCCTTCCTTCACCCTCTCCTCTTCCTCGGGCAAATCATCTGAGGAATTAATTTCGATTCATTAAGACAGGCAGGAGTTCTCAGGGGAAGAGTGGAGGGTGGGGCCACATCCCCTCCCTTCCCTCCATCAGGCGGTCGGGTTAATTTTCTCTGCAGGCAGGAACACAGTG
This sequence comes from Podarcis erhardii, assembly GCF_964252035.2. Lineage (NCBI taxonomy): Eukaryota > Metazoa > Chordata > Lepidosauria > Squamata > Lacertidae > Podarcis > Podarcis erhardii. The sequence goes on from NC_138514.1 coordinate 38,410,448, forward strand.
CACAGAACATCAGAGGATGTGTCTGGGTGCAGGATCAGGCTGAAGGGGCTCAGATCACCCAGCCTCCTGTTCTCACTGTGGCAGATGCCGCAACAGGCAAGGACTTCAAAAGATGCTCAGGCTCTGAGCTACAATGGCTCTGTTCTCCCCTCCACTGTTGGAGGAAAGATGTCTCTAAGGAGCGGTCCTTTTTTTGGTCCTATAGCTCCCCCTTTGCTTTTTTCACATTTGCCATTGAGCTTCAGAAATCTGGTGTCCTTAAGACAGCTCCAGCAAAAAGGCAGCACCCTCAGAACGTAGGAAGAGTATTCTGGATCAAGCCAGTGTCCCATCTAGTCTAGCATCTGAACATATACCCCCAAGGGAATTTGCAGGATTCGAGCAAAAGAATGATACTCTCCCCTCCTCTGGTTTCCAGAAGCCTTGCAGCCTCCAGCTGTGGCTCGTAGCCATTGATAGCCACTTGCCCTCCTCCATTAATTTCTCCAATTGCCTCTTTAAAATTTCCAGGTTGGAATCCATGGCTGCCTCCTGTGGCAGTGAGTTCCATTGGTTAACCATGTGCTGCATGAATAAGGACTTTCTTTTCTCATTCCTGAATCCCCCAACATTCAGCTTTATGGGATGCCCCCTGTCATGTACTGAGTTGAATAGGATCCAAAATGCAGCAGTCTGATTGGTCCTAGAACAATAGGATCCAAAATGCAGCAGTCTGATTGGTCCTAGAACAATAGGATTCAGAATGCAGCAGTCTGATTGGTCCTAGAACAATGAAGCAGTATGATTGGTCCGCAGGAGCCACCTAATCCAGCTCCAGGTGGAAGTGAATCCACAACCTGATTGGCCTACAGGAGAATTCCGGAATTAGCCAATCACGTGCAGCCCATTGTGTAAATAATGTACAGTGTATAAAGCAGATACTTTGGGGGAACTTTCATTCCTCCTCACCACTATGAGCTGAATAAAGAGCATGAAATCCACTCTCAGCTTTGAATATATTTCACCCCCAAACTAGGAGAGAGGAAGGAAAACTTCTCTCCACGACTTTGCGTCATTTTGTATATTCTGTTCTCACTGGGGCCAACCAGATGCACATTATGGAAAACCCACGAGCGGTTTCTGAGCACACGAGTAATTCTCCCCTCCTGTGGTTCCCAGGGACTGGGGTTCAGAAGCATCGCCGCTGCCTCCAGCTGTGGGGCCAAGCAGAGCTTTCCTGGCTAGTAGCCAGCGACACCCCTCCATGAATTTGTCTAATCTTCTTTTAAAGCCAAGTTGATTGATGGCCATCACTGCAGGCTAGATGATGGGGCAGTGCATTCCAAAAAAGCCCAGGGTCCAGCAGGTCCAAAACATGACCTACAGGCAAGTCCAGGGCCGACACTGCAGGGATGGTGTAGCTCAGCCACAAGGAGTGGCTCAGTTTGGAGAGAAGGGGACTCCAATCTGTGCCATTTCCAGAAAATGAAAGGTTCAAGAAGTAGACCTTAGATCAGCCTTTCTCAACCTGTGGGTCCCCAGATGTTGTTGAACTACAACTCCCATCACCCCTAGCTAGCAAGGCTAGTTGTAGTCCAACAACATCTGGGGAGCCACAGGTTGAGAACTGCTGCCTTAGATACGCTGTCCTCCTAAACCACACCTGGACCACCAATGGCGGCTGTGAAGGAGATCCAGGGATTGCTTCCTCATGAGGAAACCCCCTGAATCCCAAGGAACACAGTGGCTCGGAGACCACAGACCCGTGTTCCGAACCTGGATCTTTTGGTACCACTGTTCTTGAAGACAAGGCGGGTGCTGATCCTTCTCTGATGTATCTAAGGGTCTCACACACCAGTCCTCAAGGACCTCCCCTCTCCCTCCTCCTGAGTTCATCCTCACCCAGCCCAGCAGCTCAGCTGAAATATCAGGACTCAGCACCAGAGAAAACTGTTTAAAAATGCCTGCAGTGGGGCCAGTAGACAAACCCCGGTGGCGACTCGTAATGTGAACAAAAAGATATAATTCCCATGGTTGGCAGGGTCACAAAGGAAGGAGAGATTTCTATCCGTGGAAATGCAATCACGATAATAGCAGTAATAATAATAGTAATGTCATAATGATAGACCAGAAAATATATTTGCACAGGAGGTTCTAGGACATAAAGGGGAAAATTGGATCCTTTGTTCTTTCAATTAGCATACGTCGAGGAGAGTATATCTCAAGGTCAGAACATCAGAAGAGCCCTGCAGGGCTCGATCAGGCCTGAGGGAGGCACACCTAGTCTGGCCTCCTGTTCCCACAGAAGTCACATGCCCCTGAGAACGTAGGAATTGAGATAGACTGCCCCTGGAGCTGGAGGTTCCATAAGGACGTCCGAAGAGCCTAGTTGCTGGATCAGGCCAAAGGGGGCCCACCTAGTCCAGCATCCTGTTTTCACAGCAGCCAACCAGATGCCATCTTGGGAAATCTGAAAGCAGGACCAGAGCACAAGAACAGTTCTCCCCTCCTTCCATTTCCAGCAATTGGCATTCAAAAGCATGTGCAGAGCACAGCCATGAAAAGCCCTCTCCTCCTCCACGAACATCTCCAGTCCTCTTTTAAAGCCATCACTGCTTCCTGTGGGAGGGAGTTCCACAGTTCATCTCTGGACCTGGCGTCTTCTCCATTTCATCCCTACTGCTTCTCAGTGGTCCCATTTGGTTTCCAGGTCCGGTTGGCACACAAACTGGCTGTGAATGTTAGAAAGAGTGATGTTACTTAGTTATTTTTGTGCTGCATTTCTCTCCCACGTTTCCCTCCCAGGAGCTCAAGGTGGCTGGCCTGTGGTTCTCCCCACCTCCTCGTTTAATCCCCACAACAACCCTGTGAGGCAGGTTCAACTGAAAGAAGAGCTCACCTCCAGTGAGAGCTTCATGGCCGAGAGAGTGTGGGGATTCGAACCCTGGTCTGGCCCTCTGGTGGCACCACTTGGCCACCACTCACTCTCATTACAGATATTGCAGCCCCTCACCCACAGAGACTTTTCCCCAAGCTGTGCAAAGCCACAGCAGACAACAATTTGGGTTGTAATCCCCTTTTACACCTTGGAACTCCCTGCCTATTGATATCATGCAGACACCTTCCCTGCCCACGTTTCAGCGCCTGCTAGTTTTAATGTGTTTCTTTTTTAACATATTCTGTTTCTTAAGTTGTTGTTCATTCTTCTTCTTGATAATCTTACCATTTTCTATCCTTTTGTTGTTTACAATCAAGTGGTATATAACTTTTTATGAAATGAAATAATAAGTGAACCATTTCCCCCCACTGACACGGAGGGCCAGATTTAGGTTGGATGAGGCCCTAAGCTAATGGGGCCCTTTATATGTCCAGCTGTCCTTTGTCAACAATAAATTGTCGCTGTTTTTTGTGTTGAATATATGCTATATATATGGTAATTTATGGACCTAATAGGTATCTAAAGCCATTTGCACATGCAGAATGTAGGCACCCTATATAGAAATGAGCAAACCAGTGATATTTTAGTGAGCAGGCTAGCAGGCGGGGCCCATGACTTACATCATAGGAGCCTACACAACACAAAACACTGTTGCTGTATGTAGGTTTTATTTTATTTTTTTATGTTATATTTTGGAAATGAACAGGATTTTTTTTCTTTACTTTTTTGGGGGGGCCCCAAGAGTATGGGGCCCTAAGCTATAGCTTGTTTAGCTTATACGTAAATCTGGCACTGTGGGCTGGGGGGAGGCTGGAAAAGGCCCCATTTCCTTTTGGGTTTGTGGCCTCCGTGACCGTGGCAGCCGCCCCTTGGCCCCGGATCAGCCCCTTCGATCCCCCGCGCCCACCTGGGGGGGTGTTTCCCGGGGACCCGAAGGGCCAGCGCAGGTGGAGTAATTCGGGGCGCACCTTCCCCGGAAGACGTTGAGCGAGAGATAAAGGGCAAGCCCCAACTCCTCTCTCAAGGCACAGCAGCAGACGGTTGAGGGAGCTACGCCCAGGCGTGTTTCCCTGGAGGGGATCCCAGGCCGCTGCTCCGCAAAACACACACACACACAAACACACACCCCGTGCGCCATTGCAAGGGTGGCAGCAAAGGAGCAGCAGCAATGTCTCGTTCTCCCTTCGGCAGGTCTGGATAGCTCAGTTGGTTAGAGTGTTTCCCAACCTTGTGCCTCCAGCTGTTTTTGGACTACAATTCCTATCATCCCTTGCCACTGGTCTTGCTAGTCAGGGATGATGGGAGTTGTAGTTCAAAAACAGCTGGAGGCACAAGGTTGGGAAACACACGATACTCTTTATTGTCATTGTCCCATACAGAACAACGAAATTGAAAAATCTACATAAGACATTCAAAAACCAACAAGCCTGCTATCCCAGCTATCCCAACCTGGTTAGCCCCCTAAAAACTCTGATACCCCAATTTTAAATACAATATACTCCTATACAGATTCCTTACAATGCGTTTAAAACCAAAATCGCATTTGGGTAGAAACTGTTTCTCAGGTGGCTTGTTGTTGCTGTTGTTTTGTCATTTAGTCGTGTCCAACTCTTCCTGACCCCCTGGACCAGAGCACGCCAGGCACTCCTGTCTTCCACTGCCTCCCGCAGTTTGGTCAAACTCATGCTGGTCGCTTCGAGAACACTGTCCCACCATCTCTTCCTCTGCCGTCCCCTTCTCCTTGTTCCCTCCATCTTTCCCAACACCAGGGTCTTTTCCAGGGAGTCTTCTCATGAGGTGGCCAAAGTCTTGGAGCCTCAGCTTCACGATCTGTCCTTCCAGTGAGCACTCAGGGCTGATTTCCTTCAGAATGGAGAGGTTTGAGCTTCTTGCAGTCCATGGGACTCTCAAGAGTCTCCTCCAGCACCAGAATTCAAAAGCATCCATTCTTCGGCGATCAGCCTTCTTTATGGTCCAGCTCTCACTTCCATACATCACTAGTGGGAAACCATAGCATTAACTATACAGGCCTTTGTTGGCAAGGTGATGTCTCTGCTTTTTAAGATGCTGGCTTTAAGTCCTAGTCTTTATAACCCTGTACCTTCTTCCAGAAGCAGAAGCATTTCCGGGGTGCACACTATCCTGCGCTATCTCTGCAGCTTTCTTATGGCGCCTGGAAACATAGATTTGATCCAAGGTGGGAAGAGTGCACCCCATTATTCTCTCCGCAATCTTTACAACCCTGGACAGCATTGTTTTTTCCCTGGCCGTGCAGCTCCCAAACGACACACACAGACCATAAGTTAATACACTCTCCACAGTACAATGGTAAAATGCCATCAACAGGTCCTTTAAGAGACTGTTTTTCCGGAGGATTCTCAGAAAATATAACCTCTACTGTGTTCTCTTCATCAGGTCTTTGCTGTTTTCTCCCCAGGTTAGGTCATCTCTCAACTCCATTCCCAGAAATCAAAACACCGAGACCTGTTCCACGCACTTCCCCTCAATAATAAGTGGCTGAATATTCAATTTACATTTCCTAAAGGTTGCAGGTTCGATTCCCTCATGGGACAGCTGCATATTCCTGGGGGTTGGACTGGATGATCCTCAGGGCCAGCCCTACAGTTCTGTGATCTAACCTAAATGTCAGGACTGGCTATTAGACACAATGCCTATGTTCTCCATCCTCTGAATGCCACTTGCAAGTGGGGAGAGTTGCTGGAGTCTGGCTTGTGTAGAATTATAGAGCTGGAAGGGACCTGGGGGTCATCTAGTCCAACCCCCTGCAATGCAGGAATCTCAGCTGAAGAATCCAGGACAGATGACTATCCAACCTCTGCTTAAAAACCTCCCAGGAAGGAGAGTCCACCACTTCTCGTGTAAGACCATTCTGCTGTTGAACTGCTCTTACTGTCAGAAAGTTTTTTCCATATGTTTCGTTGAAATCTCCTTTCTTGTAACTTGAAGCCATGGGTTCGAGTCCTACCCTCCGGAGCAGGAGAAAACAAGCTTGCTCCCTCCCCCAAGTGACAGCCCTTGAGATATTTGAAGATGACTCTCGTATATCCTCTCAGTCTTCTCTTTTCCAGGCTAAACACACCCGGCTCCTTCAACCGTTCCTCATAAGGCTTGGATTCCAGACTCCAGATCATCTTGGTCACCCTCCTCTGCACAGTTCCTCTGTCAATATCCTTGCCTAGTTTCAATCATTATTTTCACCATGTAATGTATTTTATTTTGCTTTTATTCCGTTTTATGGGTTTTATCTTTTGAAATGGCTTCGGCTGTACAAATAAATAATATTTGTATTTGTATTTGAAATTATGTGTGATTAGAAGCACCCTTCTCAGGTTGGGCCAAGTTTTTAACCCCCCCCCCCATTCCCCTAAACAGGGGGTGGGAAAGGAGCCTTCTTGGCCTGAGACTTTGGAGAGCCGCTACCAGTCAGAGCTGGGAGAGAGGACAAAGAGTCTGACCTCACCTAAGGCAACTCCTGGTGAGTCTTGAGGGAATGGCCATAAGGGCCCCTGCTTGGCATGCAGAAGGCCCTGCTTCAATCCCCCACAGCATCTCTAGGTAGAGCTGGGGGAGAGAGAGAAACCCCTGCTGCCAGTCAGTGTGGGTAATACTGAGCTACATAGACCAAAGTTGTATCAAGCAGCTTCCTATGTTCCTCTTTATTTAGAATCATGAGGACTAGCAGGCTTTTCGAGGGGAAGAGATGCAGCCTAGTGGCAGAGCCCCTGCTCTGCATGCAGAAGGTCTCAGCTTTGATTGCCAGCAGGTAGACTGGGAGAAACTCTGGAGAGCTGCTGCCAGTCAGTGTTGGTAATGCTGAGCTAGATGGTGGTCTGGCTTAGTATAAGGCAGCTTCCTGTGCTTCAAACCTCTATTCAGAACCACGAGGACTAGAATCTTGCTTTATTTTTAAAGGAAGGGCCATAGTTCAGTGGCAGAGCCCCTGCTTGGCATGCAGAAGGCCCTGGGCTCAATCCCCTGGCAGCATCTCCAGGTCCCTGCCTTCCTGCTGCTCTTGCCTGCTTGCACCAGGCCATCAGAGTACCTTGTGTCCAAAGGGGACAGCTCCCTGCCCCAAGGAGCATACAGAGCTTAGAGGAAAGGCTTAATAATAATCATAGTTTCCCCAGCCACTCCGGGTGGCTTCCAACAAAATACTAAAACAAAAACTGCAAATACAAACTGCACATTAACAGATAGCCCTTAAGAACAATTTTAAACAACCCCAGCCACCCCAAAGAAAACAAAACACGCACCTGAGTTAAAACCCCATCCCCATTAAAACCATAATTTTAGCGCAAGGGGTCTGCCCTCTTTCCACCCCCAAAGTTGTGGGACGCCTAAGCTGCGACCTCTGAATTGCAGCGGGTTGGACTAGATGACCCTTGGACCCCCTTCTAACGCTGCAATTCTGTGATGCCATGGGAAGGGGGCAGGAGGTGCGCAATTGCCTCTGCCAGACGCACGCAGGTTTAGCTACAGGCTGGCTCCGCCCCCACGCCTTCACCCCACCTGCGGAGGGTCGAGCACCTGCCCAGGTGACCCTCGGATAGCTCATCCCCACTCCTCCCGAGTCGCACCTAGGAAAGTTGAGAGGCAGGGGGAAGGGGTGCGTGGAGGCGCGCAGAGAGCGGGAGCCTTCGACTTCTCCGTCACTTTTTCCCCGGCCTTCTGAGAGGCTCGATTGCCCAAGGCTAGGAGTTGCTGATATCATAATTGCCGCCTTGCCTCCTTCGCCAAATGCCTCTCCGCCTCACCTGGAGAGCGCAGCAGTCTCCGGGCTCCCACAGCGCGGAGAGTAGCCGAGCCGCGCGCGCCGCAGCAGAGCCACCCAAGGGCGCCTCACTCCGCCGGACCTTTCCGCGTCTCGGAGGTGCTGCTTCGGAGCAGAGAGGCAAGCCGAGACCTCTCCGCCGTCCCGTCACTTAACCCGGGCAGCGCGCAACTCCCGGTGAAGGGAACGGGGCCCCGAAGCCTCTCCAGCTTCCCGGCGGCGAGGTGAGCAGACCCTTGGCACTTTGTGTATGCTTGTGAGACATGTTGCTCGCTAACGTCTATGAGGCGGGAGAAACTGATCTTCCGCTTTCTCCAGGAAGATCCCCAAACTCTTCCATAATTCTAAAGTTTGGCTGTTCCCCTCACTTGGGGAAGGAGCCGGTGTGACGGATGGATGGGGCATCCCCGTTGGTAGTTATTATTCACCGCGGTGACATTTTTGCAGGTTGCTGTCAACTGGGCATTTGACCTCGCGTTCCCAGAAATTTGCGGATGGAATATCCGGCAGCGGTTGAGTGTTGAGGGGTGTTTTATTTTGGTGGGGAGGAGGAACGACGGTGCAAAGAAACAACTTTTGGAGTTCCAGAGTTCCTCCTGGGCAGCAGACACAGAATTGGAAGGGACCACCAAGGGTAGAATCACAGGAATCACAGCTCAGAGACGGGGTGGGTGGCTGAGGCAGAATGCCCCAATTGAAAGATTGCTGCCCCTTCCATCATCCCCTCATCATGCGATAGACTTGGGAGTAGCCACAAATCGGTCAACCTGGCGCCCTTCAGCTGCTTTGGAGGCCCCAATGCAGCTGCCCAGCTGTTGTGTTGGGCCCACAAACATCTGGGGGACCCCAAGACGGCAAAGGCTGCCTTTGAGGAATTCTCTGAGCAAGCGTCAGAGGAGTGAGGTCCCGGCAGGAGGAGACCATTCTGGTGCAAAGGGGCAAATAAAAGCTTGGCATGTTTGGGGCATTCACTTTTCTTCTGGTGACCATGGGGAACCGATTTGACCAAGCCAGACACTTGGCTCCATTCAGGGCAGTGTTGCCGACTCTGACCAGCAGTGTCTGCCTCCAGGCTTTCAGAGGCAGGTTGTTTTTCCCTCAGCCTGCTTGAGATGGGACAGGGAACCTTCTCTGCATGCAAAGCAGGTGCTTTTGTCATCGAGCTGCAACGCTTCCCTGAAGCATAAAGTAAGATCCTAGTCCTCAAGCTCCAGAAGGAGAGCTGGTTTAATGAGCCACACAGGGAAGTGCCTTCGACTCGGCCTCTGGGGTCTTTCCTAGCCGTACCTGGGGTGGTCTCTGTGCAAAGATGGCACTCTGCCACTGAGCAAAAGGAAATATTCCCGTGCAACCTCCTCCCTGGGCACTGTCCAGGTGCCCACCCCTTGACTTGGAGAGCGCTAGAGCAGCAAGGGCCAGTGGTGGGCTTGGCAACATTGCCAGCTCCTCAGCCAGCGCCCAGAGGTGAGCTAGTGTGGTGTAGTGGTTAGAGCATCGGACTAGGATATAGGAGAGACCAGGGTTCAAATCTCCACTTAGACATGAAGGTCTCCCCTTGGGGGCCAGGCACTGCCCCTCAGCTTCACCCACCTAGCAGGGTTGTGGTGGGGATTAAATGAGGAGGGGTGAGTCATGAATGTCACCTGGAGCTCCTTGGGGGAAAGGACAGGATATAAATGACACCAGTCCCTCCTTGCAGCTGCACCAGTTGCAGAACGACCCTCAAGCTCTGTTGACTTGGAGTCACTTGGAGGATTGATTGATTGATTGATTGATTGATGGGTGGATTTTACTTATATACCTCTTTTCCATAATGAGTTTTGCCCAGAACAGTTTACGCAGTGGTGTCCAAAGTTTTTTCAAAGAGGGCCAGATTTGACGAAGTGAAGGGCTGTGGGGGCCTTTTTTAGGATTGAAGTTGTTGGTTGTTGTTTTTTTTACAATTTTACCCTGGATTAGGCCCCCGAAACAGACTTTGGACATGCCTGGCTTACAGCAACCTATTGAAAATACAGCTATACAAAACATGGAGCCGATCAGTAAATCCAAAAACAACAAAAGCCAATAGTTTGGCAAACAGAATAAATTCAGTATTGCAACAGATAAAACAGAATAAATTGCAACAACAAAACAATCCAGGCTTAAGTACATAAATGCAAAGCAAAACAGAGTTAACCTCTGTTGCGAATTCGGATGCCACGGAGCACCTTGAAGCGGGCAGGTGCCTGGCGAGGCGGCTGCCAAACCGATGCACCTTGCTCTCCACTGGCAGCAGCCTCGCCACACCAACAGGTGCACAGAGTACCAGGGCAGCCTCATGCCACACCCCACCTTTCGCTGGGCTCTTCATCCAGAGGGAAGGAGGCAGGCCCAGGCAGGCATTGGAAGCATGCTTGGTGCGGAGCGCTGGTGCGAAGGGATGGGAGGATTGCAACAGGGGACCCAGAGGCAGGGCTGGGCAAACACCTTTTCGGGAAGCTGGAGCTCTGCAGGTCTCTAGCCCATATCGGGGCAAATCGTGGGCAGCAATCGTTCCGTGGCTTCCCAAGCCCTCTCTGTTAAGTGATGGAGAAGGGCAGCTTAAGTGACTGACAGGGTGGAGCAGCTCCCCTGTGAAAAGAGGCTGCAATAGTTTGTAGACTTGTGGAGTTGAGAAGGGAGGCAATGCAGGAATCTCAACTAAGGGATCCCCACCTCTGCTTAAAAACCTCCAAGGAAGGAGAGTCTGCCATCTTCCGAAGGAGTCTGTTCCACTGTCAGATGGCTTTTGCCATCAGAAAGTTCTTCCTGAGCTTTAGTCAAAATCTCCTTTCTCGTCATTTGAATCCATGGGTTCGAGTCCTCCCCTCCCGATCAGGAGTGAACAAGCCTGCTCCATCCTCCATAGATATTTGAAGATGGCCATCATGCTGCCTCTCAGTCATCCCCCCAACTCCCTCACAAGGCCTGTGTGGTTTTTGCTTATTAGTTCAGAGCAAATAAAAGAGGGCATTAGGCAGGGGTCTAAGGCAGGGGTCAGCAACCTTTTTCAGCCGTGGACTGGTCCACCGTCCCTCAGACCTTGTGGGGGGCCGGACTATATTTTTTTTTGGGGGGGGGAATGAACCAATTCCTATGCCCCACAAATAACTCAGAGATGCATGTTAAATAAAAGGACACATTCTACTCATGTAGAAACATGCTGGTTCCTGGACCGTCCGCCGGTCGGATTGAGAAGGTGATTGAGCCGCATCCGACCCCCAGGCCTTAGGTTGCCTACCCTTGGTCTAAGGCAGACTTTTCTCCACCTGTGGGTCCCCAGATGTTGTTGAACTACAACTCCCATCACCCCTAACAAGCAAGGCCAGAGCTCAGGGATGAAGGGAGTTGTAGTCCAACAACATCTGGGGACCCACAGGTTGAGAACCGCTGGTCTAAGGTTACACACGGTGGTGGTGAGAAGGGGGTCGGCCTCTCTCATCATACGGGAGCCCAAAGGCGTCACTCGCCAAAGCTGAACATGGGAAGATTCAGAACAGGCAAAAGGAAAGCGTTCTTTCCAGCGATGGAGTTCACTGCCACAACAGCAACACTCTCCTCTCTCCTGAGTGTTGTGCTCAGTCCTGCAGGTGGACCTTCCCATCTGCTTGGCTGCTCTGGGGACCTGATGAAGCCCTTGTGTTAACTAGAGGATGCAACGTGCTTCGTCAGGGTTGTATCCAGCATGAGTCATACTCAAAGTAGACCAGCCGAAATGATGTCCCAGAAGGCAGTGGACTCTCCTTCCTTCGAGGCTTTTAAGCACAGGTTGGTTGGATGGCTGTCTGTCTGTCAGGGATTCTCTAGCCGTGACTCTCGCATTGTGGGGTTGGACTAGATGGCCCTTGGGGGTCCCTTTCAACTCTAAAAGTATCTAATTATATTAGTATTAGTATTATTATTTCACTCCATTAGTCACTAAAAGACTAGCATAAAATTAATAGATTCAGGTAGATAGCCGTTTTGGCCTGACACAGTCAAAATAAATAAAAAAATTAAAAAGTTGTCCAGTAGCACCTTAAAGGTAAGGGTAAAGGGACCCCTGACCATTAGGTCCAGTCACAGTCAACTCTGGGGTTGCAGCGCTCATCACGCTTTACTGGCCAAGGGAGCCTGCGTACAGCTTCTGGGTTATTTGGCCAGCATGACTAAGCCGCTTCTGGCAAACCAGAGCAGCGCATGGAAACGCCGTTTACCTTCCCACCGGAGGTGGGTGCTTGCACATTGAGGTGCTTTCAAACTGCTAGGTTGGCAGGAGCAGGGACCGAGCAACGGGAGCTCACCCCATCGTGGGGATTCGAACCACCAACCTTCTGATCAGCAAGTCCTAGGCTCTGTGGTTTAACCCATAGCGCCACCCGCGTCCCTTTAAAGTAGCACCTTAGAGACCAATTAAGTTTGTTCTGGGTATAAGCTTTTGTGTGCATCCACACTTCTTCAGATCCACTGAAACAGAAGGGTAGTAGGAGATGGGTGATTGACTCAATGGGTATGGTAAACCAAAAATAACTTTAGTACATGTGAAAAGGATCTAGGAGTCTTGGTTGACCACAAACTTGACATGAGCCACCAGTGTGACGCGGCAGCTAAAAAAGCCAATGCAATTCTGGGCTGCATCAATAGGAGTATAGCATCTAGATCAAGGGAAGTAATAGTGCCACTGTATTCTGCTCTGGTCAGACCTCACCTGGAGTACTGTGTCCAGTTCTGGGCACCACAGTTCAAGAAGGACACTGACAAACTGGAAGGTGTCCAGAGGAGGGCAACCAAAATGGTCAAAGGCCTGGAAACGATGCCTTATGAGGAACGGCTAAAGGAGCTGGGCATGTTTAGCCTGGAGAAGAGGAGGTTAAGGGGTGATATGATAGCCATGTTCAAATATATAAAAGGATGTCACATAGAGGAGGGAGAAAGGTTGTTTTCTGCTGCTCCAGAGAAGCGGACAGGGAGCAATGGATCCAAACTACAAGAAAGAAGATTCCACCTAAACATTAGGAAGAACTTCCTGACAGTAAGAGCTGTTTGACAGTGGAATTTGCTGCCAAGGAGTGTGGTGGAGTCTCCTTCTTTGGAGGTCTTTAAGCAGAGGCTTGACAACCATATGTCAGGAGTGCTCTGATGGTGTTTCCTGCTTGGCAGGGGGTTGGACTCGATGGCCCTTGTGGTCTCTTCCAACTCTATGATTCTATGATTCTATATATAATGAGACAAGAATATTCAGATTCTGCCTCATTACATATGCTAAAGTTATTTTTGGTCATCTGCATACTATCCCTTTCTTTTTCCTGTAGGACTAATTGCAGTTGTTAACAGTCGTCAACAGGTTGACTATACCCATTGAGTCCATCAGCCATCTCCTCCTACCCTTCTGAGAAAAACCCCACCCCACCCTCCCAACTATATCTAAGGGTCTGGTGACTTCTGTTTCCATGTATCTGAAGAAGTGTGCCTGCACACGAAAGCTCATACCCAGAACAAACTTACCGGTAGTTGGCCTCTAAGGTGCTACTGGACAATTTTTTAAAATACAATTAATAGGTGCAACTTGCTGAGATCCATTTATTTCAATTCGGAGAAGATCACAGTCAGATGCAATCTTTAGATCTAGTTATTTGTTTTAAATTAAGCCAAGGTCAGAGGCAGGAGGGAGGTGGCTCTGTGGAGACTGCCAAAACCAGCAGAAAACGGGCCACTGTTTGCCAAGAGCAGAAGCCAGAAGTGATGCAAAACAAGTTGACTTTTACAAAACATTTGGCACCTGCAAGTCAGTCACCCTGCTCTCTCCCCCAAGGCAGTCATTACAAAGAGACATCAGAGTGCCCAGCTGCCTGCAACTCTGGCCTCCTTTTAAAGATTTGTGACATCTACCTTTTGGCAGGTCGACAGACTCCTGGGTGCCAAATACTGGGTGCACCCCCAACCTGACAGGAAAATTTCGCAGCACAACACAGGGGTGCTCCAGGGTTCCAGACAGAGACAAATATATCACGCTATTCTAGGCTGCATCAGCAGAAGCAATAGGGAAGCCTTAGTTCTGCTCTCTTCTGCCTTGGTCAGACCACATCTGGAATTTGTTGTTGTTGTTTAGTTGTTTAGTCGTGTCTAACTCTTCGTGACCCCCTGGACCAGAGCACACCAGGCACTCCTGTCTTCCACTGCCTCCCGCAGTTTGGTTAAACTCATGTTAGTAGCTTCGAGAACACTGTCCCACCATCTCGTCCTCTGCCGTCCCCTTCTCCTTGTTCCCTCCATCTTTCCCAACATCAGGGTCTTTTCCAGGGAGTCTTCTCTTCTCATGAGGTGGCCAAAGTCTTGGAGCCTCAGCTTCAGGATCTGTCCTTCCAGTGAGCACTCAGGGCTGATTTCCTTCAAAATGGAGAGGTTTGATCTTCTTCCAGTCCATGGGACTCTCCAGAGTCTCCTCCAGCACCAGAATTCAAAAGCATCAATTCTTTGGTGATCAGCCTTCTTTATGGTCCAGCTCTCACTTCCATACATCACTACTGGGAAAACCAGAGCTTTAACTACACGGACCTTTGTTGGCAAGGTGATGTCTCTGCTTTTTAAGATGCTGTCTACTGTGTCCAATTCTGGGCACCACAATTTAAGAAGGACGTTGATAAGCTGGAAGGTGGGCAGAAGAGGGCGACCAGAATGATGAAGGGTCTAAAAAAACCAAGCCTTATGAGGAACAGTTGAAGGAGCTGGGTATGTTTTGCCTGGAAAAGAGGAGATATGAGAGCAATCTTCAGATTGCCACAGGGAAGAGGGAAGAAGCTTGTTTTCTCCTGCTCGGGAGGGTAGGACTCGAACCCATGACTTCAAGTTACATGATGAAAGTTCTTCCTGATGTTTAGTCAGAATCCCTTAACGGTGGAACTTTTTTCCTTGGGAGATTGTAGACCAGGGGTCAGCAACCTTTTTCAGCCGTGGGCCAGTCCACCATCCCTCAGACCAGGTGGTGGGCTGGACTATATTTTGAAAAATAATAATGAACGAGTTTCTATGCCCCCAAAATAACCCAGAGATGCATTTGAAATAAAAGCACACATTCTACTCATGTAAAAACATGCTGATTCCCAGACACACTAATCCATTCAGGAAGGATGGAAAAGGGGACAGGGCCGCTGAATATTTTTGTGGATGTCCCATTCCCCGCTGCCACACGCCTGTCCGCCCACCAAGTGTTGTCTGGGGAATTTGAATTCAGAGGGATGTTCTCAGTTCCTGTGTAGGATATTAATGTAAGGTGATAGTGTAGAGTTGCCAAAAAAAGAAAAGTACAGAAAAGGGCCGCCAAAGTGATTTGGGGGATGGAGCAGCTTCCCTGCAAAGGAAGTTCGCAGCGTGTGGGACTTTTTAGTTAAGAGAAAAGCCGACATGATATAAGTTTGTAAAAGTAAGCTTGGCATCAGAACACCAGAACTCCTGGGCATCTAATGAAGCTGAATATTGGAAGATTCAGGATAGATAAAAGAAGTGACGTATTCATGAACTGCATAAATGAACTGTGGAACTCCCTGCCACAGGAGGCAGTGACGGCCAGCAACTTGGATGGCTTTACAAGAGCCCAGGTGGCTGGGCTCTGCCTCCACGCTCAGAGGCAGAAATGCTCCTGAAAGCCCATTGCTGGAACCGGCAGGACAGGAGAGCGATGTTCTTGCACTCGAATTCAGCTTGGGGGTTCCCATAATGGGCAGCTGATTGGCCCCTGTGAAGACAGGAGGCTAGACTAGATGGGTCCCATTTGGCCTGATCCAGGAGGCTCTCCTTAGGTACTTGGTGGGGATTTGGGGGCCCTGAAGAGGCAGGGGAGCCTTCATTTGGAGGAAACCTTTGGGGAAATTAATTGGGGCTAAATAATAATAATAATAATAATAATAATAATAATAATAATTTTATTTATATCCCGCCCTCCCCAGCCAAAGCCGGGCTCAGAGCGCCTAACAACAATAAAAGTAACACAGCATTCTAAAATCAATTCATTTTAAAATCAAATCAAATTAATGGCAACCATTGGGCTAGAGTTCTACGAGGATCACCAAAGGAGGGGGTCAGACTGTGCCTTGGCCAAAGGCCTGGTGGAACAGCTCTGTTGTCTCGCAGGCCCTGCAGAAAGATGTCAAGTCCCACAGGGCCCTGGTCTCTTGTGACAGAGCGTTCCACCAGATCGGGGCCACAGCCGAAAAGGCCCTGGCTCTGGTTGAGGCCAGCCTAACCTCCCTGTGGCCCGGGACCTCCAAGATGTTTTTGTTTGAAGACCGTAAGGTCCTCCGTGGGACATACCAGGAGAGGCGGTCCTGTAGGTATGAGGACATTACCTCAGGAAGATCTGATGAGCACAAACTGAAGGAATAAACTGGGGGATTCACAGCGGACCTTGATTGGCTTGCTTTGGGCAAAATCTAAAGGCTAGATTTGCATCTCTGCATATAAATGAACTGTTGCAAATCTTATGCAGATTTGAGCCCTGCCCAAAATCTTATACATACCCAGAAACTCTGTTGCGGCCCCATCCTCCTGACCTAGAGGTTTGCTCCTTGCTGATCCGGGCCCTGATTCATTCCTTGGCATCTGCAATTTGGGCTGGGAGAATCATCTGCCCAAACCCCTGGAGAGCTGCTGCCAGTCAGGGTGGCCGACACTGAGCTGGGCGGACCTCTGATCTGATGTGGTATAAGGCAGCTTCCTATGTGCCTGTTTATGTGTTCGTCTGGATCCATGAGGACTAGAGCCTTGCTTCCGTTTCAGGGGCAGCGCCATCTCCAAGAGGGACAGGGAAAGACCTTCGTATTAAACACTTGAGAGCTGCTGCCAGTCAGTGCAGACAACACTGGGCTTAATGGGTTTGACACAGTCGAAGGCGTCTTTCTGCGACTCCCAAAGCTGCTTTGCAAATGTGAATAGGAAGCCTCCGTTTCTCTTGACGCCCAGCTGGGTTCATGTTTTATATTGTCAACCACCCTGTGGTCCTCGGGCAAAAGGCGGTATAGGAATTTAATAAATAGCAGCAATAATTTCACACACACACACACCCATGTGCCACAGAAGGTCCCTAGCAAAACACACAGCCTTCCGAGGCAAACAGAAAGCCATCTGCAGTACAAATGTCTTTCTGGCAGGAAGAGCTGTTCAAGAGTGGAGCAGATTTTCACTGGCATACACAAGGCAGCTGGCAGGCAGGATGGCGTACGCCAAGGCCTCCCAGCCTGGGCGAGCCTCTCAGCTCTCTCCTCCTCCTTCCACCTTGAAGAAATGAATTAAGTCGCAGGGAGAAGAAAAGGAAGATTAATCCTGGAGATTGCGCTGGCGAAATTAGCGGCAGAAGAAAATGACAAGGCTTTGATACACCTTTCCCCCTCCGGCGCACAAAGGGCCACGACTTTCTCAGCCGTCGGCCCCCGAGCAAAACGGAGGGAGCAACGTGCGAAGGGATCAGTCCCCGTTTTCACAGGCTTATTCTCCCTGATGATGACAGCAGGTGGGCGGCAATTCTCAGCCTGCTCCTCCGAGATGCGGGCAAGGTGGGCAAACCCATTTCACACACACACACCCCAGAAGGGGAACCAGACACCAGAAATTGGGACAATTTATAGATTCCTAGAATTGTGGAGTTGGAAGGTACCCCCCCCCCCCCAAGATCATCTAGTCCAACCCCGATCAATGCAGACGTCGCAATGATCCTAAAGGCAAGTCCCGGGACTGCAATCTGGGAAATACGAAAAACAAAACACACACAGAGAGAGAGAGGTTTAAATAGATTGAGATTTCAATCAGCCCTGGGAGAGTGGGTGTGGAGGGTGAATCACAGGCTTATGAGATAGCCCTTATACAAGCTGATTCTCGCAGCTTTGCAAAATGGGGAGTACCAACTCCGGCCTACTTTGAAAGGCTGTTTGCAGAGATTACTGAGAGAGGTTTTGGGCAGAGGCAATGCTGGGTATCAGTGCAGGTGGCAAGATTTCAGAGCAGGGGGGACATCTTTGGCCCTCCTCCAGAGGCCATGAGGCTCTCTACTCCCATCAGCGCCCAATGGGCAGAGCAGAGGGGTGTTGGAGCCCAGCAATAACTCCGCCCTCAATTTAGGGAGCCAGTCACTGAACACAACTGAAGGTCTGCCCAGATGTTTAGAAAGTTGGTGAGAGTTTTAATGAGCTCTTCGTCTATTGTTTTAACTTTTTGAGAGTTGCATTTCCCCCCTAGTGATAATATTATTGCTTTCTTTGCAAACCATTTTGAGGGAGGCTTTTTACAAACAAAACAAGCAGTGCCTAAGTTTTAGGAAGTAAATAGATGAGGTCGACAGAAGGCCAGAAGAGGAGATTTAAAAGAATGGGTTATAGCCTAGCTTTTACTCAAAGTAGATCCTTTGGAAGGAATGGACCTAACGTTACTCAGGTCAAGATACAGTAAGGGCATCAAGGAGGAGGAGGAGGAGGAGAAGAAGAAGAAGGCTTTCCTGTGGCTGCTAGCCAGGGGGGTTGTGTTCTTCCTCTAATGTCAGAGGCATAAAAACAGCCAGTGGATCAGGCAAAATGGCCACATCCAGCCCAGCACCCTGTTCTGACAGCGGTCACATGCCCTTAAGAACCTAGGAATCTAGATAGACTGCCTCCGGAACTGGAAGCTCCATTAGAACATCAAAAGAGCCTGCTGAATCAGGCCAAAGCGTAGGAGCGATTTCTGTAGTTTAACCATTTGCTGTATGAAGAAGTCCATCCTTTTATCAGTCCCGAATCTTTCCATATTCAGTTCTATTGGACGTCCACAAGTTCTAGTGTGGGAGAAAAGCTTTCCTTCACCCCCTTTCTCCAGGCCAGGCTTGATTTTATAAATGTCTATCATTCATGTCGCCTCTTCCTCGCCTTTCCGCTAAACCCAAAATTCCCAAACGCTGCCGCCTTTCACCATAGGTGAGTTGTTCCATCGCCTGGACCATTCTGACTGCCCTTTTCCAACTCCGTTTTGAATTGAGCTGACCAGAACTGTACCAGGCCTCCCGATGCAGCTGCATCACAGATTTGTGCGATGGCATCATAACACCGGCAGCCTCAATCAATATAAGATTAGGATGGTGGAGATGAATAAGTCACCTGGCTGCTTGTCGCCTCCTGCACCCGGTCCCAGAAGCCTCCAACTGCCTGGGGCACCCTTGGCCTGGGATGGTGCCTGGCGCCTGTGTGGGCCGCTCTGAATGTGGCCGGGATGCCGATCCTTTGATAGCCTCCTCCATTCCCAGCAGGTGAAAAACAGCGGTGGATGTGCCCCTTACCCAGAAAAAAGTGCCTGGAGGCAACTGTGGTCTCAGCCTTACCAAGCACCCGGGTCGCAGCAGCCTATCCACCCCTCCCTATCCCTCCCCTCCTGCAGCGGGGCTGGGTCTTCCTGCCCTCCTGATGCCAGGGACTGGCAGCCAGCTCGCCCAGGCCTGCCTTGGCAGGTCCCGGCCAACCTTCTCCCTGCTCGGAGCGAGCGAGAGGCAGCCAGGAGACGAGAGAGAGGAACCTGTTCTCCCAAGAATGTAGCAGCCGCATGCCATTCGTGGAAGGAAATCCCTCCCCGGGTTCCCTGGCTGGCTCACAGGAGAAGAGCCTGCTGGATCGGGCCCGTAGTGGCCCCGCTGGTTCAGCAACCAGGTGCCTCTTCTGAGCACCAGATCCCTCTTCCCTCCAGGAACTGGGATTCAGGGGCATTGCTGCAGAGCCATCTGTGGCTAGGAGCCCCAGTTTCCTTCAGCACAAGGGCGCCTTTTCTGACGACTCTGCTCTGTTTATTAAGGGCTGAAGTGCCACAGAGGAGGAGGAGGGAGGGAAGGAGAGAGAAAAAAGCACTTTTAAATGCACCAAGTCCCTACCCCAGCCCGGAGCAAGTCTCTCTGGGAGGCTGCAGTTGCTTACTCACCAGCAGAGCAACTCCTTTGAGGCTCCTTCCCAGCCATCCTTTGCTTTCCCAGGAGAGGCAAAAAATCCAGAGATAAGAGGACAGAGACTGAGGTTTGTGAATCATGCAAGGATCTGGGACTCATTTGGGGCTTTTTTAGGTTCAGGAAAGGGCTACCAAAATGATCAAGGGATTCCCCACCACACAAAGGTTGTGGCGCTTGGGACATTCTAGTTTGGAGAAAAGGCGAGGGAGAGGGACCGCGAGGGTCATCTAGTCCAACCCGCTGCAACCCAGGAATCTTTTGCCCAACATGTCACTTGAACCCACAACCCTGAGATTAAGAAGGTCGGGCTGTACCAGCTGAGCTAGAGGTGTATAAAAATTATGACTGGCATGGAGAAAGTGGACAGAAGGAAGTTTTCCTCCCTCTCTCATTTACAGATAGGTAGCCGTGTTGGTCTGCCATAGTCAAAACAAAATAAAAAAATTCCTTCCAGTAGCACCTTAAAGACCAACTAAGTTAGTTCTAGACTCATGGGCATTCAGTGAAGCTGAATGCTGGAAGATTCAAGATTCAAGATGGATAAAAGAAAGTCGTGCAGAGTTAAACTGTGGAACTCCTTCCCACAGTAGGCAGTGATGGCCAATGACCTAGATGGCTTTAAAAGAGGATTGGGCAGCTCCAGGGAGCGGCAGGATCAATAGCAACATAGTGCACCTTTCTAAGCCATGGGGACATTTGGATTTTTGAGTGAATGTCCGCAGGCACCTCCCACTCGCCCTGATTATTCCCCACAGAAAGAAAGAACCCAGTGACCCAGTTTAATTTTTCAAAGGATTTGAGTCCAATCCAGCAGAGTCACTCTGTGCCTTGAGAAGCACCCGATGGAGTGGAAGGGGGAAACCACTCTCCCAACTTCCTCCTCCAGCTCTATGCACTTTCCAGAGGTGATGGAGGGGAGTTGTGGGCAACTAGGGGCAGCATGATTGGTGACCCTTGTCTTAAAGGCCACCAGATTTATCCTGGCACCAGTTTTCATGGGCTAGAGTTCCCTTGGTTGGATCATACATAATCAAGGGATGTATAAAGTACTGTCAGGGGGCAACGCAATTAAAGCTGAAATAGTTGTGGTTCCTGCATTGCAGCGGGTTGGACTGGATGACCCCAGGTGTACCAACTCTACAGGCCTATGATCCTATGACTGCAAACGGAGCAGGAGGACCATGTATGGGAGCCGTAATGTACACACTTATCCTCGCCGTCTGCCATGAGTTGCTCATCCCTTTTTAGAAAGCTGGCTGGTGGCTGCCAGCCACACCACGAGGTAGCCTTCCTGCTAATTATGTGCTGCCTGCACCTGAGATGTCTTACTCTCTACCTGCAGAGCCAGTGGGGGAAGACCTGGGGAGGGAGGGATTGCTTTGGAGAAAAGGTTGCTATTGGCTTTTTTTCTGGCGGGGATCCATGGTTGGATGGGCCAACATGCAGTGAGGGGGCAAATTCCTCTCACCTTCAGGGGTCCTGAAGGGCTGTGACTCAGGGGCAGAGCAGCTGCCTTGCATGTAGAAGGTCCCAGGGTCAATTCCTGACAGCATTTCCAGGGAGGGCAGGGAAGGACTCCCTCCCAGAGACCCTGGAGAGCGGCTGCCAGTCAGTGTAGACAATACTCAGACCTATGTTCCTATTTTGGTTTCATAAGGTAAAGGGACCCCTGACCATTAGGTCCAGTCGCGGATGACTTGGGTTGCAGCGCTCATCTTGCTTTATTGGCCGAGGGAGCCGGTGTGCGGCTTCCGGGTCATGTGGCCAGCAGGACTAAGCTGCTTCTGGCGAACCAGAGCAGCGCACGGAAATGCCGTTTACCTTTCCGCCGGAGCGGTACCTATTTATCTGCTTGCACTTTGACGTGCTTTCGAACTGCTAGGTTGGCAGGAGCAGGGACCGAGCAACAGGAGCTCACCCCGTCATTGCAGGGATTCGAACCGCCGACCTTCTGATCGGCAAGTCCTAGGTTCTGTGGTTTAACCCACAGCACCACCCGCATCCCTTTGGTTTCATACCCTGGTGTATTTGTTGTTGTTGTTTTTTAATTTTTCAGTTTCAGATTTCAGATATTCCATTTTATAGGTTTTCAAAAAATCACTAAGGCAAAGAGTCCCAGGACCTGCAGTCACTGGCCGTTAGCGAAGCGTAGTAAATGCAATGAATTTCCCATCCAGAAGTCACAGACTCCATTCTGGAAAGCCCTCTCCAGAATCTCAGATCAGTTGGGTCTGACTTTCCCTCACTTAGGAGCGTTACTCTGCACATGCCCCATGACACCTTGTTTTTTAAAAAAATAATATTTATTAACATTTTAAAGACTGCAAAAGAAAGACAAAGAATTAAACAAAACAAAACAATACAAAAACAAAAACACCACACAACACCAACCCCCAAACATTAAATTAACAAAACCAAACAAACACAATTTAAAACACATCTAATAAGTTCAGTATCTTAACTTTCATTTACTTGTTTCAATGACCTCCTCACACCTCCCTTTTTGTATTCCACTTTAATTAACTGTTTCAGCAATTCCTTTCCATCTTCCTCTGTTTTTTGTCCTGTAATTTATCTTAACATATTCTAACCTTATTTTTCCCTTTAATATATAATTGTCTTAACATATTTTAACTTTATTTTCCCTTTAATACTCTAATAATCTATTTGTACTTAATTCCTTGTAACATTTCTACTAAAGCCATATAACTCCTTTCCAACATTGCCCCATGACACCTTGTGCCTGACATGCTTTCACACATTGCACAGCTGAGTTCTGGGAATCAAGTTCTGGGCCTGAAGCCCTGCCCTCTCCATCCCCCAGAGCCAACTTAGCTTGTGCTGCTGCCCCCAACCCTGCTAAATGACCCCTGGGGGGGTTCCCTCCCGGCTCTGCTGCAATCCTGCCCATTCCTTGGCACTTCCCGCAGCCTGCCAGGCTTTTTTCTCCCGACTCAGCTCCCCAGAACCCTGGTGCGAAAGATTCCCAAACCCGTCCCGCAGATCAAATAAAGGTAATTGCAACGCAGGATGTGGGTGCTTCCCAGTGGGAGGGTAGGAGTGGTCCCAGGTGGGGCAGCAGAGGGAACGCATGAAAGGCACAGCACCAGGCCACACCCGGCATAAAACATGCTGCCGCAGCCAGAGACAGAAACCATTAGGGCGGGTCACGGCACACACCTTCCTCGTAAAAGGAGGAACATGGCACTGTCCCAGGATGAGCTCACGGGAAGGGAAGGATCCCGGAGGAGCAGGAGGGTGAGAAGGTGCAGGAGAGGATGGAGAGACCTGACACAGGGGACCCTTGGCCCAGAGGTACCCACACTGACCACCAGCGCCAAAACGAAGCAAGATTCTAGTCCTCATGGTTCCGAATTAAATAGGAACATCGGAAGCCCCTTAGATGTTTGGTGTTGCCTGCGCTGACTGGCAGCAGCAGCAGCTCTCCAGGGATTCAGGCAGGGGGGGTCTTTTGTCCCAGCCCTGCCTGCAAATTGAACCGGGGGCCTTCTGCATGCAAAGCAGCTGCTTTACCGAAGCAGCTTTCCCCCCCTGAAAGCGAAGCAAGATTCTAGACCTCAGCACTCCAGATAAAGTGCTGGTTGATAAGGGGCAGAAGTTTGGAGGAGGAGCTTTGGCTCAAGCACTCCAGCTCCCATCAGTCCCAGCCCCAAGGGATTATGGGAGTTGTAGTCTAGTTGCAAGAAGAGAGCAAAAAGTGAGCACATCAGCCGCCAGGGATGGAAGGGTTTGCCCTTCTCTCATTCGCCCCCAGTCTTAAATTCAGGATCTCCACATTTCTGTGGAAATATGGAGATTGTTGTTACCACATTCACTTGAACCCAGTGTCCACCTTTTTTAGGCCAGATTATGTTGCTTAAATTAAGATCCACATTAAATTTGATGGCACATTTGCATTTGCCAGCAAATACTTTTTGGGGTTTCAAGGTTCTGAAAATTGAGGTGCGCATTGGATTTGATGGCACATTAGACTCGAGTAAATACGGTATTTAATCCTCAGCAATTTAGTGCAAATTTCTCTCAATTGACACAATTTTGACTAGCATATTCTTGGATGCAAGCCACTTTTCCATTTTAAAGGCCATTTTCACGGATGTCTTCAGTTTCATGCACACACACACATATACACACACACACACAGCTTGTTCATTTCTGCAAACTCTGCTTGGTTGGCGAATGTGATAGCTCAGCTAATAGAGCATGAAACTCTTAATCTCAGGGTTGCATCGACAGACGTCTTTTGCTTCTTATCCGTAGATTACATGAAAATACTCGGATCCGTGTTAGATGCGACCGTTATGGGAACCTATCAAAGGAAATCCAAAGTTTCCATGGTGTCAAGCAAGGCTGTGTTCTTGCCCCTATTCTATTTAATTTCTATATAAACTCCTTAGTCGGAAAGATGGAGGAAGCAAGTACTCACCCCCCAAACCTAAATAATATACCAATTCCAGTCCTTTTGTACGCAGATGATGCGGCACTTATTTCCTTCTCTTGTGTGGGCCTAAGAAAACTTTTACGAGCTCTTACAGAGTATTGCGAAGCTGAAGACCTAATAATAAATTACACTAAATCAAAAATTATGGTGTTCTCCAAGAGAAAACTCCGACATAAATGGAAAATTAATAACCAACCTATTGAGCAAGTAACATCTTTTAGATACCTTGGAATAATCTTTGACGAGAAGGGATCTTGGTGCCATCAGATTAAGAATTCCATTGCAAATGCGCAAAGATCTTCTAGAGCTATCATAAGATTCTTCTACAGAAAAGGAGGTCAATATGTTCCTGCTGCCTCCCAGGTCTTTGTCGCAAAAATACTTCCACAACTGATGTATGGCACCCAGATATTTAATTGTCAAAAACTTAAGTCCCTGGAATCTGTACAAACTAAATTTTACCGCTCCCTACTAGGGTTACCTACCTGCGTTTCCAACGCAGCCATTAGGCTGGAGGTAGGTCAACTCTCTATTAATGCCAGGATATGGATCTTGAAGATTCACCTCTGGCTAAAACTCATATTTTTCCCAGTGGGAGTGGCTCCATTGACTCTATTAGACCCGTTCCAGTCTAAATGGAGATTGTCGCTTTATGAAAAATTGAAGGGCCTGGGGCTTTCCTCACAAGAACTTATAGCCTCAGGTTTTGAAAAGGCTAAAAGGATGGTGAGCCAGCGAATAGGAGATGTAGAGCTTCAGGATCATATGAGCAAGATAGATAAATATCCAGCTATCCAAGATTATGGAAAAGGGTTTAATCTAACACCATATTTGCTGGATCTACAAATCGCAAAATACAGGCGGGCGTTTACCCTTACCAGATTTGATGTACTGCCATCTGCCTTACTAAAGGGCAGATACGAGGGCAAACCCTATGTTGAACGAGTTTGCCCATGTGGTCTGAAAGAGGTGGAAACGGCTTCACATGTGTTGCTACACTGCGACCTTTACGGGGATATTAGGTCACTGTTTATCTCCCCCATCGTTCAGAAATTTCCAGGTCGATCTGAACTTCAGCGGCTGAAAATTCTACTAGGAGATAAAAACCCAGAAGTAACACTGAAAGTGGCCAAATTTTCTGCGGCTGCGATCAAGCGGAGGGCATTAGCTGTAAAAAAGTAAAAGACTTGACCCCTGGACAAGCCCCCTTATCTTTTAAGCCTATACATATATTGCAGTGCATAAATGTGTATATATGTGTGTGTGTGTGTGTGTGTGTGCATATGTGTTGCTTTTTATGTATAATTTTACAATTTTTTAAATTGACACCATTATTCCCTTTGTAAACTATTGTTGTTTTATGTTTCTCTGGTCTATGACCGTAATAAACTCAATTCATTCAATCTCAGGGTTGTGGGTTCAAGTCCCACATTAGATGAAAGTTTCCCACATTGCTGGGGGTTGGACTAGATGACCCTTAGGGTCCATTTCAACTCTACAATTCTTTGATAAAGTGGGAGTTAATGTTTTTGTTTGTTATGCAATGTTGTGTTTTTAGATTGTAAACTACCCTGTGATTCTCAAAGGAAGGGAGGTGTACAAAGTTAATTAACAGCAACAGCAGCAGCAATTTTATTTATTTGTTGAATTTACTGAACATATCTACCGCCCTTCGTTTGAGAATCACAGGGCAGGATCTGAGCCCAAGAGCATCACTCTCCCCTCCTGGGGTTTCCAGAATCTGGTATTCAGAAGTATCACTGCCTCCAACCATGGAGACACAGAGCATAGCCATTCTGGCTAGCAGCCATCAGCAGCCCTCTCTTCCTCCAAGAATTGTTTAATCCTCTTTTAAAGCCATCCAAGCTGGTGGGCTTCATTGCTTCCTGTGGGAGGGAGTTCCATAGTCCAACTCTTTGCTGCGTGAAGAAGGACATTCTTTGGTCTGCCCTGAATTTTCCAATATTCAGCTTCACTGATGCCCTGAGCTCTCTCCCAAGTAGATCCTTTGAAAGTTATAAACGTTAGTTGGCTGCATCTATTAGTTTCAACGGTTCTACTCTGAGGAGGACTAGCAGTGGCAACTAACCTGCATGTCGTGTGACTGTTGGCTGGGACTGAATTTTTTCTCTTTTTTTAAAAAAGTAATATTTATTTAATTTTCCACTTTTATATATTTACCTTCTGTCTTATTACAGTATTTCACCTTGTTATCGGTAAATCAGTTCCTTATATTTACATTACAAAACATTTCCATTCAAGCCTACAAACGTTTTCAAATGTTTACAATTTTCTGAATTTTCTCAGTGCAACCCAATTCTTCAAAGATTGTGGGTTGACGCTGCTTTAAATACAGATGGCGTCCAAACAGGCCTGCTATTGAATCGGCCGCTGCCCGTCACTGGTTCTGGTCCCGCCTACCGCTGGGGCTGCCTGTCGCCCACCTTACTAGCTCCAATGGGCACCAGCAGCCACCTGCTCCAGAACAGAACAGAGCACGTTGGCAGAGGAAATAGTGCGCCAGAGGAATCTCTCCTCAAGGTATGCAAAGATCTCCCTGAGATACACTTGAGGCGCACCACATTGGCTTGTTTCAAATGACAGGTTGCCAGGACCATCTCACTCCCTATTGCAGGCGAAGACATTGCAACACTTAATTGTACAGGAGGATGGAGTTAGGCTGGCCAGCCGGCCTGCTAGGAATGACCTGTTTCCCAGTGCTGTGGTGTTGATCCATGATTACACACACACTTCAACCCCATGATCATTTTTTTTCTTTTCCATTTTATAATATACGTTCACATCATAACACTACCCTATACATCCCTGGCTCTTTAGACAGCATCTTAAAAAGCATAGACATCACCTTGCCAACAAAGGTCTGTATAGTTAAAGCTATGGTTTTCACAGTAGTGATGTATGGAAGTGAGAGCTGGACCATAAAGAAGGCTAATGGCTGAAGAACTGATGCTGTTGAATTATGGTGTTGGAGGAGACTCTTGAGAGTCCCATGGACTGCAAGAAGATCAAACCTCTCCATTCTGAAGGAAATCAGCCCTGAGTGCTCATTGGAAGGACAGAACCTGAAGCTGAGGCTCCAATACTTTGGCCACCTCATGAGAAGAGAAGACTCCCTGGAAAAGACCCTGATGTTGGGGAAAATGGAGGGCACAAGGAGAAGGGGACGACAGAGGACGAGATGGTTGGACAGTGTTCTCGAAGCTACCAGCATGAGTTTGACCAAACTGCGGGAGGCAGTGGAAGACAGGAGTGCCTGGTGTGCTCTGGTCCAGGGGGTCACGAAGAGTCGGACACGACTAAACGACTCAACAACAAATTACTCCCTGGCTCTTTAGAGCCTGTCAACTTCCTTCCCTCCCACCTCATGGCTTTCAAAATTAACTTTTATATCATTACGTTTTGCACATTTTCCAGTTCTCATTACATACATTATAAAATAACTCAAAATCTAAATACAGTGGTACCTCAGGTTACAGACTCCGCTAACCCAGAAATAGTACCTCGGATTAAGAACTTTGCTTCAGGATGAGAACAGAAATCGTGCTCTGGCGGCGCAGCAGCAGGAGGCCCCATTAGCTAAAGTGGTGCTTCAGGTTAAGAACAGTTTCAGGTTAAGAACAGACCTCCAGAACTAATTAAGTTCTTAACCTGAGGTACCACTGTAAATATAGAAAGGTAGAAAATTTCTCGTTGCGAGTCTTCAGACAACCCTGCTAGTGATGTTAAAGAATTATTGCCGCAGTTGTTGCATACATAAACAATCTTTTACCTTCCCTTGGTACCTCTTCGGCCACTATACCCAATAAAAAGGCTTCTGGTTTTTCAACAAAAGTATTTTTCAACGTTTTCTTTAACTCATTATATATCTTTCCCCAGAAAGCCTTTACCTCTTTACAAGTCCACCACATGTAGTAAAAGATACCTTCCTTTACATTTCCAGCACTCATTAGTTCTTGTCTTATACATTTTGGCAAGTTTAGCTGGTGTTAAATACCATCTATATATCATTTTCATAACATTTTCTTTAAGTGCACTGCATGCAGTAAAATTAACACCTTCCTGCAGCATTACTGTTTAAGCTGTTAGCATGAAGCAGAAACTGCTTCAAAGAAAAGGAGAGACATAACTAGCCTCTTCTGGGTGATTTGTCTGCTTTCTCTGGCTTCTGTTATCGCCAGCCCTGCTACCAACTTGAAAGCCACGTTATCACGCCATTCACTTGCTGGAGCAAAGAGTCAGTTAGCCTGGCACTCTGAGAGATGACCTGGGAAAAGGATTGAGGGGTCTTGGTGGACCACAAAGGTAACATGAGGCAACAGTGTGATGCAGCAGCAAAAAAAGCAAATGCAATTCTAGGCTGCCATCAAGAGACGTCTAGTGTCCAGATCTAGGGAGGTAATAGTATCACTCTGTTCTGCCTTGGTCAGGCCCTGCCTGGAGTCCTGTGTTCAGTTCTGGGCACCCCAGTTAAAAAATGACATTTGCAAGCTGGAAGGTGTGTAGAGGAGGGCAACCAAGATGATCAAGAGTCAGGAAGTGAAGCCTGATGAGGAACGGTTGAAGGCACTGGGTATGTTTAGCCTGGAAAAGAGGAGACTGAGATAGAGCCATCTTCAAATATCTCAAGGGCTGTCACCTGGAGGAGGAAGCAAGCATGTTTTCTCCTGCTCTGGAGGGTAGGACTCGAACCCAGGGCTTCAAGTTGCAAGAAAGGATTTTCTGACTAAACATCAGGAAGGAATTTCAACAGTTCAACAATGGAATGATCTCCTTCCTTGGAGGTTTTCAAGCAGAGATTGTCTGGGATTCTTCAGCTCTGCTTCCTGCAATTGCAGGGGCTTGGACTAGAAGTCCCTCAGGGGCCCCTTCCGACTGCACGATTCCATGAAATCACCAGGGATGTTCTGGGCATGTGTGGAAATCCAAAGGTGGAGCCTTTCACACCACCAGGCAGGAATACACACTTTGTGGGCCAAACCTGCCGCAATCTGGATCTGATGGAGATCAGAGACAAGGTGTTTTGACTCAGGAATCCAGAGGCCAACCATTCCCCCACCTCGCCCTCCTGGGCCCGTCCCCACCCAGCTGCTGACTCAACCCCTGAACCCCACCCTGGAAGACTCAAAGGTGCCGCACAAAGCTGCCTCCTCCTCCTCCTCTTCTGAGGTCATGCAGAGCCTGTGTTGCTGTGGCTGCAAAAAAAGGGAATCTGCCGTGGTTTGTTTTGTGGCTGCTGTCGAGGCTCTTATCTCTCCTGCCACGGAGCCTCCCTTGCTGATCCCACAAGGCCGTCTGCCTGGTTCTCCAGCCACACTCTTTGCTAGAGAGACAGTGCGGTGTAGTGGTTAGAGGGTCAGGCTAAGGCCTGGGGAGAGAGCAGGGTTCGAATCCTCCCGCTCAGCCACGAAGCTCTCACTGGGTGAGCCCGGCCCAAGTTATTGCCTCTCCACCTGAGCTACCTCGCGGGGCTGTTGGGGGGATTAAAGGATGAGGAGAAGAATCACGTATTCCCCCTCCTGCTCCTGGGAGAAAAATGCAATAAATGAGGAAATGAGATGCAACTTGATGGTGGTGGTACCATCTAGAATCAGAGGATTGTGGAGATGGAAGGGACCCGCCAGGATATCCCAGCTAAAGAATCCTGGTGTGGAGGTGATTTGGGGTCCTATTCCAACGCTCTGGCTCTTCCTCGAACCAAGAGGCATCGGAGTGAATCCCAGAAGGAAGGAAGGGGGGTTGGGAAGAGGGTGATTTACTGCTTTGGGGAAGGGGTGGGGGAGAAGGGGGAAGATCAGAAACACCGGTGTCAACCTGGGATCACGCACCTCCTCGGAGGCATGTAGAGCAGAGGATGAATTACGAATTGGGGATCATCCAAACACGCCGCCTTCCAGTGAAAGTTGATCTCAGCCTCCGGGGACACGGGAGGCCTGCTCAGGAGCAGCAGCAGCACCTGGCATCCAGCACAGCAGCGGTGCAAAAGAGGTGTGGCCAGAATAGCGGCCCTCGGGAATCCAAGAGCGAGAACGAAACGGGGGCCGGGTTCAGGCCTGGCTCGCTGACGGGACCCGTCAGTCACGCAAGCGAAGGAGCTTGGCCAGCGTCGCCTCTCCAAGCGCTTTCCACTTCCTTGATTTTTTCAAAGCAGGCATCTAATCCGAGGGGAAGTGGCGATGGCCACGCACCATTTGCAGAGTGCGGCGGAAACACGGGGCTTTGGTCGTTGGTCAGGAGCAATCTCAGCCTTGGCTGGCTCCCATCTGTCCCGCTAGAAACTCAAGCAGCCATGCCTTTGCTCTCCTAAGTGGGGTTGCGCCTCCAAACCCTGGAAAAATACCGCAATGCCATTATGTGAATCTATGGCGCGACCTCGTTTGGAAGAGCTTGTGTGGTTCTGGTCGCCTTTGCACAAACAGGAGACGCACTTTATGAGAGATGCTGAGAATGGGACCTAAAAATATGCTATGCAGCCTGTGCTGCAGGCCAGCAATAGGTGGGAGCTGTGATTCTGCTTGCCTTAAACCTTGGGGGTAAGCACCCATTGCTGGATCCGGCCAAAGGAGACCACCGACTCCAGCATCCTGTTTTCACGGTGGCCAACCGGTCAGGTGCCTCTATTGGGAAACCTGCAAGCAGGATTTGAGCCCAAGGGCCCTCTCCCCTCCTGGTTTCCAGACCAGTCGCATGCAGTCAGTGGACTAGGGGGGTGAGGCTGGTCCCCTAAATGTTCCTGCTAAATTAGAGTACTAAAGTATTAAAGCCTGGTGCCTCTTGCCCAAATTCCTGGCTTAGGAAGGGAGGCACATTGCTCATGCGCGCAACCACAAGACATCGGGATGCCACACGTGTGTGACATCAGCCCCCACAATTGCCCTCGCAAGCTGGAACCTCTGGCAGCCCTAACTTGTCCCCCTACTAAATATTTCACCACATGCCACTGTCCCAGAACCCTGTTCAGAAGCACACTGCTTCCGACTGTGGAGAAGAGCCTTTTTTTGTTTTGTTTTGTTGTTTTTTAAAATAATTTTTATTAACTGGCCAATCACATCAAATTAAATCACATCGCATAGATTCCAAATTACAAAGCCAAATTTTTAAATTTTGTTGGGGGAACCCATACTTCAAGATCCAAAGGGGGATTCAGATCATCTTCTTATTACTGCATTAATGTCCAAATCAGTCCCAATCAGTCCAAACAAAGTTCATAATTCTATCCAGTCTTATCTTGGTGTTTCCACATCATATCTTGTTCATATAATTTCTCTTTTTCCTTTACAATCTCTTCTGTTAGTCTCCTTAAACCGATAAACAAATATAATAATCCTGTGTGGATTTCCCGTTCCTCCAAACTAAGTCCAGATGGTTTCCATATATCTCCTTCGTAGATAACACCGCTCTTTCCATCATAAATTAGAGCCATTGTTGACATTGATAGCCCTCTCCTCTTCCATGGATTTCTCCAGTCCTCTTGCATAATAATAATAATAATAATTTTAAAATTGACTGTTAGGAAGGTAGATGAGGCTTTCAAATCTGGTTGCCCTTACCACAGTTCCATTGAGTTTTCTAGCATTCACGTCTGTTTTTTTTTCCCTTTCCCCCTTTTCCTAATTTTAAGGCGGTGCCATCTTGTCTTATCAATTGCATAAATGGCTCATTAACTTGTTATTTACAAAGCACTCATCCTTGCAAACAGGAGTGTGGCGAGTGAAATGAAATAAGTTCCCTGTGGAAAACCCCAGAGCGTCAAATCTAGGCAAAGGAGAGGGCAGGGCCCTTGGGCGTTTTTGTTAGGGAGCAGAGAGAGATTCACTCGGTTCGCAACCTGAAAACAAACTGAACGTGTGAATGCAGCTGTCTCGTAACAGTTGCATTCCTCCAAACATTGTGGTGTGGTTTTCCAGTGAAGTGGGGGGAGAGAAATGTGTGTTATTAGAGGAAATAAGATAAAGGATGCTTCTGGGGGAGGTTCTTTCAAAAATCCATATATTAAGTAAAATATGTGCATGTGTACATTGAGGAGAAATTTGCACAGAAAATGCTGATGAATCTCCATCCGGATTTTTGTTTAGAAAGGTTACAAGCAGATGTAGAAACCAAGCAAAATCAAACTGCCCTGTGGCCCCAAGAAATCTGGGGCGCCCTCCTCGTGGGCCCTGTCAGTCTCCTGCATCTTTCGCCCAGATTTTGCACCCAAAGGGTTTATCTCTGGAAGTTCCAGCCTCATCTATCAGTTTCGGATTAAACAAAGAGGCAGGGTTGTAAAAATGCTAAAAAGTCTCTTTTGTAGTTCAAAGGGGGGGTGGGGGTGGGGAGAAAAGGATGTTTTATCATGAGTAAGTTCTGCTGAAATGTTTGCCGCCCAGGGGGATCAGCAACGGAAACCGGGTGTAAAAGCCCCGGGAGGTTCAGAGATTGCGAGGAAGGCATTCCAGGCGAAATAAAAAAAGTTTGCAGGTGCCTCTCTGGATTGTCAGAGGTGCCGGCTGCGTTCTGCTCCCCTTACAAGAGCCGTAAAGCAGTCGCCTTTTCATCCCAGGTTTCGCAAAGGACATCTCAAAGTCGCCGGAGCCAACTCTTCTTAAATATCAAGAAGTAGGCAGTTTTGGGGGATTCAAAGCCGCTTGTCTGGCCAGGGTTGTGGGCTTCTGCAGGTGGCAATGGTGGGCTTTTGGTCTATTTATATGCTCTTGTATGGCGCTTTGATGGAAAGTGGATAGGAAAATCCTTTTATTCCGCTCTCACAAAGTTACAAGGCAGGGTCATCCCCTGAAGATTCAGGACCGGGGAAAGAAAGACCTCCTTCGTGCAGAGAAGAGTTGGACTGTGGAACTCCCTGCCACAGGAGGCAATGATAGCCGCCAACCTGGGTGGCTTTAAAAGGGAATTGGACAAATTCATGGAGGAGGAGATGAGTATTGATGGCTACTAGGCATGATGGCTCAGCTCTGCCTCCCCAGCTGGAGCCAGTGATGCTTCTGTATCCCAGTTGCTTGTGCTTGGGTCTGCTAGGGGACTTCCCTTTTGGGCATGGGGCTGCCCCCCTGTGAGGTGGGCAAGTGGCCTGACCCAGAAAGGCTCTCCTGGTGCACTTATGGAACCTCCATTCCCAGAGGCAGTCTACCCTGAGTCCTAGGTACTGATGGGCATTTGACTACTGTGAGAACAGGATGCTGGACTAGATGGGCCATGGGCCTGATCCAGCAGCCTCTTCTTACCTCCTGAACCCACCACCTGGCAGAGGAACAACTGAGCGAAAATGCACCCCCTTGCCCCGTCAAAACCAACAGGACCGGGGACAGCATTCCTCTTGATTTCAGGGAGATGGAAGCCCAGCTCCTTTCCTTGGGATCAGAGGCACTGAAGTGCATCCTGTTGTGAAGCTCAGAAAGTCTTCAATTCATCTGAGGTCATGTATTTATTTCCCCGCCTGGCTGTTTTTCTCTGTTGAAACAGGATTCTTGGCTGGCGTCGGTGATGGTTTCACTGCTCCAAGACCAATCTAGCATTACCTTTTCGCCTTCGGATTCTCTGGACAGCAACCCACGCGGTGACCGGATGCAGACCCATGACAATTCGGGGTCCCCCATCCAACAGGTGAGAATCCTAGAAGGGACCCCTGGAGGCCATTTAGTCCAGCCCCCTGCAACGCAGATGAGAATGGCCATGCGCTTTCTTCCCCGCTTGACCAGTGTCAATCCAGAAGAGGGGTTCCTGCTGGACATCAGCTCCCAGCCCGCCTGACCATTGGGGCCACGGTGGCTGATGGGAGCTGGAGTCTGTTGACATCACGTAATGAGCCAGCGTTGCCTAGTGGTTAGAGTGTCAGACACCAGGAGAGACCAGGGTTCAAATCCCCCACTCAGCCATGAAGCTCACCTTGGTTGTTGTGAGGATAAAATGGAAGGGACCCCAAGGCTCACCTGCCCAAGTCAGAAATCTCCCCTAGGTCTAGGGGGTGTTTTGCCTGTGGAGTTTATGGTGTGCTCACCATAGAGTTTGACATACTTATCTTGTAGGGATGGTTGGGAATAGTGCCCAGATGGGTTTGGGGTTTTTTGGGGGGGGGGGATAGACTGGATGAGGAGTTATTGCCTGAGTAGGCCGGGACTCCCTACCTTGTGATGCCGTTGGGGAAAGAACCTGGGACCTTCTACCTGCCAGGCATCTGCTCTCACAGTGACCTAACCCTCCTCAAAGGTGTTTGGTGGCTTTCAGGCAGGGGCGTCGCAAGGGGGGTGCGGTTCGTCTGAGGTGTCATGCCTGGGAGGGGTGACAAAATCCCTCTGGGTGGATCGTCATGGCGGCGCTTGCACCCCCAGCAGGAGGATTTTTGCGATTGGCACGATTGTCATTGGGAAAATCCGTCTGCTAATCATGCAAATACGGCCAGTGATCAGCCTGGCACCCCCGGCCGGCGGTGTTTGCACCCCCAAGTGGCCGGCGCTCGCATCCCCGGTGGGCGGTTTTATGCGATCAGCAGTCAGATTTTCGTGATCAGTGGCCGGCGCTGGCAACCCCGGCGGGCGATGCTTGCACCCCCATCTGGCAGCGCTCATACGGTTCCATGTGATCGCCAGTCGGATTTGCACGATCTGTGGGTGTACAGTGGTACCTCGGGTTAAGAACTTACTGTATTTTTCGCTCTATAAGACGCACCAGACCACAAGATGCATCTAGTTTTTGGAGAAGGAAAGCAAGAAAAAAATTATTCTGAATCTCAGAAGCCAGAACAGCAAAAGGGATCGCTGCGCAGTGAAAACAGCAATCCCTCTTGCTGTTCTGGCTTCTGGGATAGTTGCGCAGCCTGCATTCACTCCATAAGACACACACACATTTCCCCTTACTTTTTAGGAGGGAGAAAGTGAGTCTTATAAAGCAAAAAATACAGTAATTCGTTCCGGAGGTCCGTTCTTAACCTGAAACTGTTCTTAACCTGAAGCACCACTTTAGCTAATGAGGCCTCCTGCTGTGCTGCCAGAGCACAATTTCTATTCTCATCCTGAAGCAAAGTTATTAACCCAAGGTACTATTTCTGGGTTAGCGGAGTCTGTAACCTGAAGCATCTGTAACCCGAGATACCACTGTATCTGTTTCGCGCCAACCCTCGCTTTAAAAAGCTCAACAACTCGGTGATGATTTCACTGCTCCAATGTTCCCAAAAATTGCAAAAAAAATTCACACTGGGTACCACCTGACCTTGCTATGCCTCTGCTTTCAGGAGACCCCGGGCTTCTGCTGCCCATCGTATGATGGCGAGGCCCGGACCGAGAGGAGACACTCGGAGTCCTCCCCGAGCTCCAGCACCTCCTCCCCGCCCCCCGAACACATCTACGGGAGGTTCTCCGCCGGCCAAGGTGCCCCGGCTGAGCAGGAAGCCTTCAAGGTCCCTTCTGGCGGTGCCGAGAAGTTCAGGCGCTACAGCTACGAGGAGAGCGCGGCCGGCACCTGCGGCCGGTTCAAGAACTCCCTCCGCAACAACCCTTTCCACCCTTACAAGCGGCAGTTCCAGGAGGAGACCTTCCCAGAAGCTCAGCAGGCCCTGGCCATGGATGGACACCTGTTCAAGGCAGCCAGCATGGAGGGCTTTGAGGAGATGTGTGGGTCCACCATGACCAGGGAGGCGGAGATGTATCTGGCACACCTTCCCAGCCTCTCCTCCGAGCCGGCCTGGTGCAACGGCCTGCAGTATGCCAACCCCGGGCAGGAACATCACCCCCAGGCTATGGTGAGTTGGGCTCGTTCTAATTAAATGGCGGCATTCCTTAGGAGGTGGGTTTGAATTAGGTTATGCTCAGGGGTCCCCACTCTACGGTTCTATGCTTCCATGACCTCAGAAGGCGGTGGACTCTCCTTCCTTGGAGGTTTTTAAGCAGAGGTTGGGTGGCCACCTGCCAGGGATTCTTCAGCTGTGATTCCTGCATTGCAGCGGGTTGGACTGGATGACCCTCAGGGTCCCTTCTGCTTCAAAAATTCTACAGTTATTACATCCACCAAAATGATCAACGGGATGGGGAAAGGGTTGCAGCATTTAAGGCTTTTTAAGAGTCAAGGATGACGCAAGATGATAGCTGGCCTCCGTCTGTCTCGGCAGACAATGGAGGAGTGTGCCTTTGGGGGTGAAGTCGAAGCGTCTGAGAGTTTCAGCGCATGGCAGAGGTATAGAAAACCATGCAGGCCGTGAAGAAAGTGCACAGCTCAGTGGAGATGTCAGTGCTGTGTGCGGCAGCCGTGAAAAATGCAAACGCCGTGCTAAGGATCATTAGGAAAGACGTTGGAAAGAAAACTGCCAATATCATAATACAAATCTCTGGTGCGATCGGATTTGTGCCCTGGCTGCCTCCCCTCGAAAGTATATTGTAGAGCTGGAAAGGGTCAGAAAAGGGCCAAATGGTTGAGGGGAGGAAGTGACTCCCCTACTTTTCAGTTTAGAGAAGTAGTGATTAAGAGGCGACATGGTTTAAGTTTGTAAAATGATAAACTTGGCCTGGAGAGAGTAGACAGAGAGAAGTTTTCCTCCCTCTCTCATAACACTAGAATTCCTGGACATCCCATGAAGCGGAATGCTGGGATGTCCTGGTGAGACGAAAGAGAAGTCTTTCTTCACTCAGAGTTAAACTGCGGAACTCCCTGCTGCTGCGGGAGACAGTGATGGCCACCAACTTGGATGGCTTTGAAAGAGGCTTAGGCGAATTCATGGAGAAGCAGCAAGGCTTCTGAATACCAGTTTCTGGAAGCCTATGGAAAGGAAAGGGTTTGAATCCTGAAGGCAGGTTGCCGCTGGCCTGATCCTGCAGGCTGCTCTTCTGGCCTTCTTGGGCACCCAAAGCTGTTTCAAGGAGACCACCCCCGAAAGCGGCACATCCACACACTCCTCTCTCTGTTTAACTTTCGGTCTTAGGCTCTACAGACTGGCCAAAGAAAAGAGAGGAAAAGAGATGCGTTATACCCATCAATTAAGACATTTTAAAATCACTTGCTGCTTTAATTAGAGGTGTAACAGTCACAAGGTCTCCTGGCTGGCAAGACGCATTCTGGAGTTGCACAGGATTGCAAAGGAGTCGCCAGCTGCCAAGCCTTCTCTGTACAGTACATTCCGGCTGCAACTGCAGCAGTATCAGTGCGAAAGGTGTTTCTTAGAGACACCCCCCCATTTTAAAAAAAATTATTCACACACGATATGATCTGTTTATTGTCATTGTCCCATACAGAACAATGAAATTGAAAAATCTACATAAGACATTCAAAACACCCTAAAAACTCTGAAACCGCTTTTTAAAATACAGTATACTCCTATAGAGACTCCTTATACTGCGTTTAAAACCAGAATTACATTTGGGTAGAAACTGTTTCTCAGGCGGCTAGTCCTAGTCTTTATAACCCTGTACCTTCTTTATATACCTTCTTTATATACATTCTTCACAACAAACAACTCCAAAATAAGCAGACAACTCCAAAATAAAATCGTATGTAACAAAACCATAAATCTCATGTTTTCATTTACACTGAGCTCCTCTCTGATACCTTTACTTGATATTTCTTGCTGCTTTCTGCTTTCCTTATAGAATCTTAATGAAAATTTAAATCTCTTAAACGCTATACCAATCTTTAACAATTTCCGTTAATCCATTCACCTCCCTCCCTGCAGCCCAGTACTTCCCTCCACACGTCTGCCAACTTCTTTACCTACTATTATTTTTGTTATTGTTGCATTATTCAATTTATTTGTTATCCCACCCTTGATATATTATTATCGTATCTCCTTGCACCTTTAAAACTTTTCCATGTTAATTTTTAAACTCCAGTTCCGACTTTTTTCATTGGAGATATATATATATATAGTGTCCAGTGCTTTTCTGGGTATGCATCCAAGCAGTTTTGCCTTTGGAAAACCTGCTAGATGGGAACAAATGTTAATGTGCAGAAAACCCAATTGTCATTTCTTTCCCAAACCAGGCGGTGTTGACAGCCACCATCTTGGATGGCTTTAAAAGAGGTTTAGCGGGGATGGCCGCACTCTGCCTCCACAACTGGTGGAAGGAAATGCCTCTGAATTCCAGTTTCTGGGAACCGAGCGAAGGAAGGGGGCTCTTGTGTCCTGCTTGTGGTCTTCGTTTGGGGGCATCTGGGTGGCCCCAGATGAGGACAGGAGGTTAGACTAGACACAGGCTTCCTCAAACTCAGCCCTCCAGGTGTTTTTGGCCTACAACTCCCATGATCCCAAGCTAGC
The DNA here is from genome assembly GCF_964252035.2 of Podarcis erhardii. NCBI lineage: Eukaryota > Metazoa > Chordata > Lepidosauria > Squamata > Lacertidae > Podarcis > Podarcis erhardii. The sequence goes on from NC_138514.1 coordinate 38,448,811, forward strand.
AGGACCCAGTGGTCAGGGATGATGGGAACTGTAGTCTCAAAACATCTAGAGGGCTGAGTTCAAGGAAGTCTGGACTAGAGGGTCCCCCTCTGGCCTCATCCCGCTGCTACCTGCTTCTGATCCTGTTATTGTTGAATGGCACCCCAGTTTCTGACCAGTGCGAGATTCTGGGGTCCCACCATTTGTGTTTCCTTTTGGAAATGAAGCAGAGCGGAGACTGTGGTGTCTTTATGATATATGTCTCTGAAGACGATTTGGGAACTTTAGCTGGTGCAGAATTCGATGGCCAGGTTGCTCACCGGAACAAGGCGGTTTGAGCACATTACATTGGTGATCCTAGTCTGACCGCACTGGCTACCAATTAGTTTCCAGGCTCAGTTCAAAGTGCTGGTTTTGACCTATAAAGCCTTAAAGGGCTCAGGGTCACAGTATCTCAAGGACCGCCTCTTTCCAGATGAACCTACCCGGACCCTGAGATCATCTTCTGAGGCCCTTCTTCATGTGCCGCCACCTCAAAAGGTTCCGGGAAGGCTTCTCCCCAGGGAAGTTCACTTGGCGCCTTCATTATACACCTTCAAGCGCCAGGCAAAAACGTTCCTTTTTAACCAGGCCTTTGGTTGATTTGGTTGACATCCTATGCCCTTTTAAAATGTGGTTGTTGTTTCTTTTGGGGGAGGGAGAATTATTGGGTTGTTGTCTTTATTTTGATTATGTATTTTGTGGTTTTATATTTTGATTTTATTCTGTGAACTGCCCTAAGACCTCCTTGTATCGGGCGGCATATAAATTCAATTATTATTAATAATAATAATAATAATTAATAATATGGCTTGTTTACACATATGTACAACCTGGAGGAGTTTCCAGCAATTTAGGGAAGCTTTTAATGTTTGACGGACTATTCTATTTTAATATTTTGTTGGAAGCTGCCCAGAGTGGCTGGGGAAACCCAGCCAGTTGGGTGGGGTATAAATATAATTATTGTTGTTGTTGTTGTTATTACACCCCAAAATGGTCTTGCTGCTCCCATAGCAGCAGTCAAACAGAAATCAAAGACGGCTCTCAAACGTTGCTGTGGCTCTTTCCCCCGGTTGCTGTTTTACTTCTAGGTCACATTACTGCCCATCCTTTTGCACATCACCAGGAGTTTAGTCTGGCTATTCCAATAATTAGGAGCCTTCATTGGAGTTTAACACTTGCTGGATGCAGGGATTAGAAGGGTCTTTGCATACAGTCTACTTCCCCCAAACTCATAACATCAGGGTGGAAGAATCTGGACGTTTCAGTTTTTCAGTTTTCCATCTTTCAGCCCAATTTGCTTCATTTCTTCATCAGCAATTTTTTAAATACTAAAAAAACCCCCTACATTTCTGAAATATACTCAGAGTCGCAAAGTGATTTCATGCTTTTTATTCAGCTCATAGTGGTGAGGAGGAATGAATGAATGTCCCCTCAAAGTATCTGCTTTATATACATTATTTACACAATGGGCTGCACATGATTGGCTAATTCCAGGATTCTACTGTAGGCCAATCAGGTTGTGGATTCACTTCTATCTGGAGCATGATTGGGTGGTTCCTGCTAACCAATCATACTGCTGCATTGTTCTAGGACCAATCAGACTGCTGCATTCTGAATCCTATTGTTCTAGGACCAATCAGACTGCTGCCTTTTGGAGCCTATTGTTCTAGGACCAATCAGACTGCTGCAGTTTGGATCCTATTCAACTCAGTACATAACACCCCTCCCCTCTAAGTTCCAGTCCTGCCCGGAAGGTCGCATTCATAGTCCTCAAGGTACGCCGGTGGCCTACGTGTGCGTTGCGGCCTGGGGTGTTCCCTGGTCCGGGGTTCAGGTTCTGGCTCGTGTTCCAAGGATGGGGCTGTTTGGTCTGGCGCAACCGGCTCGCTCAGTCGTGGTTCTGGTTCCGGTGTCCTTTCGGCCTCGCGGGTCCTCTCTGTATTTACTGATTCTGCCTCTCCTGCTTGCCCCTGCTGCTCTATGGGCCTCACTGCCCCACTGTTCCCTTGGGACTCCTCTGACCTGTCCTCCTCCTCCTGGTTTTCTCCCGGGAATCGTCGCCGTATCTGGTCGCAGTGGCGGCGCCAGCATTGCCCCCCATCTGTTAGCACCTCGTACGACACGGGGCCCGTGACCCTGGTGACTGTGGCAGGTACCCATGCAGGGCCTGCCCCAAAATTCTTTGCGTACACTGGGTCCTGGGCCTCGAAGGTCCGGGGGTTCCTGCCTTCCCCCACCACTACCTCATCCTGAGCTCTATCGGGGTGAAGGCGGTCCAATCTGATTGCAAGGCGCCGACCCATTAGTAGTTCAGCGGGGCTCCGGCCAGTCGTTGAGCTGGGGGTGCTGTGCTGTGCTAGAAGGAATGTGGCAAGGCGGTACTCCCAATCCCCTTGCGTCATGCAGCGAAGGGTGTCCTTGGTGGTCCGCACCATGCGTTCTGCTTGGCCATTGGTGGCAGGGTGGAATGGCGCCGAACGGATGTGGCGGATGGCGTTCTGCACTGTGAAGGTTTGAAATTCTCCTGATGTAAATGCAGTCCCGTTGTCTGAGACGAGAGTGTCAGGGAGCCCGTGGGTTGCAAACAGCCTGCGTAGTACCCGGATGGCTGCGGACGTAGAAGTGGACGGTACCAGTGCGACTTCCAGCCATTTGGTGTAGGAGTCCACCACTATGAAGAATGTTTTTCCCTGAAAGGGGCCAGCGAAGTCTACATGCAGGCGTGACCATGGTGCTCGGGCGGACTCCCAGGACTGGACTGGGGCCCTTGGGGGATCTGGGCGGGATTCCTGGCAGGCCTGGCAGTGTTTGACCCAGGCCTCTATCTCTCCGTCGATCCCCGGCCACCACACATAACTCCTGGCAAGGGCCTTCATTCTTACTACCCCTGGGTGTGTCTCGTGTAGGGCTGTTTGAGTGCGCTGCTGTACTCGGTGCACCTCCTCCCTGTCGGATCCCGAGTCGTTGGTGAGGTCTTCATGGTGGACCCTCGGTTGGGACGGCTGGCTCAGCCGTGCCTCTTGCGTCGACCTCTCAGCAGCTTCCGTTGCCAGGGCCTCCTCCAGAGCGACCTGGAACGTTAGGTTCTTCTTAGCGTAGAGGCGTCGTTGCAGCTTCTCATCCTTCAGGCCACCGACGAGGCGGTCACGAAGCATGTTCTCCAGCTCTGAGAAGTTGCAGAACCGGGCAGCTTGGCGGAGAGAGGTCACAAACCCAGTTATGGTTTCCCCAGGGGCTTGCCGCTTTGCGTAGAAGGCATTTCGACGAGCCACCACTGAGGGCTGTGGCGAAAAGTGCCCCTTCAGCTGTTCCATTATTGTTTTGTATGGAACAGTAGCGACGTCTTCAGGCGCAAGGAGAGCCCGGGCGATTTCAAATGTCTCCTCTCCGCAGACGCTGAAGAATATTGCCCTCTTCTTGGCGTCTTCTTCATCGGTGACCCCTTTGGCTTCTAGGAGGAAGGTGAAACGGGAGGCGTACGCTTCCCAGTCTCCAGATGCTGGGTTGAATGGCGAGAAGCTGCTGTCAGTTGCCATTCTGAGTTCCTTGTGTCCCGGAGCTGAAGCCTGGATACACGGTGCGAGGCAGCGGTGCGGCAGGTGGCGGTGCTGCGGTGCTGTGTGTGGCAGTCAGCTCAGCGGGATCCCACCTTCGTCGCCAGTGAAATATACTCAGAGTCGCAAAGTGATTTCATGCTCTTTATTCAGCTCATAGTGGTGAGGAGGAATGAATGAATGTCCCCTCAAAGTATCTGCTTTATATACATTATTTACACAATGGGCTGCACATGATTGGCTAATTCCAGGATTCTACTGTAGGCCAATCAGGTTGTGGATTCACTTCTATCTGGAGCATGATTGGGTGGTTCCTGCTAACCAATCATACTGCTGCATTGTTCTAGGACCAATCAGACTGCTGCATTCTGAATCCTATTGTTCTAGGACCAATCAGACTGCTGCCTTTTGGAGCCTATTGTTCTAGGACCAATCAGACTGCTGCAGTTTGGATCCTATTCAACTCAGTACATAACAATTTCTGTGCCTTTTTCTCCCAATAGACACTTTTCTACATAAACACATTTCCCAGCAAGCCGTTTCCACTAACAGAACACATCTTTGAGCTTTATTTTAACTCACATAAACATTTGGCAGCCACTTTCCCCTAATATATGCATTAGGCTTGCAATTTTTATTTTGCACGACACGATTCAGAATTTCAAAGCCCCAAAGCCATTGATAGCCCTCTCTTCTTCCATGAATTTGCTTGAACTTTTAAAGTCATCCCAGTTGGCCTCCTGCTGGAGTGAGTTCCGCTGTTTATTTATGGGGTTCATGAAAAAGTCCTGTCTTTTATCGGCTCTGAATCTTCCAACACTCACCTTCATGTCCATGAGCTCAATCGCTGGTCCTCCTCAGGGTAGACCCCATGGAACGAATGGATCTAAGCTACCCATGGAGATTCATTTCGTTGTGGCTCTACTCCGAGTAGTTGTTGTTGTTTAGTCGTTTAGTCGTGTCTGCCTCTTTGTGACCCCCTGGACCAGAGCACGCCAGGCACTCCTGTTTTCCACTGCCTCCCGCAGTTTGGTCAAACTGAGGCTGGTAGCTTCGAGAACACTGTCCCACCATCCCGTCCTCTGTCATCCCCTTCTCCTTGTGCCCTCCATCTTTCCCAACATCAGGGTCTTTTCCAGGGAGTCTTCTCTTCTCATGAGGTGGCCAAAGTATTGGAGCCTCAGCTTCAGGATCTGTCCTTCCAGTGAGCACCCAGGTCTGATTTCCTTCAGAATGGAGAGGTTTGATCTTCTTGCACTCCATGGGACTCTCAAGAGTCTCCTCCAGCACCAGAATTCAAAAGCATCCATTCTTCGGCGATGAGCCTTCTTTATGGTCCAGCTCTCACTTTGAGTAGTACCAACACTGAACACAGGCTTCCCACACCTGAGGTTTTGGGGTTTGGGTTTTCTTTAACATGGCACCATGACGTTCTTCTCTCATCCACTAGGAAACAGAGGTGAAGCTGAAGACCCCACCATTGGAGGAACAGACCAGCCCCTACTGCTACCAACCTCAGGCCCCCCAGATGTATTGCCCCTCTCATCCTTTCCACCAGGTAAGGCAGGATGGGGCGACCCCCACCCGCAGATTGCAGTGTGCAGCAGCTGAACTGTGGAACTCCTTCCTGCAGGAGACGCTGACAATCACTAACCCCTTTTGAAAGAGGATTGCACACATTTCATGGAGGAGGGAGCTATTGAGGGCTTTGCACTGCTTCCATGGTCGGAGGCAGGAAATGCTTCTGAATACCAGCTGCTGGAGACCGCAGGAGGGGGAGAGTTGCTCTTGTGTTCGAATCCTGCTTGCCCGTTTCCCATTGGGAGATCTGGACTGGATGGGCCACAGAGGCCTACCAGTCACAATGAATCTGCTCTATTCCCACGGTCCAAGGCAGCAATGCTCCCCGAATATGAGTTGCTTGAAAGTGCAGGAGACGAGAGTTGCTTTCGCACTCAGCTCCCACTAGTGGGCTTCCCCAAAAAGGCATCTGGTCGGCCACTGTGAGAACAGGATGCTGGACCAGGCAGGACAGGGGCCCGATCCAGCAGAACAAGCCACTTCCAGGTTGCCATCATCGGATTCCTTCCGCAGAGCATCCTGGCCTCTGACTGCCTGACCAACCCCTCTGTCATCCAGGGAGGCCAGCGTCCTCATTCGTTTCGGCCCTGACCAGCAGAACGGATTTGCCTCGTGTTTTGCTGGGTCAAGGCTGACTCAGTCAGAAACCATCTCCTGGCTGGCCTGGAGTCACCTGCCCATCCGCCTTACGAGGACGGTGGTGCCAGCCTTGCCATCGTAAAACTCCCGAAAGGCGGTTGGACCATTCTGCTGTCCTTCATTTGCCTATAAAAAACGAAATAACACACCTGACACCGACTGCCTTGAAACTCATAAAACAGAAATGGCCTTTCAAAACAGCCCGTAATGAGGACACCTCCGCCAGCTCCTTCCCCAACTTCTGAAGGAGAGACTGAAACCAATAAAATCGGAATTGCAGAGCAAAGAACTTCCTCACCTGGCCCCAGAACCGCAGGTGAGCAGGGTGGGGCAGGTGACCCCTGGAGCCTCGCTGGAGGGCAGGACGTGGCCCAAGATGCCAAGAAAAGCCCTGGCGCAGGGTCTGACCCCCAAGCGCACCGGAAAAGCTCCACTTGATCAGACCAGTGGCCCTTCTGGCCCAGCCTCCTGTTCTCACCATGGCCACATAGCCTAGGAATCGAGATAGACTGCCACTAGGCCTGGAGGTTCCACGAGAGCCCTCTGTTGGGTCAGGCCAAAGGGGGCCCACCTAGTCCAGCACCCTCTTCTCACAGTGGCTGACCAGATGCCCCGATCGAATAATAGAATCATCGATTTGGAAGGGGCCATGAGCATCATGCAGTCTACCCCACGTCAATGAAGGGATCTTTTCCCCAACATGGAGCTTGAGCCCACAGCCCCAAGATTAAGAGCAGGAAACCCACGAGTTGGACCTGATTCTTGCTGGATCAAGCCAAAAGTGACCCATCTAGTCCAGCAACAGCCGTTTAGGTTCCTTGGAGCCCCAAATTGATAGCAATAACTAGGCAAGGCTTTGCCGTCCCATGACTGGGACCTTGCAACCAATGACCATGTCTTTGGTAGCATACATGCCAGACATTTAAAAAGAAGAATTCTGGGAATTGAAGTTTGTTGATGGTGTTGGGAATAGCAGCCCTGCAAGGAGGAAACTGCAGCTCCCATGTCGGGGGCTCACACAACCTTCTCAGCATCGCAGTTGAGCTATTAAGGAAGGGGCTCAAAAACGATTTGGACACCTTCCCAGATGCAGAATGCGCACGTCAGAGGGGTGAACTTGTGGCCCTCCGTTTCTTCCTCCAGCTCCCATCGTAAGATCATAAGCTGATCTTACACGTTGCCCGTTTAGTCCAGCATCCTGATCTCACTGCGTCCAGCCACATGATCTCCTCCTCCTCCCAGAATTTGTCCGGTCTCCTTTGGAAGCCTTCCAAGTTGGCGGCTCTCACTGTCTGCTGTGGGAGGGAGTTCCACAAGTTAACTCCATGCTGCATGACGAAGGACTTTCTTTCATCTGCTCTTCATCTCCTAACCTTCAGCTTCATCAGCGTTCCAATGTTATGAGTGGGAGAAAAAAACACCTCTGTCTGCTTTCTCCTTGCCCTGCAGAACTTTATAAACTCCTGTCATGTCACCTCGCTTGCTTAAAATGCCCCAAACTTTCCACATCGGAGAGTCCCTCCATTCCCTTGATCATCCCTAACCATTGGGCATGCTGGCCGCCTGGAGCTAGTACAGCAACATTTAAAGGGCACACCATCTCCTTGCCATTAATATTCCTCTGTAGGGCTTTGCAGCTTCCGCAGGTAAATCTCCCCAGGACGGGCTGCAGAGAGTAGAATATCGCCCACAACACAAGACAGCATCTTCCCTGGCTGCCCAAGAGCTTTCTGGGCTCGGTTCCTGGGGCTGCCTCCCTCCCCTCCAGCAGCCTGGGCTCCCTGGGCCTTGAGAAGGTCTCTCCTTGTTCCCTTAGATATGTGTAAAAGCAACAGGAATGCCCCTCCTTCAGGAACACTAATAATGGATAATGACACGCAGAACCCTCGGTGTTCTTTTACAGAGTACAAGGAGTGAGCACATGGATGGACTGTGGAACTCCCTCCCACATGGAGGCAGCGAGGGCCACCAAGCTAGATGGCTTTAAAAGACAAGTTCGTGGAGAAGGAGAGGGCTAGCAAAGACTACTAGCCATGGTGGCTGCAGACCAGGGCCTCAGCTGGCCGGCTTCATAATCTCTTTGTGACTTTACTTCCGTTGATGGAGGTTCATGCAGCAATTTTGATTTTAATTATTTTCAGTCAGGGATTCCGTAGCTGTAATCCCTGCATCGCAGCGGGTCAGACTTCCAACACTACAATTCTATGAATGTTTTAAATAGTAGTTTACCTGTGTTGTGTTTTTTTTTAACTGATGGGTTTGTTGTGTTATCCTTTCTGTAAATCTCTTGGAGTTTGTTTTGGTTTTTTGCACTCTAGCCTTTTATACAATGAAGGTACATCTCTCGTCTCCTTGTGTCCCTAGTATCCTGCAGGGAACAGCTACCCGTTCTCCTACATCTCCAGCTCGCAGTACCCCTACCAGCGAATCGCCCCACAGAGCAGCCAAGAGCATCACCAGCCCCTGTTCCCCAAGCCCATCTACTCCTATAGGTAAGCCTTTGCACCTTCCTTTTATTTCCTCATTGGGATGCTTAGAACCTGCTCTTTCGTAAGATCCCCCAAGGCATCTTAAAACAGACAGAATAGCAAGATCAATAAAACGATCCATAAAAACATAATGGAAAGCATCAGTAGATAATGGCTGGTGAAAAAAGAGAAATTCAGATTTTTCTCTTCGATTTTTGGAATGATGTCTAAAAGGACATCAGAAGAGCCTGCCAGACCAGGACAAAGGCCACCCATCCTGTCCTCACGGTGGCCAAATACCCCCAAGAACCTAGGACTCAAGATAGACTGCCTCTGGACCTGGAGGTTCCACGAGAAGAGGGCTGGCTACCAAAGGGGGCTAACCAGGCCAGCATCCTGTTCACACAGTGGCCACCAGAAGCCCACAAGCAGGACCCCTGAGTGCAAGAGCCTCGTCCCGTCTTGAAGTTGGCAATTGGAGGTAGGCTGCCCCTGTGCCTGGAGACTCTGTCATGATCCTAGCCAATAGCCTTCCCGGAGGCCCATTGAGTCCGGCACCCTGTTCTCACAAATGCCCCGCAGAAGAGAGGGATCTGGATAGACTGCCTCTGCACCTGGGGGTTCCATGAGGACGCCAGAAGAACATCAGAACCAGCCACTGACTAACCAGATGCATGTAGGAAACCCCACAAGCAGGAGTAGAGCACAAGAGTCCTCATTGTTCAACTGCAAGCTGTGCCAAGAAGGACCTGGTCTGTCCTGAACCTCCAAATGTCCAGCCTCCAACGAGTTCCAGTATTAATAATAATAATAATAATTAATAAATGTATTATTTATACCCTGCCCATCTGGCTGGGTTTCCCCAGCCACTCTGGGCAGCTCCCAATATTAAAACCACGATAAAACATCAAACATTAAAAACTTCCCTAAACAGGGCTGCCTTCAGATGTCTTCTAAAAGTCAGGTAGTTGTTTATTTCCTTGATATCTGGTGGGAGGGCATTCCACAGGGCGGGTGCCACTACTGAGAAGGCCCTCTGCCTGGTTCCCTGTAACCTCACTTCTCACAGTGAAGGAACTGCCAGGAGGCCCTCGGAGCTGGACCTCAGTGTCCAGGATGGATGATTGGGGTGGAGACGCTCCTTCAGGTATACTGGGCCTCAACATAAGAGCAGGATGCTGCAGCACGGCTGCTGACAGGGAGTATCACACCTCAGAAATCTGCACCAGTTGCTGATCTGCTACTGGGCCGTGTTCAAGGTGTTACTATTAGGACATAAAGCCTTTAACAAGTTGGACAAGTTCACCTGACCCTCTTGACCTGCTGCGCTCAGTTGAACTGGCTCTGTTCCAGGTGCCACATAATCCCTGTTCCACATTGGTAAGGACGCAATATTTTTGTGTGGCAGCATGTGCCCTGTGGAACTCCCTGCCTATTGATGTCAAGCAAGCGCCTTCACTGCACTCTTTTCAGCGCCTGCTAAATACATTCCTCTTTAGACAGACCTTTCCAGACGCCTAGAAAGTTGAGGTGATTTTAATCTGCCTCTGTATTTTAACTTTTTGTATGTTTGAAAGTATGGCCGTAAGATTTTCTTGATTTTCTTATTTTATCTTTTCATAATTGCTTTGAGGGTTGTTGTTTTTCTACAGTCAAGCCATGTAGACATTCTGTGATATAAATGATTGATTGAATAAATAAGAATAAGATGAGTCTGTTGCCAATCAATCCTTCTATTGCCAGACTTTGTGTCGATCTGCTATATATTTTGGAAAGTTGCTTGCCTGTCCGCAATGTGATTGGACACCTCTTAAGAAATCAGAGCTGCATGTTGCCTGACTTTTCCTGAGAGAAAGGAACCAGTTCTTTTCTAGGTTTGGACACCATTGGGTGCCATTTTCAATCAAGACGGCCCACAACCTTTCAAAACTGTCCTGATTTCAACCAGTTTTTTCATGATGGTTTCTGAGATCAAGGAGCAGGATTTTTGCTTAAATTTGGAGACAGTTGGACGCCAGGGTGCATCAAGATGGTGGACCGAGCTTCTCAAAACAGCATAGACTCTTTTTCATTCCTTGTCATTCCCAAGCAATGCGAGGCGGTTGCTCGTTTATTTCGTGAAACGTACACCCCGCTTGATTGTAAAAAGATACACCGCAAAGCGGTTTACAGTTTAAGACCTTTGAAAAGTTAAAATGACAATAGACTAAGATTAGAAGTCGCATCAGTCAGCCATGTCTAAAAAAGAATGTTTCTAACAGGCTCGCAAAAGTGAACAGCGAAGGCGCCTGCCCTAATATCAAGAGGCAGGGAGATCCGCAGTTGTAGATGCTGCCACACTGAATGATCAAGTTCTTACGAATGCAGGAGGGGGCATGTGGCCCCTGCAGTAGTGCCAGTTCCACTGCCTGAAGGGGTCAGATGGGCGTCTGTGGGGGCAAGACGAACCCAAAGCTAAACCTTACCCTCCAAGTGTCCTGATCTTCCAGGGACAGTCCTAGAATTACAGAAGCTGTCCTGGTTTCTGATCTGATCCTGGACTGTCCTAGTTTTCCTTATTCCTGCCCTCCTCATCTTGATTAAAAGTGGTGGAGAGATCAGGTGCCCCAGTCCAGACCTTTTTGGAAGCAGGAGCCTTTGCTGTGTGTGTAGGTGCAAAAACGGAGCCCTGTTCATACTGAAAATAAAATCCCTGCACCAAATGAAGGAAATGGTGAGGCTGGCATGCAAAACTCTCCCTATAATCTGGCACATTGCAGTAATCCAGTCTTGAAGTAAGCAGGGCTACAGCTGCCAGAGTGCCAAGTTGCTAGGCCCTGTTAAGCAAAAGCAGAGAAACTGAAGGTTGAAGGAAGCTTTAACATCCCTTTCTTGTTTTGTTTTGTTTTGTTTTTCTCTTTGACCAGCATCCTCATATTTATGGCGCTCAAGAACAGCAAAACTGGCAGCCTCCCAGTCAGCGAGATTTACAATTTCATGACGGAACACTTCCCTTATTTCAAGGTAAGCTCTTGTGGCGAGCGATGGATCGTTGCAGATCTGTAGGCCTGGAACTTGGATTGGGAACATTCCCAGCTCTCCCTGAGACGCTCTTGGAGATTGAACCTTCCGCATGCAAAGCAGGTGTTCTGCCCCTGAGCTGGGGGATTTCCTCCACCAGACCTCGTGTCACTTCCTCCAGAAGGAGGCACTTCCAGGAAACCTGCCCAATGCAGGGCACCGCCTGGCTTGATCAGTCGGTTCTTCTTCAGTCTCGCAGGAGGTGCCCAGATTTCTTTGCAACAAACGCAAGAAAAATAATTTTTCGAGCAAAATTGGGCATCGTAGAAGAAACAGCAAGCAATATTTCAGCTAAGAACGTAGGGGGGAAGCCTGCTGGCCCACTGAGGCCAGCTTCCTGCCAGATTGGTGGCCATCTCTGCCTCATGTGGCAGTGAGTTCCACCGTTTAACTCTGTGTTGCATGGAGAAGGGCTTCCTTTTCTCTGTCCCAAATCTTCCAACGTTCCGTTTTCTTGGATGCCCCCAAGTTCCAAGAGAGGGAGGAAAACCTCTCTCTCCATTCCTGGCAGAATTTTATGAGCTTTCCGGTTGCCTCTTGCTTGCCTATCCTGCCCTTTCTCCTTCTCCCATGTTTCCACTCTCAGCCTCACAGGGCAAATCCTTGCCAGAAAAGGCAGAGAAGGAAATCCCTCCGTTGCTTTCGGAGCAGAGCGAGCCAAGGGGTGGAGGAGAGCACAATTTGGGAATAAAATACACGGAGGGAAAGGACAACCAGCACTGAGGCCGGGAAGACAGAAACGCTGGGAAATTAACTTTTCCTCATCGCCAGGGCACTGGCAACTGGAGTGATGCAACTGGCCCCTTTTCTAGTTGAAACACGGCAATCTGACTCCCACGTCCGTGGGGTAAAAAGGGGCAGGGAAGGTACGCACACAATTTGAGCCACTTTGAAGTGCCTCTCCTCGCTCAGCAGAACCAGATTTCCAAAAGGGAGAGAGTTTTGCAAGAGCCCAATAACTTTCCAAAGATCAAGGGGTTCTTGCCAGGCTCAGCGAGCGAGGGAGGGTGGTGGCAGGCAGGAGGAGAAAGTGAATGTCAAGCTGGGAATCGGCTTGTGCCGGGGGCTCTTTGTCGCTTTGCGCCCAGCAGGGTGGCAGGCAGAGAAGGTGGTCTGGAAGGGCTTATAGATGCACAGAATTATAGCGTTGGATGGGGGCATCTAGGGCCAGCCCCTGCAAGGCAGGCTAGCTTGGGTGGGTGCAAATGGTTTGGCTTGATTGATTAGTACAAAGGGAGGTTATTCCATTTGCTTAGTTCTGTAACCAACAAAATCTGCCCTCATTCCCTTATGGGGGACACAAGACCCCTTATAGAGTCCTTTATAGGTTCTCCATCAGTAGGAAAAAATGACAGGCCTACCAGAGAATATCGAGAAGCAAAGCAAGCCTAATCTTTATTGAACTGTTGCAACAAGGTGCCCCCTTCACACACAGGAAAGGAGGAAGACCTAGAACAAAGGTGTGCCTGCCCTTATATAGACCTTTTAAATTCCCTGCCTTGGAGCTCAAGACCACCCCTCCATACATCATATATAAATCACAGAAAAGGTGGTGTACAACAGAAATTTGAATTGTTTTTCCTGTCTCTCAGTTTATTGGATGATGCCTTATCTGATTGCTTTTCCTGGTAGTCTGGCCATTCCTTTGAGATGGTGATTACCCAATTCCTGAGACAATGGGAAGGTTCACTCACCCCCTCCCTCCTTGCAGAGAAAACATTTGGTCAGTTTGGGAGTCAAAATAGTTCCAGGGCGGTCTTCCTGTGCTGATCCAGACATGTGGTCCACATATCCATGTATGCGCCTGGCCGGCACATTTATGTACTATATATATTTTTTATTTCAGTTCACAAAATCTATATTCCAATTGCTTGTAAAAGAAAACTCAACAAACACCTCAGAGTTGTTTACTAACAGAATAAACAAATTATCAGTAAAAACCCAGCTATTTAAAACATTTAACAATAATGATTATTAATAATAATAGTTTGAAAATTCAGGAGGCAGTAATGGCCAGCAACCTAGAATTGGACGTTTATAAAAGTGTCTAAAATTATGCAAAGCGCAGAGAAAGTGGAGAGAGAAAAGTTTTCCTCCCTCTCTCGTAACACCAAAACTCAGAAGCATCCCATGAAGCCGACAGTTGGAAGATTCAGGACAGATGCTGTGCATCGTTACACTGTGGAACTCCCTGCCACAGGACGCAGGGATGGTGGCCAAAGTGGTTGGCTTTTTAAAAAGGATTGAATCCAAGGAGGAGGAGTGGGGTGTTGGTGGCTACTAGCCAGCAGGCTCTTCTGATGTTATTATAAGTAAAATCAGTGGTAAGATGAAAACCAGATGAAGGCACTGGTCAACGGTCTGTGTTCCCAGGGAGTCTTTGCCCAAATGACAGAGTTTTTGGCTTCTCTTTGGGTACGTGGGCTCGGCCACTGGCTGAAGTGGAATGGGGCACCCTTTGGTCTGATCTGGCCGCAGCGCTCTCCTGAAGTCATTTCCTGGGGGAGACCATTGCTCACCACAGAAGATGACAACAGGAAACAAGTTGCAGAACCTGACATATTCCCGGGAATATGTCAGAGACAAAACAGAGAGCCAGAAATTTAATTATAAACGCAATTAGCTAATCAGCAGAAACACCAGCATAGGACAACGAAGGCAGGCCTAGCTAGCTTTCTGAAGTTGGAGATTTATATAATCGTGCTGCCACTCCAAGCGAGGAGACATCGCCTCACTGACCACTAACATCACGCCTCTTGCCGGAGAACCAGATCCCAGGTTTCCCCATAGCCCAGCGAGAGACGCCATCTCACCTGAAATGCACCTTTCTTTAAAAGGGACTGGTTATCCTCCCCTTCCCACCGTGGCTCAAGAGGAATTGGTGATGCTCTGTTTCTTTTTCTTTTTTAAAAATGATTTTTATCAAGTTTTACATTTTTATCATAATAACACCACATCAAAAAACAAAAGATACAATTCCCAAATATTCCCTGCCCCCCTGCAATGACTTCCCTCAACTTCCTCTTCTTGTTTTTTAACATATTAGCTCCTCTTGCTTGCTTTTTTATCTCTTAATTTTAAAATCTTTAAATTGTATATTATTGTAATTTTATCATATCAATAATTTCTGTATTCATTTTGTTCATTGTTAAGTGTTTAGTCAAATCCTGCTAGTGAGTCCGTTTCTTTACATTGCTTCTGTAAGTACAACATGAATAGTTCCCAGTCTTCTTTAAAGTCTCTCTTGTCTTTGTTTCCAAGTCTTTCAGTTAACTTTGCCATCTCAGCATATGCCATCATTTTCTCTTGCCATTGTTCTTTAGTTGGTATTTCGTCGGTTTTCCATCCTTGGGGTAGCAAAACCTAGCCGATGATGCTCTGTTTCTGATCAGCTCCAAAGAGAGTTTAGGTTGTCATGCAACCATAGAATTGTCACGTTGGATGGGAACCCAGGGGTCATCTAGCTCACCTCCCTGTGATGGAGGAATCTCAGGTGAAGGATAAGCGGGGAGGGAGCCTTAGCATACAGAAGGTCCCAGGGTCAATTTCTGATGCGGCTGGGAATGTCCCCTGCCTGAGACGCCAGCCAGTTTAGGCAATGCTGAATTATATGGACTAATGCTCTGGTTCCATATGTTAGCGGAGAAATCTGAGGGCTCCCTTGGACAAAAAACAAGGACACCAGCCAGGAACAGCAGAGCAAAAGAGCAACCAGTAGGCTTGGTCTTTATTGAAGACTGTCGCCACAGGACTCCCACCTGCCACCAGGTGGAACAAGATGGAAGCCCCAAACAAAAGAGGCCCCAAACTTTTATTAGCTGCTAATCCCCATGTTACACCCCCCAAACTACATCATGGTTACATCATGAAAGGGGAGGTCTGGTGGCAGTAATCTGAGCATCCTGGACCCTGCCCCATGGTTCCCCTTGCCCTCCACCAAACACCCATCAAGTGGAACAAAAGAGATCTTTACATTTCCCTGTTTCCCAGCCAAGTTCATCACACCCTTTTGTCTTCATCTGGGTTTGGTATTTCTGGATTGGCTACCTGTCTAGCACTCAGGTATCAGGATGCCAGGGATTATCACTCAGGCAGAGGGGCTGCTGAGTAGCTGAGCTAACCTGTCTATATGAATTTCTGAAGTTTTCCCAGTGAGCCAGTACATAGATACATTTATCAGTGAATTCTTACAATTGGTATCGTGCCGCAAAGGCCCTTTGAATAGATAGGAAGAAACTGTGATGAAGTGTTTTGTGGAGACAAATCACAAAAGTCACAAAAGCGATTGTGCTGGTTTTGGTAGTGGGCTGCATGTACATGATATCTGCTGGAGGGGCAACCCTCCCAACCTGTACATAAATTCCTGCAACCATATAAGGCAGCTTTCTGTGTTCCCCGTCCCTTTAATCATGAGGTCCAGAATCTTTATTTTAACGGGAACAACTATATGGCAGGGCAAACGTTTCCAGAGGACAGACAGCTTAGACCCCTGAACCTGTCAAGTGCTGGTAAACTCCTGCTGCAGGTTTATTATTATTATTATTATTATTATTATTATTATTATTATTATTATTATTTATTTTGGTAGACACATGTATCCATCATCCCCCCCCCTTTCCAATTGAGGTGTGATTCCCAGCCAAGTTCATCACAGGGAGCTTTGCCTGAGGCAGAGGAGAGCCGTTTGTTTATCTCATTAACCAGAGAGAACATGAATTTAAAAAGGAGGAGGTTATTTTGCAGAGATAATTAAAGTGCATTGTCCCAGCAAAAACAGCCTTCTGGGTTTTTGACCCCAGAGTTGTTTTTTCTTTAAAAAAAAACAAAAACATATGCAAATGTTAAAACTGGGATTCGGTTGTCAAACTGCTCTTGTTAATTAGCCACCTTCCAAAAAAATGGTGCCTGAGCTCCCGAAAACGCCGCGGTGCCAGGCACTGGCTGACAGCAGCCTTTGCCATCCTGGATGCTTTGAGCCACACCCTCGCCCAGCCCCAGCCAGGATGGGTGCAAGGGAATGTGGCTCTTCTAGAAACGCAATCCTCCTCGTACGTTTCTAACCTTGTCACTTCCCATCCGAAAATCCCACGCTCCGCAATTAGGTCTGAGGTATTGCTATTTATAAAAGCTACAGGGCTGGGCTGATGTCTTCATCGCTGTCATGTTCCATATTTAGGAAGCTGCTCTATACCGGCCCATCGAGCTCAGTGTTGTCTGCACAGGCTGGCAGCAACTGTCCAGGGTTTCGGGCCTCTCCCTGCCCTACCTGGAGATGCCAAAGGGGACTGAACCTGGGCCCTTCTGCATGCCAAGCAGGGGCTCTGAAGCGCGGCCCTTCTGCAATCACCGCACAATTCGGCCCAAGCTCTTTGGCAGACCACGTGCCCCCCTCTTTGTCCTGCCCCCCCCCCTCATAGGCCTGCTAGCTATGAATGAAGGAGAGGGACTTCTCGGTGGTGGCTTCTCCCAACCTTTGGAACTCCTTCCCTAGAGAAATTAAACCAGTGCCTTCCATGCTGCCCTTTCACTGGCAGGTGAAAATATTCTTATTTGGGCAGAGCTGCCTGGTGTCTTTTCTTTTCTTGCTTTAATAGTGTGGTGCTGTTTTTATTATCTGTATTTTAATAGATCAACATTTTTTTACCTTATTTTAATTCTATCAGTGCTGAAATACTTTATTAACAAAAAGCATTCAGCTTTTCATATTTTATCTGTGCTGTTTTAATTTGTGTAAGCTGCTTGGAGTCCTGGCCTGGGGAAAAGATGGGAAGTTAATAATATTAGTTAATAATCATCAATCAGAACGAAAGAGCCCATGCACTGCTGAGTGTTTTTGCTCCAGGTTTTCTGAAACACTTCAAAGATGTGATGATGTTCAGCTCTGCCTTTGACAACCTCCAGCAACCAGCATGCCCAATGGCTAGGGATGATAGGTCACAAGCTCCTGGAAGGTGCCAAGATTAGCTGGGCACAAATCTTGTTCCGGCCGACTTTTGCTTTCATCAGTTACAGGAATCACAATCAGTTGTAGGAAGAACTAAAACTGCTTATTGCCGTCTACCTCAGATGGAAGTTTCTGCCACAGGAGAAGTTGAGGAATGGTACAGATGTAACGAAACAAAGCCTTTCTCCTCCCCAATTAACTTCCATTCGTTTTTTGTGCCTGTCTCCCTTCCTAGACAGCTCCAGACGGTTGGAAGAATTCGGTCCGCCACAACCTATCCCTGAACAAATGCTTCGAGAAAGTGGAGAATAAGTCGGGCAGCTCCTCGAGGAAAGGCTGTTTGTGGGCGCTGAACCCGGCCAAGGTGGACAAGATGCAGGAGGAGCTGCAGAAGTGGAAGAGGAAAGACCCCATCGCGGTCCGGAAAAGCATGGCCAAGCCAGGTGGGCAAGGGGCGTTGTCACAGCCCCCCCCCCCAACATCCTTTGCAGGTGGTGCGTTCAGGAGTGGCTGGTTCCCTTTGGGACTGGCAGGGCAGGAGCCAACAGTAGGGGGCGCCAGAGCCAATGAAGGGCAAAGCCAACTCATTCTGGCTTTGCCCCTTCCTCTTCCTCCTTCCTGCTGAGTTCCAGAAGGGCTGTTTGGTGGGGGGCAACACTGAGACTAAGGGGGAGGAGGACGCTGGCAGCCTCAGAGACTGGCAGGCAGCAAAAGGCTGTTTGGTGGGGGGCAACACTGAGACTAAGGGGGAGGAGGACGCTGGCAGCCCCAGAGACTGGCAGGCAGCAAAGAGACTGCTCAGCAAGGAGCAACTCATTCTGGCTTTGCCCCTTCCTCTTCCTCCTTCCTGCTGAGTTCCAGAAGGGCTGTTTGGTGGGGGGCAACACTGAGACTAAGAGGGAGGAGGGACATGCAAGGAGGGACATGCAAGGCCATCTCCTGGGTTGGTTGCACAGTAGGAAGGCATAAGGACATAATGCATGGAGGAGAGAGCTATTGATGGTACTAGCCATGACAGCTCGGCTCTGGGTCCATGGCTGTGCCATAGATGATGGGCCCCTGGCCTGATCCTGCAGCCGGCTCTTCTTATGTCCTTAACTAGCTTTTGGTATTTCTCCCCCCCCCCTTAGAATAAATGTAATTTTACATTAAGTCATATTTTCCTCCTAATAAGAGATCAGGAAACAAGAGTTATTAAAGAAGACCGGGGGGGGGGGAATTTTGAATATTTGAAAAAAAATTCTGTAAACAATTTAAAATGTTAGCAGGATTAGAATAAATTGAGCAGTTAAACTATAGACTGAGGGAAGAACTAGAAAAGAAATAATAAGGAATAACGCAGCAGTGAAGGGAAATGGAAATGAACCAGGGAAGGGAAGGATAGAGTTTAAGTTTTGTAATTTGTGCAAATGTTGTAAAAGGATAAATAAAAACTTTAAAAGTCATATTTTCCTGCAGAATAATATGATTGGGTGGAACTTTTCCTACAGAAGAATTTTATGGATTATTGCTGATAATCATAAAATAATCAGTAAACGATTAAAAATAGTAATAAAGACCCAATTCTGACATGATTCAAAGCAGATCTCCTGGTCTCTTGCAGAAGACCACCCCAGGCAGAATTAACACGTCTTAGAAACATAGAACTACAGAATTGGGAGCCCCAAAGGTCATCCAGCCCAACCCCCAGAAATGAAGGAATAAACATGGCTTGTTTTGTTTTCTTTTTCTTTGTGTTTTAGAGGAACTGGACAACCTGATAGGGGACAAGACGGACAAGCTGAGGTCTACCCTTCTGGCCTGCACCCCGAACAGCGGCTTGGCGAGTCCTCCCATCTCCCGGGGGCTGCCGCTCCAGCATCACCCCCTGTGTGAGCCCCCCATATCTTCCTCTAGTGCCCCCCACGCCCATGGGGCCCTCTCCTCCAAGCCCCCGCAGCCCGGCATGCTGGGGGCCCCACAGACTTCCTGCTACGGGGTCCCTCCCCAAGGGTTTTCCCAGGTCTCGCCCACTTTCCTGCAGCCGGACGGCTCTCAAAGCCTTCTCCCTCCCGCAGACGCCCAGAACGGACACCAGGGCCAAGACTCCCCGCCGGGGGGCACCCAGGCCCCTCCGGGACGTGGGATGAAGATGCTGGCCATGGCACGGGCCGCCCTGCAGGAGGTGCCCATGGCAGAAGGCGACCTCAGCCACGACGTGGACGCCCTGAACCCTTCGCTCACTGACTTTGAGCTCCAAGGTGCGCAGCCCTGCTTCAAGGGAGTCCAGACAAGGTTCTAGTCCTCATGGGTCCTGATTTGAATAGGAGCAGAGGAAGCTGCCTTCTGCTAAGTCAGCCCACTGCTTCATCTAGCTCAGTAATGTCTGCACTGGCCGGCAGCAAGGGCTCTCCAGGGTCTTGGGCAGGGAGCCTCTCCCAGTCCTAATCCAGTGATGGTCAAGGATTGAATCCATATCGTGATGTCGGTTTCATAATTTTTGACCTGGCAATACAGTATTGTCACAAATCGTGTGTATGTGTGTGCGCTTTGCTATGTGTGTTTTGCTATGTAAAAATCACAATGTGGGGAAAACCGTGCAGCCAGCCAATGCTTCTCCTTATTTCAGACATCATGATATACAGGGGAGCCTCGGTTTTTGAGAGTAATCCGTTCTGGGAGACCGTTCGACTTCCCAAACGTTCAAAAACTGAAAGCTCAATACGGAAGCCTCAATACAATATGGAAAATCAAAACGGAAGCCGCATAGCATGTTCGGCTTCCGAAAACTGGGGTATTTACAGTGGCACCTCTGGTTACGAACACTTCAGGCTGCGATCTCCGCTAACCCAGAAGTAGCTGCTCCTGGTTGCAAACTTTGCCCCAGGATGCGAACGGAAATCGCGCACCGGAGGCCCCGTTAGCGAAAGCGCGCCTCAGGATAAGAACGGTTTCAGCTTAAGAATGGACCTCCAGAACGAATTAAGTTCGTAGCCAGAGGTACCACTGTACTTCCAGGTTTTGGGCATTCGAAAGCCGAAACGTTTGACTATGGAGGCATTTAACGACCGAGGTTCCACTGTACGTTTAGCTGGTGATATAGCATGATGTTGAAAACCAGATACTGCCCTGCCCTAGTGGGTGGTGTCCATCCTGCTTAAACAGCCAGGGAGGACACAAAAAAACCCAGGATCTTCCCTCACTAACTAGACAGGTGCTGATCAAATGCCACAGATCGATGGAATAACGCCCATCAACCCAATGCATGCCGCAAATGCCTCTGAACGGCAAGCGAGGAGAGGTGCTTTGGCCTGCAGGTCCTGCTTGCAGAATTCCCTTTGGGGAGACCTGGTTGTCCACATAGTGAGGCTGGATTAGAAAGGACTTCAGCCTAATCCACCAGGGCTCTTCTTACGGAGGTCTGTTGTGATAGCAGAACCTCCCTGCTCAGGGACAGTCTACCACTACATACCAGAGTTGCTGTTGCACTCAGGTTCTGCTTATGGCAGCCCTGTTTAAGGAAGCTTGTAATGTTTAATAGACTACTGTATTTTAATATTCTGTTGGAAGCCGCCCAGAGTGGCTGGGGGAACCCAGCCAGATGGGCCGGGTACAAATATTATAATATAATATAATATATTACAGTCATACCTCGGGTTGAAGTTGCTTCAGGTTGAGCGTTTTCGGGTTGCGCTCCGCAGTGATGACCTGGAAGCAACCGAACATGTTACTTCCAGGTTTTGCCGCTCACGCATGCGCAGATGCTCAAATTGATGTCACGCGCATGTGCAGCAGCGACGAATCATGACCCGCACAGACGCGGGTTGTGTTCGCTTCAGGATGCAAACGGGGCTCCGGAACAGATCCCATTCGCACCCAGAGGTACCACTGTATATTAATGGACTTGTAATAATGGTCATTTGTGAGCACAGGAGGCTGGGCTAGATGGGCCCCCCTTGTGCCTGATCCTGCAGCAGCCAGGCTCTTCTGTCCTTATGGAACCGCCAGGCCCAGAGGCAGTCTGTCCCGGTTCCTAGGTCCTTAGGGGCATTTGGCCACTGAGAGAACAGGACGGTGGCCTAGGCGGGGACTCCTTTGGGCATGATCCAGCAAAGTCTGTTTCTGTCGTTGCAGGAAACCTCTGGGAGGAACTGAAGGATGACAGCCTGGGTAGCGACCCCCTAGTGCTCATCGCCTCCTCCTCTTCCTCTTCTTCCTCCTCCTCGGCGCCTGGCCCCTGCTTCTCGACCCTGTGCCAGATGGATGATGACAACAGTGGGAAGTTCGGTGCACACGGTGACACTCAGCACCACAGCTTGCCTGAGATCCACCTCACCACCCTCTACTCTGCCTTCATGGACCTGGAGACGGGATCGCCTTCCTTCCTGAATAACTCCGGCTCCAAACCGGTGGCTTTGGTCTAGGCCGCCAGGCCAAACATCGCCCGTGCCAATGTTGGGTGTGGAACCCCAACCCAAGTCCGCCACTGATGCCCAGCAAGGAAACAAAACTCACTGCTTCTGGACCCGTACTGCAGAAACCCGAGGCGTGCCCAAGTGCCGTGGTGCAAATATGTTGATATGCACAGAACCTTAGAATTGTAGATTCAGGAGGGACCCCCCAAAGGTCATTCAGTCCAACCCCCTGCGATGCAGGAATTGCAACTAAAGAACCCCTGACAGATGCCTGTCCCACCTCTGCTGAAAAAGCTCCAAGGGAGTCCATTTCTCCGTTGAGCAGCTCTTATGGTCAGAAAGTTATTCCTGATGTTTCGCTACACTCTCCTTTCTTAGCAATTGAATCCATTGCTTTGGGTTCTCCCTTCAGGAGCAGCAGAAAACAAGCAGTTCCATGTCGGCGTCAAGCCAGCGTTCCTGGAGAAAACCTGGCCGAGGCTCTCAAGGAAGAAGTCAGGTGGCAAGCAAACTCCCGTTCCCCTTTCTTTTCAAAGCCCGTTTCTTTTCAAATACCCCTCAGCCTGCAACATTCTGCTCAGCAACCACAAACTTCAGTGCCCTTTTGGAAGTAGGTTTGGGGGCCTCGAGGGTGTGTGATGTACAGAGGCTGTGGCAGGGTTAGCAAAATATATATGTGGATGAAGTCTCTAACCCAGTGGGCCGCCACCACCACCCTCGGCTCCATAAATTAATCCCTGGTGCCCCATGCCCTATCCTCCCTTATCAAAAGTTTTATTCTGAAGAGGGTGATCTACTACAGAAGACAATACAGTCGTACTTTCAATCCCGATCGCCCTGGAACTCAGACATTTTGGCTCCCGAACGCCGCAAACCCGGAAGTGATTGTTCCGATTTGCAAACGTTCTTTGGGAACTCGAACGTCTGACGGGGCTTCCGATTGACTGCAGGAGCTTCCTTCGTCCAATCAGAAGCCACAATTTGGTTTTGGAACATTTTGGAAGTTGAACAGACTTCTGGAACGGATTCCGTTTGACTTCCAAGGTACGACTGTAACCCAATAGAATTCAAGACAGTCACAATTAACTATGCATTTATTCCAAATCAACTTAAGGCTATTTAGCTTAATTCAATAAAATGGATCAACGTAGAGTCATAGAATTGTAGAGTTGGCAAGGACCCCAAAGGTCATCTAGCAGGAATCACAGTTCGATAATCTGACAGGTGGATATCCAACCTCTGTTTAAAAACAGAGAACCTGCCGCCTTCCGCGGTCATCTGCCAAGGTCAGGCGTAAGCCTCCTTGATGTCAGTGTAGCTTATTTCTGAATGGGCTCATCCTGGATTGCACTACAAATCCCCCACAAGAAAACACACACCTTGTTCGTTTCAATAAAACAGTGAACCTGCTCATTTTTAACTGCTTCTTTTCCTTATATACAGTGGGAAGTCGATACGTTTGCTTTCTTTCACGTACACAGACTGGGCCATAAGCAGCCTGCGTAAGTCTTCCCCATTAATTTCATCAGATTCTCTGCACTGGGGGAGAAATCCAATTCAGTTCACATTTATGCCTGGGCCGGCCTGATTCCCACTCTCCACAAACAAAGCAAGCAAAATTGCATTTTGCCAAATTTTGTAATGGTTCCAAAAATGCATGTATTGGAATAATGCATGCTGAAAAATGGATATAATAGAGAGAAGGAAAACTGTGTTGCAAAAATGTGCCTTTCGGGCACAGTTACCTCCCAAAAAATGTTTTTTATAAGAAATCCACGCTAAACTGCTGATTGGTATCACAATGACATTATATACGGTATATATAACAATCTGACATGGCCTTGTGGAGAATGGAACTCGGGTCTGAAAAAATGAGAAATTGAGAAGAACTGAATTTGACAGGTCACCCATCGCTACCTGCCAGCAATTTGCCACCAGATTCCTGCTCCGAAAAGTCTTACACGCAACAAATGTATTGCTATGGGCAAGGAATAAGGGTCATTTTCTTGAAAGGAAAGCCATTTCCTTTATATAGCTGCAGATACAAACACATATATAACGTTACCAGCAGGGAATGAGCCCAGCACTGCCTTGGATTTAAAAAATAATAATCCCTCAAAATTTTTAAATAGATGGTGTAATTTGTGAGTTTGGACCAGTCACACCAGTGACTGGTCAATGAAAATTGCCACACCCACCGCACTGCGTGAACGCTTGGGCCAAGTTGGGTGTTGATCTCTCAAGTGACGCCCAAACCTGTGGAGAACAAAGAGACAGGCAGCCAAACCCCTTTCCACTTTCATAAAATCCTAGATTCATAGTATTGGAAGGGACCCTGGGGTCATCTAGTCCACCCCCCCCTGCAAAGCAGGAACCCCAGCTAAAGCATAATTGTTGTTGTGTCCGACTCTTCGTGGCCCCCTGGACCAGAGCACACCAGGCACTCATGTCTTCCACTGCCTCCCGCAGTTTGGTCAAACTCAGGCTGGTAGCTTCGAGAACACTGTCCCACCATCTCGTCCTCCGTCATCCCCTTCTCCTTGTGCCCTCCATTTCCCTCAACATCAGGGTCTTTTCCAGGGAGTCTTCTCTTCTCATGAGGTGGCCAAAGTATTGGAGTCTCAGCTTCAGGATCTGTCCTTCCAGTGAGCACTCAGGACTGATTTCCTTCAGAATGGAGAGGTTTGATCTTCTTGCAGTCCATGGGACTCTCCAGAGTCTCCTCCAGCACCAGAATTCAAAAGCATCCATTCTTTGGCGATCAGCCTTCTTTATGGTCCAGCTCTCACTTCCATACATCACTACTGGGAAAACCATAGCTTGAACTACACGGACCTTTGTCAGCAAGGTGATGTCTCTGCTTTTTAAGACGCTGTCTAGGTTTGTCATTGCTTTTCTCCCAAGAAGCAGACATCTTTTAATTTCGTGGCTGCTGTTACCATCTGCAGTGATCATGGAGCCCAAGGAAGTAAAATCTCTCACTGCCTCCATTTCTTCCCCTTCTATTTGCCAGGAGGTGATGGGCCCAGTGGCCATGATCTTTGTTTTTTTGATGTTGAGCTTCAGACCATATTTTGCGCTCTCCTCTTTCACCCTCATTAAAAAGTGCTTTAATTCCTCCACACTTTCTGCCATCAAACCAGTGGCTCTTTGCCTCCCCCTAGTGGCTCCCGTGGGCCATGCCTGCCGTCAAGCGATCTCCGCCTTCCCAATTTTCCCACAGATACAGACATGGCTCTCTCGTTGCCTGCCCACCCCCCCAGGGGGGATTTAAAGACACAGAGGCTTGCCAGAGATGCAGATGTTCTGAGCCTCCCTCTCCGCCCAAGGGAGGGGTATTTATGGGTCGCCTGGCAAAGCATGGAGGGCGGGGAGGAGATGAAAGGGGGAGAAAGGGCTGGTGACCTCCGAAGCAGCTGGTGGAGAAATCTCCGGCAATGAGCAAGCAGCGTTGCAACACAGGGTTACGCAACGGTGTGTGTGGCAAGAGCCCACGCTCCCTGAGAGCTGGTGCTCCTTCTCCGCCTTCTCACAAAAATAAATAATCCTTAATTATTATTATTTATTAAATTTATATGCCACCCTTCATCCGAAGACCACAGGGCGGTTTAAGGGTATAAAAATGCAACAGTCATACTTGCTTATTGATAAACAGCCAGTCAGCCCCCTTACACACACACACACACACACACACACACACACACACACACTCTTGCGGAGTCAAGGGCTTCCAGTGGATGTTGCGCACAAGTCCTGCGCATGGATTTCCACTGTGGGAACAGGAGGCTGGACTAGACGGGCCCCTTTTGGCCTGATGCAGCCAGGCTTTTCTTAGGGAGGTCTAGTCTGATAGCAGAACCTCCATGACCAGGGACAGTCTACCTGTGGATACCAGAGGATGGGGAACAGATGGAGGGTTGCTGCTGTCGGGCTCAGGTTGTGCTTTGGGGCTTCCCTTGGGGGCCTCTGATTGGCCGCCATGAGGACAGGAGGCCGGGATAGATGGGATGCTGGCCTGCCCCAGCCAGGTACTTTCTTACATTTTTAGGACCTCAATCTGTTGGCAATCACCACCTGAGCTTCCTGATAGAAGGAACAGGGCCAGATTTAGGTTTGATGAGGCCCTAAGCTATGGAAGGTAATGGGGCCCTTTATATGTCTGGCTGTCCTTTATCAACAACAAATTGTTGCTGTTTTTTGTGTTGAATATATGCTATATACATGGTAATTTATGGACCTAATAGGTATCTAAAGCCATTTGCACATAACAAATAGGAACCTACACAACACAAAACACTGTATGTAGGTTGTTTTTTTTAATCTTATATTTTGGAAATGCATATCCAGTTTTTTTCCCTTTAATTTTTTTGGGGGGCCCCAAGAGAGTGGGGCCCTAAGCTATAGCTTGTTTAGCTTATACGTAAATCTGGCACTGAGAAGGAAGGGTGTTTGAAACCCACAGGGAGAGCCAGGGGAAGCAGGCGCCATGCACCAGAGTGAGTCCCTATGCTTAGGTGATATATAAATATTGCAAATAAAATAACTAATGGCAAAAGCGTCTGGGTGGTTTGCAAAGGGGGAAATTAAAAACGTAAAATACAATAGAAAACTGAACTCTAACACAGAATAAAACCAGTGACAGTGAATGGCAACGAATTTAAAAAGCAGTGGAAAATATTTACGACTGGCAAAGTCTTCACCTGACACCTATGAAGGTCGTTGTAGAGGCACTTAGGAGACCCCTCTGGGGCTGCCAGCACCAAAAAGCGTCTGTCTCTAGTAGCTGACCTCATAACATCTTATACTTGTAGAGTTGGAAGGAACCCCCTGCAATTCAATTGTTTCCCTTCGTTCTGTCTTGCATTTGTACGCGACACAATTGGCAGAAGAGAAACTCGCAGGCACGGGACGTGCATGCTCATAGCATTGGGTAGGGGCATATTTCAAATTAAAAGCGGATTAAATTGTTTGGAAAGAGCTGCCTGTGCATCGCCAGCACCACAAGGCCGTCCAGCAAGGGAAACGATGGTTTTCAAGTGAACTCCAGAGGGCTGGGCTTGCGCCTTTTCCTTTCTGCACATTTTCGCACTGAGCATTGGTCCATGGCAAAAAGGAAGCCCAGGCGGCGCATATGCTTTTGCCATGTTGCAAACACGGAATCCACTGCTTCATTCCACCCCCAGCCCTGATTTTGTACATTGTTCTTCCTGGTCCTTGCTGAAGAACTTTGCGCTTCTTGCGGGGAAGAGAGACATATATAAGCAAATCTTCTTCTTCCTGCCGGTTTGTGTGAATGGGGTTGCCCAACCGTTTCCCTCATCCAAGGCACACGTGGCTTGCTTTGTCAGCCCTCCGTCATTGTGCAATGCCAGCCAGTCCCAGTGCCCAGCACACCCACCTGCAAAACATGCCTTTTCTAGCTTTTGGTGATTCACTGGGGCTCCCATTCTGCAGCCCAGGCAAAACAGATACAGGCAGGCCGCCTGCTCAGAGGCCTCTCTGCTTATTCCTCTGTTTGGGATGCAGCCTTTACCAAAACACACCTGGAGGGCAGCCCAGGGTGGCGAAGAATCCACAAAAACAGCTCAGCCTCTGACCTTTAATGATGATGATGATGATGATGATGATGATTATAATTCTATCCAGTGGTACCTCAGGTTAAGAACTTAATTCACTCTGGAGGTCCGTTCTTAACCCGAAGCTGTTCTTAACCTGAGGTACTACTTTAGCTAATGGGGCTTCCTGCTGCCGCCATGCCGCCGGAGCACGATTTCTGTTCTCATCCTGAAGCAAAGTTCTTAACCCGAAGTACTATTTCTGGGTTAGCAGAGTCTGTAACCTGAAGCGTATGTAACCTGAAGCGTCTGTAACCCGAGGTACCACTGTACAGTGGTACCTCGGTTTAAGAACAGTCCAGTTTAAGAATGATTCGGTTTGCAAACTCCGCAAAACCGGAAGTAGTGTCCCGGTTTGCAAACTTTACCTCGGTCTAAGAATGAAAGCCGAATGGTGGAAGGGCACTGGCAGAGGGAGCCCTCATTAGGGAAAGCCACGCCTCAGTTTAAGAACGGTTTCAGTTTAAGAACGGACCTCCGGAACGGATTAAGTTCGTAAACCAAGGTACCATTGTACTGCCCTTTATCCAAGGATCACAGGGTGGTTTATAAAATGAAAATACAACACATACCATAGTAACAAACAAAAGCAATGCCAGACACACACATAGATGGTTTAATTAGCCAGAGGCCTGGGAGGAAAGGGATGTTTTTGCCTGGCACTTAGAGATGGCTCTGTGCCCAGCCTCCATGGTCAGAGGCTGTGATGCAACAGGAGGGGAGAGAGCTTTGGTGCACAGGAATTATAGAGCGGGGACACCGGGGGGGTCATTTAGTCCAACCCCCTGCAATGTCGTGATCACAACAAAGGAAATCCTGACAGATGGCCACCCAGCCTCTTTAAAAACCTCCAACGAAGGAGTCTGCCGCCTTCTGAGGTGGCCCATTCCACGGCTGAACAGTTCTTATCAGCAAGAAGTTCTCCCTAATGTTGAGTCAGAATCTCCTTTGATTCATCGGTTTGCTGGAGGTCTTTAAACAGAGCTTAGGTGGCCATTTGTCAAGGATTCATTAGTTGGGATTGCTGTGTTGCAATTCTACGATAGGCAGCGATAAGACCTGTGAGAGTTAGCTCACTCATACGCCCATTTTACAGATAGGGATTGGCGAGGCCAAGATGGACAGACGTCTAGCCGTGCCCGAGACCACACATGGAGGTTTTGGGGTTCAAGGTCGGCAACCTTTTTTCAGCCGTGGGCCAGTCCACCATCCCTCAGACCATGTGGTGGGCCAGACCATTTTTGGGGGGGGGGGGAGAAAGAATTCCTATGCCCCACAAATAACCCAGAGATGCATTTTAAAGAAAAGGACACATTCTATTCATGTAAAAACACACTGATTCCTGGACCGTCCGTGGGCCGGATTGAGAAGGCGATTGGGCCGCATCCAGCCCACGGGCCTTAGGTTGCCTAGCCCTGTTCAAGGGGATACGGTGTCAGGCCCAGGTCAAATCGGTTCTTGCGAAAGGCCAGGCTGTCTCGCTCCACGGCTGCACATTTTCCACGATGCCTGCAAAGGCTGCATTTCTGCCCACAGAAAGATGGGCACTCGCCCAAATGGTCTTGTGATGGCCCTAAGCCCCTGAAGTTTATCCAGGTTGCTATCTTATTCTTCCCCAAGACTCCTTTCAGAGCAAGACCCAAGCAAGAGTCTTCCAAGGAGGCATTGCTCAGTGGGACCCCGCCCCCTTTCCCTCCAACCATTCATTCGAGGTTTTTAAACAAAGGTCAGATGGCCATGATCCAGCAGGCTCCTCTAATGGAGGTCCAGTGCTTTTTGCCTGGGGGTACGCACACCCCTCAACATTTTGTGCATTCAAGTTTGGCCTCATTGAAGGGCAGCATTTCAATAGTAGGAAAATGAGAGTACCCCTAAACATTCTTCTTTAGAAAAAAATGCACTGTGGAGGTCTATTGTGACAGCAGACCCTCCAAGACCAGCAGCAGCCTACCTCTCAATACCAGGCAATGGGGAACTGGAGACTTGATGTTGCTAGAACAGGATGCTGCACTAGGCAGGCCGCCATAATAATAATAATAATAATAATAATAATAATAATAATAATAATAATAATAATAATTTATTTATAACCTGCCCATCTGGCTGGGTTTCCCCAGCCACTCTGGGCGGCTTCCAACAGAATATTAAAATACAATAACCTATTAAATATTAAAAGCTTCCCTAAACAGGGCTGCCTTCAGATGTCTTCTAAAAGTCAGATTTCCTTGACATCTGACGGGAGGGTGTTCCACAGGGCGGGTGCCACTACCGAGAAGGCCCTCTGTCTGGTTCCCTGTACCCTCACTTCTCGCAATGAGGGAACCGCCAGAAGGCCCTCGGCGCTGGATCTCAGTGTCCGGGCGCAACGATGGGGGTGGAGATGCTCCTTCAGGTATAGTGGACCGAGGCTGTGTAGGGCTTTAAAGGTCAGCACCAACACTTTGAATTGTGCTTTGGTTCATCCAGCTGTTTCGGGATCATGTGATGTTCTTATATATGTCTCCGTGTGTTCGTGTACATATAGAAATCTGGGAGTTTCAAAGGGCTGCTGTCACCTGCTACGGACTTCATGCAGCCTTGGCTCCGCCCACCTTTGCCTCTGGCTCCGCCCCACCAGCATGTGGCCCTGAGGAGGTTTCTGATGAGGGAATGTGGCCCTCCAGCTGGAAAGGGCTCCCCCTGCCTGCTGCAGAGGGTAGAGATTTGCCCCACTGCCCTGACTTTGTCCTTTGGGTGCCTCCACACTCACAGGTAGTCTGCCTCTGAAAACCAGGCAATGGGGAAGAACGGGAGAGCTTCATGGCTGGGTGAGAGGCTGGGGGTAAGATTTGAACCCTGGTCTCTCCCAGGTCCCAGGTCCTCACACGGCACCACACATCCTCTAGAGACGTCCTCAAATAAAGGAGAGTGAAAAACAGGCAAAGAAAACGCCAGCTCGTTTACCGTATTTTGGATCACTCGTTTACTTTCAAGTGTTTGGAGAGGGATGTTTGTGCCACTGCTGGGCGATTTATCATTTTTACAGTTTTACAGGAGAGCAAACATTTGTTCCGGAGAAAGTTTGCTTTTCCCCCAAAGTCCTTTCCCGTCCCACCCAGAAAAAGCACACCCCATAATCTGTAAGTGGAAACGCAAAACGGTTTTGAAACAATTCCCCTTTCGCCCAAGAATGGGATGCATCCGTGATGCCTTCTAGATATTTGTGGGCTGCACATCCCTAACCATTGGTCATGCTGGCTGATGGGAGCCCAGCCATGTCTGGAGACTGGCCGTAGATGACCAAGCAGCTCTGCCTTCTCCCTGTCACTCAAAAGCAATTCTCCATTTTCCACCCCCAAAGGGGACCTACTCCTTGCTTATTCTTCCTCTTGCTTTGAATAAAGCCACTGGGGGAAACCTTTTAAATTTTTGACCTCTCCTGCAAGCCTGAGCTCCTTCAGAGCTTTGGTTCGCCTGACCTTCTCCCTGCAGGAGTTGGTTACTCACTTATACCCTTCCTTCGTGGTTTGCCCCTTCTCCCTTTTCTTATATGTGGCCCTTTAAAATCTCCACTCATCTGTAATCTCTTTTAGGCACCTCCGATTCCTACAAGGAAGACCTGGCTATTACAAATCCTATTTTATTTTCCCTGGAATAATCACCCAATTCTCTTGGTCCAAATTCAGCATTGCAGACCACTCAGCGCTCTGGCAGCTCGCGTTGCATGTTCCTAGGAAATCTGATACGAGTCTGGTAGCTAAGCAAGAGGGGAATTGATACGGTGGACATTGCTACCATGTCCCCAAGGAGAAATCCTAACGTCTACCTGTCAAATGATGCATTGCAGCTCACCGTGTCACATCCGGAACTTGATTCCCAGTGACTGAATCAGAGAACTGTAGACTTGAAGGGGACCCTGAAGGACATCTAGCCCAACCCGCTGCGATGCAGGAATCGCAGCTAAATCATCGCATTCAAATATTATTAACACAGCAGCTGGGTCATGCGAACGCGCACACCCACAACTCAAAAGAGATACACACAAAAAAGAAAATCAAAACACTTCTTAAGAGCGTTTTGCCAGGGGATGCTAAAAATCTATGTCCCCAAAGCCCAATCAATGAAAAGCTTCTGTGCATTTAATATGTCCGTTTTGTGGCTCTGTGGAAGTCTTGCGGCACCTGAAGAGACTTCTTCTTATTATTACAGGAGCTTTTGTGGGCGCCTTCCATCGGACGGAGTGGGAGGACGTGAGCAGAGCGAGATGAATGAAGTAGGGACACAGGGCGCTGCTTCAGCTGAATCAGACCATTGATCCCTCCTGTCTGACCAGCGAGGCTGCAATTTGGAATGTTCCCCCATTCCTTTGGGAGGCTGGGGTCCCACTTGGCTGCCCCCAGGCAGAGAGCTTTTCAGACTCCTCCTCTCCCTCCCAGCCTCGTGGCTTAAAAGCACTTCTCACCAATAGGCCTGGCTGTTCACCAGGGGGGTCAGTGGTTCGAGCCCACCCAGAGATGGCTGCGGGCAGGATCCCTACACTGCTGGGAGCTGGATGAGACAACCTTTGGGTCCTTCCCAGCCCTACAATTCCATTATTCTACATAGCTTTCCATTTGTGAAAAAGGCGACCAGAACTATAGAAGGGCACAGAATGGAGAATGCAGCCGTTTCTGTAAGAAATCCTGCAGACCCCCTTTTTCCTCTAGAAATCCCAGAAACCAGGCTGGAGGGGGGATATCATGAGCCTCTTACCACCCCAACGGTGGGAATGTAGGAAGCTGTCTTGTGCAGAGCCAGGTCCATCTAGCTCAGTATTGCCTGCACTGACTGGCAGAAGCAATTTTCCAGGGTTTCAGACAGACCTACCGGGAGATGCCCATAGAATTGAATCCAGACCTTCTGCATCCAAAGCAGGCACTCGACCACTAGAGCCCTTCTTTTAAAAATAAAGATTCCAGTCCTCATGGTCATGAGTGAAGTTAGGAACATGAGCAGCCACCCATTTGCCAAGTCAGACTGCAGGTCAGTACTGCCCCCACTGACAGGCAGCTTTGGCTCTGCAGGAGTTCAGGAAGGTCTCATCCTGGGACTTTGAACCCGGGACTTTTGTGCTGCTCCTGCCACCCTTCCCCCAAAGAAAAGAGGTGGGGAGGAAAGAACTCTGCCCAGTGTGAATCATTTTCCTCTGACAACAGAGAATCGTGCTGCTTGCAACACAGCCAACCTATTTTTTAACACTATAAAAAAATAAACCGGGGCAATTCTGCAGCCGAGGAGAATTGCCGGCCGAGCCACGGCCTCTGCTTAGAGAAGCAGTCCCCACATGGCGCCTCTTGCTTGCCCCATCCTTGCTGAAGACAGGGTCTTTTGCGTGCCTCCGTTCAGCTACAAGGTAATTCCTCCGATCTTCCATAAGGAGATTGTCTTTTTCTAAACTGACAGGTGCCAAGAAGGATCACCCTTGAGCGCTTAAAACTCTGGCACACTTATCCATGCCCCGCAAGCTGCAAGATGCTGTCGTGATCATTGCTAATGGCAAACCGCTTGGGTTGAGCCCCAGAAACGGGTTCTGCCGTCTCTTCTTCTGCATTTTCATTTTGACATTTCAGTTAGGTCAGAACGGAAATAAAACAAGAGCACCGTCACAGCTCAAGTTCTGCCCCTGGTCCATACTTAGGCTTGAAAATAGAAAAATGGAATTCATGTGATTGGTCAAAATTAGGGAAAGCAACTTGACCAGGAGATGATGCGCACGCACACACACACACACACACACACACACACACACAGAGAGAGAGAGAGCTTTCCCACCCACCTCCTGCTCTGGACTGCCAAACCCCCCTCAGTTGACCCCCTCCTTGGCCCAGTGATGCCTGCATAACTTTCAGGAGACCACAACGCAAAGCGCCACGAGACTCTTTGCCTTTTCTGTTTGGACTGCTTGCTTCAACAAGGCTGTGTCCCGAGAGGGAGTGAGAAACAGGACTTAATCTGCTGTGCGGTAAAGTCCCCCTTTTCGGAGGCTGGCACATGGCTGTTTCGATTAACTCACGCTTAGTATTTAAAGAGCTCCCTACAGAATGGCCAACACACCCACCCAAACACCAGTGGCCTGGAGGCTCCACGATTACGCCAGGAATAAAGGGGACTCCTTGTCTCCCACCCAAAGGCTGGTTGCATTTTCGGCTTCTGAGCCCCCTAACCCCAATGGGGAAGACTCCCCCCCCCCCGCCTTCCTCTCCTTGGACGTTCTGGAGAGTCCAGAGAGCTTGAGCCCCACACAGGCACCCCAGCATCCTAAGTTGCTTCCGACCCCTGACCTTTGGGCTTGCGCATCTTCGGAGAAGGGACGTTTCCCAGATGATTCGCACAGAGAGGAAGCCAAAAGAAATAAATAAGTCACACACAGAGAGAGAGAGAGAGTGCTTAAAGTAAGAAAATCCCATTCCCCAAATCCCCATTAACAGGGCAGGCTACTCTCCACCCCAAAAAGCCCCCCTGGCTGGAACGTCTATAGGATTCTGGTCTGAGTAGCTCTCCTTTAACAAAGAAGTTGGGTTTGGGGTAAGAAGTTGGGGTTCAGTCAGCCAGTTCTGTATGGGAAGGAAGAGGTGTCTGCGGAAGGGGCTGAGGATGAGGGGAGACCCACGAAAGGGCTGGAGACCCCCAACTCTCCAGGATTTGCACGGAAGATGGAAGAGGCCTGGCAGAAGAGGAATACCCCATCAGGTCTAATATACCCACAGCTATCTTTCTAAGTGCAAATGACACCAGACATTGGAATGCAGAGATTTGCTGGGCTTGGGGTGGGGAAGTATGACAATGGGAGTAATAGACCCCAGCGGCCAAGCCTCCAAGATCCCCCCAAGAGAGAGGGCAAAGGGTGGGGCACCCAGGAGACCCTGGGATTGGGCTGAATGAGGTGTTCTGGGATCTGGGCTCCCACCCAGCCTGAGACGCACAGTTGCCGCCCTTTGCAAGTGCCAGAGGCTCCCACAGCAAGACCCCTCTTAAAAAAAAAACCACACCTATCTAAACGTTGTCCTGATTTGCTTCCGCTTCTCAGAATGCTGAAGGGGCAAAGGAAATGGGAACGGGAGGTTAGGACTCTGCCCCGAGGACCACACAGGTCCTTCGTCCGACCAGAGGGAAGGTGCACGTCTCAGAGTTCGCATCTGCCTGCCACCAGTTCTGAGAAAAAGGGGGTCATCGAGGACGCCACTCTCTTAGAGAGAGCGTCTGGGGTGGGTTTTCCACACAAAAAACCAAAACCAAACCCCTGGGCCAAAGATGAAGAGAGAGACACACACACACACCATAGCCGGCATGAAACGCAGACCTCGTTGGCCTGGAGTTAACTACATGGAGCTATTTCAAGCCACAACTACGGGGTTACTCAGTGGTGTGAAGAGGCTCTCCCTGGGAGAGGGGGTGGGCAGGGAGGGTTGCCTCGACAGCTCAAGGAACAGTTAACGACTTCAGCTAATTTTAGTCCCGAAACTCCAGCTCCTGGCAGGGTCCTCGGATCCTGGCTCTCCATGCCAACGCCGGCCGGCGGAAACCCGAACCCATTTCTACAGGAATTTGCGGGGAAGGCGCCTGGCGGTTCCGCGTCAGGGTCCCCCGCTGTAGGAATAATCCGCTTTGTTGTGCATGACCAGCTTGCTATCCACAAAGTAGAAACTGTCTGACTGGGTCTCGTAGGGGTGCAGGATCATCTCCTGAACTGCAAAGGAGGAAGGGGAAAGAAAGAGGCTCACAGCTGACAGCCTGGCTATAGGGTGGACTGCAACGCCCCAAACAAAGATGCCCAGCCCAGGGGGAGTCTCTTCTCTAGGTCCCACCACCCTCACAGGCCCACTGGAGAAACCAGATTTGCCGCTTCCTTTGCCAGCAGGAGAAGATCGCTCTATTCCAACAGGCTTTTGGGGACTGACTGGCTGTTGTTGTTGTTTTGGTTTGTTTTTTTAAGGAAAGGGCTTTTAAATAGCCCTGTGCTGCTTATATTACCCATATTTTAATAGATAAAGTTTTTTATATTATTTCATTTCTGTTAGAGTTTAATTAATGATTCTGTATGCTTTTAGCTTTTTGTGTTGCGGTTGTTTTAATTGGCAGAAGCCTTGGGTAAAAGGTGGGATATAATAATAATAATAATAATAATAATAATAATAATAATAATAATACAGATGGGTAAAATGATTTGCCAATAGTGACCTTGCCCAAAATGGAGCAGGTTGGTACAATCAGACGACATTTTGAATCAAGATGGCGGAAGGAAGCTTTCGAACTCGGGCTGGTCTTTGTGAGTTTTTAGCATTCCCAAGCAATGCCTGCTGGGAGGTGGGGTCCAACGACTTCCGGAGGTCGCCCCCCCCCGGCTCCTGCTGCCCTACTGTCCGCCCCCCCCCCCCCCCCGTTGGCAGCCGCTTACTGAGGTCTTCGGAGAGCTGGGGGAACTCGTAGATGTGCTCGCAGGTGTTCTTGCTGCTGGGGATGCAGAAGCCGAACTCGAAATCAAAGCTCTTCAGCAGCTGGTCCCGGAAGTAATGCCTCTCGATCATGCGGAAGTTATTGATGGGCTTGTCGCCCACGGTGAACTCCACCCTGAGAGAGGGGGAAGAGAAAGCTGAGGTCCCTGCAAAACGTAGTGGCGGAAGGCAGACTTTTCAAAACAGCAGAGTCATAAAACTATCAGAACAGAACGTTAGCAGACTGCGATTCCTGCCCTGAAGCGGGTGGACTAGATGAAACCTTGAGGGCCCCTTTCAATAATTATATGATTCTGTGAAAAAGTGGGAGACAATTTATCAGCGAGGAGTCACTTTTTTTAACTCTCAAAGAGAGGGGAAGTGCATAGCTCAGTGGCAGAGCAGCTGTCTTGCTTGCAGAAGGCCCCAGGTTCAACCCGCAATGTTGGGCAGAGCAAGACTCTTGCCTGAAACCCTGGAGAGTAGCTGCCAGTCAGTGTAGGCATCACTGAGCTAGGCAGACAAACAGTCTGACTCAGTCTAAGGCAACTTCCTGCGACCCTTAAACCAGCTCTGAACTCAGAACCATGAGGACTAGAATCTTTATCTTTCAGAGAAGGGCTTTCGCGAAGTGGCAGAGCCCCTGGCACAGTTCGTGGGTACAGAGCACCTGCTTGGCATGCAGAAGGCCCCAGGTGGATCTCCCATTAGGGCTGGGCATATCCCTGGTCTGAAACGCCAAGAGAGCTGCTGCCAGCCTGTGTGGAACAGCCTTCCCCAGCCGGGTGCCATCCAGATGTTGCAAACTATAATTCCCATCAGCCCCAGGCAGCATTTGGACCCTGAGCTGGAGGCTGCCCCTCCCTGGCCTATAAGGTGCATTTATCCAAACAGACATGGAAGAGGGAAGGTTTCTGCATCCAAGCGAAGGCCTTGCCAGGTCACTTACGTGGCCCCAACCTGACGCAGTCGCAGAAACGCCGGCGTGAATTGGTAGCGCACAAAGCGCCCGGCGTTGGGGTCGACGTCCTTCTTGTCACTGTGCTCTCGCTCTGGAAGGAGGAGAGAGAGAAAATGAAAGCTACAGGGCAGGTATTCCAATGCAAGAAGAGCCTGCCGGCCCGTCTAGTCCTGCACCCTGTTTGCTCCCACAGAATCATGAAGACGAGGAACTTGACTCTTGAAAGCAAAAGCGAGTTCTCTAAAGAGGAGTTCTCGGAGGAGATGGAGGGGAGAGTCTGGCTGGACCAAGCCAAGGGGGTCCATCACAGCCTTTCTCAACCTGTAGGTCCCCAGATGTTGTTGAACTGCAACTCCCATCACCCCTAGCTAGCAAGGCCAGAACTCAGGGATGATGGGAGCTGTAGTCCAACAACATCTGGGGAGCCACAGGTTGAGAACTGCTGCCTTAGATACGCTGTCCTCCTAAACCACACCTGGACCACCAATGGCGGCTGTGAAGGAGATCCAGGGATTGTTTCCTCATGAGGAAACCCCCTGAAACCTTAGGAACACAGTGGCTCGGAGACCACAGACCCGTGTTCCGAACCTGGATCTTTTGGTACTGCCGTTCTTGAAGACAAGGCGGGTGCTGATCCTTCTCTGATGTATCTAAGGGTCTCACACCAGAGGGCTCTTCAAGGGGATCCTGTCTCCTGTGGCAGGGAGTTCCATGGTTTAACAACAGCAAAAAGCACTAAAACAAAATGCTAGAAATCTGTGACAAAGCGAGAAAGCATCCAGACCTCTGGGAAGGGGTGTGGTTCAGAGTAAGAGCCCCTGCTTGGCATGCAGAAGGTCCCAAGCTCGATCCCTGGTAGGGTTGGGAATGACATCCAGCCAGAAACTCTGTAGACCCCTTGCCACTGAACAGACACAGTACGAGGCTCCTGTTTAAAGCAGGACCATGAGGACTAGAGCCTTGCAACAGCTTTGCATGCAGAAGGTCCCAGGTTTAAACCCCAGGGGCATCTCAAGGTAAGTCTGGGGGGAAAGCCTGTCTGCCTGAATCCCTGGAGAGCTGCTGCCAGCCAGTGCAGACAATACTGAGGCAGATGGACCAATGGTCAGCTTCAGTTGTAAGGCAGCTTCCTGTTCGAAGCAGTCCCTTCCATCAGAATAACGAGGACTAGGAACTTACCTGAAGCCGGCGGCTTGGTGATTTCAAACAGCACCGTGCCCGACTCCATGTCTCGGATTTTGAACCGGGTGAAATCTATCTTGTAGACGTTCTCCTCCGGGGTGCAGAGGTAGTCTGCGGGAGAGAAGGGTCGTCGCAGTTAGGAGGGCAGGTGGGCCAAAGGGTTCAGGCCTGCCCCATAGGCAGGTGCAGGGTTCGAAAGCTGCTCCGCTTTTCTTTTAATTGGGGGGGGGGGGAGAAATTTGGTGCAGGTCAGATTTCACTGATTTGTTTTTTTAAAGTGCATGTATAAATTGAGTACAGTAGGAAAAATGTATGTTGCTGATGAATTCCCACAAGGGACTTAAACAAATAATAGTAATTGCAAATTGATAGATGCTTTGTTTGCAATTCCTGCATTGCAGAGGGTTGGAATGGATGACCTTCGGGGGTCCCTTCCGACTCTTACCATTCTACGATGCTGAAATGGGGTGAGCTGAGTGAGAAATGAGAAAATGAGAGACATCAGAATTGCCAGATTCGCCCATCTCTCATTCCTCTTGCTGTGGGGTCTATGCAGAGAATAGGCCTGCGACTGAACTCAACCTAAATCCACATCAACAGGTGGAAACAGGCTTGGTGTTGTGGCTGTGCGTACACCATAATCCTGCAAAAACTCAATTTCAAAGCAAGTTTCTAGACCTTATGACTGGAAGCAGACACCGGAAACATGCAGCCAACGCCATCTGCTTGTAACCAGAGGAGGAAGGTGAATACAATTCTTTCCTCCTATTTGAAGAGCAACTGCAATCAACAAATTACGCTAGTAGGACTACAAGAAGTTTTGTAAGGAGGAATATATGAAACATTGCAAAGAAGAGAAAGCAGAGAGACATTAGTTATGATACTTAAATGTAATAGTGAAAGTAAGAAATGTAAATTAAGTGGGAAAGATTGAAAAATTTTCAGATGTGATTGATGGAAGTAAAAAAAAATTGTATACGATATAAAAGTATGTTTAATGATTGTTGAAAATCATATGTTAGAAAACTAATAATACAATCCTTTCCTCCTGTCCCTATTCCGCAAGCAGAATAAAAAGCGTTCAAATTTCCCATACAGGTTGCAGAATCCAGCTAATTTATTTCTAGAACTGCTTTAAGGCAGCTTCTAAATTATTATTATTATTTTGTCAGAGTCCTGAAGCGGCAACAACTGCCGTCAAATTTTAAATTCTTTAACGCAGGATTTTTATGTTATTTTATTTTTGTATCAAAGGAAGAATGGTGCTTTGCCTCTCCCCCTCGTGAGGAACGGCCAGCGCCTCCTTCGCAAAGCCTCTCCCTTCTGCCTCCTCCCTCTCCCAGGCTGGCATTTGGTGCCCCTGCGGCTGCAGCCGTGCCAACCCTAAGAGGCTTTGCCCTCTGACAGAACAAAAAGGATAAGCTCCTTTGCAGCCGCTAAGCCCAATACACCTAAATAGAGGAGGCGGATCTGGGCCCCTGCTCCTCCCCGACAGAGAGGCGCTCTCCCAGGGAACCCCGGGAAATCTGTGCCAACAGTGAGATGCGTTAAATAAGTTGTAGTCCTTGTTATTAAATATACCAAGTAAAAAGCACACCAAGGCCAATGTTCGTTTCCCTAGTGGGAGTGGTCCCTACTCACAAATCAATAGTCCATTTTAACAAAAACTGATCCATTCAAAAGTATGTATTCTGACAAGCATTACAAACTCAAATAGAGATTACAATCTCTAACAGAGATTACAAACTCAAACTCTCAAAGATATGTATAACGCAATAATTCGTTTCAATCACTGAGAAAGTCAGAAGTCAATTATGGATCAGAAAACAGTAAGTTCCATCTTAGTACATAGTCAGATTCGACGTGAGATGCAGCAGCAAGAAAAGCCAATTCTAAGCTAGAAGTCTAGTATTTTTTATTCCCCTTCCTTCCCTGCTTCTCCCCTTTTTATGAAGATTACCCGCTCTGGGATCCCACAGCTAATTCTCCCCTGGTCTCCTCGCTGGCCCAAATAGGACTAATTTAGCCAGCTAGCCCAGGTGATCACCTAATGTTTATTGGATGGATTTCCCCCCTAAATTGATTTTTGAATTCTGAATTTATTGTTATTCATGTTTTATACTGTATTTTAAGCTGTTTTTTGTTTTTTGTCCGACTCAACATCAGGAAGAACCTTCTGACAGCAAGAGCTGTTCGACGGTGGAACAGACTCCCTCTGGAAGTTGTGGACTCTCCATCCTCGAAGGTTTTTAAGCAGAGATTGGATAGTCATCTGTCCTGGATTCTTCAGCTGAGATTCCTGCATTGCAGCAGCGGGTTGGACTGGATGACCCTCAGCGTCCCTTCCAACAGTTCTCTATTTCCATGACTCTACAATCACAAAAATCAAGTCGGTCCTAAAATATGTACCCTGAATGTTGCGAGCCTGAGTAGAAAGGCATTCAGCATTCAAGGGAAGCAGGACAATGAAGGTGGCAGGTGCACCTCTTTGGGGTGAGTTGCCTAGCTTAGGGGCCACCACAGAGAAGGCCCTATTTCCCTCAGCCACTGAGCATCTGCAGGGGGAGAAACTACCAAGAAGGCACCGCCTGCAAATCTCAACACTCAATGGGGACTGTGGGGAAGGAGGAGGCCTTCCCTCTATGTGGGGCCTGAGTTGTTCGGGGCTTTAAAAACTCATGTTAGTTAGTGGCACAATTTATCATGGAGTTGCAGAGTTGGAAGGCATACCCAAAGGCCATCTAGTCCAACCCGCTGCAATGCAGGAATCCCAGCTAAAGCATCCAGGACAGATGGCCAGCCAATCTCTGCTTAAAAACCTCCGAGGATGGAGAGTCCACCACCTTCTGAAGGGAGGCTGTTCCACCGTCAAACAGCTCTTATTGCCAGAAAGTTCTTCCTGATGTTGAGTCGGAATCTCCTTTCTTGGAACTTGGAGCCACGGGTTCGAGTCCTACCCTTCAGAGGAGAAAACAAGGTTGCTACATCTTCTATGTGAAATATTTGAATATCCCAAAGATATGTGAAGATGGCTATCCTTTCTCCTCTCAATCTCCTCTTATCCAGGCTAAACATACACAACTCCCTCAACCACTCCTCATAAGGCTTGGTTTCTATGTCCTTGGTCATCCTGGACGCTCTGCCCACCTTCCAGCTTGTCAACATCCTTTTTAAATTGGGGTGCCCAGAATTGGACTTACCCCAGGACTCCAAGCAGAGTCTGAAGAAGGTAGCATTTATTTTTTATTTAATAAAATTATTACCAGTTGATGGCAAAAATGTCAGAGTGGTTTACAAGATGACAAAATAAGAAAACCAAGAAAGATTTGCAAGCCTACTTCAAAGCATACAAAAGGTAAAATACTCAAACAGGCTAGAATTACCCTAACTTCCTAAGCATATGGACAGGTTTGCCCGAACAAAATTGTTCTTAGCAGGTGCTTGAAATCAAGAGGCAGGGAGTTCCAAGGTGCAAACGCTGCCACGCTAAGCAGCCGAGTTCTTACAAGGGCAGAACGGGTGTGACCTGGCAGCGCCAACCTCCCCGATCAGAGTGATCAAATGGGCTCAAGTCAATCGCATAGGTAAACAAGGCAAGTTCTTTCAAATTGTTTTGGGTATTGCGTTTTAAAGTTGCAACCTGTGCTCTGTGACATTACAGCAATAAAAAATAATAGTATTTTGCCTTTTTATTGTTATTGCTGCTAACAGAGAGTAGCTTCCCTCTTGCCATTTGCCCAGAGGCCGCGGCACTCGCCCGCCCTAAGCCTCTCAGAGCGGCCGCCCACCCCGGCCCCCGCACCCTAAAAGGATTCTAATTCCGGACGGCTAACGAGGTTAGCCGCTCTCATCGGCAAATGGACCATCTGGGCAGATCTCAGATTGGCCGGATCGGATGCAGCGAATCAGCAGGGTGCGGTCAGCTGCGAGGGGGCGGCTGCGCGAGGGTATTTCAAGGAGGCAGCCCAAGCGCCCCAGTTGGTACTCTGCACAATTGATTAATTGTTATTATTTATTATTTATCTATTTATTGCACATTTATACTGCCTTGTCCCCACAGGTCTCGGGGCAGATCATAAAATATAAAATATAAAATAATATAAAGTATAAATTTGCATTATTTACACCCCGCCCATCTGGCTGGGTTTCCTCAGCCACTCTGGGCGTCTTCCAGCAGAATATAAAAACATAATAAAGCGTCAATCATTAAAAATCACAATATAAGATCACACAATACATAATAAAAACAAGAACAACCCAATAATCCTCCCCTTCTACAACACATTTTAAAAAGGGCATCAGATGTCAATCAGCCAAAGTTATGAATGAATGATCTCAGGATCCTTGTCCTCTACCAGGGATTTTAGACATTGAAGTTGAGATTCATTTGGGGATTTTTGCATAGCAGGAGTAATAAATACTGAGGGTATATCCCCGTAGAAACGGTTGTGTAACAAGGCTTGGGAGACAGTTTCTACCTCCATCAAGCCGCAGATCTATGGAACCCTTTAAAGGATATAGGAAACAGATACAGGCACACATTTTTTCCCCGGAGGTTGGAATGAAATATAGGAATTCCACCCCTTGAAATCTGTATCTAGTTTCCTTAGGAAAAATGACGCACAAGGAAGGCATCCCTCCTTTCCAAGTGTCAAAAATGCTTCCTTCCATATCCCCTCATTGTTGGAGGGGTTGTGATAAACTTGGCGTGTTATCATTTATGATGGCAATGTAAATTGGGCAAGGTTTTTTAAATTTAATCTTGACGGAAAGGATAAATATTACAAAAGAAACAAGTTGTGCACAAACATACGTTTAAATAAGACAGAAAAACGTTTAATATATGGGAAATAACAGTGTACAGCTGAAAACGCTGGCAGCATTGAGACAAATTCAGCAGTGCAAATAAGCTTTGATGGATGCCATAATGGAATACTGAATGGTATAGTTTTTTGTAAAATATGCAGGGATATATGATATGTAAAATGAACCGTGGAAAGCAAGAAGGGAAGTCATTGATATCTTAAGGGTGTAAAATGAGTATTTTATTTTTTTTTTTAAATATTTTTATTAATTTTACAGAATAAAAAAGAACAAAGAATAAAATACAAAAGTTTCATAAATCATATTTCTTTTACAGAATCTTTTGGACTTCCCCACATCTTCCCGAATCTGCATTATTTATAATACCAATTTCAGCATTTTGTTATCTTATTTCATCACTTAT
Organism: Podarcis erhardii; assembly: GCF_964252035.2. Taxonomy (NCBI): domain Eukaryota; kingdom Metazoa; phylum Chordata; class Lepidosauria; order Squamata; family Lacertidae; genus Podarcis; species Podarcis erhardii. The sequence continues at coordinate 38,491,907 of NC_138514.1, forward strand.
TGTATCTTTCATTTTGTCATGTTACCCTTTTCAATATATTTATAACCCAATGTTCATAATACAAAATCTTCAGCTATTTATTATCTTATTTCTTACTTATTGTATCTTTCAGTTCATTATTGTATCTTTCAATTTCATGTTACCAAAGTCAAAGTTATTGTGACCATGATCTTATATATTGTGATTAAAACGTAATGCAATAAAGATTTTTCTTAATTTCACCTCTCTTTTCTTGTGCCTTAATTTTAATTTCACCTAATTACCATTGCTGGGGCTAATATTTCCTAAAAAGTGCATTTTCTTAACATTCATACAGCTTATAATATTTTTGTAAATAGTCCTTAAATTTTTTCCAGTCCTCTTCCATTTTTTCTTCTCCCAAGTCTCGGATTCTGCCAGTCATTTCCGCCAGTTCCATATAGTCCATCAACTGCGTCTGCCATTCCTCCAGTGTGGGTAAATCTTGTGTCTTCCAACACTTTGCGATGAGAATTCTTGCTGCTGTTGTAGCATACATAAAAAAAGTTCTATCCTTCTTTAACACATTCTGGTCTACAATGCCCAGAAGGAAGGCCTCCGGTTTCTTAGGCAAGGTATATCTAAATACCTTTTTTAACTCATTATAGATCATTTCCCAAAAGGCCTTCACTTTCGGACATGTCCACCAGAGATGAAAGAACGTCCCTTCCGTGTAAAATGAGTATTTTAAATTATGAAGCAGAAAATTTAAATACACACACACTACCACTGTCCAAAATTAATGTTGCTGAATATTTTTGAGGATACCAATGTAGATATATTTAAAAAGAATTGGCCTTCTAGATTATCTGCAAATAGTCATTGAAACTCAGTGGGAAACAGCTGTGCAGATTCCTTCCCCTCTTGGTGAGTAAGCTGGCTGGCAAGATCTGCTGCCCAGAACCCTGGAGGTGTTGCTGCTGCCAGCCAGTGCAGACAATACTGAACTAGGTGAATAAATGGTCTGCCGTGGGATTAAGCCAGTTTCCTCTGCCCCTGCTTAAACCAGCCTCTAGTTCAGAACCATGAGGGCTGGAAACTTATTCTCTTTTTAGAGGAAGTTCTGCGAGAGGCCCTAGAAGGGTGCTGCTGCCAGCCAGTGTAGGCAACACTGGGCTAGATGTGAATGGTTTGACTCGGCAGAAGGCTGCTTCCTCTGTTGCTAATTCAAAGCATCTCTTTAATGAGAACCACGAGGACTAGCCCCTCTCTTTTAAGGGTGGCATGTAGATCAGTGGCAGAGCGGCTGCTTGGCATGCAGATGGCCCAGGTTCCATCCCCGTCGGCAGCATCTCCAGGTAGGGCTCAGAAATATTCCCTGGTGAAACCCCTGGGGAGCCGCTGCTGCCTATCAGTGCAGACAATACTGAGATGGGTGAAACCCTTGCACGATTTCGCATGTCCCTGTAAAATTTCACGGTGGGGGCACCAGCTTGGCGAATGTTGCTCCGGTTAATGGTGCAGGCCAGTCAGAGTTGCCCACACTGCCCCCCCTGCTGTCCCCCCTCCCAGCACCATGGCAACGGCCATCTCCCCTCAGCAACAGTTGCCATGGAGATGGTGTGGCCATGGCTTATCTGGGGTGGGAGGGAGATAGAGCGGTCAAGTCACCAGGGTGGAGCAAAAGGGGCTCCCGCCAGCTTGCTCAGCCTCCCTTTCCCACAGCCCCTCTGCTCCGAGGCTCTGGAATCACAGAAGGGGTCTCCAGCGGTCATCTAGTCCAACCCCTGCCAACACGAGAATCGCAGCTAGAGGTGGCCATCGGGCCTTGGCACCCATCACCAGGCACCTCTACGATGAGTGCCCATGTGGCTGTCAATGAGGAAGATGGGCAACCAGGGTGGATAAAAATCAATGATTATTATTTTTTTTTTAAAAAAAATTAAATTGGATTTTTTTTTATTTAAATAAAAAATATATATTTAAATTGGATTTTTTAAATAAAATGCTTTTGGAGGAAATATCTTACTAAAGATAGTTTTCTATTTAAGTTACATTGTAATCCAAAGGCTATTCATCAGGAAATAAGGATTTGTTTTAAGTTTTTCATGTGTGCTAAAACTCGGTTAAAGTTTTTTAAACAACAAAACCATTTAACCACATCAGTTAACAAACATGGGTACATATGCTATAATGTTATTGTGTTTAAGTTGAATAAATTGCTTAAATTGTTATTAAGGAAATGATTGTTTTTCTCCTTCCAATAAAGTACAGCAGAAAAGTTGTCCAAAAATGAAACCTTCCTCTGGTTGTAAATATTAAGATTATACCAGCAAGAATGACTCTTTCTGTTAAACAAAATGATTTAAATCAATTTGATTTAAATCAAACGCACCCTGTGGGCAACCCAAGAAAATAATGTGTCAGGAGGAGAAAGGAAGTCAATTCTGCTTGCATTTAAAAACAACCCTACCTTATTTGCCGTTTCTGAGAGGCAGCAGTTGCGGAGTGGTTACAGCATCAGACTCTGAACTGGGAGAGATCAGGGTTCGAATTCACACACACACACACACACACACACCTTGTCCCACGAAGCTCACTGCATGTGAACTTGGGCCCATCCCTGCCTCTCAGCCTCACCTACCTCACAGGGATGTCGTGGGAATTAAATGAGGACTAAGGTAAAGGTAAAGGTACCCCTGCCCGTACAGGCCAGCCGTGTCCGACTCTGGGGTTGCGCGCCCATCTCGCTTAAGAGGCCGGGGGCCAGCGCTGTCCGAAGACACTTCTGGGTCACGTGGCCATGTGCGAGTCAGCGCAGCACACGGAACGCCGTTTACCTTCCCTCTAGTAAGCGGTCCCTATTTATCTACTTGCACCCGGGGGTGCTTTCGAACTGCTAGGTTGGCAGGCGCCGGGACCGAGCAACGGGAGCACACCCCGCCGCGGGGATTCGAACCGCCGACCTGACGATCGGCAAGTCCTAGGCGCTGAGGCTTTACCCACAGTGCCACCCACGTCCCTAAATGAGGACTAGGGGCTGGGAAAAAGCAGAGACATCACCTTGCCAACAAAGGTCCATGTAGTTCAAGCTATGGTTTTCCCAGTAGTGATGTATGGAAGTGAGAGCTGGACCATAAAGAAGGCTGATCGCCAAAGAATTGATGCTTTTGAATTCTGGTGCTGGAGGAGACTCTTGAGAGTCCCATGGACTGCAAGAAGATCAAACCTCTCCATTCTGAAGGAAATCAGCCCTGAGAGCTCACTGGAAGGACAGATCCTGAAACTGAGGCTCCAATACTTTGGCCACCTCATGAGAAGAGAAGACTCCCTGAAAAAGACCCTGATGTTGGGACAGATGGAGGGCACAAGGAGAAGGGGACGACAGAGGACGAGAAGGTTGGACAGTGTTCTCAAAGCAACCAGCATGAGTTTGACCAAACTGCGGGAGGCAGTGGAAGACAGGAGGGCCTGGCGTGCTCTGGTCCAGGGGGTCACGAAGAGTCGGACACGACTAAACGACTAAACAACAACAACAGGGCCTGGGAGAGACCAGGGTGCGAATCCCGCCCTTGGCCCATGAAGCACAGACCAGGTGAGACCTTGGGGGTCAGAAACTGCCTCTCTCAGCCTCGCCTGCCTCACAGGGGTGTTGTGGGGGTTAAGTGAGGAGGGGGGAACCGTGTAAGTCACCTTGAGCTTCTCAGCGTAAAAGGCGGGAGAGAGATGCGAATAAATACACAATAAATAAACAATGCAAGTGCTGAGAGTATAGCTGCCCTCCAAAATCTGCTGTTCTTTTAATTTTGCAATGCAAATCTCCAGACAGGGAACTTGTACAAAAATATATATGCTACAGTAAACAGTACATCAAAAAGGAACATATAAGTGAAAATGACAGAAAAAAATGCAGTATTATAATCATCATCATCATCATCATCATCTGCCCATCTGGCTGGGTTTCCCCAGCCATTCTGGGTGGCTTCCAACAAAATATTAAAATACAATAGTCCTTCAGATATTAAAAGCTTCCCTAAACAGTCTATCAGGGAATACCGCTTTGCAAATACACAAACACACACACAAAAACACACAATATCACGTAAAATTGTGTAGAAAAATTCAAGAAATTCACACCAAATGTTGCAGATTTTTATTAAGGATTTCTTTTAAGGGGAAAAAGTCACAACCGGATGTGGAAACGCGGGGAGCCGAATTTAAGATTTGAAAAATGGGGGGATTGGCAGATTTGCTGACACTTAGCGGCTCCTGAACAGGGGCACACTGGGAAAACGCGGTGCGAATGCCGCCTGTATGTTCTTTCTTCACAAGCTGAGAGAGGCCGGCGGCTTCCGGGCAACACGCAGGCGAGCAGCTCTGCGCAACGTGCAGGAAGAGGCGTCGTTGCGCAAAAGCAACGAGCCCCAAATGCGAAACTCAAGAGAGTCAAAAAGGTCACAGGAAAACCACCGCTCTTTGAAATAAGTTACATCTAAGTTAGATAAGCTAGTGAGATAAGTTAAGAGGAGACTGCGGTGAGGTTTTCTACAATCAAGCAGTGCACAAAACATAGATTCACAGGAGTGGTGAGTTGGGAAGGACCCCCTGGGTCATCTAGCAGTCCAACCCCCTGCAATGCAGAAATTTCATGAAATAAAAAAGTTGAAGCAAAGTTGAATGTTAGATTAGGCACTGGGAGAGGAAATGGTTCGTGTTTGTTTATTTGTTTCATGTCTGGAACAGAAAGGATCGTCTCCACCCCCATCGTTCAGCCCAGACACTGAGGTCCAGCACCGAGGGCCTTCTGGCGGTTCCCTCCCTGTGAGAAGTGAGGTTACAGGGAACCAGAGAGAGGGCCTTCTCGGTGGTGGCGCCCGCCCTGTGGAACGCCCTCCCATCAGATGTCAAGGCAATAAACAACTATTTTACTTTTAAAAGACACCTGAAGGCAGTCCTGTTTAGGGAAGTTCTTAATGTTTGATGTTTTATTGTGCTTTTTAATATTCTGTTGGGAGCCGCCCAGAGCAGCTTGGGAAACCCAGCCAGATAATAATAATAATTTTTTATTTATACCCCGCCCTTCCCAGTTCAGAAAACCGGGCTCAGGGCGGCTAACAACAAATTTAAAACACTTAATTGATGCAACAAAAAACAGCATAAAATACAGTATAAAACGTGAATAACAATAAATTCAGAATTCAAAAATCAATTTAGAGGGACAATCCATCCAATAAACATTAGATGATCACCAGGGCTAGCTGGCTAAATTAGACCAGGGGAGAATTAGCTGTGGGATCCCAGAGTGGGAAATCTTCATAAAAAGGGAAGAGGGAGGGAAGGAATGGGAATAAAAGATCAGGCTGAATTCAAATTAAAGGCCAGGCGGAATCGCTCTGTCTTACAGGCCCTGCGGAAGGAGGTTAAATCCTGCAGGGCCCTGGTCTCCTGGGACAGAGCATTCCACCAGGTCGGAGCCATCACTGAAAAGCCACTGAAAAGCCTGGCCCTGGTGGAGGATAATCTGACTTCCTTAGGGCCTGGGACCTCTAAACTATGATTATTCATGGACCTTAAGGTCTTCTGCGGGGTAGACCAGGAGAGGCGGTCCCGTAAATACGAGGGCCCTAAGCCACAAAGATAGGCGGGGTATAAATAATTTATTATTATTATTATTATTATTATTATTATTATTATTATTATTATTATTATTATTTTCAAAGCTGCGGCGCGCTGACAATTATTATTATTATTATTATTGAATTGTAGAGTTGGAAGAATTGGTAGAGTTGGGCCATTTAGCCCAACCCACTGCAATGCAGGAATCAATGGGTCGACGCAACTGTTGTAACTTTCATTCTGCAAGAAATATGCAACCGATGAACACACCCAGCTTCCTTTTGCACCGAAAGGACGAGGGAGAAAACGTCACTCACGACATCATTCTGCAAAGTAAGTTGCGTCCATCCATTGCAAGTTAAGCGATTTCGCCACGGCGGATGGCTAATCATGTCGGCGTTTTTGGAGGGAGGCAAACTGCGGCGTAATGGAAACAGAGCTGCGGGACGCCGTGGCGTCTTCTTCCACCCCCAGAGGAGGAAAACAGGCCAACCCCCCTTTGCCCAAAGCCCTGTTGCCTAACAAGCTTTGCTCGGGCAACTGATAAGCTCAGGGGCTATTTTTAAAACCCCGCAGTGTTGAGGTAAGCCAGGTAAAAGGCGAGGACACCCACGCCCAGAGAATCAGCGATTAGGGTGTTATGAGAGCGAAGGAGAGGAAGTTGAAGGAAGGTCTCTCGCTCGGAGTGGCAAGACGGGAAGCGATAGGAAGCCGCAGGCAGATACAGTGGGCACACAAGTTGCACATTCAAGCCCTTGAGGTCAGCAGGAGGAACCTGAAACCCCAAAGCGTCTCTGCTTGCAGTTTAATTTTTTTGAAAAGTGTTTCTGGTGTTGAGAGCGCCAAAAGAGGCGTTTTTTTAAAGATGCAATTATTTTATTGACGTTCATGTTATTCTTTTTGCTAGGGCATTCATATCCCAGGCTTATTTACTTCTTAACGTTTATACACCATGTGTTTGCAAAAAGGAGGGGGGAAAGATAATGCGATAAAATTAGCAATGCCTTGGGGGGAAACAAGAATAAGTCGAGATATTCAAAGTGTTAAAATAGCAATAGACTAAAAGCAGGTTTCTTGCAAGGGGCTTGAGGTGGGACAGACATTCCACACACACCTTTCCCTGCTTTGTCTTCACAACAACCCTGTGAGGTAGGTTGGGGCCACCCAGAGCCTCTCTCAGCCTAAGGTCACACTCAGAGAGCTTCAAGGTCAGGGGGAGATTTGAACCCTGTCTCCAATGTCCTAGTCTTCTAACCAAGAAATAAGGGAGTTCCTACCCAGGGACTTTGTGTAGGCCACCAGCTCTATACAGCAGACAACTCCTTCTCCATCTCAGTTTTCCCCATCTGCAAAATGGGAGCTATATTATTATTATTATTAATTAATTAATTAATTAATTAATTAATTACATTTGTATTATGACCTACATTTTCGTAGGATCAAAGGGCAGTTAACAACATAAAAAATACAAAATGAGGACGCAAAATACGTAACAAAACAAAAACTAGATTGGTTTGAAGGTACATTCTTTCACCTTTGGTGGACATGCCCAAAGATTAAGACCTTTTGGGAGATGATCTATAATGAAATGAAAAAGGTATTTAAATATACCTTCCAGAAGAAACCAGAGGCCTTTCTCCTGGGCATGGTCGGCCAATTGGTGCTAAAGGAGGACAGAACTTTCTTTATGTACGCCACAACAGCAGCAAGAATACTTATCGCAAAGTACTGGAAAACACAAGATCTACCCACCCGGGAAGAATGGCAGATGAAGGTGATGGACTACATGGAACTGGCTGAGATGACTGGCAGAATCCGAGACCAAGGAGAAGAGTTGGTGGAAGAAGATTGGAAAAAATTTAAAGTTTATCTTCAGAAATATTGTAAAATTAGAAATGTTAGAAAGATGTTGGAATAAAATGTTAGAAAGATGTTGGAATAAAATGTTAGAAAGATGTTGGAATAAAATGTTAGAAAGATGTTGGAATAAAATTATGTGGTTTTAGCAGAAAAGATATAAAGGATTAAGCAAAAATGAATTGGTGAAGGAAGAGAATGCAAAATCACAGTATATTAAGATAAATTATTAAGATAAAAACAAAGCTGGAAAGGATTTGCTGAAATATCTAACTGAACTAGAATATAAAAATGGGAGGTGTGAGGAGGTCAAGTAAGCGAATGAAAGCAAGTGATGTAAAGGTTTGACTTGGGGTTTTTTTTTTCTGTTCTTGGATGATGTTTGTTTTTTATGTATTGTTCTTTCTTTTTCTTTTTTGATTGTTCTGTTTTGATTCATATATTTTCTTTTTTTTCTGTAACCTTAAAAAAAAATCCTAATAAAAATTTATTCAAAAGGAAAAAAAAACTAGATTGGTTGATAGATAGATATTGATATAATAATATCTTAAATGGGGGTTAGGGGAGAAGCACTTTGCATATTTAAACACAGAGTAAATCAATCCACTTTGGCCACAGATATCTGCGGTATTATTGTGCCAGGGTGTGCCTGGGTCTCTCTCGGTCAACACCAGCTGCTGACATGGACCAGCGAGGGTTGTTTTGTAAGTTACTAGTCCTAAAGAATCCCACCTTAATGACGCAGGAGCCCCGGTGAATCCCCGCATCAACACACAGGAGCCCATCTGCGTAGCAAGGAGATAATTCCCTCTCTCTGAGGGATTTGGCTCTGAGATAAGTTCATTAGCAGTTACCACAGCACAGCTATAAATAGGAAGGTGATCTGCAAAAGGAAAAATTGATGGGCGGAGGGAGGAGGAGGAGAGGCCTGTGAGCTCCCTTTGACGTGCATCCCGGGTCGGAGGAAGGAATCCCCCTCACCTGGGCCATCAGCTCGGCCACAAAACAGCTCCCAATTCCACTCCCGCAACCTGATGTGTAAACATGATTTTAAAATCCTATAACTGGAAGGACCCCAAGGGCCATCTAGTCCAACCCCCTACAATTCAGGAATCTCAGCTGAAGAATCCCTGACAGGTAGCCCTCCGAGCTCTCTTTGTTGTTGCTTAGTCATTTAGTCGTGTCCTCCTCTTTGTGACCCCATGGACCGGAGCACGCCAGGCACTCCTGTCTTCCACTGCCTCCCGCAGTTTGGTTAAACTCATGCTGGTAGCTTCCAGAACACTGTCCCACCATCTCATCCTCCGTCGTCCCCTTCTCCTTGTGCCCTCCATCTTTCCCAACATCACGGTCTTTTCCAGGGAGTCTTCCCTTCTCATGAGGTGGCCAAAGTCTTGGAGCCTCAGCTTCAGGATCTGTCCTTCCAGTGAGCACTCAGGGCTGATTTCCTTCAGAATGGAGAGGTTTGATCTTCTTGCAGTCCATGGGACTCTCAAGAGTCTCCTCCAGTACCATAATTCAAAAGCATCAATTCTTTGGCGATCAGCCTTCTTTATGGTCCAGCTCTCACTTCCATACATCTGTTGTTTTTGTCCATGGAGTTTTCTTGGCAGGGATACTGGAGTGGCTTGCCGGTTCCTGCTCCAGGTGGATCATGTTTGGTCTAAACTCTCCACTATGACCTGTCCATCTTGGGTGGCCCTGCACGGCATAGCTCATAGCTTCTCTGAGTTATCCAAGCCCCTTCGCCACGGCAAGGCAGTGATCCATGAAGGAGCAAGCTCTCTTTAATAACCTCTGATAAATTGAAGATACATAGAGTCAGAAGGGATACCCAAAGTCACCTAGTCCAGCCTGTGTAATGCAGGAATTTCAGCTAAAGTATCCCTGACAGATGGCCATCCAACTGCTGTTTAAAAGGGTCTTTCAGAGGGAATCCGTTCCACTTTGATCAATTCTTCCTGTTAGAAAGTTCTTCTGATGTTGAGTCGCCTTCCTTGCAATTTGAAGCCATTGTTCTGAGCCCTCCCCTCTGGAGCTGGAGAAAACAACCAAGACATTTGAAGATGGCTATCGTATCTCCTCTCAGTCTTCTCTTGACCAGCTACTTCCACCGTTCCTCACAAGGTTTCCTGATCCTTTTGTACACCCTCATCTGCACACCTTCCAGCTTGTCAACGTCCTTCTTAAACTGGGGTGCCTAGAAATGGACAAAGGACTCCCAAGTATTTTAATGTTGCATTTTTAACAAATCCATCCTGGCACCAAGTTACAGCAAAGGTTTGGGTCAAAGAATTGCATAAATAACACACATGCATTTGCAATAACTCAATCTCTTAGAGTGGTGACCTTTGGAACTCCTTGCCTATTGACATCATGCCGGCACCCTCCCTGTACTGCTTTCAGTGCCTACTGAAAACATTTTTTTATTTAGACAAGCCCATCCAGACATTCAGAAAGCTGCTGCGAGTTTTCACCTAACATTTCAACAGCCTTCGGTTACGGTTGTTGCTACTTCTCCTAGATAATTGTCTCTTTTTCATAACTGGCCTGGAGGGGCGGCTTTGTTTTTAAGCAATCGAGCGGCGTGTGAATTTCTAGGAAGCAAATAAATGGAAACGACGAGAGGCAAGGTGCCCGAGAGAAATCTAAAAAGTGCCGTGCAGAACCAGCTGTCGCGGAAGATGCCCGAAACAGTCTATTTATTCCTCGCTCTGCAGGGAGCATCACTATTGACCGAGGAGGTGAGAGGCACCCAGGGCTAATGCCCGGCTAATCGGCCGCCCTCTTTGCGCGAGGCCTTGAGAGCGAGACGCAAATCTGGGCAATAGGGAAGGGGACGCAGAGGGTTCGAGTTGGGCTTAATCACTTGCAAGGACACCTTTTCAGTGCCAGCTGCTCAGGAAGGGGACAGGGGGAACTGGATGTCCTGCAGGAGAGCAGGAGGGGGCCCCAACCCCTTTGAAAGAGGATCAGACCAATTCCCAGAGGAGGAGAGGGCTATGGGGAGGCAGCGAGACTTCTGAAACCACAAGAGGCAAGAGGGATTTCGGGTTCGGATCCTGCTTGCGGGCTACCCATCAGGACGTTGGGGTGGCCATCTGAGGACAGGATGCCGGACCAGAGGAGCCACTGGCCTGATCCTGCAGCCAGGCCTGATCTGATGTTCTGCCTCCACAGTCGGAAGCAGCGAGGCTCCTCATAGAACCACAAAACTGGGACCCCCGAGGGTCATCTAGCCCAGCCCCCCTGCAATGTGGGAATATCTTGTGTTCGAATCCTGCCTGTGGGTTTGCCCTGGGGGCATCTGGGTGGCCACTGGGAGAGCAGGAGGCTGGACATGGTGGGTCCGCCTTGGCCAGGTCCAGGAGGGTTTTCTGATGTTCTTAAGACAAAGAGGATCTCGGTTTGAAGTGGGAACAGGACTCAGCAATGCTGGGTCAGACAAAAGGCCCAGAGAGGCTGGCAGGCAGCTTCCCATAGCGGCTGCCCGGATGTCCCCAACAGGACACCCGCATGTGCCCCGTAGCCCTCACCCTGGTCAGGGCTGGACCCAAAGGAGCATAGGAAGTGGCCTTCTGCCAGCCGGAACCATTGCTCCATCTAGCTCAGCAGTGTATGCTCTGACGGGCAGCAGTGGCTCTCCAGGATGTAGGAAAAGAAGTCTCTCCCAGCCCCACCCAGAGATGCTGCCCAGGACTGAATCTGAGAGTTTCTGGGTGCAAAGCAGGGGCTCTATCAATGAGCTGCAGCCCCTTCCCCAAGACAAGGAAACCGGATACCCAAGGGGTCCTCCAGACACCCTTTTAATAATGCATTCAACTTAGAATGCTAGAATTGTAGAGTCGGAAGGGACCCCGAGGGTCATCCAGCCCAACCCCCTGCAATACAATGAATATTTTGCCCACCGCAGGATTCGAACCCATGTCCTTAAGAGTCTCGTGCTCTACAAATTGAGCTGTTCCAGTGCTGGCCACTTCCATCGGCACCTGCACTTTGGAACTCCCTGCCTTATGAGATCAGGTCACCTGCACTCTTTCTGGAGTCTACTAAAAACGTTCTTGTTTAGACAAGCCTGCCCATAAAAGCTGGTGTGAATTTTAATCCACTATAGCATTTTAACAGCTTCTATATTTCAGTGCATTGTAGTTTCCCCCCTGACTTTAATGTTTCATCTTTTTGTAAACCACTTTGAGGTTGGGGGGGGAGGGGGGTTCAATCAAGAGGGGGGTTCAATCAAGTATAATTTTTATGAAATAAACAAATAATTATTTGCGCACAAGACGTTAACGGGGTGGTTAGACTGTAACACTTTTGACACTGTGCCTGCAAAGATTTCATGGTGGGCACACACTTAGTTTATCACTGGCACATGCTCCAAAGTTTCTGAATAATTTCGTCCAACTTTCCATAGCTGCACAAGTTCCAGTTTATCTTTTGTTACACTATAGCTCAAGAGTGTCCCTTCAGAGGGCAATACTGTGGCAACATTGGAGTAGTTATCGCAGAACAGCTAATATTGCGGAACGACGTGTGGACGGTCCAGTAAAAATCCACTATTAATACACTCTCGTTGCATCAACGTCATGATACAGAACTCAACTTCACACGCACAAAAACACGCCACCAGCCTGGAGGGATCCTAAAAGATCCTCTAACGCATTATATGCCCAACTGATCCCTCTGCTCCGCAGGAGATGGCCTCTCGCAGAACCTTTCCTACAGAACGGGGCCTTTAGTGTGGCAGCACCCAACCTTTGGAACGCCTTATTTTTTCGTCTCAGGCAGACACCATCTCTGCTGCTTTTCCAGGGTCTATCAAAGACCTTTCCTTTCGAAGAAATCTCTTGAGCAAAGATCCTTATCTCATCTTCCCTGGGTGCAAAATTGTTTGATGAATATGGGTGGGTTTTTTTAATTATTGACATTCTCATTCATTGCTCTGGAATGATTTGTGGGGAGGAGGTCAAGAATTAAACAGAATCGAATAAATAGAGGGAATGAACAGCAGGCCAAAGTTCCTGGCAGCTCCTAGCACATGGTCACCCAGCCCAAGCGGGAAGCCTCCAGAATCAATAAATTGGCAAAGATGCATCAAGAGTTTTAATCTTCATGCCCCCCCCCCGACTCCAATCCTCCAATGCGCGGGGAGCAAGAGGGCTTCAGTTGCAGATGGTCGCAGTTTCCATCCCTGGCAGCATCTCCAGGTGGGGCTGGAACAGACTCTCCACATAAAACCTCAGAGAGCTGCTGCCAGTCAGTGCTGGCACTCCTGAACTGGATGGCTCAATGGTTCGACTTGGTACAATGCAGTTTCTTGTGTTCCTAAATGTGGAATGTGAAGATGATGCGGTGTGAGCCCTTTTATAAACAGGGGTAATTCAGAGATAATTCAGAACCATGAGGACTAGAATCTCGCACTGCTTTTTTCAGGGGCTGCAACTTGGTGGTAGATTGCCTCCTTTGCATGCAGAAGGTTCCAGGTTCAATTCGCAATGGCATCTCCACATAATCCTGGGGGAAAGGCTCCCTGCCTGGAACCCTGGAGAGCTGCTGCTGCTGCTGCCACTCAGTGCGGACAATACTGAGCTAGATGGACCACTGGTCTGCTTTCTACACCCTGTGGTTTGGCAGGGGAATGACCTGTCCAACGCATCGACAGGAGGCACAAATTTGGGTTAGATGGGTTAACCGTCTGACCTGGGAGAAAGTCACTTGCTACATTCCCACATCTTATACACCCCTAATTAACTGAGATCCAAAAACGAACCACAAAACCGTCTGGCTCGCCAGGAGCAGAGGAAATCTCAGGCCACATGCACTTGAATGCAAACTTTGAGAGTGGAATATACAGGAGGATTGAACTGCAGTCCTCAGCAATATACAGACAGCTACAGGAGTCAAACCAAGACCATGAGCCGCTGCAGAGAGAAGGGAGAGAGGAAGCATCTGCTAAGGCCCTTCCCCTAGACCTAAGAAGCAAGATTCCGGTCCTCATGGGGCTGGATTAAGAGCTGGATTAAATAGGAAGATAGGAAATTCCCTATATTATACCAGACAACTGGACCATCTTGGTCCTGCCCCCAGACCAGGGCATTCCAAACTTTTCATGTAGGTGACACACTTTTTAGACACGCATCATTTCGCAGCAGCATAATTCAGTTTTACTAGCAAACCAGAGGTTAAACCATGGGTAGGCAAACTAAGGCCAGGGGGCTGGATCCGGCCCAATCGCCTTCTCAATCCAGCCCGCGGACGGTCCGGGAATCAGCATGTTTTTACATGGGTAGAATGTGTCCTTTTATTTAAAGTGCACCTCTCGGTTATTTGTGGGGCATATGAATTCGTTCTCCCCCCCAAAAAAAAATATATATATATATAGTCCGGCCCCCCACAAGGTCTGAGGGACAGTGGACCGGCCCCCTGCCGAAAAAGTTTGCTGACCCCTGGTTAAACCAACCATTTTCCAGCTCTGAGAGGAGCGTCAGCAGTGTTTGCACGACACACAAACATGTCTTGACACAGCTTGGAAAGCTCTGGTCTACACTAACCGGCAGGCAGCAGTGGCTCTCCAGGGTTTCAGGCAGGAGGGACATTCCCAGTCCCACCTGGAGAGAACATTGGGGACCGAAACCTTAGAGCCCTGCTCCCAAACCGGAGCTATTCCTCTCCCTGCCAGAGCCTTGTCTGAGGGCGGAAAGCCACAAAGCTGCCACCACGCAGGTCAAAAGCACACCTGCCCTGGGCAAGCTCCCAAAGGACACACTAGACTAGGGGTCAGAAAACTTTTTCAGCAGGGGGCTGGTCCACTGTCCCTCAGACCTTGTGGAGGGCCAGACTATATTTTGGAGGGGGAAAAAGAACAAATTCCTATGCCCCACAAATAACCCAGAGATGCATTTTAAATAAAAGGACACATTCTACTCATGTAAAAACACACTGATCCCCAGACCATCCACTGGCTGGATTTAGAAGGTGATTGGGCCGCATCCGGCCCCCAGGCCTTAGTTTGCCTACCCATGCACTGACTAGACCTTCACAGAGCCCGTTTGCTTTTGCACTCCAGGAAGTGACAGAGCTTGGAGACGTGCAAACCTCCTGTTTCTTGACAGCATTTGTGCCTTTAGCCCAAAAGGTTCTCGAAAGTGGCTCCCAAAAAGTCAGCACTAAGGCTCACCATCTAAAAAGACATGGCACAAGAGGAAAAAGGGAGGAGGAGGGAGGAGGTGGAAATCAAGCACAACTACTTCAAGTTACCAGTCCCTAAACATTAAAAGCCTTATCATCTTCTCCAACTATTCACACGCTAACTTTGAAAACTCAATGCGGGGACACCTTTCCGCTTCTCTCCAATGCAAGGGAGGTATCCTGGCAAGTCGATCCTTGCGGGAGAGATTCCACAGTTGGGCGGAAGCCAGACACAGGTGGAATTCAGGTGCCAGGAGCCTCTGAGCATCAGGGGACCACCAGAACTCCAGCCAGCCATAGCAGGCCATAAGCCCCCTGGAAGAACACAGGTGCAAACTGAGAGGCGACAGTAACACTCGTGTCATGCCTGCTTCAGACATGGACTCACATGTCTGGTTAAGCAACCTGCCATGGACTGCTTGGGTCTTGGGTCACCTAGGCCCTAGGGGAAGCGAGCCCCATGGGGCAACTTCTGAGTAAACAACCACAGGAGGGGGCTCTGGAGCAATACTTTATTCCATTGTGGTCTGCCAAAAAAGATTAAAAAACCCAAAAAATTATCCACAAGGAGTATAAATAACCATCTAGACTTGCAAAAAGTCAAAATAACGACACTCTTGGGATGTTAATAACCCAACAGGAATGAAATAATAATAAACGAACAGCAGCATTTATTCTACTTTATTTGCTTCCTTTCCTCCATTCAACTTTCTCCCTCCCGCGGAAAAGACTACCATGTAGGAAAAGCGCGGGTGGAGACAGAAGAGAGCCCCCCCCGCCGACTTTGCCAGGGAGGACCAATGAGGTGCAGCAGGGACACCCCTTGCGGCCCCTAGAGGGATCGAGTGGAAGTGGGTGGGGTGTGGAAGATCGGGGGGCTGAATATTCAGGGACCCCCCTCCCCACCCCGACCCCCACTATATAGATATTTCAAAAAGACTGGTCTTTGCGGGCAAGGGGCCTGGCGTTGTTGCGTCCGGAGGGATTGCGCTTTGGCGCTGCGCCCAGGGCGCACGGCGCTTGGAGAGGTGCAGGGGGGTCCGGGCCTGCGGGGCCGCCTTACCGGAGGTGATCTTGGGGAGCCCCAGCACGTCCTCGGGGCTGATGGCGGCTTTGCGCAGCAGCTCCTCCTCGGTGCAAGCGGCGGCGGCGGCGGCGGCGGCGGCTCCTCCGCCAGCGCCGGCCCCGGGCGCGCCTCCTCCTCCGGCGCCGCTGCCCTTCTTCACCTTCATGGCGCCGCCGCTCCTGCTGCTGCTGCTGCTCCTGCTGCTGCTGCTCTGTGCGGCCGCGGAGCGAGTGGCGGCGGCGGCGGCGGCGCGCGCGGAGGCTGCTGCAGCGGCGGCGACAGCGACCACGGTCGCCTCGCTCATGCCCGCCCGGCCGCGCGCCCTAAGCGCCTTTGCGGCCGCCGGGCCGCCCCTTCGGGCCCGGCTCCTCCCCAGCGGAGGGAGGAGGGAACGCAAGGGCGCCTCGGAGCGCGTGCAGAGCGCCGGCGAGCGCGGGGTAGGAGAGGTGCTGGCAACCTCGCCGGGCTGTTGTGAAAGGAACATGGCAGAAAGAAGGGCAGCCCCGCGCTCCTTGGAGCAGGTGGGTAAGGGATAAATCTTTTTTTTTTTTTTTAATTATTTAGAATCATGAGGACTAGCATCTTTCTCTTAAAGGGAAGGGACGCAGCTCAGTGGTGCATGCTTTGCATGCAGAAGGTCCCAGGTTTAATCCCTGGCAGCCTCTCTAGGTTCCGCTGGGAAAGACTCCCTTGCCTGAAACCCTGGAGAGCAGCTGCCAGCCAGTGTAGGCAATACTAATACCATCGGTCTCGCTCAGTTTTAATAGAGGCAACTCCCACCGTTCCTATAACACTCAGTGGCTGTGTTCTGCCTCCACTGTCAGAGTGGAGCATCGCAAGTGAGGAGTGCTGCTCTCGCACTCGGGTCCTGCCTCCTTATGGACAGCAAGGTTGGTCACTGTGAGAACAGGAAGGTAGACCAGATGGGCCCCCTGAGGCCTGATCCAGCTGCAGCAGGGCCCTTCTGATGGCCTCAACATCTGGAGGGCCACAGGGGCCCCCTCACTGCTCCAACCCAACACCCACAGGAGGCCCATCTCCAGCCGCTGCCCCACCCGCCCAAGAACGACAACCCTGCAGAAAGAGAATCCATCCAACCAGACTTTTATTGAACATCCCTAAGTGTCCTTTGGTAGTTGGTACATGCCATCCTCTCCATCAACAAGGGCAGAATTTATGCCAACATGCAAACTTTCCAATGGCAAACCAAGGAGGAAGCCCCTTCATAGCCCTGCAAGTGAACAAGATTTATTGGGGGCCACCCTTAAAATGACCGGGGAGGGGTAGAAATAGGAGAAATGGCCCATTCCACCCCACTGCATTCTTCCTAAACTTATTTCTGCAAAAAGGAAAATCTGTTTTTTAAAAAGCACCAAATCCACAACCCCAGGGAGATATTTCCCAAACCATCAGTTTGGGTTACAGGTAGGTAGCCTTGTTGGTCTGCCAAAGTCAAAACAAAATTAACACACCCAAACGGATGAAATAAAAAAATTCCTTCCGGTATCACCTTAGAAACCAAGTAATTTTGTTATTGGTATGAGCTTTAGCACACGAAAGCTCAAAGCAATAACAAACTTAGTTGTTCTCTAAGGTGCTACTGGAAGGAATTTTTTTATTTCATCCGTTTGGGTGTGTGATGCGATTAATATTTACATCAAATTTTAGAAACAATAGCTGGCTACTGAAGTATTTCATTACACATCATTTATTTGCTGTTGGCTTGTGGTTTTCTCAAAACTCCTCATTTCTTCATTTGCCCTCTGCCTAAGACATTTTCGGCACATTTAAACTCCTTATATCCAAACGTACAAATTTATACTTATTTATGTTGTGGGCGCCTGTTTTTTTTTGTGTGTGTGTGTGGACTTTGCAAAGAGTGAAGACAATATTGTAGGATCAGGAGTGTCTGGATGGGGTAGCTGGCTGCTGGGGAGGACACAATGATGAATTTCGGCTTTTCACTTTTCGCTTGGTTTTCACAGAGTGTTTGTAGCAACGGGATGCATCTGTGCCTCCTATATAAAACAACGGAAGTTGTTTCCAGTGGCAATAATAATAATATCCCAAACGCCGCAGTGTTCTTCTTTGGATGAGCCCATCACAGTCTCGGCAGCACCCTTTGAATCCAGTGGCCTCGCAGGGCCTCAGCTGCTACAAACTCTCCAACACACAGAGAGTGAAACTCAGATCAAGGGGAGGACGGGACCCCATCCCAGGAAGAGGGAGAGGGTTGCATCCAGACCCCTCTCTCGCCCCCACACTGCCCTCCATCACGCACACCCCAGGCGCCAACTTCTCCACGCAGGGCGTGTGCCTCAGTCCACCTTGATGGCCGCTTTCTTGCTCTGCCTCATCTCCCGGCCGATCTTGACCAGCGACAGCAGAATGGGGACGGCCATGGGCAGGAAGAGGGGGATGTAGATGGCGAACTTCTGATCGTCAGGGAAGTAGAGGAGGTGGAGGAGGGATGGGTCGAAAAAGGCCCTCTCCGAGGCGTTGATGGCGGCCTTGCTGGCCTGGAAGGCAGAGTCCAGGCGCCCCTGGCTGAGCTCAGCCAGCGCCTCCTGGGCGAATGCCACAGCGTGGTACACCTAGGGTTAAAAAAAGGGCGCAGGGATCAGGCTGGGTTTGCTGGGCCAGGACATAGTTTGGTGGCAGGACAGCTGCTTTGCATGCAGAAGGTTGGCACAGAGCAGCTTCCTCATTTCTATTTATTTTGTTTTTTTAAAAAAAAAATATTCATTTTTCATTTTCATTCATTACATACATCTGAAATTCTTAACATTTACTATATATTCCCCCTCCCTCTCTCCCCACCAAGACTTCCCCCAACTTGCGTTTCTGGTTTGCTTATATTTTCACCCACTTTGCTATCTCTCAACAGAAAAAGTTTCTATTTAAATCAGCCCTGAATTCGGAACCTTTGTCCTTCATTTGAATCTTTTGTCTTTAGGGGAAGGGCTGTAGCTGAGAGGGAGAGCCCCTGCTTAGAATCATAGAGTTGTAATGAAGATGATGGAGTTTATGGAGCTGGCTGATCTCACCGGAAGAATCCGCGACCAGAAAGAAGAGGAATACCAAGAAGATTGGAAGAAATTTAAAGACTATTTGAATAAATATTGTAATATTTAAGATATGTAACCACTTGAAAGAACTAATTAGGCCTAGGATTAAATAAATAAATAAGAAAATATACGATAAGAAAAGTTAGGAAATTTGATGATGACCACAATATTGTTTTATGAAATAATGATATTGGAAACTGCTACATTTAATTACAAGGAAATTCAGATGGAAGAGATTAGAGGAAGTCAAGTAATATGTTTATGAAGATGGACTTTAATTAACTAATTAAGTTTTAGTCTATGTGGTGGTATATGGGATGTTTGAAGTATTTTATGTTCTTTATTCATTCTTTTTCTTTGTTTCTTATTGTTTATTTTTTGTTATGTTTTTGTATGAAAATTAATAAATATTGTTGTGGGGGGGAAGAATCATAGAGTTGTAAGGGATCCCATGGGTCATCTAGACCAACCCCTTTTCAAGGCACCACGAGACTTGGCAATTGTGGTTGCAGCAACGGGCTCAGCACAGGACCCCAAAGAGGGAGGCAAACTGGAGCAGCGCTGCCCTGAAAGACCTGCCTGCGAGTTTACCTGAGAAGCCACATCGTCCTTGATGACGATGTTGCTGATCTTGCCCAGCAGCTGAGCCAGGGAGGTCAGGGTGGTGGAGACGGTGGCCACGTTCTCCACCGTCCGAGCCCACAGCAGGCAGTCCAGCTCCCAGTCAGAGAGACCCTCGTTCCCGGGGCTTTCGAGGATGGCCCCCTCCGGCAGGGGACCCGGCAGGATCCCAAACAGCAAGCTGCAGAGAGGAAGAGGCCCAGCGAGCAGATTTAGACACCAGCAGGTTTATCTGTTGCTTCTGCAACAACAGTTTTATGCACTGCTTAGGGCAACAGATTTATAGACGGCTTAATGCCAAAACCACGCAGATTACAAAATACAGAAATCAGCAACACACAAGCACTAGAATACAAGCACCTGTAATCAAAAGATACAATAAACAATCCCATGAAAACATTGAACTACAGGGATGTGGGCAGCTGTCGTAATAGCAAGTCGCCACACCAGAAATTCCTACGAAAGAAGAATGGCAGACGAAATTAAGGGACTATGCAGAATTGGACAAAACGACAGGAAGGATTCAAAACCTGCGGGACCAGAGATTTACAGAAGATTGGAAGAAGGATATGAATTATTTGAAGAGCGACTGTAACCAACAAATTACGCTGGTAGGACTACAAGACGTTTTGTAAGGAGAAATATACAAAGTATTACAAAGTAGAAAAAGATAGAGATATTGGTTAGGAGTTTGAAATGTAATAGGGAAAATAAGAAATGCATACTAAGAGATTAGATTGGAAAATTTTCAGACAGGACTGATGGAAGTAAAAAAAAATGAGTAAGATGTAAAAGTATGTTTAATTATTGTTGAATATGGTATGTTAAAAAACATATATATATATATAGCAAGTCGCCACACCAGCCCATCTAACTTAGCATTGCCTGCACTGACTGGCAGCAGTGACTCTCCAGGGTTTCAGAACAAGAGTCTATCCCAGCCCTGCCCTATGCCCCTGGGCCTTCTGCATGCAAAGCGATGCTCTGCCATTGAGCTACAGCCCTTCCCCTGAAAATAAAAGCAAGTTCCTAGTCCTCATGGTGCTGAACAAAGAGGAACCTGGGACCTTCTACATGCGGAGCAGGTGCTCTCAGGAGGTTGGGCTAGATGACCTTTGGGGGTCCCTGCCAACTCTTATGATTCTATGATCCGTAAAAACGCACCGCAGCTGCGCCAGAAACACCTCCATCACCCGCGTCATGTCGACATCCACCCTCCTCGGGAGGGAGGTCTCGTTGGCCGTCTCACGCTCCACGTTGTACACCTAGAAACGAGGGAGCCTTTAATTTATTCACGTACAAAAGGACCGCCATTGCATTGAAGAAAAATCTCCAAGTGGTTTATGACAAAAATACACATAAAAGCATACAAAAAATGTTAAAAGGCAGACATCAATCACAATGGAAGGCCTGCACAGGCCTGGTGGAATAGAAAGTTTTCCATAGTAGTTTGATGGAAATGATCAATATTATCAAAGAAACTGGTTTGTTTTCCAAAATCAACATTGCTGGGTATTTTTGATTATACCTATGTAGATATATTGTCAAAAGAATTGGTTTTATATATGATCTTGGCAGCTAAGAGCAACTGCAGCTCAGTGGAAAACAGGCCAAAATAGGAGACTGGCTGTTTGGTACCCTCTGGAACAGGGCTAGAATGGAGAAAATGGGGCATAATTTGAGATGTTAATGAGGACTAGAACCTCCAGGTGCATTTTATACTGTTTAGTACTCCTTTGTGAAATATATACAACAGAAGCATCATGTTCAAGACAGCGCTTGTTGCAAGCCCGGCAAACCAGGAAGTAGACTTGACAATCAGATAACACTGATGTTCTTTATGGGATGGCCAAATTTATCCTCGCTTTTTTCTTTCCTGCCTCGGGCTTCGTTATTTTCACCCACATGCAACTGCGCTCATTCCGTGGGCCTGTTTTACAGTTTTGCCTTCCATCTTCTCGTTTTCCTCTCTTTTTATAACTGTCCTGTCTGTTTTACATACACCATAAAATGACATTTAAAAAACTAGTTTTCCAAAAAAGAAAACAGCAGGTGCCTTAAAAGTAAACAAAAAAACAAAAAAACAAAAAACAGAAGGCGCCTATCGAGTCTCCAGTGGCAGAGAGTTCCATGGGGCCAACGACACTAAAGGCTCTCAAGCAAGAAATGACTTCGCAATTTCACTGCCCGCTTCCTTACCATGATCCCGCCCCAGCGGGGGCTGTGGAAGGCGTTGGTGGGGACGGAAGCGCCATCCTTGTCCTGGATGTAGAGGGGTGAGTGCAGGCGCTCCGGCACGTAGAGCAGGAAATTGAGGACCGGGTAGAGCGAGGAGGCGCTGGAACCTGCGGGAAGGGAGAGAGAGAGAGAGAGAGAGAGAAGGATGTTTTGGACTACAACACCTATCGTCCTGCGCTAGCTGGGGAACTGGAGTCCCACTATGGAGAGCCAATATGGGAACAACGATTGCGCTTGCCCATGCCTCTGGCATAAGTCCAGTCATATAAACCCTTGTGAATAGGTTGGCCAGTCAGGGTCTAGTTTAAAGAGCCTATCCCATCTGAGCCAGCGGCTTTCCCTTGCCTATTAACATTTTTATTTCATGTGATGAAACCGGGAGCCACTCGGGGGCATCGATTTGCACAGAATGATCACAAGAGATCATTTGAAAAGTAGTGGTAAATGGAAATCTCAGGACACACCGACAAAGGAAGAGTGGATTTGTAAATTAAGTGAGTATATAGAACTGGCAAAACTAACTTCAGTTATCAATCAAATCAAAAGATAAGAATGGAGTGGAAGTGTTTCAAAGATTACATGTCAAAATGTTGTTCTAAAAATGACACGCTAATAGGCTTAGAATAAAAAAATGTAAGCAATAACAAAACCAATAAAGAAAGAAGGAAAAATCAGAATGTAACAAAAATAATTCCTGACAGCAAGGAAAAAAGGTAGAAAGAAATTGAGTTGAGTTGCTGTGGAGGGAAGTAGGGGGTGGGTTTTATAATTAAGTGTATAATTAAGTAGCTGTTGTAATTTAGATACTATATTTTATGTGAGGGAATCATTGGGAATTTTGGTTATTATGTATATATGTTAAGTTTCAATAAAGATCGGGGGGGGGGGGGATGAAAAGTAGTGGTATCAACCACTAGGCAAAATAAGTGACGAGGAGAAGTCATTGGTGTTAAATGCCCCAGAAACTAAGGACTAGAATCTCATTGTTTGAGGTTATGGCATAGTGGAGTTGTTCCACTGTTTGTTGGTATGTTCAGATCTCTTTTTTTAAAATAGGTTAAGACCTGAAATATTCTAGGAGTAGGACGGTGGCCTCTTCCTTAAGGTGTTGTCGGAAGATATTCCGGGTGTGGGCTTGGAGAGCGATGGCTTTTAAACCGTGTGCGTTTGCTATTGTTTTCTTTGATATTGTGGTATGTATTTTTGCGTTTTTATAATGTAAACTGTCCCCCTGGATGGCACTGGAGGTCATTCACTGCCTGTCTCAGCCTAACTCACCTCGCAGGGTTGTTGTGGGGGAATTAAACAGGGACAGAATTGTGTTGCGCCACTGTGAGCTCCTTTGAGAAAAGAGGTGGGATACAAAGGCAAATGCATAATAATTAAGGGGCCAAAATTGGACACTGGTTCGCTTGGCCTGGCCTGTTGAGGGCAGCAAGGGCTTCTGGGATCTCTTGGGAAGAACCAATAACCAGCCACCCCCTGATGGATTTTTCAGAGCTAGCCGACCTAACCGGAAGAGTCCGCGACTAGAAGGAGGAGGAGCATCAGGAAGAGTGGATTAAATTTAATGACTATTTAGTTAAATATGTTAAGTTAAATTAACTGAAAACTGCTTGCAGATACTTAATTGGCTTAGGATTTTATTTATGTTAAGTGATGAATTAATATGTTTAATTTCATAATGTGAAGATCCAAGGATGTTAATGTTTAAGTTAAATTTTATAAGAACTGCGATTTGGAAAACCGTTAAAAGGATATGCAATAAAATTCAACCAAGGGGAAGCGAGGAAGTCACTTGACAATGTTAATAAGAGTAATTTTCAATAAGGCTATGGTTTATGTTTGTTTGTCTTATGTGTTTGTTTGTTTGTTTGTTTGTTTGTTTATAATGTTGTGAAAACCAATACATTTTTTTGGGGGGGAAATAATAACCAGCCACCCCCTCCCTGGTTGGGAGAAAGAGGGACTCACCCAGCCTGGCTTCCACGGGGTTAATGACGTGCGGGAGGCTGTGGGCGCTCAGGATGTAGCTGGAGGAAGCAGTGTCAAAGCGGGGCGTGACCCCCAGGGCGGCGTAGTAGAGGATCTGCAGAATTAGGGGGAAAGACGTGGCCGTAAGCCCCCCCTCGCAGGGCAGGGGTGCTGCATGACTCCCGGCCAACTCGCACCCGGCACTCACCTGAGAGTCCACAGAGAACTCGGCCAGTGTACTCAGCTTCCCCAGGAGGGGGTCCACGTAGCGGTGAATGGCCCCCTCAATCTCCCAGTGGACGCTGTGAGCTCTCGGGTCGGGGTTCAGCAGGCTGAAGGTCACCTCGTATCCTGCAGCAGAGCGGAGGGGGAATATACTGACTTACTCATAGAATCAGCTGGAAGGGACCGCAAGGGCCATCTAGTCCAACCCCCCCCCCCCCGCAATCCGAGAATCTTTTGCTCAGCGTGGGACTCGAACCCACAACCCCAAGATTAAGAGCCTCACACTCTACGGACGGAGCTACTTGTTTCGTAAAATTTATATACCTCTTGATTGTTTAAAAAGAACCCACAAGGGGCTTTACAAAAACAAGGAAATGATAAAAATATCCACTGGGAGAATTGACCAAGAATAAATGCTACTAAAGAAACAATGGTTCACTGCCCAAAATTAACATCGCTGAATGTTTCTGACGGTCAAAAGAATTGATCTTGGCAGTTCAAATAGCCATTGCGGCTGAATGGAAAACTGTCCGAAATCTGACACTTGGGGCCACTCACTCCAAATGGAGTCACAGTGCAGAAAATTAGGCAACGCTGGAGACTTCAGCAAGAACTAGAACTTCCAGGCACTTTTAACATGATTTGGTATTCCTTTGTTATGTGCCCACCCAACCTCTTTAATCCGAAGAATTGGTACTCTTACCGCAATATGTCTCTGGTACCACCCATCGCAATGTGTTGCCACAGCCACTCTGGATGTCTTCCAACAAATTAAAGCATACAGGTGCCACATAAAACCCCATTCACATTCGTAAGGACTCAGTTGTTTAGCGTGGCGGCACCTGGACTTCGGAACTCCCTGCCAATTGATATTAAACAGGTGCCTTCGCCATCAACATTTCAGTACCTGCTAAAAACTTTCCTGTTTGGACAAGCCAGTCCAGGTGCTTAGAAAGTTAAGGTGAATTTTAATTTGTTTCAATCCACTGTTGTTTCAACTTTTTGTACTCTTTAAATTACTGCCGTAAATTGTGATGATTTCGTGGTTTTCTCTTTTTTTGTAAACCGCTCTGAGGTTTCTTCTACAATCAAGTGGTGTTTAATGAAATAAATCAAGTAAATACACAGCAGAACCATCTTTTCCAAGGCAACCTCAGCCCAAACTTAGCAAATCTGGAAACAGATTTCATAAACCAGATCGATGCGATATTCTTCACTGGCACCTGCAACTCTGCTCATTCTGTGTGTTAATTTACAGTTCTGTTTTTCATCTTTCAATTTTCATCTCTTGTCCAAACTGTTCTCTCTGATTCATATACATTACAAACCGAAATAAACAAAATTTTATGGAAAATATATATGAAAAAATGGCAATAATTTAAGACTTTCGAAAATAGCAATGGACTAAAAACAGACGAAGACTTGAATCGGTTTTCTAAACATTCTTGCCCAATGAAGAATGTTTTCAGCAGGTTCTGAAAAGAGGGCAGCAAAGGCGCCTCCTTCATCTCAAGAGGCAGGGAGTTCCAAAGTGCAGGTGCTGCCACACTAAAACATCAAATTCTTGCTAATGCGGAACAGCTGAAAGAATGCCAGTTCCGCCGATTGAAGTGGATTGAGTGGGCATAGATGGGGCAGGATCCTCTCAACAGGCCAGCGTGCTTGGCTCAGAGGCAAAAGAGGGGGGAGAGGTTTTCCTGGCAGGCAGAAATTCCACAGGTGCAATCCCAGCAGGTAAGGGAGATTTGATGGGTTTCTGTTGTGCCACTGTGCAGTGCTTGAAGTCAGAAGACTCTGTTTACATTCCAGACTGCTGGAAGTCTCACGGGAGATGGGAGACGGATGTTGATATTACTGGTTTCCCATTTCTTTGTACCAGCCGCCTCTCTGCTTTCACAGAGAGAGGGTGTATATTTATTTTCTGTCTGTGTAGTTAGAAATAAAACTCTTAGCAATGTAGCTCGTATTTCTTTTCCTTCTGCTGCTACTTGTATACTCTGCATAATGGGAACAGGCCTGGAGCCTCATCAAAGGCTTAGGCCGTTAATCACCATCGAGAAGACTCGACCGGAGGAGTAGCTCGGTCAAACGGAGATTCCGACAAGACTCTCCGGCTGGGAAAAGAGAAGGTTCTCTGCCCGCCAATCCCTACCCAGACTGGATTTGAAAGGGCGCTTCCACTCTGCGCCCAGCTGGCTGAGGGGAACGCGGTCAGAGAGGGCCTCTGCGATGGATTCCAGGCTGAAGGACATGGCACGGGCAACTTCTCGGACCTGGGCGTCCACAGCTGCCAGGACGTCTCCCGAGCCCTGAGGCACCCGCACCACTGCACTGCGCCGCTTGCTGATGTAGACGGGGACCTCCTGCAGAGGAAGAAAGATGGCAGTGAGCGAACTACAGTGAGTTAGTTCTGCACAGCAGCCCTGCAAGGCGGGACAAATCGCACAATTTTGCCAGAACAACATATAAAGCATGGAGAGCCAACCCAAAATGGTGTTAGCCGCTCTGAGCCCGGCTTTGGCCAGGGAGGGCGGGATATAAATAAAATTTATTATTATTATTTGCTGCATGATTTAAATTCCCCCTTTCCATAAAGGGGATTTTCCCACCCGCCGGAGGGTGGGAGTAGCAGAGAGGGCAGGAGAGGGGCAGTCTACCTGTGGCAGGAGAGCAGAGTTTCTCGGGATCACGTAGATGGTGAGGGAGCCCACAGCAGCCTCCTGCGCTGGAAGGAGCCCCTCGCCCACCTCTGGAATGAGAAGAGGAGATGAGGCTGTGGGGTTCCCCCCATCCTGCTATGCAGAGGGAAAGCCCCTCCCCAAAAGCCCACCTACTCACCAGGACCTCCCCTTCCCCTTTGGAACTCCCTTCCACTGCGTATCAGACAGGCACCTTCTCTATGGTCTCGCGAAAGACTAAAGACACTCCTCTGTCACATGTCAGTGCAGGCCCTTTCTCCCTCTGGGTCTCATGGGGCTCTGATCCGGGGCAGGGAGAAGTGGCCAGAGGGGGTAACGGTGCCCGCGGCAGTCACCCCAAAATCCTCTGTCCGCATCCCTCATGGAGAGGATCGCACCCTGATCCTGAAGGAGCATCTCCATCCCCGTTCAGCCTGGACACTGAGGTCCAGCGCTGAGGGCCTTCTGGCGGTTCCCTCGCTGCAAGAAGCCAAGTTACAGGGAACCAGGCAGAGGGCCTTCTTGGTGGTGGCACCCGCCCTGTGGAATGCCCTCCCACCAGATGTCAAAAAGAAAAATAACTACCAGAGGCAGCCCTGCTTAGGGAAGCTTTTAATGTTTAATAGGTTATTGTATTTTAGTGTTCTGTTGGAAGCCACCCAGAGTGGCTGGGTAAACCCAGCCAGATGGGTGGGGTATAAATAATAAATTATTATTATTATTATTATTATTATTATTATTATTATTATTATTATCCTAGCTGAACCTTCTTGCATGTTCTTCCCAGGGGTTCTTGAACTTTTTCCTGCGTCCCATAAACTCCTCCCCACAGCCTACCACCCAACTCTATGAAAATATCATTATTCAGAATAGCAGTTTGCACAGTCCACTAAGGAAGAATAGCACAGTAAAGTTCAAAACAGGAGCAAAGAATTGCACGTTTAGTCAAAAGCCATTTAGCTTAATTAACTCAATACAATTGATGAAGTTGCTCCAGGGATACCGGCTCTTCAGAATCTGACAGTCATTTACACTTCCAGCACCCGCCTGCTGTCCCCTTGCCTCTAAGTGCCCCCCAGGCAATCCCACCTGCCCCCCAGGAGACACCACCGCCCACTTGGGGAACCTGTGGTCCACCCATCTCCATCACACGGATCGGAGCCTTTACCTGGCACCGAGGCCCGGGACAGAGTCTTCTCCTCCTGAGAAGTGGCTCGGCGGTAGGAGACCTCATAGCGGGACGTGACGCTGGTCTTGGCTGGAGGAAGGAGACGGAGGATGAGGCCATCTGCTCTGCGGGTGACGGTCCTCAGCCAACCCCTGGGCTGCTTCCGAAACCCAAACGTAACTGGGTCCCAGCACCCACCCCCAGCACTCCTACGGGGATAGCAGGGTCCCGTTAACGGCAGAAAGCATTTTGGGATGCAGAGTGAGCAGCGTTAATGCCGTCGATTCTTGCTTAGACAAGGCCTTTCATCCGTTGAAATCACGCAACCCCAGAAATGCTTGCAGGTAAGGAAATAGCCGAAGTTTTTTATTGTAGGAAATATAGAACTTGGATAGCAACGTTTATAGTTCTAGTCCAGGGGTAGGCAAACTAAGGCCCGGGGGCCGGATCCGGCCCAATCGCCTTCTAAATCTGGCCCGTGGACGGTCCGGGAATCAGTGTGTTTTTACATGAGTAGAATGTGTGCTTTTATTTAAAACGCATCTCTGGGTTTTTTGTGGGGCATAGGAATTCGTTCTTCCCCCCCAAAAAAGATTTGCTGGCCCCTGTATAGTCTAACTAACCAAACCAGAGAAGATCGAGACAGCCCATGCTGGCTCCTTCATTCTCTCAGAGGATGGTGAAAGAGGAACTCTCAGGACTGAGAGAGACGTGTGGGGAGGAGGCAGGATTTTAAAGCAGAGATCGGGTGGCCACCTGCCCCACGCACAGTGGACCATCACTTGCAGAGCCAGACCCTGAAGCAACATCAACCAACTCACGGTTCAAGGGGATCTCGGCCTCCTGCGGTTTCCTAATGGGCAATTTCCGCTCCAGATCTCCTGGAAGGGTCCCCTTGGCAAACACCACCGAGACGGGCACCGTCAGCTGGAACTGAATCCGAAAAGTGCAATGTCAGCAGGTGCAACCATGGGCAACCAGCCCGCAAGGAGGACCTGAGCTCTCCCCACAAGATTTGAAGTGATGCTGTTTGGGGCTGATCAAATCCAGGTCAAAGTTCCTAGTCCAGAAGATTTCGTGGGACGGCCAGATTAATAATAATAATGGTAATAACAACAACAACAACAACTCTGGGCGGCTTCCAACCAAATATTAAAAACAATACAGCATCAGACATTAAAAACTTCCCTAAACAGGGCCACCTTCAGTTGTCTTTTAAAAGTAAAATAGTTGTTTATTGTCTTGAGATCTGCTGGGAGGGCGTTCCACAGGGCAGGTGCCACCACTGAGAAGGCCCTTGTAACCTCACTTCTTGCAGTGAGAGAACCACCAGAAGGCCCTTGGCGCTGGACCTCCGTGTCCAGACTGAATGATAGGGGTGGAGACGCTCCTTCAGGTATACAGGACTGAGGCCGTTTAGGGCTTTAAAGGTCAGCACCCTGCAAAAGGCAGACCCCTGTAGCACATAGGAGGAGTCTGGAGGCAACAGTATGATGCACCGGCAAAAAAGGCTAATACTATTCTGGGCTGCATCAGGAGAAGTCTAGTGCCCAGATGAAGGGAAGTCTTAGTCTTGCTCTATTCTGCCCTGGTCCGACCCCACCTGTTCAGCCAAATAAGCAGATTTTGAGAGGTGACATGAGAGCTGTCTCCAAATATCTGAATTTCCATTTTTGTCTGCTCCTCCAAAGGGTAGGACCTGAGCCAACGGATTCAAGTGAGGAGAAAGGAGATTCCAACCAAACATCAGGATAAACTTTCTGACAGTTTGGCAGCGGAACGGACTCCCTGGAAAGGTTTTTAAAGAGAGGCCATCTGCCAGGGATTCTTCAGCTGAGATTCCTGCATTGCAGTGGGCTGGACTAGATGACCTGTGGGGGACCCTACCGTTCTATGATTCTACGAGGGGCCTGTTTCCGGCTCTGCAGGGGACCCTTGGAGCACAGGGCTGAGAGGGGAAGAGGCAGGGTGTGTCCTCACCAGGAGGGTGTCCAGCTCAGCGATCTCCGAGTAAGGCAGCGCAGCGCGGTAGGTCTCTGTCGTCTTCCACCAGAGCGGAAGCCCCACCACGATGGCGATGGCGGCAAAGGAGAGAGCAGCATATTTCCCTCGCGCCTTCTCTGGGGAGACACGGAAGGGAGGAAAGGGAGTCTCTGGTTTGTAAAGGGCACACTCGGCCTGCAAAGATCTCCTTGGTTCAGTTCCCAATGGCAGAGGAGCCTTTGGAACTCCTTGCCTATTGATTTTGAGCCAGCACCTTCCCTGTTCTCTTTTTGGTACCTGCCAAATACATTCCTGTTTAGAGAAGCCTATGCAGAGGCTTAGAAAGCTGGTGTGGATTTTAACCTGGTTTAATATTTTAACTTTCCACACGTTTTTAACTAATGTTGTGAATTTTTCCTTGACAATTTTATTGTTTCCTCTTTTTGTAAACTGCTCTGAGGTTTCTTCTATACTCAGGTGGTGTATAAATTTTATGAATTTTATAAAAATAAAAAAATAACCTCCAAATCCTGCAAAGGCATGCACAGTTCACGCAAAGACAGCCTTTGACATTCCGGTTCCAGATTCCAGTCCATCTTACTGTGGAGTTTAGGTATTTGATTCGGCTCCTTTTGCAGCCAGCGGCCACCAGGTCCTGTGGCGGTGAGTTCCACAGTTCAGCTGGGCTATGTGTAAAGCGAAACCCTCCCGCGCCTGCCCCTCTCCACTGAATCTACCTCCGATTCATTCAAACGGGATAGAAAATACATTTTCCTACAAACCAGTCGATCCTTATAGGATTTACAGGCGAGCAAATCCCATTGAACAAAAGGGGGCTTGCTAAATTCGGATCGAATCTGGAGTGACTCCGGTGCCCGGACACCTGGGTCCCTGTGCCCCTGCCGACATGGGTCTCAGACTCCTGGGTCCCCTCCCGGACACCTGGGTCCCCTCCCCTGCCGATATGGGTCTCGGACTCCTGGGTCTCCTCCCGGACACCTGGGTCCCCTCCCCTGCCGACATGGGTCTCGGACTCCTGGGTCTCCTCCCGGACACCTGGGTCCCCTCCCCTGCCGACATGGGTCTCGGACTCCTGGGTCCCCTCCCGGACACCTGGGTCCCCTCCCCTGCCGACATGGGTCTCGGACTCCTGGGTCCCATCCCGGACATCTGGGTCCCTGTGCCCCTGTCCACATGGGTCTCGAACTCCCGGGTCCCCTCCCGGACGCCTGGGTCCCCTCCCCTCCCCAACCTCGCACCTGCCGCATCAATGGCTGCAACGGCGCTCGCTTCGGCCGCCATCCTCGCTCCCGGAAGCCGCTGCCGGGCTGGCGTAACCCTGGGGCGGAACTCAAGGCCCCCAGGAGCAATTAACCCAATCAGACGCGCGGTAGAGATGAGCAGCAGGGAAAACATCCAATCAGAGCTCTCCAAAGGCGCTCCCCGGCTGAAGGACCGCTTGCCCGACCCTAGGTAAGGGCAAGCCGCGGTCTACCCAATGAGTCGAAGCCGGAGGCGGGTCAGCCAATCGTACGCCGCCGCCTAACGGAGCGACAGCTCGACTGGCCAGGGGAGAAAAGAAATAGCCAAGTAAGGCCCGCCCTTCAGTACGGAAAGTAGAAGGGAATAAAAAAATACAAGAAAGGAGAAACGCTTTTTTTTAACCCTCTCCTCTCCTTCAAGGCAGATTGCTTCTGTTAACGTTGACCAGAAAGTTCAACATGGTTTGAGAAGTTAACATGTGTTTGATTTCTTTTTAGTTACTGCTGATTTTCACCATCTGTGAAATGTTTTTTAAAGACCTGCTTTTACAACTTTAATGGCTCTGCCTTAGAATCACAGAACCGTGGAGTGGGAAGGGACCCGCAAGAGTCATCTAGTCCAGCCCCCTTGCAGAGACCTCGGGTGCATCTCCTCAGCGTGAGAATCAAACCCACGGATCCCATTGCACTGTCCTTTTTCCACAGAGCTAATGGGGCAGCCCCAAGAACTGGGGGCTCCAGTTCTTCCCTTGAGGCTAATAGCACTAACAGGCTCAGTGGGGAATCCGTGCATTGACTCAAACCCTTCCCAGGAGACCTCTGTGGATCCTTCCTGTGGTGCTGGGCGAGGGTTTAAGGTCTTAGATATGTAATAAATGTTCATAAATGTACCAAGCAAACAAGTACATAAATATATAAACCACATGTCTGAAAACAGCACAGAAAAAGTCCTGAACAAATTGACCTCAGTTATTTCTCTGCAAGGTCAAAGTGGGAAACCTTTTTCCTTCACAAATCCTGTCTTAAGGGTACGTCTGTGTTTGAATAGGGTGTGAGCCTGTGACCTGGCTCAGGAACTAAGTATTTATCATTACCAAAGACTGGCCAGGCTCCCCAGGCAATCCAATCAAGTGACCATTAAACAGGTAACCTGTCAGACGAGATAAACAAGTCACTCAGATTTCTGCTGTAGACCGCCTCTTCTGTGATGTAGATATGATGTCTCTGGGGGTGGTCTTAGGTTACACCCTTTCTGTGATGTATGTATTGTTAAGTTGTGGGCGAACATGTCAGACGACACAGTGATTCTTTAAACAGCTCTACTTTATTCAGATGCCAGAACAGAACTAGGCTGAGGAGCTCAGTCAGCCTGCTTATATAGAGCTCCAGAACAATGCAACTGTTGCCATTTTCTAAAACTATCCAATCACTGAACGTCACTTTTCAATCCTTCATTTGCATAACTATCTACAGTATCCCCCTGCTGGCCCAGGGTGAGAACTTCAGTACATAACATGTATGGAGGGGTGGTCTTGATCTACAGGATGGGAATTTCAAAAGTCTTTATGAGCCCTTGCACAGCATTTTTGTGGGTCCTCCTCCTTTCCTGCGGGTGAGGGGAGCACCCTGTTGCAACAGATCAATAAAGATCAGGCATACTAGCTGCTTTGCTTCTCAATATTCTCTGCTTGGCCTCTGTTATTTTCTCCTACCAATAGGGAACCTACATAAGGGCTCTATATGGGCTCTTGGATACCCCTAAGGGGAAAAGGGCAGGTTTTGTTTACAACAGTGCCATGATTTCTAGCTGCCTGCCCGGCTGCATATATACCACATTTCGACAGAAGCAGGCAATGTCACAGGGCCTCCTGACTGGGGTTTGCAAGGCCTGGCAATTGCAGGATATTTACCACTCCCATTTCTAGGCAAAGATCCCCCAGTCCTGCTCTGCTTACAGCTTCCAGGGCTGAGAACCTCAAGCCTGGGCCCGAAATGTGGCCCTCTGCCCCTCCTCCACCTGGCCCCTGGTCCTCTCTGCTGGCCAGAGCCATTCTTGGGCCATAGATTTCATGGGCTCTGCTCCCCAACCTCCTCAAACCCCTTTGGATTTAAAAGAAAGTGCAGCACAGAGTTAAACTATGGAACTCCCTGCCACTGGAGGCAGTGGTGGCCACCAACCTGGATGGCTTTAAAGAAAGTTTAGACGAATTCATGGAGAAGGAGAGGGCTATGGATGGCTCCTAGTCTTGATGGCTCCACAGTAAGAGGCAGCAATGCTTCTGGATCCCAGCTACTGGAAACTGTGGAAGGGGAGAGGACTTGTGTTTGAATCCTGCTTGCGGGTTTCCCAGAAGAGACATCTCGTTGGCCAGAGTGAGGACAGGATGCTGGACTCATTGGGCCCCTGGCCTAATCTAGCAGGCTCCTCTCATGTTCTTATGAAGTTTGATCAATGCCTCTTGCACATGTGTGTGAAAACCTCTGACTTTTGTGTAGCCAGAATGAAGAAGTCCCACTTCTGGCCCACTCCTTTCTCCCTCTGGCCACACCCACTTTTGACTGGCTCCTCCCACCATTGTCATGTGGCCCCCAGGTGGTCGTCCCACAACGTGATGTGGCCCTTGAGCGGCCTCAAGCCATAAGGATTTGAGTCTCCAACTCAATCTCTTGCAGCTTAAAGCACATCCTTTCTCTCAAATAATTCTGGGTAATGTAAAAAAATTACAACATCGCTTACAACAAAATCTAAACCATGCCGAAAGGAGAGCCATAGATAATCTCAGAAACAACCCAGACATTATAATTAAAGAAGCGGACAAAGGTGGAGCGGTCGTCATCATGAACAAAACTGACTACATTCAGGAGGCTCACAGACAACTTTCCAATACCGCCTTTTACATAAAATTGGACTCAGACCCCACACAAGAATACAAAAAAGAACTGAACAAGATTGTTAAGGAGCTACCCCCACACATCCAAGAACAGATCCTCACAAACACACCAACAGAACCTCGACCAGGAACTTTCTATCTTCTACCTAAAATACACAAACCAGGAAATCCAGGACGCCCCATCATTTCAGGTATTGGCACTATTACAGTGGGTGTCTCCGGTTATATGGACTCTGTTCTGAAACCATATGCCATCAGTGCTCCCAGCTATGTACGTGACACCACAGACTTTCTGAGGAAAATACAATCTTTAAATAATCTTCCCAACAATACTATACTAGCTACTATGGATGTGGAATCTCTGTATACCAATATCCCACACAACGATGGTTTACAAGCTATAAGGAATACCATTTCAGATAAAACCACAGCGGACTTTGCTACCAAACTCTGCCAATTTGTCCTTACCCACAACAACTTCAAATTCGGTGATGACCTGTTCCTTCAGATCAGCGGCACAGCAATGGGCACCCGCATGGCCCCACAGTATGCCAACATCTTCATGGCGGATTTAGAACAACGTTTCCTAAACTCCTACCCACTCAAACCTCTCTTGTACCTGCGATACATTGATGATATTTTTATCATCTGGACACATGGTCAACAGACCCTGGACACCTTCCACCAGAAATTCAATGATTTTCACCCCACCATCAACCTAACAATGAATCAATCTATGCAAGAAATACATTTTTTGGACACTACTATAAAAATACAGGATGGGCGCATAGACACCACCTTATACCGTAAACCAACTGACCGACAAACATATCTACATGCCTCTAGCTACCATCCCAAACATACCAAACAGTCCATTGTATATAGCCAGGCACTACGTTACAGCCGCATCTGCTCCAATTCTACAGACAGAGACTCTCACCTAAGAGATCTACAGCAAACCTTTTTAGAACTAAAATACCCAGCAGATGAAGTTAGACAACAGATCAACAGAGCCAGACTGATACCCAGAGAGAACTTGCTGCAAGACAGACCCAAAAAAGAAAATAACAGAACACCTCTAGTCATCACATACAGCTCCCAAGTTAAAACAGTACAACGCATCATCAGAGATCTACAACCTCTCCTGGACAATGACAGTTCTCTTCCTCAAGCTCTGGGAGGAAGACCTTTCATTGCCTCCAGACAGCCCCCCAATCTTAAACAACTCCTAACCCACAATAATACTATAACCAGACTTAACACGGACACTGGCACCAGAGCCTGCAATAAACCCAGATGCCAACTTTGCTGCCACATACACCCGGACAACACCATTACTGGCCCCAACAACATCACACATACCATCTCGGGACTATTTAATTGCTCATCGTCTAACATTGTGTATGCCATAAAATGCCAACAGTGTCCTTCAGCTCTCTATATTGGACAAACAGGCCAGACCTTACGCCAAAGAATAAATGGACATAAATCCGACATCAGGAACCACAAGACAGAAAAACCAGTAGGAGAACACTTCAATCTCCCAGGACATTCTATACAAGATCTCAAAGTAGCTGTTCTATTACAAAGGAATTTCAGAAATAGACTGGAAAGAGAAGCTGCTGAATTGCAACTTATCACCAAACTTAAAACTATGGAGAGACCTGGTTTGAATAAAGACATTGGATTCTTATCTCATTATACATGACAAAGCCATTTTTCACCTTCTCACCCCTTGCTTTTTCCTGTTAGACCTATTGCAGTCGTTAAGAGTCGTCAACAGGCTCATCGCAGCTATCTGCCAATCACCCATTCCCACCACCCTTCTGAGTAATACCCCTCCCCACCTTCTCACTATATAGAAAGGTCCGGTGACTTCTGTTTCAGTGTATCTGAAGAAGTGTGCATGCACACGAAAGCTCATACCTAGAACTAACTCAGTTGGTCTTTAAGGTGCTACTGGAAGGAATTTTTTTATTTTGTTTTGACCATGGCAGACCAACACGGCTACCTATCTGTAACTGGAACTCTGGGTAATGTAGTTTGTAAAGGACAGGCACCCCCAAACTCAGCCCTCCAGCTGTTTTCTTACCACAATTCCCATCACCCCTGACCACTGGTCCTGTTAGCTAGGGATCATGGGAGTTGTAGTCCCAAAACAGCTGGAGGGCCAAGTTTGGGGATGCCTGGTAAAGGGCTTGCTTGGTAACTCTGTGAGAGGGAGTTAAACTACAACACCCAGAATCCTTTGAGGGAAAGCATGAGTTTGGAATGTGCTTTCAAGGCATAGGGGTATGAACAGGCCAAATAGCAGTTACCAGTAATTTTATTCCTTTTATAAACTGCTTGGCGAGCTTATTTTACAATCAATTTAAGGAAACAAACAAATTCATTAACAGTCCAGAAAGTTGGTTGCTTCAGGTAGCAAGCCTATGCAGATATTTAGAAAGTTAATGTGAGTTTAATCTGTTTGTGGTTTATGGTTGATTTAACTCTTGAAAAGAGTTAAATTATCAGTTATTGTTGCTAATTCTACATAGGAAGCTGCAGAGTCAGATCACAGGGTTCATCTAGCCCAGTACGGTCTGCACTGACTGGCAGCAGCCCTCCAGGGGGTTTTTTGAGGGGGGAGGTCCTCCTCTGCCAAGTGGGGATTGAAATAGGTGCCCTCTGCATGCAAAACAAATTGTTGTTGTTGTTGTTTGCAGAATAGCAGTGTATAAATCTTGCAAAATAACTAACCAAATTTTTAGTAAGAGAGGGGCACAAATTATTTTCTTCTTCTTAGACGGCATCGCAAACGACGAAGGTGTTTCAGAAGCAAACAAAACGAAACCTGGACAGCTTCACTCCTCTATCGGTTTATTATTATTATTATTATTATTAGTCATAAGGTCTATTTGGTACACTTAAGGTGCAAAGAGTGCACACTCGACACACAAGCACACACACACAGAGGGCGGTAACTGCCTCCCCCTCCCTATGGCGACTTGGGGGGAGCCCCCCATGCTGACATCGCCCGGCGTTGGGAGTACTTAGGGGGCGCAGCTCTGCAAAAGCAACAACCGACATCAAAGTGCAGAGCCAAATGGGCGGGGGGGGTAGGGAAAAGGGGTTCCCCAAATACACAGGCAGGGAGGGGTAGCCCCCAAAACGTCTTCTCCAGGGGATCCCCCCCACAACCTGTCGCCCCGTGCAATGGGCTCGCCCCACACCCCAAACTCGCTTCCGCCTCCGGGATGGGAACATCCCCTTTGGGGATCTTCCTATCGCTTCTTCCAGATGTGCTTCGGGATCCTCAGAACGACCCTGCAAGGTAGGACGGCGCTGCTAGGATTTCTACCCCCCCTGCCTCCCAGCTGCACAAAACCCAGCTGCTTTTTCGGCTGCTCCTCCTGGCGCGTCGCCCCTGGCACCGGGCACCCTCTGCGACTACTTCGCTCCTCTGGCGGCTACGGTAGAGACAAAGCTGGGTGTGGCTGTCGTGGCTGGTATGCAAGGTAGCAGAGTGGGAGGTTTTCCGTCAGTGGGGGTGGGGGTGGGGAGCGGCTACAAGCCTGGCCCCACCTGGGGGTGGGGGGGCTGCTCCCAGCCCAGTGGGGCCTCAGTAGGCGTGGTTGGCGACATAGAGAGACAGGCCTGCCGCGCCAGAACCGTCGCTGGACCCTTCGTACTTGCCGAGGGCCGCCAAGCCGTTGACCTGGAAAGCAGAAGAAGAGTTTGGAAAGACAACTCCCATCAGGCTCCGCTGACCTGAACAGATTTTAAACTACAAGTCCCATCACACTCAGCTGACCTGGACAGATTTTAAACTACAACTCCCATCAGGCTCAGCTGACCCGGACAGATTTTAAACCACAACTCCCATCAGGCTCCGCTGACCCGGACAGATTTTAAACTGACCTGGACAGATTTTAAGCTGACCTGGACAGATTTGAAACTACAATTCCCATCACACTCAGCTGATGTGGACAGATTTTAAACTACAACTCCCATCAGGCTCCGCTGACCTGGACAGATTTTAAACTACATCTCCCATCAGGCTCAGCTGACCTGGACAGTTTTTAAACTACAACTCCCATTGGGCTCAGCCGTCAAAAATACATTTTAAACTACAACTCCCATCAATCCAAGCCAGCACTGCTGCTCAGTGTGTGCACAGCTCTGAGCTAGATGGAGCCATTAATGGTCTCTGCATAAAGGAGTTTCCTATTTAAACAATCCTTTTATTTAGCATAAAAGGGACTAGAATCCTGCCCCCTTTTTTGTTTGGTGTACTACAGTATTTTAATTTTTTTTTTGGAAGCCGCCCAGAGTGGCTGGGGAAGCCCAGCCAGATGGGCGGGGTATAAATAATAAATTATTATTATTATTATTATTATTATTATTATTATTATTATGGAAATGGCCATAGCTCTTGCCCGTTTATATCCAAGTCGGCTCCCTCGGTTTCTCTTCTGCACCAGAATCTTTATTTTGAAAGCAAGCTCAGCAATGGAGCCCCTGCTTTTTGTTTATGGAAGGTCCTGGCGCCATCATCTGCATCACCGGTTGGAGAAGGGAGCAGGGAGCAGGTGACGGGGGTTGAGCCTTTTTCTGCCGGAGCCCCTGGAAGGATGCTGGGGGAAGGGACCCTGAAGGTCATCCAGCCCAACCCGCTGCAATGCAGGAATCTCAACTGGAACATCCCTGACGGGTGGCCCTTCAACCTCTGCTTTAAAACACCTCCAAAGTGGTGCCCAGCTCCTGCTGGCGGGTTTCCCTTGGGGGCGCCAGGTTGGCCACTGTGGGAACAGGAGGCCGGGCAAAGCGGGTCGCAGTCTTGATCCATCAGGCTCTTATGATATTCTTATAGAACCTCCAGCTCCAGAGGCAGTCTATCTCTATTCCTAGGTTTTATGGGGTCTTTGGTCGCTGTGAGAAGAGGATGGAAGACTAGATCTATTTGGTTCCCTTCTCATCTTTCGTTCTTTTTTCCTTTCTCCTTCTGTGATGGAACTCCTATTTGGGGACTTTTTTCCTGGCCCACGTAGGACCAGTCTGGATAGTTGGCCTTGGTGAAGATTTGACGTTTTCATCCCCAAATGTTTTTGATTTGAGTTTCTACTGAAATGAGGCTGCATTTTAATGTTGTACTTAATCTTGTTTTTAAATTGTATTTTAATCAATTGTTTTTATACCTGGTGTTAGCCGCCCTGAGCCTGGTCTTGGCTGGGAAGGGCGGGGTATAAATAATAATAATTATTATTATTATTATCATTATTATTATTATTATTATTACAGTGGTACCTCAGGATGCGAACAGGATCCGTTCTGGAGCCCCGTTCGCATCCCGAATGGAACGCAAGATGCGACAGCACGTCTGCGCATGCGCAGGTCGCGTTTTGCCGTTTCCGCGCATGCGTGTGACCTCATTTTGAGCGTCTGCGCATGCGCGAGCGGCGAAACCCGCAGGTTACTTCCGGGTTGCCTCTGTTGCCTCCGCTCTGTTACTTCCGGGTTGCCGCGGAACGCGCTCAACCCGAAGCACATTCAACTCGAGGTATGACTGTATTATAGATGGACCAATGGCCTGATCCAGCAACCAGGTGCTTCTGATGCTCTTGTGGAACCTCCAGCTCCAGAGGCAGTCTATCTCAATTCCTAGGTGCTTATGGGTCTTTGGCCACTGTGAGAAGAGGGTGCTGAACTGGGTGGGTCACTGGCCTGTTTGCCTAACCTGGGGCACCCGCATTCTCTCACTCCCTGTCCTGGGACCCTCTGCCCCACAGGAGGAGAAGGAGAAACACCCCACCCTGCCTCCCCCCTGCCCTTTACCTCGGCGCGTTTGACAAACTCCTCCGTGGCCGAGTCCTCATTCTCCCGCTGACCGCGCCAGGCGTTGAGGGCCGAGGCCTGCAGCGCCCGGCCGTAGGAAAAGGTCAGTGCCCACGGACGGGGCAGGGGGCAGTTGTTGATGGCGTTGAGGTTGATGGACGCCTCCTCCTCGCTCTGCCCGCCGGACAGGAAGGTGACCCCTGAAGGAGAGCGTGGGGAAGGAGGAGACGGCTGAGCAATCGGGGATTTCACCCTCACGACACCCCTGCGAGGGAGGCTGAGGAACAGGGGAAGGGGTGGCCCAAGGCCACCTACCGAAAATCTGGCACCTTTGGGAAGCCCGAGGAGCAGGACATGGGTGCAACGGCGCCCCCTGCCCACTTGGACTGGCATTCAAAGGTAGACTGCGCCGGAAGCTGGAGGCAGCATCAATTGGTTTGACGGCTTGTCTTTGAAGACCCTTGTGTGGCTTCCCAAGGGGAGCTGTGGGGCAGGCAGGCAGGAGGGAGCGCTGGCCTACCTGGGACGGCAGGTGGCACCGTGCGGCGCAGGGCGGTCACCGTCGCCATGGCAATCTCTTCTGGGCTGTACTTGGTCGGGCAGGCGTGCCCCGGGGTCACCATGTTGGGCTTGAGCAAGGTCCCTTCCAGGTAGACGTGGTGGTCACTCAGCGCCTTGTAAACGGCGGCCAGGACCTGGAAATCCAACAGGTGCAGCTGCAATGAGACTCCCCAACGCTCTTGCCATGTGCCCCATTTAGCGCCAGGTGGTCCCAGCTCTAAAGGAACCCCATAGAGACTCAACTGCTCCTCCCCAGGGGGCTAAAAAAGAGGATTGGGCCAATTCACATGTGGTGGACCTGCCCCAAGGTGAAAGACTTCTGGGAGAAGCTTTATAATGAATTGAAAAAAATGCTGAAATATACATTTATTAAGAAACCAGAGGCCTTTCTTCTTGGAATAACAGGTTTGGAGTTGCTCGAGAAAGATGTTAAATTGTTTTTGTATGCCACAACTGCAGCAAGAATCTTGTTAGCGAAGAATTGGAAAACGATAGAAGAATGGCAGATTAAGATGATGGATTTTTCGGAGCTGGCTGACCTGACTGGAAGAGTCCGCGACCAGAAGGAGGAGTACCAGGAAAAATGGATGAAATTTAAAGACTATTTAGTTAAATATGTTAAGATAACTTGATTGGAAAAGCTTGCAAATATTAGATAGGCTTAGGATTTAAATATGTACAGATAGAATTTACGGTAAGATGTTTAAGCTAATTTAGAAAGAATGAAATATGTTAAGTGATCAAGTTAATTTTTGGAGAAAATTGATTTTGGAAAACTGTTAAAATGAAATATAATGAAATTCAACCAAGGGGATTTGAGGAAGTCACTTAATGATGTTACAAAGATTGGTTTAATTATAAATAAGATGTGTGTGTGTGTGTGTGTGTGTGTGTGTGTTTTAAATTTTTTGAAAATTAATTTTAAAAATTGGGGGGGGGGAGAGGATTGGGCCAATTCAAGGAGGAAAGGGCTATTGATGGCTCCTGGCCACAGCAACTATCTCTTTCTCCACGGTCAGAGGCTGTTATGCAACTTGCCGGAAGCTGCTGAACGTTGGACGCTCAATGGCAAAGCTCTCCGTATGCTCTTTCGAGGCTTCTTTAAAAAGTTGCAGGTCACATTGTATTTATTTACGACATATCCAATGCAAAGGAGCACAGAAACAAAACGTTAACAAAACTATTTTGCTTCCTGCCAGCCCTTCTATTACTGAAAAAAATGACAAGGGGGTTCAGCCTTGCTGGCATTCTGCCAAACACTTTGGAGGAGTCTGTAAACTTTAAGAAGAAAAAGCATAAAAACCCAAAGATAGCCTTTCACCATGTGGATTAAGCCAGCCCTGTTTTCCAGCCCAAAATCTTACACTTGGTACCCCTCATTCTGGAATAGAGCTATAATGGAGAAAATTAAGGCTTCCAGATGCCATTTATGTGATTTGGTGTTCTTTCTGTGACGTATGCAATGGAAGCATTGTTTAAACCATGCTTGATAATCTGATAACGTTGAGAATTTACACTTGCACTTTGCCATTTTAACTCATGTGCAGCTGTGTTCTATGTACCCATTTCACGGGGGTTTTTTTTATCTGTTACAATTGTTCTGTTTTATGTACATTCTAAAATGAAATTTTGAAAGGGGTGGGGGCAGCCATGCCTGTTTTCTAAACTTAGACACACAGAGAGAAGCCTCACCTTCTCAGTCACGTACTGGCACCTCTTCAAATCGTGTTCCCCGTCGGGCAAGATCTCTGGTTCCACAATGGGCACGATGCCGTTCTAGAGCAGAAAGGCCAACACAAGCACTTAAGACGCGAGAGGCTTCTTTGCCCCGGATGACGGCTGGATTTCCCAATTTTGACAGTGTGGTGGTTGCATAATTTTATTTCATTTTTTTTTTTTTATTCCATTATTTAGCCCAGCTTTATTCCCAAGGAACTCAGCTTGGTTCTCCTCCTCCCCATTCACCCCCACAATAACCTTGCGAAGTAGCTTGGGCAGAGAGAGGCAGCCTGACTGGCCTCTGAGTGGGGGATCTGAACCCCGGTCTCCTGGTCAGACACTCTCACCACTAGGCAACACTGCCATCTTCCCCATCGCCACTCTGGGCATGTTGCAAGGCATGAGGCTAGCACAGGGCCAGAGCCCAGGGGTATGGTGAACCTGCTTGGCTTGCAGAAGGCCCCAGCTTCAAACCCCAACAGCATCGGGGCTGGAAATGACACCTCCCAGCTAAAACCCTGGAGAACTGCTGCCAGTCTGTGCGTACGCAGTCCCGATGGACTGTAGTCTGACTCTGCACCAGGCAGCTTCCTGTTTGCCCCTTTATTTAGAACCATAAGGACTATAGCCTTGTGGGGGGGCGGTTTAAAGGAAAGGGCTCTAGCTGCCAGTCGGTGTGGAAAATACCAAATGCCAGACCCTACATAAAACAGCTTCCCATGTTCCTATTTCAGGCGAAGCTTTATTTAAACGCATGAGGACTAGAAACTTTGTAGGGGAAGGGCCGTGGCCTGCTTTGCATACAGAAGGTCCTGGGTTCAGTCCCCAGTGGCATTTCCAGGCAGGACTGTGAGAGACCCGGGAGAGCTGCTGCCAGCCAGTGCAGACAATACCAAGCTAGACAGTCATTGCAAGGAGACTTCCTCTGTTCCAGACGCTCCCGGCAGCCGGGTGCCCTCACCTGCTGGCAGATACTGGCATAGCGCGCCAGGACATTGGCATTCTCCAGAATGGCCAGGGCGGAGGGGGTGTTATCACTGATCTTCAACACGCAGCGCCACTTGGCGAAATCCGCCCCGTCTTTCTTGTACTGAGCGCAGCGCTCAGAGAGCCCGTCCAGGCCTGGCAGGAGGAAGAAAGGGAAACATTGGGGGTGGACAATAATATATTTGTATTTTAAAAATCAAAAGCCTGACCTGTTAACTGGCACCTTCCTAAGGGATGGGCTGGAGATATTTAAAATAGTTAGCCAGTGGTACCAGGGTTTAGGGCTGCAGAGTTTAATTACTCCGATTAAACAGTTATGGAACTTTTAGTTACAACTTCCGGGTGAGAGCTTCTGCGCGATTAAGAGCTGCCTTTGAGAGAGGACTCTGCATTTTCCTTTTTCTTTCTCTGCGTTTTTATTTAGATTAGTTTCTTTTATCTCACTGTACTGTGAAAAAGCTTTAATAAAATCTTTTTTAAAAAAAGAGCTTTCAGTTGCCTGATGGAGGCAGTTAATCATTCACAAGCCCTGAGTTATTTATCAAGGTATTTCTGTACCGTTAAATCATAGAACATATCAAGGTGTGTTACAATATGAAAAAAAAGAGAACCACATAAAAAGATAAAAATTATATTGAAGCAAAAGAGACTATTTTAAAACAAGCATCAACAAACTGTTATGGGACATGTCTTTAATGCCTACACAGGTCTGATGAAATAGGAGGTTTCCGCAGATGTTATCATTATTAGTAAGAAAGGACAGCGCAGACTTAAACTATGGAACTCTGTCCCACAGGAAGCACTGGTGACCCCCAACTTGGTAAAGGTAAAGGGACCCCTGACCATTAGGTCCAGTCGTGGCCGACTCTGGGGTTGCGGCGCTTATCTCACTTTACTGGCCAAGGGAGCCGGCGTTTGTCCACAGACAGCTTCCAGGTCATGTGGCCAGCATGACAAAGCTGCTTCTGGCGAACCAGAGCAGCGCACGGAAACACTGTTTACCTTCCTGCCGGAGCGGTACCTATTTATCTACTTGCACTTTGATGTGCTTTCGAACTGCTAGGTTGGCAGGAGCAGGGAACGAGCAACGGGAGCTCACCCCGTCGCAGGGATTTGAGCCGCCGACTTTCTGATCGGCAAGTCCTAGGCTCTGTGGTTTAACCCACAGCACCACCCACGTCCCACGACCCCCAATCTAGACGGCTTTAAAAGAGGATTGGACCGATTGATGGAGGAGGAGAGGGCTATCGATGGCGGCTAGCCATGTTGGCTCTGCTCTGCCTCCATGGTTGGAGCCAGTAAATGCTTCTGACTACCAGTTGATGAAAACCACAGTAAAGGAAAGGGCTCAGGCTTAGATCCTGATTGCAAGTTTCCCAGAAGAGGCACCCGGTTGGCCACTGTGAGAGCAGGATCCAGCAGCCAGGCTCTTCTGATGTTCCTATGGAACCTCCAGGTCCAGAGGCAGTCTATCTCGATTCCCAGGTTCTTTGGGGCATTTGGCACGTGCGAGAAGAGGATACAGGATTAGATGAGCCACTGCTCTGATCCCGCAGGCTATTCTCATCTTCTTAGCACTCTTGGTTATTTATTTATTTAAGACAACCTACCCTCGGCCCTGGGACACGGGTGGCGCTGTGGGTTAAACCACAGATCCTAGGACTTGCTGATCGGAAGGTCGGCAGTTCGAATCCCCGCGACGGGGTGAGCTCCCGTTGCTCAGTCCCTGCTCCTGCCAACCTAGCACTTCAAAAGCATGCAGTGCAAGTAGATAAATAGGTACCGCTCTGGCGGGAAGGTAAACGGTGTTTCCGTGTGCTGCTCTGGCTCGCCAGAAGCGGCTTAGTCATGCTAGCCACATGACCCGGAAGCTGTACGC
This sequence comes from Podarcis erhardii, assembly GCF_964252035.2. Lineage (NCBI taxonomy): Eukaryota > Metazoa > Chordata > Lepidosauria > Squamata > Lacertidae > Podarcis > Podarcis erhardii. The sequence goes on from NC_138514.1 coordinate 38,536,663, forward strand.
CGGCTCCCTCGGCCAGTAAAGCGCGATGAGCGCCGCAACCCCAGAGTCGTCTGCAACTGGACCTAATGGTCAGGGGTCCCTTGACCTTTACCTTACCCTCGGCCCTAAAATTTCATGGCATGAAGCATCTAAGACCTAATCCACTTATGGAAGAAGAGCAGATCAAGTTAATCCCAACCTGACCTTTGGAACAATGGGCAAGGGCAGCAAATGTGCTTTGTACTGAATAAGAGCATTGATCCATCCAGCTCAAAATCGTCTCTAGGATGGCTAAGGAAACAGCTATTCCGAAACATCGCTTTGACCTGCATGCATGTTTGAACACCAGCCAGCTAGCCGATGAAAATCCAACTCATCTGATGGGTTTGGCTGGGCTTTCAAAGGCTCCTACCTTGAGTGGTGGTCTCTCCATCAGTCCCAGCGAGGGGCACAACGCCCTTGTCCACCTGTGAAAGACACAAGACACCCAAGGGTGACCAACGCCTCTGTGACAGACCCTCTAGGGACCCAGACCCTCTCCAAGGCCCAGAACAAGCCAGGAACCTGCTGCCCTCCAGATCTTGCCACACTACAATTCCCATCAACCCCGAGATTATACGCCCATGGGAGTTGTAGTCCAAGAGGTGGGGAGGGCACGGGGTCGCCAGGGTCTGGCCTTGAGACACCCTGCGAACGAGAGCCGGCGGTCATTTCCTTTCCCTCGAAGGGGGAGAAACCTCGCGCCCCACAGCCCTGATTCGCCTGACGCACCTTGATGCCCACGACGATGCCCTTGTCCTTAACCATCTCGACAAAGGGCGTCCCGTCGTCCGCCTTCTGGTACATGGTCTCGTGGAAGAAGATGACCCCTCCGATACACTTCTCCACCCGGCTGTCGGCGCTGAAGAGGATCTGGCGGTAGAGACGTCGGTTCTCCTCGGTGTTCTCCACCCCGATCTGGTTCAGCCGCTTGGCCATGCTCCCTGTCGGAGGAGGAGGAGGAAGGCAGAGGGGCTTAGCAAACCAAAAACCCACGCAAATGTTCGGAAGCGCAATGGCGGGGGGGTCAGGGGTATGTGAGTCTGCAGCGCCCCTAGTCCGAGGGATCTTGACTCCCAGCCTCAGTTGCCATCTGTAAAATGGGAATCAAAAGCCACTCAAGAAGGTCAGCCAAAGCCAGCAGGTAACGCCAGCAGAGAATTGGTATCATATAATCCTAGGATGGGGAGGGATCCCCAAGGGTCATCTAGTCCAACCCCCTGAAATGCAGGAATCTCAACTAAAGAATCCCTGACAGCATTGTATTGGGTCCTTCCTTCCAGAGCAGGAGAAACCAAGCTTGCTCCATCTTCCTTGAGATATTTGAAGATGGCTCTCCTATCTCCTCTCAAACTCCTCTTTTCCAGGCTCAACATATCTGGCTCCTTCAACCGTTCCTCATCAGGCTTGGCTTCCAGACCCTTGATCATCCTGGTCGCCCTCCTCTGCCCACCTTCCAGCTTGTCCACATCCTTCTTAAATTGTGGCACCCAGAACTGGACACAGGACTCCAGGTGGGGCCTGACCAAGGCAGAAGAGAGCGGGACTATGACTTCCCTCGATCTGGACCCTGGGTGGGCAAACTAAGGCCCAGGGGCCGGATCTGGCCCAATCACCTTCTAAATCTGGCCCACGGATGGTACAGGACTCAGCGTGTTTTTACATGAGTAGAATGTGTCCATTTATTTAAAATGCATCTCTGGGTTGTTTGTGGGGCATAGGAATTTGTTCCTTTCCCCACCCCTCCAAAATATAGTCTGGCCCCCCACAAGGTCTGAGGGACAATGGACCTGCCCCCTGCTGAAAACGTTTGCTGACCCCTGAGATTCTGGACACTAGACTTCTCTAAATGCAGGCTAGAGAAACATTCGCTTTTTTGCTGCTGCATCACACTGTGGACTCCTGTTCAGCTTCTGGTTTCCTAAGACCCCCCCCCCCCCCCGCAATCCTTCTCACATGCTCTGTTGTCAAGCCATGTGCCCCCCATCCTATAGTTTTGCATCTGGGACTTCCTGCCTAAGTGGAGAACCAGTGAAGGAAATTTCCAGGGGCGCTTTTTAAAAGAAAAAGAGGCCTACCCACGGATTCATCGGCTGCCAGGATGCCCTTGCCCGGGGCCACGATCCGCTGGGCGATGTCCGAGAGCTCCATCTTCTGCTCCGTGGTGAGGGCGGGGTACTGGTGCGTCATCTTGGCTGGTTTTTCCTGCTCCAAAAGAAGGCACAAGAAGCAAGTCAGCAGAGACCCCTTACCTTTCCTGACATGGCGCCCATGGGGGCAGCTCTTTCTAGGGCTCCCCCACCCCGCAAATGGGGGTCACCAACTCCCGCCAACTTTGCCAAGGCCTCCGTCCACTCGCTGCTTTTATGCAAGCCTTGTTCGCTTGTCTTTAAACGATGACAAAAAGCTTCCAGATTCAACAGAAAGTCAACCCATATTCGTAGCAAGTCTGTACCGGAACCTTGTACATTTTCGTTATCCCCATTCCAAAACCAATCTATGGCTTTCTAATTTACTCAATCAATATCTGCTACAGAGTTCATGGCAACCTTATGTGCAAATATCAATTGAGTCAACATCTGTGCATTGAAAGCACAATTAGTTTAATACCATTTTTCAACCCCGTAAAAGCTTATCTCATTTATAAATTTTAAATTTATTGTTGTACAATGTTCTAATTGTTTGCTTTCCTTCTGGGACTGTACCCCCAAGTGTTTTATAAGCTGGTCTCCGACCGTAATAAATTATCCATTTATCTAACCCCTTAAACCAATTCCCAGCTGGGGGATGGAACTAGATAGTGAGCTTAAAACAGAAGCTCTGCTGAGTGTGACGAGCTGATCAGGCCTGGGAAACACAATTCGGGGATCTGGTTTTGCAAAAGGAATGGCAACGATTCCAGGATCACAACATAAGGAGAGCCTGTTGGATGAGGCCAATGGCCCACCTAGTCCAACATCCACTGTCTCTTGCAGCAGGGAGTTCCACAGTTTAACGCCTTTGGCTAATTAGTATTCTACAGCCTTTTAAAGGTATCATTGGGAAGCGGAGTTATTCTTTGTTGTTTTGGTTTAATTATTTACAGTGGTACCTCGGGTTCAGGTTACAGACTCCGTTAACCCAGAAATAGTGCTTCAGGTTAAGAACTTTGCTTCAGGATGAGAACAGAAATCGTGCTCCGGCAGTGCAGCAGCAGCAGGAGGCCCCATTAGCTAAAGTGGTGCTTCAGATTAAGAACAGTTTCAGGTTCAGTACGGACCTCCGGAACGAATTAAGTACTTAACCCGAGGTACCACTGTACTGTTTTTTATTTATCTTGTATTTTATTCTGTCAATGCCCCCCCCCAAATCTTTGGATGAAGGGCAGTATATAAATTTAAAAAGAAAAATGAACTATGCACTGTGGGAAGAACGACTTTCCCAGCTATTCCAAAATGCAAGCTCGTAAACAAAGCACACCTTGCTTTGCTTCCTGGGTTGCAAAAATACATTTTTGAATAATCTGAGTCCTGGGGACATATCACTGGGGTAGCCTCTAAATAAATAAATGTGTGTGTGTGTGTGTGTGTGTGTGTGTGTGTGTGTGTAAAATGTGGCTGCTTGTACGCTCTGAAGAGGTTCCCTTGGCGCTGCCCAGGGAATTAGTGTGCCAGGTGAGACAGAAATGGGAGCTGGGCCAGCCCCCTCTCTGCCAGGCCTCATTTGCTCAGGCAGTTGCAGGGGGGACTTCCAAGCCCCCCACCCAGCTGCGCCACCCAGACAGACAGACAGACAGACAGACCTGCCACCACTCTTCCTGCCTGCCCATCCAGGGAGCACGTAGCAGAGGACAAGTTACGTAACGGAGAGATGGGCGATGACAGCCACCGGCACAGACACGTGCCCAGTCTCGTGGCAGCCCCAGCCAGATGGCAGCACACGGCCAGGCACTCCCCGCCCCCCCCCCCAAGCACAGGAGCAGAGGGCTTTACTGTTAGTGACCCCTGAGGATTAAGCACCCTTCCCCTCTCAAGCACAGCCTGCAAAACAAACATGCCCTGCAAGGGCTTTTCTTTTCTGCGGCCACCAAATGGGGACCCATTATTAATTATTGCCATTATTATTATTATTATTATTATTATTACCATCATCATTATCATTATTATCAGTAGCACAGGCCCCAAATCCAGTGAATCAGTAGGATATTGTGATAAGAGTTTTATGGGCTCTTGGATACCCCATAAGGGGAAAAGGGCAGATTTTGTTTACATCAATATCACCAAATACTCTGGTTTCTCTTCAGATCACATAAATCTTTCGCCTTTTACAACAATATCCCCAAATATTCTCCCAAGAAGCCAGGAGCATTTGAGACTTAGAGATAAGGCAACATCATCATCATCATCATCATCATCATCATCATCATTAATACCTCGCCCATCTGGCTGGGCTTCCCCAGCCACTCTGGGCGGCTCCCAACCGAATATTAAAAACACAATACAGCATTAAACATTAAAAACTTCCTTAAACAAGGATGCCTTCAGATGTCTACAGCACATAGCACAGCATGGAGAAAGCGGAGAGAGAACAGGATGCTGTATTTTAAAATAAATAAATATCTTGTTGCAGTGAGTTCCATGGTTCAACTACACGCTGCCTGAAGCAGTCCTTCCTTTTGCCTGTCCTGAGCTTCACTGGGTGGCCTCCTTTTGGATCATCGCATTATGCAGAGACTGTGGTGGCCTAGTGGTGAGAGTGCCAGACCAGGACCTGGGAGAGACCCGGGTTCAAATCCCCCAGCTGAGCCACGAAGCTCTCGCTGCCTGAACTTGGAAGCCAGTCGCTCAGTCTCGGCATAAGCAACCTCACAGGGTTGCTGGGGGGATGAAATGGGGAGGAAGAGCACTTTCCATGCCATCTCCCCCCCCCTTTTTTTTATGAAGATTTCCCGCTCTGGGATCCCACAGCTTATTCTCCCCTGGTCTCCTCGCTGGCCCAAATAGGACTAATTTAGCCAGCTAGCCATGGTGATCATCTAATGTTTATTGGATGGATTTCCCCCCTAAATTGATTTTTGAATTCTGAATTTATTGTTATTCACGTTTTATACTGTATTTTATGCTGTTTTTTGTTGCATCAATTAAGTGTTTTAAATTTGTTGTCAGCTGCCCTGAGCCCGGTTTCTGAACTGGGAAGGGCGGGGTATAAATAAAATATTATTATCATCATCATCATCTTGAGCTCCTTGGGATATCAATACAATAAATAGACAATAATTAATAAATAAAAGGGGGGAAGAACCCTCTCGCCATCTCTATCACACCTCACATAATTGTTTACACCTCCACAATTTGCCTGGTTTCCTAAGCTACAAAGGCCCAAGCCTTGCTGCCTTTGCTACTTCTTGCCCCCCAACTCTCTGCAAGCCGCTGCAGGGGGTGGGACTGGATGGCCCCTGGGGGACCCTGCCAACTCTGCAGTTCTACAATGGTTATTCCATCAAAGCGACCTGTCAACATGAAGCAATCCCTGTCTCTGGGAGCTCCAGGAGAGTGTGGAAACACTCATAAGAACATAAGAAGCGGCTGCTGGATCAGGCCCATGGCCCATCTGGTCCAGTCTCCTGCACTCACAGCGGCCAAGCAGATGCCCCCATGGGAAACCCGTGGCAGGATTCGAACTCAAGAGCACTCTCCCTTCCTGTGGGTTCCAGCAACTGGGATTCAGGAGCACAGCCAGAGCAGAGCCCTCTCCCCCCCAGGAATCTGTCCAATCCTCTTCTAAAGTCATCTAGGTTGGTGGCCGTTGTGGGAGGGAGTTCCACAGCTTAACCCTGCACTGTGGGACGTCCCAAACGCTGTAAGCTCTCCTCCCAGGGAAGTCTTTCCACCCCCTGGGTCATTTGGGCTGCCCCTTCCGGAACCTTTCCCAAGACTTTGCAGTGTGTTTGCTTCCCTTCGGAGAAAGATGCACTAGTCCTCATTGTGCAGGCAGATACTGCTCCCCTTAAGCTCTTCTCCTAAAAGGACTGGACCCCTGTCTGTGATCCTAATCCTGCTTCCTGGGTGTCTCCAGCTGGGAGGAGTTCCTCCTAGGCGGGGGGCCAACACCCTCCCTCTTCCCCCACCAACACGAGGGGCAAGGCGGTCCCAAAACGCTGCCAGATACCCATCAAGCAGCCCTGTTCAGGGAAGTTTTAATGTGTGACATTTTAATATACAGTGGTACCTCGGGTTGCATACGCTTCAGGTTACAGACTCCGCTAACCCAGAAATAGTACCTCGAGTTAAGAACTTTGCTTCAGGATGAGAACAAAAATCGTGCTCCGGCAGCAGCGGGAGGCCCTATTAGCTAAAGTGGTGCTTCAGGTTAAGAACAGTTTCAGGTTAAGAACGGACCTCCGGAACGAATTAAGTTCTTAACCCGAGGTACCACTGTATTTTTAATCTTTGTTGGAAGCCGCCCAGAGTGGTTGGGGAAGCCCAGCCAGATGGGCGGGATACAAATAAATAATAATAATAATAATAATAATAATAATAATAATAATAATAATAATTAGTATTAGTATTAGTATCAGCACCAACGACCCCAAACCGGGCACCGGAGCTGCGCCAGAAACCCCCACCCCAGGCCAGGGGCCCTGTGACCTTGCTACGCCCTTGGCAGCTTTGTGGGCTGCCCCAACCCACCAGCAGGTTCTCACCCCCTTCTGAGGGCTGGTTGGCAAAGCCCAGGGCAACTTAGAGGAAGCCCCCCCCCCAAAAAAAAATCGGTGTCTGGTCAGAGCAGATGTGGCACGGTGGACGAGGGTGTCAGCCTGAGAAAGACCAGGGTTCCAATCTTCCCCCTCAGCTCAGTGGGTGACCTTGGGCCAGTCCCTGCTTCTCAACCTAACCTACCTGGCAGGGTTGTTGTGAGAATAAAATAGGGGTGGACCATTGATTTATGGCCTTTGGATCCCACCTTTTTCTCCAAGGAGCTCACGGGATTTGAATCCTGGTCTCTCCCAGGTCCCAGTCCAACACTCCCCCCACTCTGCCATGCTGGTTCATAGAAACTCTGGAAGCTGCCTTGTAGTGAGTTAGAGGCTTGGTCCACTTAGCTAAATAATGCCTACTCTGACTGGCAGCAATGGCTCTCCAGGATTTCAGACGCTCTTACAGCCCTACCTGGAGACACCATTGGGGACCAAGCCTGGGACCTTCTGCACACAGAGGAAGTGCTCTGCCACTGCCTATATAGGAAGCTTCCTTATACAGAGTCCATCCAGCCCAGTATTGCGCACACTGACCGGCAGCAGTGCCTCTCCAGGGTTGCAGTCTCTCCCAGCCCTACCATTGGGGGCTGAGTCTGGGACCTTCTGCATGCAAAGCAGGGGCTCTGGAGCACTGAGCTGCGCCCCACGTTCCCTGTAAATGTAACATGCACGCCAAAGAGGCAGTGTGGTATAGTAGTTAGAGACACCAGGGTTCAAATCCTCCCTCTTGGCCATGGAGCTCTCTGGGTGGGTGCCCTTGGGGGGCAGCCACTGCCTCTTGGGCTAGCCTGCCTCGCAGGGTTGTTGTTGTGGGGGGGGGGGGACCCTGCAGACCACCTTGAGTTCCTTAGAGATGGAATAGGAAAGCAACCAACCGATCGATCAATATATTAAAATTCAACATCTCATCTGGTGTTTTCCGCTTTCAAGAAAGCAAGTTGAGCCACAGGCAAGAAAAGTGATTGGGGGGCGGGGCGGGAGAGACTTGCCTCTTAGCCATCTGTCCAGAAAGGAAGATTTAATTCAATCCATCAATCTGCCAGGCTCACAAAAAAAGCTTTTTTTGAGCCAGGAACAAGAGATGTTGCCATTCCGAAAGCGTCCCAGGAAAGCTGCTTTCAGCGCCCCACTCGCTTCGCCACCCCCAACCCAGCCAGCGCCAAAGGACTCAGAGCTCCCTCCCCACCCCTGGGCAACGGGTGCCAGGGAACGACTAGCAAACAGGCAGGCAAGGAGAAATCGCCATTCCAGAATTCTGGGTGCAAGAAATACCCGCACATATTTTTATACCTACCAAGGGGGGCGGCTCAGAACAGGAGCCCCAAATCCAAGTGGAGGCTGGCAGGACCACCAAGACGGACCCTAACACGGCGGTCAGCAGCTGGGGGAGCCCCAGGGTGGAAGTCTGCCCCCTTGCCTCTCTGGACCCCCTCCCCGCCATTTGGGACTTTGCTTCCTGGGTTACAGAAATGCAAACATAATGATTTTAAAGGGGTATTTTTCGCAGGAGAAAGGATGCCGGAATTAGCAAAAGATGGGAAGGGGGTGGCGTTTGGAGAGATTTGGTGGCTGGGCCTCCCTCCACAACCACGCACGCACATTAGCTGGAACCAATCCTGCCCTATACTTTGCCTGCCCGGCGGGTGCCTCTGAGCACATGCAGAGTGCTTTCCGCCATCACTCCCACAGCAACCCCCTAACCTCGCTAAGGGGCTCCATCTGCCCCTTTCCTTCCTCCCATATGACGCCTCTTCATCACTTTGCACCGCAGCACAGAGGGGGAGGCTGGAGATTGCTCCCCCCAAAAAAAACCTTTCCCATCCCTCTAAAAAATATGTGTAGGGTGCTCCCCAGAAAACCAGGCAGAGATGAGGAATTGGGGGGCTGAAAAAAATAAACAGGGGAGCCCCACCACCAAGTGTCCTATCCTCGGACCGTCTTTTGTGCGGGGTGCTGTGCGTCCTTCCTCTCGAGCAAATGGTGGGGGTGGGTCTTGCCTTCCTGTGGGGAGGGGGGGAAAGGCAACGGTGCCACGGAGAAGGTGGGGGGTCTCTGGGACTCGATCCTGGCGGGCTTACCGGCCTCCCGTCCGTGCGTCCGTCTGTCGTCGAGGCTGGAGCAAGCTGCGTGTGCGGGCGGCGCGGCTCCGGCTCCGGCTGTAAAAGAGGATGCGGTGCCGCAGAGCTACGTGACTCCGGCGGGGGAGGCGGGGTAGAGGGAGGGAGGAGCCACCCCCCCGCCGTCCCCTCCCCTGACCCGAGAAAGGAGGGGTCCCCCCCCCCCCGCTCAGCCTTGCCCGGGACGGAGACGACTCCGGTTTCGACGGAGAGGCACATACCGGTAGATGCCGCCTTGAAGAGCGCAGCGCGCCATGCGCAACTGCGATGGGAAGCCTCGTTTGTATATTTGAGCATCATTTGTCTGTCTGTTTGTTTGTTTGTTTGTTTGTTTGTTTGTTTGTTTGTTTGTTTGTTTGTTTGTATCTCACCTTTCTGAGTACGTGGTTTCCCTCCTCCCCCTGTTATCCTCACAACACCCCTGCGAGGTAGGTTAGAGACGGAGAAAGGCAGTGACGGCCCTTTCTGGACCGCAGCAACTCTCAGCCTGGAGGCTGGGGTTGAGAGGAAGACTTAGAACATCTGGAGTTCCCAGCAGGGCAGCCCCACAAAACCCACAGCCCACATTTTTGTTTATTTTCAACCAGCCTTTATAGACTGCATCCAAGGATGAGATCCTCTTTCGCACAGCAGTGTGAAACTGTGGAACTCACTGCCACAGGAGGCAGGGACGGCAAGGACGGCTTTCATAGAGTTGGAAGGGATTGCAAGGGTCATCCAGTCCAACCCGCTGCATTCCTGACAGATGGCCGTCCAATCTCTGCTTAAAAACCTCCAAGGAAGGAGAGTCCACCACCTTCGGAAGGGAGGCCGTTGTTCCACCATCAAACAGCTCTTACCGTCCGAAAGTTCTTCCTAATGTTGAGTCGGAATCTCCTTTCTTGTAAACTTGATTCCACTGGTTCGAGTCTTGCCTTGCAGAGAAGGAGAAAACAAGCTTTCTCCATCCTCCTTGTGATATTTGAGATATTTGAAGATGGCTCTCATATCTCCTCTCAAGTCTTCTCTTTTCCAGGCTAAACATATCCAGCTCATTCAACCGTTCCTCATCAGGCTGGGTTTCCAGACTTAGCAACAACAACAACAACAATTTATTATTTATACCCCGCCCATCTGCCTAGGCTTCCCCAGCCGCTCTGGGCGGCTTCCAACAAAATATTAAAATACCGTAATGCATCAAACATTAAAAGCTTCCCTAAACAGGGCTGCCTTCAGATGTCTTCTAAAAGTCTGCTGGTTGTTGTTCTCTTTGACATCTGGTGGGAGGGTGTTCCACAGGGCGGGTGCCACTACCGAGAAGGCCCTCTGCCTGGTTCCCTGTAACTTGGCTTCTCGCAGGGAGGGAACTGCCAGAAGGCCCTCGGCGCTGGACCTCAGGGTCCAGGCAGAACGATGGGGGTGGAGACGCTCCTTCAGGTATACTGGATCATCTTTGTTGCCCTCCTCTGCACACATTGCAGCTTACCAATGGCATTTTAAAATTGTGGCACCCAGAACTGGACACAGTATTCCAGGTGTGGTCCAACCCAGGCAGAATAGAGCGGTACTATTACTTCCCTTGATCTGGACACTAGACTTCTGTTGCTGCAGCCTAGAATAGCATTAGCTTTTTTTGCTGCTGCATCACACTCATGTGGACTCATGTTCAGCTTGTGGTCCACCAAGAACCTTAGATCCTTTCCTGCTAAGAAATTCATGGTCTGTTCACGGCTATGAATGGCTACTGGCTGTGATGGTTCTCCTCTGCCTCCATGGAGACAGTGATGCTTTTGAATACCAGTTGCTGCGATCCCGCAGTGTGGGATCACTCAAATCCTGAGTGTGGGTTTCCCACAGTCAACGGTTCAGCCACTGGGATGCTTGACTAGGCAGGCCATTGGCCTGATCCAGCAGCCAAGCTCTTCCCATGTTCTGGCACAAAAGACCTCTAAACCGCTTAATATTCAATTGAAACCCCAATAATCAAGTTACATAATTTAAAGGTGCCACACACACTACAGTTGTTTGCTTTTCAGATATCACAAGACTCTGCTGGTGGTGTTGCTTTTTTTTGCCGTAAGAGTAAATGGCTGTTTACCCCTCTGGCGATAACCCTGGACCAACCATCAGCCCATTAGGGCTGGCTCCAGTCCATCGTGGAGCCCAGCCACTGACTCAGCAGCTTCACCACTATGTATTATAGATGAGGAAAAGAGAGAAAGAGATTCATGTGCTATAAAAGCCACCTGGGCAGAGGCTGGATTAACAAAAATAACCTCATTTTTATTTTTTCAGCATCATATACAGTAAAAGGAATAATAGAGCTCAAAAAAAGGAAAAACAAAAAAGAGAACGAAAACAAGTGAAATAAAATATCAATGACAATAATGAACCTAATAAAATACAAACGTATATAGGTTTTTTAATCTATCTATCTGTCTATCTGTCTGTCTGTCTGTCTGTCTACTTTCTCAGTATTTTGTCTTAATCTTCAATCCTTCCAGCTCTCAACTGGGAGAGATTCTCCCTTCCTCAGACTCCCCCCCCCCCGCAGTCATTTACCCTTCAGATATTAACGTCTTCCGAAATTAAAAGATGCATATAGATAATATTTTTAGAGAGCTGTCAAGAGGCTGAGGCTGGATGATTCCGATGATACCAGGAAGGGAATCTCCTAGCCCCACGTTCCAGAGGGCTGCCCCTTGGCCTTCCTAAGAGGGACCCAGGATTAACCCCCAAAACAGGCAGGACAACATCGCACAGCGTTTGGTGCGGGTAAATGTATTAATTTTGTGTCCACATGATGGAGCTTTGACATTCATAGGCATGTGTTAGTGCTCAGCATAGAGCCAAAGTGTGCGCTAACGCCCCCTGGAGGTGGTGGGATTCCCTAGTGGGGATACTAAAGGGGTGGCAGTGGGGGGGGGGGTTGGAGATGGAAGAGACTGCCAGACTGTCACTGGGTCCAAATTCATCTGTTTGCTTGAATTAATTGAATTAAATAGTTTTAATTGGAACCTTGAATCAATGTGCAATTATCTCTTCCTCCTGTCTGGTGCTATTATTTCCCTTAGTGGGTTGTCCAAACAGCTATCCTGAATATTGCTTTTTATAGGGCAGGGGTCCCAAAAAGCCTGGGAAACCTCTGGCATAGAGGAACATAAATGATGAATATAGAGGCCTCTCGATATTTTGGATATTGTAACCTCTGTATTCTATCCTCTGGGACTCAGGATGCTTGATGGCGAGAGAGAGGCTGCTAGAAGAATTTTAACTGTGGCCATTGGGGTTCCTGGAACAGGAAAAAACCAGGACAGCTGCGCAGGGTGAGAGAACATTCTTCTGCGGTTAAAAGGCAGACGTCAACCAGTGATGAAAAGACAGAGAGATGAAGAGCTCCTGCTAGAACAACCTATTGCCATTTTGGGGACGGAGACATTGCAACCTTGAGTAACTTTGGAACTCCCTGCCACTTGACACCAGGGCAGGCGTTTCCGCTGCAATCCCTTTGGCGCCTCCTCAAAATTCTTGCCGTTTATTTTTCTTAATGATCTTTTGTGTAAACTGCTTTGAGGGGGATTTTCACAATCGAGTGGTGCATAAATTTTATGAAATAAAAAAAAAAATGGGGGGGGGGGAGAGATGCACAAACCTCCAAAAACTATACAGGTTGCAGAATTATTATTTTTTAAAAAAGATTTTAAGAACTTTAAGCAGGGTGGGAAAAGGCCTGTTCTGGTGGCCTGCTTTCAGCGGGGGAGAGCTTGCAAGCAGAAGGCCACGAAGGGAGGGTGGGTGGAAGTCTAGAACGAAGCATGCTGCTGCTTTTTAATGAAGAGGGGAGGAAGGCAAGTGGTCCTGTAGCCACAGAGGCAGAGAAATGCTTCTTGGCCATAGCCCCCCACCCCCAGAAAAGAGACATGACTCTGAGCAGGGAGCTGGGACAAGGGGAATCTAGGCCACGGCGGGGGAGGAGGAGGACCCCCCCATGCTCCGCCCCAGAGAAGCTAGGTCACCCGTGACGGAGGACGCCCAAGGGCAGAGGGACGGATCCAGCACCTTCTTGAGGTGGGGCTAAATCGGGGACAGAACTGGCTGCAGGCTGTGTGTGCGCGGCAGGGAAAAAAGGATGAGCACGGCAGCTGGGAGAGAAATGAAATTCAGTCAATCAATGACTTGGGAATAAAACGAGGGGCTGGGCTGAGTCAGAGGGTGGAGGCTGAGAGTGGCCGCCATTTGCAGACTCTTTGCTTTCTTTTTGCTCCCGTCTCACAGGGGGCAGGCAGGCCAACTCTGGGCCCTGGCCTCTGTGTAAACAAAAATTGCCCTTTTCCCTTATGGGGTATCCAAGAGCCCATATAGAGTCCTTACGTAGGTTCCCTATTGGTAGGAGAGAATAACAGAGGCCAACCAGAGAATATTGGGAAGCAAAGCAGCTAGTAAGCTTTATGGATCTATTGCAACAGGGTGCTCCCCTCACCCGCAGGGGAGAGGAGGAACCCAGAACAATGGCGCGTAAGGCCTTATAAAGACTTTTGAAATTCCCATCCTGTAGATCAAGACCACCCCCATAAATATCATACATACATAACAGAAGGGGCGTAACCCAAGACCACCCCTCAGATACATCATACCTACATCACAGAAAAGGCAGTCTAAAACAGAAATTTTAAGTTGTAGTTGCGGAGCTTCTCTTGAATTGTGTCCCATGGTGTTGCCTGGACTGCTACAGGCGCAACCAATGCTTGGGCTGTCTCGAACACCTCAGGCCCACAGAGGCTGAGGAATAGGCCCCGCTTACGCTCCTGTGATACTTCCGTCAGCTCGTTGGCTTGGAGGTAGCAGTCAAACTGAGCGAGGTAGGAGTCCCATGATTCAGAGGCTGGGGCAAACAGCGGTAGAGGCACAAGCGAAGCCATGGTTCTGATGCCGACGTGGAGGCGATGGATGGAACACAGTGCTCTAGCCAGAACGGTCAGCTCTGAATTGGTTCTGCTCCGTGATTTCGCTCAGGGTTTCAGCTCCGTGATTCAGCTCATCTCAGAGGGTGGCTGCATCTGGCTGTGCTCTGTTGTCCATCCATCCCACCTTCGTCGCCAGTGTTAAGTTGTGGGTGAACATATCAGACGACATAGCAATTCTTCAAACAGTTCTTGTTTATTCACAGACCAGAACAGAACTGAACTGAAGGGTTCAGCCAGCCTACTTATATAGAGCTCCACTACAACGCAACTGTAACCACTTTCTGTAACTATCCAATCACTGAACATCATTTTCAATCCCTTATTTGCATATGTGGACCTGAGTGAAAACTATCTACAGTATCCCCCTGGTGGCCCAGGGTGAGAACTTCAGTACATAACAAATTTGAATGTTGTTTTTCTCCTGTTGTTGTTTATCTCCTGTTTGGCAGGTCACTTGATTGGATTTCCTGGGGAGCCTGGCCAGTCTTTTGTAGTGATAAATACCGGTACTTAGTTCCTGGGCCAGGTCACAGGTTCACACCCTATTCAAACACAGACATACCCTTAAGACAGGATTTGTGAAGGAAAAAACAATGGGGAGGCTTTTCCATTTTCCTTTGACCTTGCAGAGAAAACATTTGGTCAGTTTGGGAATAAAAAATGGTTTCCGGTTGGCCTTCCTGTGCTGATCTATGTACGTGCTTGGTTGGTACACTTATGAACATTACCATATATCTAAGACCTCAAAATTCCTATCACACCTCCCACTTTCCAGGGCGGCTGGATGTAGGGGTGCAGATATCCAGAGTGTGGGGGTCAGGTGGGATTGCTATGAGGAATTATGAAATATGCAGCAAGCCACTGTGTCCGCTATGAAAGCACTGCGTTGACTGGGTTTGATTCATTGACAATGGTTTCTGATCAAATCCCACAGGCCTCTGCACCTCTGCCATTTGCTTTCTCTACGCCTGACAGGCACCTATAAGCATTCTGTACACAGGCCAGTTGCTTCATCAGGCATCCTCAGTACACAAAGATAGGTTACTTTGATGTAGTTTAGTCTTTAGATAGATCTTAAGGGCCAGGAAGAGAGTTCACAAGGAGATGGCAAATCCTGCCATCCTGTTTATGATCTCCGGGGTATCCTAAAAGCATTCCTCCTTGCTTCCTCTTTTATTTACTCTGGACTACTATGCATGCTCAAGTAGGAAATAGTTTCTTTGTAGTTAAAAGAATTTATCTGATTTAACTTTGTCCCACGTGGGGTTTTTTGAAATGCTCAGGGGAAATCTGATTGGTTCTTACGAACACTGTGTAAAAAGTTCTTTTGTGAATAAAGCGACCTGGGCCGAGGGGCGGAGAGGGAGGATTATTATATGCACTCCTCCCAGAGTCTTGCTGGTCAAGCATCGTGTGTATTCTATTAATCAGAGTCCAATCCTTCCTTACTTTGGGAACGCTACAGCTGGAGGATCCCCAATGCTGCGAGACGTCTGTGTGGAACCGAAGGTGATCCTGCGGCTCCACACATCCAGCAGATCTCACAGCGGCCCAATGGAAGGAGGAACCCAGATAGACTGCCTCTGGAACTGGAGGTTCCATCAGAACACCAGAAGAGCCAGCCAGATGAGAGCAAGCATCTTCTCCCCTCCTGCAGTTTCCAGCAACTAGTTTCGGAAAAATTGTGGCAGAGCCAAGCCGCCGTTGCTAGGAGCCATCGAGAGACCTCTCCTCCTTTGTGCATTTGCCCAGTAGACCTGAAGGAGCGTCTCCACCCCCATCGTTCTACCCGGACACTGAGGTCCAGCGCTGAGGGCCTTCTGGTGGTTTCCTCCCTGTGAGAAGCGAGGTTACAGGGAAGCAGGCAGAGGGCCTTCTCGGTAGTGGCACCCGCCCTGTGGAACGCCCTCCCACCAGATGTCAAAGAGAACAACAACTACCAGACTTTCAGAAGACATCTGAAGGCAGCCCTTTTTAGGGAAGCTTTTAATGTTTGGTGCATTACTGTATTTTAATATTTTGTTGGAAGCCGCCCAGAGTGGCTGGGGAAGCCTAGCCAGATGGGCGGGGTATAAACAATAAATTTATTATTGTTGTTGTTGGATGCAGCCCTTGCTTGGCATGCAGAAGGTGGCTGGTTCAATCCTTGGCCTCCCTACTTGAAAAAGCACCAGTTGCGGGTGATTTGGGGGTGGGGACCCCAACCTTTCATTGGCAGTGTGGTGTGGTGGTTACAGTGTCAGCCATGACCTAGGAGAGAGCAGGATTGCCTTGTCAGTCAAGCCTTGAAGCTCTCACCGAGTGTCCTTGGGCCTCTCAGCCTATCCTTCCTGGCAGGGTTGTGCTGTGGGAATTAGATGAGTATTAGGCCCTGGGAGAGACCAGGGTCCCTCTCCCCCCACTCAGCCGCCAGGTCACTGGGCATACCAAGGCAGATTAGAAAAGCCACAAATAAGTTGGACAAGCAGCCAGCACCTTTGGACTATAACTCCTATCAGCCACACATGGGAGTTGTAGTGCCCAAATCTGGACAGCTTTTGCACACACCCATCCAAACGCCACACGCTGGTCCTCGTGGGCGCATCGGGACTACAACTCCCATGTGCGGCTGAGAGGACACGACACTCCCGTCCGCCCAAATGACCTTCACACTTGGAGACAAACTGATCCTTGCAAAAGACACACACACACACATTTATTTAAATACACACATGCGGCCGGATCAGGCCGGCAAAGAGCCCCTTTCTCCGTCCTATTCTCCCCAGCCCTCAGTCGGCTTCATCCGAGGAGGTCGAGAATTAAGCGCACTTCCGAGATGTGGGAAGCTTCAGCGGGAAGCGAAGACATCACCTGGAGGTTGGAGGGAAAAGAGGCATTGGGGAACAGAGGGGGCTGGCAGTGGCTTCCTCGCCTTTTGAGATGGGGAGGGGGGGTCTTTCCCAGCCCAAGCCGCAGATCAAGAGGACTAGCCCCTTAGGTCTAAGAAAGGGCGCTGCTTGTGGAAACCATTCTGTCTCCCACCAGGGGTGGACCAGCCTCATGCTACAAACCACTCTAGCAGAGCCCTTTTTAAGCTCGAAGCCTCAATACCCTTCCGCCTTTTTATACAATTTTTGCTGTGGTGACAGTGCATGCGCGGTGCAGGATAAATATTGCACAGGTCAGTTGGGCAGCAGGTTGGGTCCCCCCCGCCCCGAGCTGGAGGAGGACTAGGAAGTTAGGATTTTCTTTCCATAAAAGTCATGAAGAGTTACTTTTGGGGGAAAGGAAGGGCCAGAGACGGAGAAAATCTTCCACCTGTACCCTCTTGCATGGGTAGGCAAACTAAGGCCCGGGGGCCGGATCCGGCCAAATCGCCTTCTCAATCTGGCCCACAGACGGTCCAGGAATCAGTGTGTTTCTACATGAGTAGAATGTGTGCTTTTATTTAAAATGCATCTCTGGGTTATTTGTGGGGCATAGGAATTCGTTTATTCCCTCCCCCCCCCAAAAAAAATATAGTCCGGCCCCCCACAAGGTCTGAGGGACAGAGGACCGGCCCCCTGCTGAAAAAGTTTGCTGGCCCCTGCTCTAATGCAACAAAATTGGGGGGGGGGGGGTGTAGATATCTGTGGCCCTCCAGATTTTCCTGGACTACAAGTCCCATCATCCTCCCTGGCCAAGATGGAGGACAGAGTCCCTTGGCTTTTTAAAAAAAGGGGGAGGGGAGAAATCCAGAGGGAGGTGGGCAAAGGAAATCGAAGGTGCCCCAGACCCTCGGGGGATCATGTCTCGCTTCCCAAGACCCCAAAATTTGGCCTCACTTCTCGAGGCCCCCGAGACCCGATCTGGCCTTCCAAGCTCCCCAGATACGGTCTCACATCCCAAGACCAAGTGGGTCTCACCTCCTTTATCTTTGCCTCCGTCATCTTGAGTGCCTTCACCTCCCGTTGAGCGTGGAGAAGATGCTCCTCCAGATGCCTCACCTGGAAGCCAGGAGCAGAAAGAACGAGTTAGGGGGCGAAAAGAGCGAGGAGTTAGGGGGCTGATCCATGCAAGGGCGGCCATTTCCTGGCCCTCCCCGGAAGGCTCCTTTCCTGCAACCCTCACCCCAGGTCCTCACCCGGCCTTGGTATCTCATCACGAGGTCCATGTTCTCGCTGTCCTTGCCAGCCAGAAGTTCCCTCAGCCTGGCAACCTAAGGAGACAAGAAGGCTCCGTCTTGAACCACAGGGTGGTGGTTTGGAGTCACCGTGGGATTGGGGGAGGGGGGGAAAGAGTTGAAGACGCTTTACTGTTTCTGCAGGATCTGTTCCAAGAGACCCCACAAAAGACCCAAATGATTTGTTTTTCTCAGTGCAAATAAAACCACCTGAAAATTCATTGAGTGCAAATAAATCTCTGGCCACGCGGGGAGAGCCTGACGGCCGCAGTCCATGCTTGGATAACCTTGAGGATGGACTACTGCCGCTGCCCGGATCGTAACGCCACCCAGCCCCATACCTGCCGCTGCAGACACATCTTCTCCTGGACCCAATCCGCGCTGGACGGCTTCTGCTCCCTGAGCTCTTCCCACAGGGCTGACCTCTCCATCTCGCAGCTGCGGAGGTCAGATTTCAGTTGATCCAACTCCAGTTTTAGGATCTGAGGAAGGGAGAGAGAGATTGGGGGTGGGGGGCGTTTAGCAGCAACCCAGCCCTTTGCAGGAGGCTGGAGGGTGAAGGCAGCACAGAACATCATGACTGCTGCCCATGTTCCCACTTAAACCAGCCCCTTATTTCAGGCAATGAGGACTAGAATCAGAGAAGCGGCTGCAGCTAAGTGGCAGAGCACCTGCTTGGCATGCAGAAGCCGCCAGGTTCAATTCCCCGGTGGCCTGGGGGAGACCCTCTTCCTGAAACCCCAGAGAACGCTTACTGCCAGCCAGGGCAGGCAGTATTGCAGTCTATGGACCATGCCCATATTAAGGCAGCTTTTCCTGTGAGCTCCAGGACGTTCTCCTTCCCGAGGCACACAGATCTCTGAGAATGCCAGGGGGTAGGGGGCCCTTGGACCTACCCGGATGTCCGCACTCTGGTCATCCAGCTGCTGAAGCTTCCTGTCCTGCTGCCGGATAACTTCCTGAAGCTCCTTTTCGTCCTGGGTGTGAGAGAGAGAGCGTAAGAGAGCGGGGAGGGAGAAAGGCTTCACAGTGGTTTCGCCAAAGCCTGGCTAAGTTTCTAGTCCCTTGGACCCTGGTGGTGGGAAACAGGGCGGCAGATGCTGCCCAGGGAGAGGAAAGAGTTTGGACAACCCATCCCACCTTCCGTGCTCCAAGCGTTCCTTATTTTCTTTCTTTTCTTCGTCAAATATTTTTACATTGCAAATTTAAATTCACGCATTAAACACCAACATCATCATTTAGGATTTCCCTGAATCCTTCAACTCTCCTCTGCCCTTCCATGGTTACCATGATCATTCTTTTTTTCAATTGCTTCCCTTAATTTTCTCTGTTTTTTAAAATAAAAAATAATAATCCATTTTTACCCTAGTTTTTTGTACATTACAAGCATTACTCAAATCCTGCCAAAGTTTTGGTTGTTTTCAGTGTTCTCTTAAATGCATTGTAAATTTCCCCCATTCCTTCTTAAAGTTCTTTTCTTCTTGGTTTCTGATTAAAATAAAAGGTAAAGGTAATGGGACCCCTGACCATTAGGTCCAGTTGTGGCTGACTCTGGGGTTGCGGCGCTCATCTCGCTCTATAGGCCGAGGGACTCGGCGTTTGGCCACAGACAGCATGACTGAGCCGCTTCTGGCGAAACAGAGTAGCACACAGAAACGCCGTTTACCTTCCCACCAGAGCAGTACCTATTTATCTACTTGCACTTTGACGTGCTTTCGAAATGCTAGGTGGGCAGGAGCAGGGACCAAGCAATGGGAGCTCACCCCGTCATGGAGATTCGAACCGCCGACCTTCTAATTGGCAAGCCCTAGGCTCAGTGGTTTAACCCACAGTGCCACCCGCGTCCCTTCTGATTAAAATATGTGCTCCTTATTTTCAGGCTATGTCCCTTATCCTGGACTCTATTTTGCGAAGGAGTCAAACAAGAAGAAAGGGGATTCCTTTCTAAAGCTTAGGAAGAACTTTCTGACATTAAGAGCTGTTTGACAGTCCCTGGGAAGGTGGTGGAATTTCCTGTCTTGTAAAGAGAGCTTGGGTGGCCATCTGCCAAAGATTCTGCAGCTGTGATTCCTGCATTGAAGGGGTCTGGACTGGATAACAATTGGGGGTCCCTTCCAACTCTACAATCCTCTTTTTTTTTATTCCACAGCACATAGAAAACGGGAGATATGTAGCCGCTCCAGCAACATATCTCTATTTCCTCACATCCAAAAACGCAAGAAGGGCTTTTGCTCTTGCTAGAAGCTCAGCCTTGCCCTCACTGGTTCTGGAAGGCTCCTATAGAAGAGTCCCGTACGCACAGAGACTTTGCGCCTGCCCATTAGGGGAAACAGGAAGCCCCGAGCATATATATTTTTAGATGTCCTTTTTACGCTGAGATTCGTAGAGACACCATTGAAGAGGCTCGCTGATCTTTCAGACAAGTCTAAACTTAATTCTCTCCTCTTAGGCAAAGATCACAAGACGACCTGGCTGGTAGCCAGATTCTGCATCCAGATTTGTAGGCACAGATCACCCTCTACAATAAATTAGCTTACTAGGGAAATGCTGAAGTCACCTTTTGGGGCGCCTCAGGATCAATTTTTTATGGTAGGCCAAATTTCAGCTGTACAGGTGTATGCATATATCTCAATTTTAACTCATGAGCTATTACTGCAATCTGCTCTGGTTGTATATTTTATCTTTATGAACGCTGTTTTTATTGTATTATGTTATGTGAGCTGGTCTTTGACTGTAATAAATTATCTACCTATCTATTCCACAACGGCTTCAGAGACATGCAGGCTGATCGAGATGGAGGCTGGCTCCCTGGTTGTCGCAACGCCCTAGAAGCGGATCCCTGGCCGATCCGTGACCCAGATCCTCCGAGCCCTGCGGCTCCATCCTGACCCAGATCCCCCTCCTCCTGGCAACCTCACCTGCTTCCTGTCGCGGAGAGCCTTGCTCAGCTGGGCGATGCTGGCGTCGCGGGAATCGACCTCAGCCTCCAGCTCCCTCTCCAGGCCCTGGAGCCGCAAACTGCAGGGGGGGGGGGAGAAGGGAGAGAGGGCCCTAAATTCAACTCTGCATTACCCAGTCTGGGGGAATAATCTCAATTGATCCCGCATGGGATTAGATGACCCCGGGGTGCCTTTCAACTCAACAGTTCTACGATTCTAGGACTTTCCATCTTGAAAATGTATCTCATAATCTAACAGCATCTAAACAGCAGAGCGAAAAGGACCTTTTAATAATATATACAACGCATGGTTTTATTTCTTGTACAAATATTGCGGCAGAAGGTCACCCAGCACCTCCCGTATATGCAAAAGCCTGGCCCATTTAAGACTAGGCAAAATGTTTCTTCTCAATATTGATGGAATGCACAGGTGGGGAACACTCATTTTTTGTGAGTCTTATATTAAAGG